>NC_092604.1:3114062-3716875 GCF_047663525.1 Anas platyrhynchos
CTCCCGGTTGAGCACGCAGACAATGTTCTCAAAAGTCATTGTTTTCTTCTCAAGGGCCTCACATCTTCCCAAGAGCTCCAGAGACTTGGAAAGCTCCATGGATTTGGAGAGCTCTGACTCTGAGCACAGAGAGTTTGCTGCCAGTAGTGGGGAGTTACTTTGTGATGAGGAAAGGACAGGAAAATGCTTCAGGTCTCCAGACCCACTCTTGAGGCTAAGCACAAAGCTCAGTAGCATGTACAGATGCTCCGCCAGACACTTGGTTTCATGTTCTGGTAGCCTTTCATTTTCCACCTACACGAAGAGAAATACATCCCATTCAACAAGCTCAAGCTATTTTGTCACCATCCACAGAAAAATATCCTCCTCGAGGCCACAACATTAGCTTTTAATTATAAAGGGAAAAAAAAAAAAACAACAACAACAAAGAAAAATAGTTTTTAAAAAAATGTGGTGTTAGTTGGTGGATTTTTTTTTTTAAAGAAAAGCTGCAATCATATATAATGATGGATGCTTAACATTTCCTCAGCTGCAGACACTGTTGTACTTTGTCTTCCTCCATTCCTTTGCAGAAGGGCTCAGATATACTTAATGACACCAAAGGAAAAACCCTCACATAATCCCCCTGAGAATGGATTTATATTAACATCACCAGTAAGAGCTACAAAAACTAAGTCACATGGAGAAACATGGCCTTGTTCAAGCTCTAGCAGGAGAATAAGACACTGTACACTCAGTTCTAAGCTTACAGCTGTCAGTGACATGACCACCAGGCGCCTCAAAGTACTCAGTGCGTTTCTCAAGAAGGTTTCCTTCTGTGTTAAGTTCATTTTCTGGTACCCAAAGTCCAGACAGCAGATGATGTTGGGCTGCATTTGCAAAGGGTTTAAAACAACAATTTGTTCAAATAGCTGAATACAAAGATCTGCAGAAGTCTGGGGTACAGTGGTCTGGAGGTTTTAACACTGAACCAAAAAACAAGTCCCTAAGATACACATGAACAGACAAACCCTTACCATCTCAGCACATCCAACAACCTTAAATCTACAAGGCACTTTACATTTGCCACAAGTCTTCACGTGGTCCTGAAACTAGAAAAGAAAGATAGCGTTAGACAGATCTTATGAGACCCAAGTAACTCCCCTTCTGTTTCACTGAGGTCTAGGAAACTGAAAACAAAGTAAAGAACAACCAAGCCATCACTAATCACTAGCTTCCAAAGTGTATGGTTAAACCTGGACGCTGCCCACCATTGGTTAGGATTGCCACTGTAATTTAAACAGAGCACTGACATCTGCAAGGAAGTTTTATTTTTCTCTAGGACTAGGAGGTCCCACCTCTCACCTACACACACCAGTAAGAAAAAGAAGATAGCACAGATACACATTATGGATGCTGAGCAACGAGCTTCATTGAAGAAGAGGAGGGATGAGGAACAACCTTATGAAATAGGTATCCATTTACACGTGCACAATTCATGTAACCCTGGTGGGGATGTGCCACAGTTTGATATTTTTACTTCCAACTAAGCATTATAAATCTGAGAACAAAGCTTTCTGATGGTCCCGCCTGAGTATTTATAGCAACTACTGCAGATCCACCTCTGCAAGGGAAGGTCCTCTGCTGCATCCAGTACCTATTTGCTGGAGTACGTAGGCACACTACACCTCGGCCACCTCACATCCGGCAGCTGTCATGAAGAACGGAGGCTGAGGCTGGATATTTCTACAGAAAAGCGCCAATAATCCTCTAGCCTACAAGATGACTCCTTTGGGTTCCCACACAATGTGTGACTAATGCTAACAAGCACTGGCACACCATCATCTTGTTTTTGATATATCTCATCATTAGATATCAGTGGTGTATTCTGAACAACAGCTTCATTCCACATTTGACACCTACGTTTGCCACAACAGATATCAACTGAAACTGTTTTTAAACCACGTTTAAAAAAACTTCTAGATCCATCTGGCTTGTTTAATGAGTCAGGTTACTCAGTTATATGCTGCAGGACTAGGGCTACAATTTCTGCAGTTAACAGAAGTTTGGAAAAAGATAAAAGAGGGAGTTATCTTTTAAACAAAAAATAGATCATGTATGGGAATCTTACAGGCATAAGCCTACTCTTTGCTGGGCTCCAGCATCAGCCTGCAGACAAGCAGATCATCATCTGAAGATCACAGCACAAAGTCCTTTATTACGCTGGCTATTTTGAAGAACTCTTTACTCATCTTTTTGATGCTTCTATGTCCCCTGCCCTGCTACAAAGGTCTTTTGCAACTGCACTATTAAAAATATTTGCCCACAGCAGGCAGGACCATTTCAGATGAATGTGTTTTTTGAAGATGTTTTCCAAAACTCTGATTTTCAGACTTTTGTGCCTTGCACTGGGAGCCAGCAGCATAGATGCCCTACTAGATACAGATTCATTTACACGATTAATTAAATTTTTTTTTTAGCTGGAGATGGCATTGCTTCCCAAGATTTCACTAGTGGTAAAGATAGTCGCTTTACATATGAAAAAGCTACCCTTTAAGCCCACAAGTGTGCTTTTCCTATGGAAGTTCTGTACCTACACATGGTAAATTCAGAAGTCATAGGAAGATTATGTTAGCAGTATTAACACTGAACTACAAGTGCTGACTAGACACCTTTCCCAACACCCTACCAGTATTTTCAACTTTATGGAAAAGTTGGATTTGTACAAAATGCTGACACCTAGTTGTTCTCCCCACTCCACTTTCCAACAGTCCAACAGTTTTCCTCCGAGCCCTGAGAAGCTCTGGTTGTAGTCACCCCGGACCCCAGACGCCATCGCACAGAGCTCCCCAGCAGTCAGATACCTTCTCTCTTGGAATCTTTTTCTTCCCACAGCCTTCACACGTCAATGGAAACTTAGGGCAGACTTCATCGTGAGCCTGTAAAAGAATCAACAGGAGACTATTTGGTCCTCTAAATAAAGGCCCCAATAAGGTTACTAACATGAATACAGCTCAACAGGCGCAGTTCTGTATTACATGAGGGCTGTCCTCAACCAACTTATCTCGAATTTTGGTCATGCTGGAAAGTCTTTTTGCTGACTCATTTCTGCAATCACCAGGCTACCAGAATTTTGGGTGCTTATATAGCCTTCCAGGTCTCAGCCTCAATTTAAGAAGTTGCTATAATAATTTTGAAAGAAAAAAAAATCAAATTACTATTTTGATGGACAAGATAATCAACAGGAAGCTCAATTTATGGCTTTGGCAGGAAAATACACGTTCAAGCAGGTTAAGTGAAGTAAGACACTATCTCAGCAAGATAATTTGAATAATTTTTCCACTGTAATGGTTATCAGTCAGCTGAAGTATGAACCCATCACCTGTCATGTGCTGAGCTGAACTGATAGAATCTTCACATTTGGATCAGTTCAACAGAAAATCATTTTTTAACCAGAAAGAAAAAATAGTTCAAAACAATTTCACTTAACAGTCCCTGCACATAAGCACCCACACCTGTAGCAAGAGCTCACGACTTGTTTTGTGGCCAGAGAAGGTGAATAAATGATCGTGGCAATGTGATACGCTGTCCTCTGCAGATCCTAGGGTCAGCAATACCAGCTAAAATGGGACTGATGGAACATGCCTCTGCTTTCTGTATTATTTCCATACTACTTAAACCTTCTCTTTATACACCACCCAGTTGAAACAAGTGATACATTTTGTTTTTCTAATTAGGGAACCAGAAAGCATGTCTTGCTTTTCTATCCAAAGTTACGTGAACTTTGACACATCATTATAAATGCCATTAAAATGTAGTTCAAAATTCAGATTAAAAGATAAGCATATTTAACTATACCCCTGTGATAGCAACAGAAAAAAATATTAAATACTTATAAACTAGTTATCTGAAACTAAGTGCTTTGAAAACTTGGTCACATTTATTCTTTATTAAAACAAGTTATTCTCGGAGGGGGAGGGACATGGACAAACTGTTCTGTACTGTTACCACATCAGAAACTGGAAAGTGAAACCTATTAGTGGCTCAGGTTTGGCTTGTTAGTTACTCTCTCCTTTTTATACTTTAAATGAGTAATCAGAGTCAGAAGTATCACTGCTCTGTCCCTGGAAGAGTGACTTCCCAGTCTCTGCATCTCAACTGGACGCACATGGACAGCCTGGATTAGCACCTGCAGAGGAAGCCTGAGGCAAAGCACATTCCTTCATCCCCCTTGCACAGAGGGGTTGAACCCTTTCTTCTACCCACCTCCTGCTCTCATTTTCTAGAAGCACCAGATAGCATCTTCCCCATGACCCACAAAATGCTGGCATGAGAACAGACGCTATGGTCTGGCTGGAGGAGACGTCACTGCAGATACAACTATTTAAGAAGGGGGTATTTAAAACTTGCCTTCTCCTGTGCAAGCTGCTATGTGTGAAATTATCACCTCCTCACAAATCAGCCTCTCCTTGCTCTCCCCTCTCCCCACCTCCCTGCTATTCTAACACACCACGTAGCATTTACCTCCCATTTTGATGCCAAGTTGCACCACGATAATAACATACCACATACATGCAAATCTGAGATGTGCACTGAGCTCACAGTCAGAGAAGGAAAGCATTAATTAAACAGCACTGCACAGCTAAACTGCACATGCAACTGGTCTGTGTGTAAATTGCTTAAGGCACCCAGAAACATGTGCTCCAGCCAGCACAGATCCAAATCTCTCGACAAACATTTTTATATGAAGAGTTTAGGGCTCCTCTGGAATCCCCTACTTCTAACTCCTGTCCCTGCCCCTTCCCCACAGGTGCCAGAGGAAGGTGCCCACACAGAGACGAGTGGATCTGCTCAAAGACACCCACCCCACCCAGCAGCTGGGGCAGGGGCTGGCACACAAGCCTGAACCGCAGCACTCCACTCCCTCAGGAATGGGGCAATCCTCCTGTTTACAGCTCTCCCAAACCCACATCCATGAGATTTGCTGCAGCAAAGACAGGCAACTCTGACAGTTAGGCATTCGCTACAAATATTTTAGGCAGCTTTGGAAAGCCATCACTGCAAACATGCTAGGTAAGAGCAAAGTTGTTTTTTCACTGTGAACCTGCAATGAAAATCAAGTTAGATAGGGGCAGGAGAGGGGAGATGACAATAAAAGAATTAAAGCAGAGCTGAAAGACCACAGCCTGACTCAGACCGTTAGGACTATTTCTCCAGCTACCTCAGCACTGACTTCACCCACCAGTTGGAAACCAAGGCTCAGACTCTCCTTCAGGTCAGGCCCCAGCATTCAACAGCAGCGGGGAAAAAAATGTGGGCAGAGTTCACAGTCTCCATAGTAACACCCCCTTCCCACTCAACTAAAACCAAAAACCTCTGGGTGATCTTGCAAACTGGACTTCCCTCCCTAGAAATAAACAGCAAGACAACCCAGTGACACTGACGTACAACACACCAGTTACATCTCCATCAGAACAGGTGATTAGGAGACCACCTGAGAGACTGGAAAAATCAGGTATCACCACCTTTGGAAGGAGCACGATAACGTGTGAGCATCTGCTCATGGTGCACATGCTTGCAGGTGACCATTGCAGCTGCTCGGCACAGTAACACCTACCCCTACTCCTCTCCAGAGCAGCACAAGTGGGCTGCAACAGAGACATCCAGCACTCTTCCCCTTGCCTCTGGGTCTCATACGACTATGCCTGCCTGTGTGCGTGCTGTAACTCTCGTACCTTAATATCTGGAAAGTAGAAAAGCGATTTGCAGTATTTGCAGTTGAGGTTTCTCTCGGGGCACTCCCGCTCAGAGTGGCGCTCCTTGTCATTCAGTGTGATCATTCCCTTACATGCCTGGCACTCAATCAGCAGGAACGGGCAGTTCCCCTCATGGCAGCTCTGTGACAACAAGAGCAGCACATTTCAATACAGCTGTACAGAAAAGCGCAGACACACAGAGGCAAAGAAGCTGGGTTTAGTAACAGCAGCTGACCCCTGGAGGATGTAACGATCATCTGCTAAGGAATGCCAGGATGAGCTGCTCTGCTGAGCCTGTGTAAATAAGACAAAAGGGAAAACTGCAGTTTAATCTGATTGCTGCTCTGTGTCTCAAAGCTTTGCTAAACCTGAACTACAGAGGAGGTAACTGATGAAAATTATTATCTCTGCATCATGGTGACAGAAAAGGATGCGCATCTACCCTTGGCTGCCCTGCTCATAAGCTGGCATATTACCACAAACCTGTTTTTATGGAGGTTTTTCCCCTGTACTAGGAAATCCATCAGCATGACACAACGCTTCCCCTCTGGCTAAGAGACAAGGCAAGCAGCAGAGAGTAGCAACCAGCAGCTGCAAGATGCCTTTGCTGGAGCCTCCCTCCCAACCCCCCAGGGTTATGGGCACAGAGCAGGGTGGCCAGGGATACCGGATACACAGAAGGACAGGCTTGGTGTAGGCTATACTACTTGGCTCTTTTGCAAAGTCTCCCACAGGTGGACATCGCTCAGTGAGAGCCAGTAGCACCCTCAGAGCATGAAAACAGCAACAAGAAGCATACACAAAGCTGAAAGGCTTGGCAGCAGGGCGGGCGCACCTAAGAGGAAGGAAAATTAACAGGAATGCAGAGGAAAAACAGCTGTAGGGGAAGTGGCACAACAGAGCACTGCCAGAGCTTTCAACAGTCACAAGCCCAGATGCTAGCACACGGGCCTTTGGCATCTTAGCCTGGGTACAAGGAAAAGGGTGAGCCCACAGCTTTGTAGAGAAAACACTGAAAATGGGTCTCCAGGACCCAGTCTGTGATTCACAGTGCCAGGGGAAAGGGAGCTTTCTGAGAACATCGCACCAGTAAATGCCAGACACAAACGGCTCCCTTTGCTCAGACACACTGCTGAGAGAACAAGCAAGTCCACTTGACATCACAACTAATTAAACCTCAAAGAAACTATCAAAACCACAGATTAAGTCAACACCAGTACCACTCAGAGCTCTGAACTAGAGTTAAGCATGCACGTCAGCGAGGGAACTGGGAACCATCACAGCCTTTACTCTGCCGTCCAAAGCCTCAGCCTTCATCTGAGTTGAATACAAAAATTGGCAGAAATGATGTCATGGGTTTCGCAGAGCCTTGCTCACTTCTGGTTTCAGAATGAGGACCTCAGTTGCAGAAGAACTTTTGCTTTCAGCATTCTGTTATTTTATTAATCAGCTTTTAGGACTGATTAAACAGACGTTTGATTTAGGCTTTCTTTGAAAGAATTCAAGGCTGCATTTCTTGCACTGAAGGAGCTTGTAAAGCAATAGCAGGGTTTGAAGAAAGTTGAAGGCACAAGAAACTTCTGAAAGCAGCAGCAGGTTTTCTAACGTATCCTATGACAGACTCTGTCTTTTCCTACTTGCTTTGAACTATGCAAGTACCAGTCTCTGGGATACTCAAGGACGCTTTCTTCAAATTCTTGTGTTTTGCAATCTGCACCATCCCAGAGGAATGACTTTGGCAGGGAGATTCTAGTCTGAAATGGAGAGGCTGGGACTCAGAACAATCTAGAAAAGCCCAAGCCTGAACCTGACCTGGTGTCGGTGTAATCTGCTCCTGGGTGGAGGTGCAGACACTGCCCAGAGCATGTGCAAGGCTGTCAGTCAGAGCTGCTGCATCGCTGCACCCCTGCTGCAGGTATGGTCAGCATGGCTTTGAAACAAAAAGACTACATCCGATTGCCAAGGAATTTACGAATTACTGCACTGGGCTGTTACAAGTCTTGGTAAACTGTTGTTTGACAAATAGTGAGGTTCAAAGGAATTGGAACATGTGATCCAGAGATAACTCCAGGCTACAATTACCAGTTACAGGAGCATGAAAAGATCGTCAGGATGTTCTGTTCATATCTAACAAGGTCACTGCTTAACAGCAAACCGTCACCGGGGATTGGATTCCAATCATGCCGCCATGCTAACGATGCCAGGCACTGGCACATTCATAGCACTACTTTGAATTCACCGCCAATATGCAGTTCTGGCAGCCAAATTGCCATTAATTAGCAGCAGGAAAGCCTGCAGTATTTGACAGCTCTGCTCTAAGTATACTAAAAACACTGACCATGCCAACCAATTTCCAGACCATGACCACACACGAGATCTCCCCCATCCTTTAAGCAGTATTTTCACCAGCATGCAAAGCTTCACCTTGATCTCTCACATCAAAACTGACAGCTCAGGCTGAAATCTCACTGGTTAAGGGCATGGTTAAGACAGGTGATATTCTGCAGGACACAGGTGGTGAGCAAAGGCAGCGCAGACACTGTTCCTCTCAGCCGAGGCTGTGCCTAGCAGAGCGAAGGCACAGGCCTTGCACAGAAGGGCTGCTACAGCACAAGGCCAAGAACAGTCCGGGCACTCACAGAAGGGCACAGATGGCTTTTGCAAACTGTAGAAGTCAAGCCCATGGTGAGCAGCTTGATCTCAAACCCAATCACTTTATCGAAAAACCTGAAACTGCCTCTACCCTTTAAACAAGGGTGCACGCATGATCATGGCTTTGGCACCTGCCTGATGTCTGGAACCCAAGGAATTCCTGTCTCCAAAAGCTGTGTTCAAACTGAGGCTTCCAAGGGGCTTTATATCAAGGCTTCACTGGGACACATTACCCTCCTCAGCTTCAAAGTAAGCAAGTTACAGCTCTTTGTTTTCAAAGGGGCAGATGTTAAGCCTGTTAATTGGGTGGGCCACCACAACAAGGCTGAGCTGCTTCTTGGGGCGAACACGGAGAGCAGACCCTCTGCTGGTGGGGCTTTCCAGTCCCCTCCCACGCGCTCTCTCGGGCACTCCCCGTGGCTTACCTCCCACCACGCAACTTGGACGGGAAGCTGCCTAACGTCTGGGCAGCCAGCCACAGAAACTCCACTTCAGGGACTGCAAGGGAGGCCAGATTTTGTTTGTGGACCTCAGCTCCAGCTCTAGAAAGTAAAGGTGTATCGAGCCCTTTTTGCTAAAACAGGAGGTCCTTTATATCATCTTTATCTGCAAGTACTGTAGAAAATGGATCCTCCCAGGAGAAAGGGATCTGGGCCTGGAGGATACTGCTGAACAGGCTAGAGCTGGCTGCAAATGACCCTTCAAGACCACACTGTAACTTGAAGCCAAAATCTTCAAAAAAGACAAACACCATTCCTGATTTTATAAGGAACTCTGGTTACTCTGGCACAGCATCACCAAGTATGCTTGCCACAACACTTAAAAAGCTGTACCTACATAGGTAACACTGCTATAAAATATTTAACATTACTTTTCTGAGGCAACAGCAACCGGGCAAAGTAGTTTCAAAGATCAGCAGCTCTGTTCCAAACAACACACAAAAACCTGAAGCTGAAGTTGAAAACCACCAACAGAAGCTATTAGGGCGTTCTTAGGGACACGGCTGGAAAGAAGGGTCATAAAGCACCATGAAGGAGGAGACTCCCAGCTCAGGGCCCCCAGAAACATTTTCAAGGAAGGACAGTTTTCCCTACACAAAGCGTTCCAGGTGTCCTTCATCACCTCCCAGGGAACTGTAGGAGCACAGGAGAGGAAGGAATTCCCAGGTACCTAGTCTTCCTGATCCCAGGAAACCATGGAGCCCTGGAGGGGCTGCAGGCACGCTCTCCAACACCACGGGCTTTGGAGTACTAGCACTTAAGTTCTGGGTTTTGCATCTTCCACAGCCTTTTAGGTTTTGATTAAAGGGACCTCTTCAAAATCAAGGTGACAATTTACTACAAGGAAAACACATTCTCCAGCTTGGGTAAGGACAGACTATCACCACGGGTGACAGTCAGACTAGATGAGCTTATGTTTTACCAGCACTCCCCCCCAGTGAATTAATATTTAACTCAGCTAAAATACAGCCACCAGGATTAAACTTAAGACTGTAGTTTTCCTCCTTACACAACTTATACAATTTAATTTCCTTACGTCTCAAATAATTCTGTACTTTGTAAGAAATTAAGCTAAAAGCTCTGAAGTTATAAATGAAAACAACACAGCTGACCACGTAACACCCCTCTGCAGCCCTCTCCTCCCATCCCAGCCCCTCCTGCTTGGCCTGCGGGTGCTGAAGCTGCCTGTTGGGCTGACCTGCCAGACCCGATGCCCACCTCACTTGGCCAGGGCGGCAACGAGGGCTGAGCAGCCACCAGGCAGCGCGCCAGACCTGCAGGTACTGCAGGCGGGGGCGAGGACAGGGAGCCAGGGGTGGGGAAGGTGAAAATAAAAGGCATGTGAGAACTGGAGACATTTTGATAAAATGGTAGAGAGGCAACCAGAGAAAAGAAACACGTGTCAGTGCTGAGGAATGAGAGGACTTAAGGCCTCCACTTCCAACAGAGGTGTTTGCATTGTTTCCTCAAACTCCCTCTACCTGGATATCACAGGATGTTTTCTTGGTCTTAGAATGGGCTACTTTTAGTTTCTGCAATCCTCCTCAGATTTTCCACCTAAATCTAAAGGCTTCTGCCCGCAGCCTGCCGTCCTTTATGTACATTCAGGCAGACTTATCAGGAAACCAAGATTCCTTTATCAGGAATCAAGAAAATATGAAAAGAGGTTAGAGATTAAAAGGAAAAACCCCTCCAGTCCCACCATAAAATACTTTATCCAAATGCTACTAAATATTTACAACTGCATCCAGCAGTCAGAAAAATGCATTTGTAAAGCCAGACATGTTCTAAGCACGTAAATATTTTGTATGCTTTGCACAACTTTAAGCAGAAGTGCAAGTCATGTCCAAGCAGATTTCACTCTTTCAGTTTTGTATGTCCCTTTGAGACTTGAACTTTGGGAGCCTGGACAGAAAGCAAAACCGAGATTAAATAACTTATTTATTTAAAGTTGAACATATAGAACTTTTCAGCTACAGAGCATTTTTTTTTCCTTGCTCCTAACTCTGATAACATTAGCAAACCAGAAGTGACAGTATTTCTTGATTTGTAAGAGAACAGCAGCCACATAAGTCTCTCAGTACCAATACTGCACAATTTTTAAATGAGCAAACAATGATTTAGCTCTTAGGGACTTTCCATGTCCTGTCGGAAATAGCACAGCAAGGGACTTTCCATAGTGGGAGCGTGAGCTGCTGCAGGACGTTACACACATTTCTGGCTACAGATGCAACTGTACAGCATGAGGCAAACTGCAAAGATGAGCTGACACCAAACCAACGCAAAGCTAGTAAGTCTACCCATAAGTCATGGTTTAACATCAGTTCACATATGCTAGAGGCTCCAGGCTAACACGTTTGTCTGACAGCTCCTTTCCCCAGTACTCCTCAGCCACAAATACCCCCACCTCCCCAGCTCCCGACCACACGAGGACAGCCAGGCTCGGTGAAATGCCACAGCTGTTTTGCAGGCAGCTGGGAGGAGAGGTAATACCAGCCTGACCCTGCCTCCCCTCACCAGCTCCCTGCCAAGAATTAGCTTTTCCAGGGAGGGCCCAAAACAACGTTTCCCTTGCTAGCACAGTCTGCACTGTGCTCAGCAGCAGGGGCAAAGACCCCCAGGACAGACCGAGCTGCACTGCCAGCATCCCAGCCCCACGCTAACGATGGCTATAGCAGCTGAGCACGGCACCACGGAGCCACAGCCCAAGAACTCCAGAGTAGCCCAGAGTGGCATCTCTTGGAAACACTTCTCTAGCAAAACATTTCTCAGGACCTTTTGAAGATTACACAGAGAGTGAAAAACAAAGTGCAGCCTTATCAGCTCAGACTCTCTTAAAACAGTTGTGCACAAGAACCCAAAGCACTATATGCACACACCCTTGCAAGAAGAGAGACTTAGTTTGTTGCCTCTTTCACTTTTCTCTTTCAAGTACTGGCTGGACCCAAGCCTGCTTTTGACCACATTAAGAACCTTTGGCATCTGATGATTTTTTTGCTGCACCCTGAAGAACTTATCTTCAAGACTTCTTTTAAATCCAGGAGAAAAAAATCGGAAGAGGTCATCAGTCCTTTCCATCAGTCACAGCACCCTGACGTTAGCACTGCAAGCTGCTGACAAATGTCATTTGGTTTAGGCTAATGGAGATCAGCTCACTACAATGACCATTTTGAACACTGCAGCAGGCACGAGAACTGTGCATTAAAAGCACTCCTCAGTTTTCTCTACCGTGCCGGTGTTAAGCTTTTAACCTGACATTTCTTCAGCCATATGCACACACACCATGTGCCACTTGCAGATCTAAGAAAAATGGGTTCAAAGCAGAAGCATTTAACATCCTACTACCTTTTGGACAGCACTGTAGTGTGAAAAAGCTGAAAGCTTGTTGAAAGCTTTTCAACAAGAACACAAGGAAGCACAGGTGCAGGACACCCCTCTGTTCCCAGGCTCAGCAAGCCAAGCAGAATACTCAAGCACAACCCACAGTTGTGCTATCTCTTCCTTGCAAAGGCATTGCTAAGAGAATCCAAACTGAGCTTAAACCTTTTCCTGATACACATCTCAGCCACTACCAAAGCTCTACAAACAACAGGGCAACAATCTTTTTACCTCAGGCTAGTGCTGGAGGGAAAAAAATGTTGATTCCTCTTATCTCAGGCTCTTCACATTCTTCCATTCCAGTATGGATGACAAAACTATCCTTCAGGAGCACCAAAACTTCACAGGTGAATAAACGTTGCTCCTAACTGCCAACACGTTTTAACAATGCCATCTCCATAGCAGTGTTGACTTGTTGGAAAGCACAGAGAAGCGTGTGGTTCTCTGCAGTCGTCAGAACACAACTCTCATGTGGCACATTAGCTGTATACATGCTAAGGACCAAATAAATGGCCTGTGCCATCTGAAGAAGGCCTGAATTAAAGAGCTGATGTGCTCCCCAGGAAGAACAGGGCAAAATAATTCCAAAGAAGAGTAGAAAGCCATTCTGTCCAATGGTCTGGTAGTCCAGAGCAACTCAGAGTGATGTGTGGCAAGACAGTGAACGATACCCAAATTCACTGTCCATCTTCTGCAGATACTACATGGCACTGTAGCAGCCAGAAGCAGCTGGCTGGAAACCGGATCACAGACAGGCCACTTTCCCCAAGCTCACAGGTTGGAAATAGGTTGTAGGTTCACATAGCACAGCAAACTTAACGCTGTCGTTATGTGGCACAATTTCTTGACAGCTGTTCCACCATTACTGTCAGCATCAGCAGAAAGTAAAAACACCTGAGTTTCCCCTAACATTGCACATACACAGAGGAAAGAAAGAACACACAGACATCAAAAGCCTTCCTTTGATATTTACCTCGTATTCCTTAATAGTCCCCTTCCACGTGCAACCATCATTAATACAGACAGCAGGCAGACTTTCCACCTCCCGACGAGCTGCGTTGTCTGGGAAAGCCTGCAATGGAAAAAACAAATCAACGACAGAAATTATTGAGGGGTTGCAGTCTTGATCCAGTCTCTTCATTCCTTATTATCAATTCTTAAAAAAAAAAAAAAAAAAAAAAAAAAAAAAGACTCCTCCCAAGCCAGTTGCCACATTACATCCTCAAAGGTGTGCTAATGGCAAACAAACCTTTATTACAGCTTTTAAGTAGGCCACTGCTATATTAACATAACCTGGATTTTAGAAGCTGTGGAGTCCCCCATATTCATCGTAATTCTCACTACTTAAGAGAACGTTTCCTAAAAATAAGGGAATCTCAGAATTTGTGCTTTAAACAGAAACCACAAATGGTATTAACAACATCAGTGAGTTTACTTTAAAAAAACAAACAACAAAACATGCAATTTTACTTACTGAGCTTGTTTCCAAAACAGAAATTCCTTCTTCATATATCCCTTCCTGAATACAGCTTGCACACTTTTGAGGTCCAGAACTAGCAGATAAAAAAATAAACATGTAAAAAAATGAGGCCAATTGCTATAATAAATAATAGTAGATTCCCAGTAACTTAACAAAAGGAAAGAATTTTCTTATTCTAAAGACAATACATTGAGCCTTTGCTCAAGTGTATTTTGGACACCCAATTCCAATTTTTTCTTGTCTTATGATTAACTGTTCTACTCAATTTCATTCAAAGGCAAAAGAGAGATAAAGCACAAACTTTTCTGAAAGTCAATGTGCTTAATTTTCCTCACACGTGCCACCATCACTTTTAGGAAGTTCCTCCAGTAGCTTTGATGAAGACTGAAGGCCACTTCAGTGATCCACCTGCACTGATCCACCAAAACTGCAAAAAACAACCCAGGAGACTCTGGAAAAATTAACTTTGAATCAACCCCTGGAACAACAAAAGCAAGTCAGAGCTTACACACTCCCTTAAAGAAGGGGCCTGATGCAGACTCTCAAAGATTAAACACAGCTCCTTCATTGAGATAGCCCTGAAAATAACGACTTTCATCTCTTTTTTTTTTTACTTCTGCTTACTTTTAAGCACTTTGTTTTTAGACTGAAGGCACTGAAGTTACCTTATGATTTTCTTCAGACAATAAGAACAGTAGCGATGTCCACACTGAGCTTGAAATGGCCTCCTCAGAATGTTCTTGCAATCCGAACAGAGGTATTTCACCTCCAGTTTAGTTCCCAGTATCGCCCTTGAAAATCCAGGCTGGTTTAGATCCAAAGAGCCTGGTGGAGTAGAGTTTGCTGCTGCCATGTGAACCAAGAATTCCGTCTGTATATCCAGAGCCTGCAAACAAAAATATTTGTCCCTGTTTGCCTGTCCCCGCCTGACGGGGATTTCTCACGCACTCTCCCAGCAGCGCCCAGCCCGGGGGCCGGCAGCGGGCACAGCGCTGGGAGCCGCGAGCTCGCCCCCGCCTCGGCAGGAGCGAGGCAGCGCCCCCGGAGCGCGGAGAGGCGGCGGGGAGGCCCCGCGCCCAGCTCCCCGGGACGCGGCCCCGCCGGAGGAGCCGGGGCTCCCGGCCCCAGCGCTGCCGCCGCACCGGGAAGGGCCGGGCGGCCCGGGGGTGGGGGGGGTGGGGGGGGAGCAGCGAGCCCAGGGAACGCCGCGGCCCGGCGGGCGGAGCAGCGGCCCAGGGTCGCGCCGCGCGGGGCAGGGCAGGGCCGGGCCCCGCCGCCCGCCTCCCCCCGGCCCAGGGCCGCCCCCCGCAGCCCCGCACTCACCGGCCCGTCCGCCCGCGCCCCGCACCGGAAGCGGCCCCGGGCCCCGCCCCGCCGGAACGGCGCCGACCCGGAGCCGGACCCGGAGCCGCCGGCGGGGCGGGACGGGGGCCGCGGCGCGGAGCCCCGGAGCCCCGTCCCCGTCCCGCCGCCCGCCCACCTGCGCGCAGGGCGCCGCCGCCCGCCGCTCATCCCGGCCCGCTGCAGCCGCCCGCCGCTCGGGCATCGGCAGCGAGAGGCGGCCGGGGCGGATCCTGCCGGGCTCCGAGAGCCGCCGGGGAACGCGGCGGTGAGCTCCGCGCCGGGGCGCTGCCTGCGGGGGGAACGCGGCGCCGCTGAAGGCCGCGGCAGCAGACGCTCGGCTCGCGTTCCCAGCCCGCAGCCCCCTGCAGCCCGCCCACGGGGGCAGGGAGCCGCGGGGGATTGACCCGAAGCCCCCCCCCGAGGGCTGCGGGACACGGGGCGGTCTCGTTCTCACCACGCAGGGGAATTCAGTCGACACCGGGGAAATCCTCCTTGGTCAGCACCAGGCGGAACCGGCTCGTTGCTACCCTCTAAAGGAATGCCCAGAGGCCCCGGCACAGTCAAGGTGTTTCTCCCAGATAGTCCTGGCTGCGAGGACAGCCCAGGACTGGAGGTTAGGGCAGCTCCCCGTGCAGCCCTACACAACGCTGAGGGCTGAGCTGGTTACCGGTGAGTTTGGGGAGCCACCAGCTCCTCTACATTGCCCCACTGACTGGAGCAAGCACGTGCCCTGCCAGTCCCTCCAGCACCCACACACATCTGCATGTGGCTCAGACATGTGCTACGGTGAGGTGCCAGCTGCAGGGCTGGTGGAAACCCTCCTGGGGACTCCTGTGGAGGACTGGGGCCACGTGCTGGGCACTGAACTGCCACCTGCCCAGCTCTCTGTGGACGGCAGAGCTGCGCTGGTGGTGAGCTGCAGCCCACGGTAGAAGCCAGATAGACAAGGGCAGATGCTGATCACGATGTGAGGAAGGGAGAAAACCTGGGGAGTAAGGATGAATGTTTCTGGTGAGTACGGAAAGCAGAGCCTGCTGTGCTCCCATCCACTTCACAGGGCCAAGGCTGCCCCATGCGTTCAAAGGCTTGCATGGATGCCACGCACCCCAACCCCAGGCAGCAGGCTGACATGAAGTTACCAACTACCCCACAACACGTTGGCATCCAGCACTAGCAGGGGGCACCAGTATGCGGCTCCTCTCGTGATGTCTCAGCTGCCCCATGCCACTCCAGAAGCGTGCACAGAGGCAGGGAGATGCAGCCCCACAGCACCATCCTGGGCTGGCTGCGGTCACCCCTGAGCATGACCAGAAAAAGGCACAAGAGCCCTTGGAAGACATGGTATGCATGAGACAGAAGAGAGCTGGTGGGGACACACCAGAGGACACCTCAGAGGGAGGGCAAAGCCTAGGAAAACTGACATTCGGCAGAAACTTCACAGCTCACCCCATCTCTGGGTGTAAGCCCTGGGTCTCACCTGGTGTAAAGTGGGAGGGCTCTGCTGAGGTCAAGGCCACGAGCTGTGTCCCCGTGCACGCGACAGCACTGGGAATTTGCACTATGCTGTTCCTCCAGGGCAAGCACCGCTTTGTGCACTCACTGGCACTGCTTCAGTTCTTCTGTTGCAACGTTCCTTTTCTTGCCACAGCCGCACTTGTCTGGGAAGTGCAAGCGTAAAAAACTCCACATTGCTAAAGTTCTTCACCAGTTTGTGTAATCCGGTGAAGAAAATCCCCTTCTCCATTTCCTGTACAAAATGTGACTCTGACAGGAGTGCTGAGGGCAGGACATGTTGAAATAGATTCCTGTAGAGAAGGAACTTATCAGCAATGACTTACCTGAGCTGCTGGCCCAAGAGGGGACCCAGCCAGGACTGCTCCAAATAAACTCGCTGCTGCAGTGCTCCGTTTGCCACCACGTGGCCAGAAGCAGAGCTTTGCAGTAGGGAGCACCCCCCCTGCCATTCCCCAACGCGCTCCTCCCCGCGCCTCCTGGGCCGCAGCAGCCCAGCCTGATGCAACGAGGGAGCAGCCGGAACGGCAGCGGGAAGGGGAAAGCCCCGAGCACCGACACGGCCCCGACTTCTGAGCAGTGCCCAGCCCGGCCCCTGTCTGGAAATCAGCTGCTCCCGCCGGGCTCCGTGGTGGCGACAAGCCCTGAAAGTACCGCCGGGGGGTTTTCAGCCGCCCCCCCCCGCACCCCGTGTTTCAGAAGCGGTGACTGGCACCGCGGGGGCTTCCCGGCCGCCCCGCACGGCTCTGCGGATGACTCAGACGGAGCTCAGGGATTTTATCACCCCGGAGCCGAAAGAGCACGGCGCTGCCGCACCGCCGGGGGCCCGCGGGCTCCCCCCTGCCGCGCGGGGCCCGGCCCGGCCCAGCCCAGCCCAGCCCGGCCCCCGGGAGGCGCCGCTGCGGCCGCCGCCGCCCCTCGGCCCCGCCCCCCCCCGCCGCACGGGCAGAGCCCGCTTCCGCCCCCCTCCTCTCGGGCGAGGCTATTGGCTGGTAATGCGACTTCGGCCAATCACTGCTTGGCACCGAGTGATTGGCAGTTACAGTAGCCTCTCAGAGCGCACAGCTGGATGCGTGCTCGCCTCCAGCTCGGGGTGCGTTAGCCAATGAGATCCGCGACCGCGTTGATCGTTGGGGTTTTGTGCCTATGAGCAGCGATGACGTCACACCTGCCAGTGCAGCGCTGTTTTTACCGAAGCCCATTGCGGCCCCCAGCCCCGCCCCCTGCGCTCGTCCCGCCCCCCTGCCCGGACTGGCCGCTTTCCCTGACGGACGTGAGCCCGGCCCTATCGGCGGGCGCGGCGCCTCGGGGGGGCGGGCGGAGGGCTCGTGCCCCGCCCACTCGTTGCCGGGGGCGGCGCGGCCGGGGCGGCGGGTGCGGGGTGCGGGGTGCGGCGGCGGAGCCATGGCGGAGAGCGACTGGGACACGGTGACGGTGCTGCGCAAGAAGGGCCCCAGCGCGGCACAGGCCAAGTCCAAGCAGGTCGGCGGGGCGGCGGCGCGGCCCGGAGCTGTGCCCTGGCGGGGCACGGAACCGGCACCGGGCGGGGCGGGGCGGGGGCGCCCCCGCGGCCTCAGGGGGCCCGAGGGGCGCGGGTCCCGGCTGCGGCCCGGCCGCCCTCCCCGGCGCCCCCCCCGCCCCCCCCCCGCCCCGCCGCGGCCCGGCTGATGCAAGGCTTGGGGCGGGGCCTCCCGGCGCCGGGGCCTCGCGGGGGCGGCTCTGCCCGGGCCCCCCCCGCCGACCGCGGCCGCTTTGCTCCCGCAGGCGATCCTGGCAGCGCAGCGGCGGGGCGAGGACGTGGAGACCTCCAAGAAGTGTGAGTGCGGCCCCCCCGCAGCTCTCCCGGCACGGCGCGGCCCCTCCCCGCAGCCCGGCGTCACGCGGGCAGGAGGCCGGGCGCGGGGCCGGCTGCTGCGGGAGCGGCCCGGGCTGGCGGCGGTGTGCGCGGCGGTGCCTGCCTTCGGGCAGAGCTGGTAACGCGTAATCGCGCTCTTTAAGCGCCTAAACGAGGAAAGCGCGAGTTTGAGGGCTCCAAAGCCCTCGAAAGAGTCTTCGCAATCGCACGACTCAGGTTAAACTCCCCGTTCCCAGTTATTTCTTTTGTTGATAACATACACTTAACAATCTCGGTAACTGTTCTTTTTTCTTGTAGTGTAGCAGTTAAAAAATTCTGTTTGCTGTCTGATACAAGTCAGATGCGGTATGGAAAAGATGATGATGCTTGTAAACAAATAAACAAATGACCCTTGAACAGGGTTTAGTCAGCTTTTTTGAGACACTGGATTTCAGGGGCTGGTGTTAGAGAATGGACTCAAGCTATAACCAAAATATTCTGACTACGTGAGGTAAAGCAACAGCATATTTTTGAACCTCAGGCTTTCTGCAGAGTTAAATAGTGTTACAGTTTAATTCTAAACAGCAACAGAAAATTGACTAAAAGCTAGTTCAGTGCTGCCTTGTAACTGAGCAAGCAAGGTACAAGTTCCAATACTAAATCCTCCCAGCTGTAGCAAAAACTTCTATGTATGGAGTGAAATTTGAATATTAAAACCCCAAGCAAGAGCAAAAATTTGCATAGCTGGAATGAAACTCAGATATGAAGTAAAGAAAGGGTAGGGCTCTGAATGAGTGTTTAGACATCAGCATTTAATAGGATTAAGATAACATTTTCCCTGAGCTGCAGCAGGCAGGCAAGATCTGGTTGAGGTCCGTGCTGATGTTGGCACGTTAAATTGTTGAAAACTTCCTGGGATCCTGGGCAGCTGGGTGTTCAGAAAAACTGCTTTGATATTTTTTGGCACAGCTCTGAGCCTTACTTTGTTTGTTCTTTTATTCTTGTTGTTGTTGCTTTGAATGATAGGGGCAGCAGGCCAAAACAAACAACACTTTATTACAAAGAACACAGCCAAGCTCGACCGAGAAACAGAAGAGCTGCACCATGACAGAGTTCCCCTGGAGGTGGGCAAAGTAATCCAGCAGGGTCGGCAGAGCAAGGGCATGACGCAGAAGGACTTGGCCACAGTAAGTATTGCCTAGTGCTCTCTGGGAATTAATATAGGTAGGCACCTTGAGGCAGGTGAAGATGGATCTTTTCCTGTATCTCCATGGGTATCATGAGCAGGAAGTTTGAATATAGCATCTCTGTTGTCTGACCTCCGAGAGAATTGAGTTACGTAGGCTTAGGGGGTTATTTGTGCAGCTGTTACAGCCAGTGAGCTGGTAAGAGGCTTCGCCATCAACTCAGTGTGGATGTGAGTTCTTTTGTACTGTGTACAGAAGTCCATTGCTTTACTAATGAGCAGCAGTATTTAGTGTTTTTCCTCCTGGCAGGCTAAGAGAAGTCTGTCCAGGATGAGTGTTGCCATCACTGTGGCACTCAAATAGTGAAGGGAGGTGATAGAGGGATGATGGAGGAAGCCTGGAAGTAGGCACTTTGTCTTCTGATCCTGGCATAATTAGAGGATGCATCTTTTCTATGTGAGTACTGGGGGGCTGGTTCTGAACATCTACTGTGTATGGAGCCAATGTTTGAGACACGTAATGTCTTTTCAGAAAATCAATGAAAAACCACAAGTTATTGCTGACTACGAATCAGGAAGAGCAATCCCCAATAATCAGGTTATGGGCAAGATTGAAAGAGCCATTGGTAAGTCAAATAGACTTCAAAAATAATGACAGTGTTTTCAGTTTTCTCAATGCCTCAACGTTTCAGTAAGAGATGTTTTTGTTTAAGTTGTTTACACCTACAGTCAGGAACAAGTGCTGACTGTAGGCTGTTATGGTTGCTGTGTCATTAAACTGTGTGCTTTTAAGATCTGGAACTGTGAACTCACAGCTCTTACTTGCCTTTGTTTTCCATCTTTGTGGGTGTCTCTTTGCCCCAGGGACCTCTCTTGTATACATTCCCTCCCAAAATCTGTGATATGCTATGTCCCTAGAAGGTCTGATGGTAACTCAGGAAAGTATCTTGCCACCACTAGAGTTAATGTGGGTCTCCTACACCTGTTCAAATACCAATTTCTAGGAACACAGTCAATGCACAAGCAAAATCAGAGTCTTTTCTGTAACTTTCTGATGCTGCTACAAACTGAAGTAGGATTCTTCCTAAACCTGACTCCCCTGCCTTCTTTTCTGGACACTCTCTTCTTTAGAGGTGAATGATCAAGTGCACAGCAGCTGATGGTTGTTTCCTTTGTCTTATTCCAGGCCTTAAACTGCGTGGGAAGGATATTGGAAAACCACTCGAAACTGGCCCCAAAGGGAAGTGACAACAAAGCCTCGAAATCAGTTTGTTCAGACTGATCTCGTCTGGCTGGTTCTCCTTAGCCACCAGAATCTCTCTTCGTATTGCCAAGCTGAACAAGAGGGTTTCAGACTTGCTTTGGGGGGGGGAAATCTGCAGAATCTGTACCTGCTGTAAAAAGGCAACCTTAAAGAAGCGTTTGTCCTGATTTTGTTTTTCCTTCCTCCTTTCCAGAGATTGAAGAACTAAACCCAAAAAAATACTGCATCTAATTTGCCACAAAACATGTGTGTCTTGGTGTTTAGAAGCAGCTAATGTTAAGACACTTGGGGTGGCCTGAAATGTGATAATTTAATTGGAACAATTTTTGGGAAGGGTGGGATATATTATATATAAATAATTTGGGAGAGTTGAGGGTTGATCAGTGTCTGCATTTGAAATGATGACTCAGTCACTGCATTGCAATGACGTTTTTTCTTTGTTCCTTCCAGCCTGTTTTAAAGAGATCTATAATAAAGTTTGATACCCTTCAGTTGCATGGGGTAGTTGCTTCATGCTTACCAGCTGGTAGTAAGTTTTTGTTGTTGGCTATGACTGGTGCACTTCTTCTGGAAGTGCAGTGGGACTACCTGGAGCATCTAGGGTAACAGGTGGTGGTCACAGCCTTCCTAGCCGCTCTGCTTCTTTCCTTGTTGCAGCTTTGGCTTACATCCCAGAGATTAAATCAATACTGTGTTTTTATCTTGTATGGAGAAGGTGAATAGAGTCTTTGGCATTGTACAAAGCAAGACCACTGCAGAGACAGTGGGGCATTTATATGAAGCCAGAGCCCACCTTATATCCTCTTTTTACCCTTCTTGTTGAGTGCTGCCAGGATGGGAGCTGTGGTGGAGCTTTAAGGATTCTGCTCAACATGACTGTGTGGCATGACTGTCCTTAAGTTGGATAGAGCTGAAGGGAAAATTAATTGTCTGTAGAAGGACAAGAGGAAGAGCAGGCTTCTGCCACAGATCACGTAAGTGGCATGCTATGTTCCCTTCAGCCAAGCTGTGGCAGTTTAAAAAGACTGGGCTTGCTAATGAACTGTTTACCTCCACAGAGGCTGAAGTGGTTTGTTGGTGCATTTATTTGGCAGACTTGGCAAGGGCTTGCTTGAGGTGATAGTATTAAATTGTTCTGTAAGCTTGGGGAAGGGGGCATTTAAATTTTAAATTGTTATTTAGATTCAAATTATGAGGAGTCCTCAAAACAAGTATGGGCCATCCTGTGGGGGGTGAGTGCCTATACAGCTGGGGCCGAGCTGTTGGCTGCTGGCAGGTGTGCTGTGTGGTGCTGCCCACCCTGCTCCCTGCCCGACTGCCTCCACCCAAAGCCCCCGCAGCCCTGCCTTGCTGGCCAGGCACTTCTGTGCCCTGGGAGCTGACAGGTTGTGCTCTTCTTCTTAATCCTGGGAGAGGGAAGCCGCTTTTGTTGGACGCAAGCACCCATCCCTGGAGGGGTGCAGGATGGTGCACTCTGCCCCCTTCCACCTGAGAAATGGGCAACTGCCAGGACCCTGCAAGGGGTCCTGCAAGGACGACTGGTCCTGGCCCAAGAAACCCCTGCTCCCTGGGTCTGTCAATGCACAGGCACGTCACGGTGTCTCAGTGTGTTACAGAAAGCTCATGTTACAAAAGACAACAGTGCTTTTCCCGAGCGCAGCATTGGAGGTAGTGGAGGAAGCATCTGTGCTGTGTCCCTGGGGCTGGTGCCCACTGCAGCTCCGCAGTGTGAGATGTTGGACAGCGAGGGCGCCTGGAGCTGGGCAAGGCTGTGAGCTGGACGGAGCGGGGGGTTTGCTGGAAGGATGCTCTGCCCCATGTGTGCCTCGCAGGCATGAAGAGGTGAAAAGTGTTGGCTTATTAATTCAATCTTCATCCCTCTCTTTCTGCACTGGCGATATAATGACCTTGTCCTGTAAAGAAGGCTCAATGTGAGCTGGGTCCAGTAAGTGTAGGCTGTCTAATAGGAAATCCAAGGACTTCCAGGTTGTGGAGGGGATAACCCATACACCAGCACACAAAACTGCCCAGTGAGTCTGGGTGGGCTTCTTGTCTTTTGAGATCAGCCTTGGTATGGCTGCAAGAGATCAGTGGCTCTGCTGGGGACAGCGTGGCACCAAGCTCATCAAAAGAAACTGAATGTAGTTTAAGCTCTAGGTTTGAAGCTCCTGGCTACAAGAGGTTGAGCAATGTTTGCATGACCCACTCTCCAGCAGGGCCCTGGGGAGGAGGATTGCAGCCTCAGCTGTTTCTGTAGCAAACACCTGATCACAGCAGCAAAATATCTAGGTCAGCCCTACAGCTCTAGGGTCACTCATTTGCCAGTGACCAGATAAGTTGCTGAGCCCTTTGCACTTCTCTGATGTGTTAGCAGATTGCAGGCTCACTAGGTGCCTGCTAGAATTTGCTGAGCTTTTTAAGAAAGGCTGTTTTTGCTGTTGGGGGCAGCTGGGCAAATGGGATAGTCCTGCACCCTCACCCTGAGGGCCAGGGCTGCTCCTTACATCTCGAAAAGTGATGTTGTCGAAGCCCTGCGGAGTGCTGCTCTCTGCTGACATCCTGCTCCCCTGTCCTCTCCTCTTCAGCAAGTACCAGCCACTGGCCACTGCCAGTGCCAGGATGATGATGACCAGCAGAATGCTGAGCACCACTTCTGCCACAAAGCCACGGGAAGACTTCTCTGCAAGGGAAAGGAGATGCTGCCAGTCTCAGACACCACTGGGAAGAGCTGGCTTGAGCTGCGGCCAAAATGCCAGCACCCTGGGTGGCGCAGGATTCACATTCCCCCATTACACTGTGCCAAAGGCAGCCTGCATCCAGCCTCTGCAGCTGGAAGGACTTGTGGCCAGAGGGAACCCTCCCTGCCACACAAAGCTGTCTCATACCAGCACCCTGCCCAGCTGCCATGGGGAGGGTCAAATCCCCTTCTCTGAGGCTGGAAGCAGCTGTGTGCAAGCTGTTTGTGCCCCTTGTGCTCTGGGGGCTTGTGGAGGCCACAATCCCAAAGAACACAAGATACTGTTGTTTGGGGCAGCCTCACACCTTTCCCCTGTGTGTCCGGGCTGGAATCACAGCCTCCAGTGGTACTGTACTCAATATCATCTAGTGCCACGGTCCCCTCCATTGGCCATATCCGCGTGGTGATCTCAAAGATAATCTGCAAGAGAAGACAGGTTGTTGGGCGTGATGCACAGGGAGAGCAACCAGCAACCTGGGATGGCACCCAGCGTGGCCCCACTCACCTGGAACTCACTGGGGCTCTGCACAGGCACTGTGCCGTTCTGCCAGCCCCGGCTTGAGTGTCCTGCCATGGTCCAGGCTGTGCGCTGCCCTGATGCACTCTGCAGCCTCACCCGCAGCTCCCCGTCAGCTAAAACGTGTGGGGTGTGAGGGGTGTACCCCTGTATCAACGATGGCTCAAAGCTCACAAGAGCAGCCAGCCCCTCCTATCTGTGCCACCCTCTGCTGTGACAGCAGCACCCAGCAAGACACACACACACACACACACACACACACACACACCCCCTGGTAGGGAGGGGGTTTGCAGCCCCGTGGCTGAGCCCCCAGCCCTCCCCCCCCCCCCATGGGCTGAAGCCATCCTCTGCAGGGACAGCACCTTCTGCTCAGCCTGCTGGGGCAGCACTTACAGAGGTGCTCTGGGATGTCCATGTGGTACCAGAAGCGCAGGCAGGAATCGGCAGTGGCAGGCAGGTGCTGGCTCTCCAGCTGGGCAGTGGTGCCCCCTGCCCCCAGCACGCGGGTGTCAAAGTGCACATAGTGACCTGGAGGGGCAGGGACAGAGTGCAGGGTGGCCCCTGTCCTGCAGCCCTCCCAGTGCCTCCTGCTCCCCATGCTCCTGAGACATGCCCTGAGAACTGAACCCCCAGTCCTGCTTCTTGCTGCCTTTGGGACCAAGCCATGCGGATGCCATGGAGCCCACCATGTATAGGGCTGGGGCCCACAGTGGAGCTGTGCTGTCATGTGGGTGGGCATCTGCCCCTCATGGGGTCTGTTCTGCCTGGTCTCATACCAGTCCAAGTCTGGGGCAAGGACAGAGCTGACAAGGGCACAGCTTTTAGGGCTGGGATGAAGTGGAGGGGACATAGATGGGTGACCTCCTCCATCCCCAGCTCCTCCTGACCCTCCCAGCCGTGCCAGGGCACCCTTGGTTGGGTGGGGGCTTAGTGGTATCTCCTACCATTTTTTGTGCCCAGAGTGTGATCCTGCTCAGGGCCGGGGTATTTGGCCAGGGGAACCCCACTTTTCCAGCCCCAGGCGAAGCTGTGCAGGTGCTCATCAACAGGGCTGCTCCAGCCACACATGTCCAGCTCGAAGTCACAGGATACTGTAGGAAATGAGGGCTGAGATGCATGCACCACTAGATGGATGGTGGATGGGATGGGCTGTCCCTATCCCCACAGCCACATGTCCCCATGGGGTGCCTCAGACCCCAGCCTGGCCATGCTGCTGCCAGGGAATGGGCTCCTACCTGGCTCAGGGCAGGCTCCATCCGACACATGCAGGTCATCCAGCGCGATGTACCCATGGTCACCCCCGGCTCCTACCACTTCAAATATTGCCTGTGGGGAGGTGGAGAGTGGGGACACGAAGGTTGGCAGCTGCCATGGTGCAGGCAGTGTGCTAGAGCAGTGTACCCATCGTCACCCTGCTTCCTCCTGCAGCTTCAACCCTGCTGGGAGGTGCCCTGGGCCCTGTCTCACCTTCCAGTCCCCATCCGCCTGGACAGTGGCTTGGCTGCGGTGCCAGGTGTCCCCTTCCATTGTGCTCATGCTGAACAGCTTCCTCAACACCCCGCTGTCCTCCACAAGGATGCTGAGAGACCCTGCCCAGGGACCCCCCGCGAGGCTGGATGCATGCTGTGCTGTGGCATGGTGCATAGCAAGCACTTGGCCCCCTGGTGCCTACCCATCAGGAGCTGCCCCACAGGACCCAAGCATCCTGTGCTGACCTGCGGTACTTGGCAAGGGGCACATGGGGCTCACCTGGGTCTCCAGTGCTCAGCTGGTACCAGAAGGCCAGGCACTGGGCAGGTGCAGAGGGCTGGTATGGCGCAGAGGTGAGGGTCGCCTTGTGCCCCATGGGCAGGGAGCCCTTGCTGGTGCTCACCACCATGTAATGCCCTGGTGAGAGAGAAGCCCCTATGCTGTGACACTTCCCCTCCCCGCCCTTGCCCGGCCCTGCTGAGGGTCACTGGGGAGCCCTGGAGTTGGGAAAATGGGTTTGAGGAGCCCTGAGGTTGGGGAGTGCTGTACTCAGTGCTTCTGTTATGCTGAAGCAGCAGCACAGTCACGGTCTAGGGGATGGAGGGGGCCTAAGCCCTGTGGCCATGCAGGCAGCAGAGGTGAGCAGGGCAGCTCCTCAGACCCCATGAAGCCGTGGCCCCGCTACCTGCAGCAGTGCCGGTGGTGTGGTCAGCTGAGGGGCCAGCGATGGTGCCGGTGCTGTTGCTCTGCCGCAGCCATGTCGGCTGTGTGCTGCCCGTCAGCCCACAGGTGTCTGCCTCAAAGGAGCAGGAGAGCTCGGCTCCACAGGTGCCCTCTGTCACCAACAGGTCATCCAGCGCTGCATCACCCACAAAGCCGTCCCGCAGGGCCTCGAAGGCCAGCTGCCACCAGGGGCAAGACAGCAGCTTCAGAGGGGCCCGGCCTGCGCTCCACAGCACAGGGACCCCCGCACAGCACAGCCCCACGCCGCCAGGCACCCGCAGGCCTCACTCACCCGGTAGCGTTTCTGTCCCGTGGCAGGGAGCGTTGCCAGTCCCCGGTGCCAGAGACTGCCCTGGGTCCCCCGCTGGGTCCACAGCACCGTTTCCTCTGCTCCCTCCAGCTGCAGCTTGAGGTTCAGGGTGCCTGGGCAGAGGGGAACATTGAGGAGTTGGCCCCAGTGCCCAGGCTCACTGCAGCACTGCACAGCCCCAGGTGCCCTGTCCTGCACCCCACCGGGACCCTGCACTCGGCAATATCCAGGCTGGAGCATCCTAGTGAGGATGCGAAGGGCCACGTACCGATCTGTGGGCCAGCCAGGCGGTACCAGAAGGTGAGGCAGCGTGGGGTGGCGGCAGGCTCCTGGTCGTAGGTGATGAGCTGTGCACGCTGACCACGGCTCCATGGTGCCGAGGGGTTCGCGGCCAGAAAATAGCCTGAGCATCAAGAACAGCCAGGGTGGATGGGGGACAGGCATGGGAGCTCTATGCTGCACCCACCTGTCCTGCCCTCACTGTCAGGGCCTCATCATGCCCCCAGTCCTAGGTCTGGGTGCCCCTGGGCTGCCTTGGCTGAGCCCGTACCATATGCAGGGGGACTCAGTGCTGCTCAGGGTGTGCAGGGCACATCCCACCCTGGGGACAGGGGGCTGCAGGGTCCCCCCAGTTGGCCAGGCCCCCAGGAGAGGAGCTGACCCCTTACCAGAACCAGTGGTGTGGTCAGAGCCCTGCCCCTGCCCTGTGCTGTGGACCCACTGGAAGTCGCTGGTCTGATCCTGGTACCAGCCACACAGGCCTGTCTCGAAGTTGCAGGAAAGCTCTGGCCAGAGAGAGGTGACCATGGTGAGGGTGGTGTGGATAAAGAACCCTGAAAGCAAACAGCTACCCCAAATGTCCCTTTACCCAGCCCAGCACAGCTGCTCCCCCTGCCCCACTCCCCAGGTTCGCCCCATGCTCCTGGGGGTGGCAAATGTCAGGGGGCAGGATGTGTGCTCTGGGCCAAGGGCTCACATGGCTGCGGCCCTGTCCCTGGGGGGGGGGGACGACAGGTGAGGATCACCTGGCAACCCCCAGGTAGCAGCACCCACCTCCCAGTGGCTTGGTGGCTCTGAGCAGGGTCCTCTCCTGCCCACCATACCCAGAGGAAGGCACCCGCATGCTCTGACATACCTGTGGCCCCTGGGGGCACCACATTGGGGTCACACTGCACAAATGTCACGTTGTCAATGGCAGCGTCTGCTTGGTCCTGCAGGTCCACCAGCCCCAGCAGCTCGACCTGGGGGTGGCTGCGATGAGCCCCGGGCTGCTGGTGGCACCAGCACTGCCTGGGCTGCCACTGGCCAGGCTGGTTGTACCTGGAAGGGCCGGGCCCTCTCTCCCAGCAGGATGTGGACATGTCCCCAGGCCATGCTGCCGTGACCCCGCACGTGCCAGGCCAGGTGGCTCATGCCTGTGGTGTGGTCCACGACGCTGACAGCGAGGAAGCCTGGGCATGAGAAATGGTGCTGGGGGCACAGGTAACCCACATGGCCATCACCCAGCCAGCCTGCAGCTGCAGGGAATGGGGACACCCCCAGCTCCAGGCAGCATGATGGGGGACAGCAGGGCTGGGAAAGACAACAGTGTCTTACAGTTGACCCCAGGCAAGGCAGGGGCTACCTTGGGGGCCGCTCTGGATGTGGTAGCTCATCTCCATGCTGCAGGCCAGGCCAGAGGGGCCCAGCAGAGGCGTGCGTGCCTTTGCAGGAGCCACCATTTGTCCTTCTCCTTCCTGGAGGGCCAGGAAAGCCCCTGGACAAGGAAACAGCCTGAGGGGTTGGGGCAGAGCCACAACAGAGCACCCCCAGCCAAAGCACCCTGCTTCTAGCACTCTGCCTGGGCACACCACCCCAACCCCCTCCCACAGTGGCTTCCATCTGTC
The DNA here is from genome assembly GCF_047663525.1 of Anas platyrhynchos. NCBI lineage: Eukaryota > Metazoa > Chordata > Aves > Anseriformes > Anatidae > Anas > Anas platyrhynchos. Next base: position 3,142,591 of record NC_092604.1, read on the forward strand.
TGAACAGGAGGAGGAACAGGGGCAGGGGGGTCTGCACCCTGGGAACCCCCATGGTGCTGGGGACCAACGAGCACCATTTCAAGCAGTGGAAATCACCTCACCTGCTCCCGCGAGGGCGATGGCTCTGGGCTCGGTGGCCCTCTGTATGGCCCAGCGCAGCCGGCCCACACTGACATCATGCCAACCTCCGTCCCCTTCCTCAAAGGTGGTGGCTCCTGCAAAACCAAGCGATCATTGCTGTGGTACCATGGAGCTTCCCAGGCTGCCCCAGCCCAAACTGGGGGTGCCCTGGGCCCCCTTGCCCCAGCCTCACCGTGACTCTGGGCATGGGGAGCTGGGTGCCAAGCTTCTGCCCACAGACTCACCACAGAGTTTCTCATCGGAGCCATCAGTGCACGTCTTGGCAAAGTCACAGGCCAGCTCGCTGCTGATGCAGCTACCATCATCGCAGGTGAACTCCCCGGCCATGCAGGTGCTGGCACGGTCCTGGCGTGGCAGCGCCGTCGGAGATGGATCTGATGGTGAAAGCCCCAGGCTGGAATGCAGTACTGGCAGGGTGTGAGGCCAGACCTGGGTCCAGGCATTGTCCCAGCGTTGCCCCTTCCAGCTGTAGCCCCACCAGGTGTCCCCTGGCAGCACAGCCCAGCCATGGCAGCACAGTCCTGTGCTGGCACAACCCTACTGGTCTGTCCCCACAGACAGTCAACTCTGGCCCCAAGCATCTCCCTAGTTCCATATGTCCCCCAGCCCTGCCTTGGTGCTGCCTCCAAACAAAAGGGACCTGGTAGTTGTCAGTGGTCTCTGTGTGTGATATGGCTGAGTAAGGAGGATTTGGGGCAGGGGTGTCACAGGTGCAGGATGAGGATACCAGGCACTCCAGGCTGTGGTACCCAGGGCAAGTGCTTGCTACGTTGTGCCCAGGATGGCCACCATGATAAGTAGAAGACAGGCAGACCCTGAAGCAAGTCCTCTAGTGATGGTGACATGGCCAGAAGGCACCTGGGAGCCACAGCCCACATCCAAGCTCACCCAGATGTGGAGTACAGCCTGGAGACAGGATCAGGTCATCGATGGCCACAGTCCCTCCACTTCTGGCCACCCCCTTGATCAGCACCTGCAGGGGAGCACCATGCCAGCAGGTCAGCACAGGGTCTTGCACAGCACAGAGGGGCTGTGTGACACTGCTGGGAAAGGGGGGAAACTGGGGAGCCATGGGATGGGGGACACCCAGCCCCTCTGATCGGCTAGCACTCGCACCCCCAAGGAAGGGATCCACAGGAGCAAAGGTGATGCTGTGTCTGCAAGGGGTGCATGGGGTGGGATGGCGAGGCGTGGGCAATGGTGCTGCCCTTATACGTGCGCCATGGCCTGTGGCTGCCCAGGGGTGCCTCCAGAGTGCCCTCCACAGGCAACTGGGAGAGGGTCGGGTCATATGGGTGGCCATGGGGGACAGCAGATGGGCTGGGGGAAGATGTTGGGTGACATGGGGTGTGTGAAGAATCAGGATGGTCCCTGGGTTTGGGGGCATTTGGAAGTGGGGGACACAGGGGACACGAGAATGGTATTTGCCACCACCAGGAGGCCCAGCTCTGGCCTCTGGTTCCCAGTCCAGATACTACCCCAGGTCCCATGGGTGCATACTGAGGGCCCACAGATCAGCCAACCTGCTTGGCGGCAGCCCCTTGCCCTGTGGAGCAGGTGGAGGCTGCCCTGGGGTCGGGTTTTCAGGGCTGAGGTAGTGTCACAGCAAGGTCCCTGGGCACAGTGAGGCTCTGGGTACCCAACTCACCCAGTACAGCCCCAGCCCACCTTGAAGCTCTCTGTCACATTGAAGTCCACTCTCTCCCGGACCCAGCAGTTGCCTGTGTCCCCTGTCCTCTGTCTCACCAGTTGCTCAGTGGAGTTGGTCATGTAGGAGATGCTGAGGCTGTTGGTGGCTGAGCCATGGAGGTGGCAGTACAGCACAAGCTGGAGCCGGGGAGTGGTGGTGAGCAAGCCCTGAGAGCTGAGAAGGAGCACAGAGCCCCCACACCCCGTGGGATGCTCACAAAGGTGGGGCTGGAGAAGCTCAGTGCTCCCAGCAGGTGCTGGGGATGCCACCAACCACCCCCAAACCTGCTGTTCTCCCCAGGCTAAGGGCCAAGGCAGACCTGGTCCCATGTGGTGCTCCCTGCAAACAGGGAACCCATTCCTCACCACTGGCATGCCCATGGGACTGCTGTCCCCTGCCCTGCACTCATGCACCCACAGTGACTCACGTAGCAGGAGCTGTTGGAGGAGATGATGGAAGTGCTCATGCTGGCCGTGCTGCTGGACCCCGCAGCTGAGGCACTGCTGATATGGAGGAAATAGCCTGTGGGAGACACGGAGATGGAGCCAAGTGGTTCCAGGCATGCAGGTACAAACGCAGAAGGAGCAGGTGTGGAAGCAGAGGCTGGGGAGGCTGGGACCAACAGGCAGCACGTAGAGTGCCCTGTACAACCATTCCCAGCTTGTGCCCCATGCCGCCCTGGCCCTGCCATCAGAACTTTCAATTTGGTTCCCCTGGTGTTCACCAAGGAGCTGTTTTCCTGCCAAGGCACAAAACAGAAGAAAACCAGAGGGCCCAGGAGAAGACAGCCAGTGCTGCCAGGAGCAGCAAGCTGCTTATCAGCGCTGACTTGCTGCAAGGTTTTCCAGCCATGCTTGCAAAACTTCTCCCAAGGGAGCCATCGGGTGTTTGCTGTTTACAGAGGCTGTTTTCCCAGTGCAGCCTCAAGCTGAGCCTAGGCATGCTGTTATCGCAGGGGCCAGAGGGCACTTCCGTGCTGGGGCCAGTGACACCAAGGCTGGCAGGTGGCTGGATTCCCCAGTGTGACATCCCAAGGGCTGTGATGGGGCTCATAGGAGATCCCACTACCCAACATGTACCTGCTGCGCTGTTTGTGCTGTGGTCCCGGGTGGGGATGCCGTATGTGGCACCCAACTTCATGCTTGTGTTCCTCTCCCATGTCATCTGTCCAGCCTCCACCCAGTTGCAGAAACCATTCTCAAAGGAGCAGTTGTTGAAGTTCTCTGTGGGGGGAGCGAGAGCAGTGACACACAGATGGGGGCCCAGCGCTGCCCAGGCCGGGAGGCCCCATGGCTGTCTGTGTTGTTTCCCCATGACAAAGCCTGCTGGGTGAATTAGTCCTGCAGCTGTAAAGCTCCAGGGCAGTGCTGGAACAGCCCTGTGCCATCCCATGGCCCCACAGGGTCAGACCCTCTGCCCATCCATGCCCTCCCCCCACCCCCCTGGGGCTAGAGATGCTCACGGCAATGCTGCGCAGTCTCATCCGAGCTGTCCCCGCAGTCGTCAGTGCCATCGCAGAAGCGGTTCGGTGCCAGGTAGGAGCCCTGGCTGCATCTGCTCTCCTCCGCCCCGCAGACCTGCTGCCCGGGTGCTGGGGCTGTGGGACATGGTGTCAGCACCTTGCTGGCCCCCACAGGGAGCTCAGAACCCCACTGTGCTGTGCTCCCCACTCTGTCTTTCCCTGGGTTGCTCTCTCCATCCAAGGTATGGCTTCTCTCTGCGCTCTGTGTGCCCTCTCTGGGGCAAGTGACCCCCGAGACACCCTGGGCAGTGGAAGAGCTCGCATAGAGCACAAAGGCTGAACCACCACCCTGGGGTGCCATCCTGCATCATCCCAGCCACCACAAGACTCACTCTGCAAGCCACAGTTCCTGAAGACAATGTCATCGAGTGCCAGCACTGCCCCACACGCGGGTGGCTGCGTCAGGGCGAAGGTGAGCTGCAACAAGAGGTGAGGGCTGGGTGAACTGATCTGGCCCAAGCCACCGGTGCAGCCCCTGCTCCCGGTGCAGCCCATGGAGGCCAGCCAGACCCCAGCACCCTCCAGCCCTAACTCTTCACCTGGAACTGCTCCGTGATCCGGCCCGTGTACGCCACCAGCTGGTGCCAGCCCTCAGCTCCGTGCTGGGGGCTCTGCCACAGCTCCACCACCTTGTCCCTGGATGCCATGGTCAGGCGCAGCGTCGGACACGCTGTCTGGTTGAGCCCTGCAGGGAGTCCCAAGATGTGGCCTTTGGCAGTGGGCACCCCGGGGTGACCGTGGGATGACTCAGATCCTGACAGCTCTGGGGACCGAAGCAGGGTCCTTCCAGCTCTGCTTGCGGGGCATGGAAGAGGCGAGTAGGATGGCTGGGACCCAGCTCAAGGTGTCAATGGCTCTGTCCACCACTGCCCCCATGGTTGTTTCCCTGCCCTGGTACTAGTTGTGGGCACCCAGCTGCACTCACTGCTTCCAGAGAGGTGGTACGAGGCCCAGATCTCGCACGTGGCAGCCACGTCCTGCATCACGGGTGACCTGAGCCAGGCGGTAGCTGTGGCTTTTGCTGGTGGGGACACTGTCACCATGAACCACCCTGGGGAGGGCAGAGCAGATCAAGAGGCTCCAGAGCTGCAGTCAGCATAACTCCTGTGGGCGATGCCCTTGCACCTGCCAGGACAGGAGTCCTGGCAACCTCAGGGCACCCTCAGCCCAGAGGGGCAGTGCTGTGGGTGCCCACAGAGCAGCTCCCACTTACCCCTGTCTGTGCCCACGGTGTGGTCTGAGTGGAGCCCCGTGCCCCATTTGTCCAGGCTGGCCTGGCCCCGCACCCATCTGTAAGCTGTGGTGCTCACGTCCTGCCAGCCGCAGTCACCTTCCTCGAAATCACAGGTGAAGGGGGTGCCCAGCACAGTTGAGACCCCCAGGTACCCTGGGGACAGGGGGGTAGAGGTCAGGGCAGGGATGGGTCCACCCCAGGGAGCTGCCGTGCCCCCAGCTCCATCACCCGTTCACCAGGCACCCACCACACTGGTTCTCATCAGAGCAGTCACTGCAATAGCACACAAAGTTGCAGAGGTGCTCGGCCGTGCTGCTGCAGCTGTTGACAACAGTGGCCCTGCTGGAGAGGATGGCCCCATCTGTGAGAGAGAGGAAGGGGCTGAAAAACCTTGTGGAGGAGCCAAGTATGGGGCCACAGCAGGGGACACCTGTGCAGGATCCTCAGTTTGGGACCCTGCTGGTTGGGACCACTGGGCTCCTGGCAGCATTGTTCCTTGGATGGAACCCTCCACTGCCTGGGTGGGCTGGCAGCTAGGGCAGGGGTTTCGCCAGGGCCTGGAGAAAAGCAAAATCCCCCAAAGTCTGGGGTCCTGCCCTATCCCTGCCCACTCACACCCACCCTCAAGGTGGTTTGCATCTCCCACGACCACCACCACTGCCTATCAGGGCCACGGCATTGGCCCTGCCACCCTGCCACTGAAATGTGAGCACTTCCTCAACATGCTGAGGAAAGCTATCATAAACCCAGCCTGACGCTGACTTGTCCCTAGCAGCTCCAGCATTTGCTTGCCCCAGAGATTCCCTGTTTGACCTCCATGACCCTGACAGAGGGGTACCCCCCAGCCCCCCAAGCTGGGAAAGCTGCAGCAGTGCTTGGGAGAGGAGGGGGAGGGCAGTGAGCCCAACTCCCATGGGGCAGGGATGGACGGGACCAGAAGTTCTGTGGCCCCTTCGTGTCCCAAAGTGCGACCCAAGGCATGGCCCCCATGTGGGAAAGCAACTCACCCAGCAGCAGCAGGGCTGCAAGGAGCACGAGCCCAGACATCTCAGCCTCCGGGATACGATGAGGGCAGAAAGGAGGCAGGCGAGGCAGGGGCTGGGGGAGGCCACGCTGTGAGCCCCAGGCTGGAATCTGTTCCTCAGGACCTGCTGCACTCTGGACTTCAGCCCCGCTGTTATCTGTGCCGCTGTACAGCGCAATTGCATCAGGTGTAGTAAAACAAGGGGCTTGACTCTGAGTGTGAGTGAGGACACATGGGGGCGAGAACAACATCCTCACGAGGGGGAGTGGAGGGGCAGGCGCCGACCTATTCTCCTTAATCACCAGTGATAGGACCCACAGCAATGGTGTCAAGCTGAGGCAGGGAAGTCTACGCTTGACATCAGGAAGAGGCTCTTCACAGACAGGGTGGTCGCACACTGGAACGGGCTCCCCAGGGAAGTGGTCACTGCACCAAGCCTGTTGGAATTTAAGAAGCATTTGGACTGTGCACTTAGTCACATGGTCTAAACTTTTGGGTAGACCTGTGCGGTGCCAGGAGTTGGATTTGATGATCCTTATGGGTCCCTTCCAATTCGGGGTATTCGATGATTCTATGAGAAACCCTGTGCCCTCCATGGAGCAGCCACCTCAGTCAGGGCACCCTGTGTGCCACTCCCTCAGGCTGTGGGCAGGATCCCTGCTGAGCCCAGGAAGGCACCGAGCTGAGCGGGAGCTGCCGATGGGCCCCGGGCAAAGGAGGCATCAGGCTGTGGGGCTCCCCCAGGCAGAGCATCTCCCGCAGGGCTGAGCCCTCCCCTCCACTCAGCACTGGGGAGAAATGTGCACATACTCCAGCTGGGGCTGGAGGTGATGAAGGCACTGCAGCATCTTTCGCAGGAGGAAAGGCTGCAAGAGGTGTAGCTGCTCAGCCTGGAGAAGGCTCAGCATGGTGGGGGTGGAGACAAGGCAGCCAGGCTCTTCTCAGAACAGGGTGCCCTGGAAGAGACAGAACTATGAGAGCAAACTCTAATACATGAAATGCCATGTGAGTTTAAGAAAAAAATTGTTTATGGTGAGGGCCATCAAAACCAGAACAGGCTGCCCAGGCAGGTTACAGAGTCTCCATCTGCAGGAATGCTCAAAACCCCTCTGGGTACAGCCCTTAGCAGTCCCCTACAGCTGACCCTGCCTGAGCAGGGGTTGCACTAGGCTATCTCTGCAGGTGCCTCCAACCTCAGCAATTCAGGGGCTTGAAGGGAAGCTGTGCTCCTCCATCCTATTCACGCCCTCCTCCTGAAGGAATGCAAGACACAGACTCCTGATGGCGCTTGAAGGACTTTTGCCCTTTTTGCCTTTTTCACTACTACATTATACTTTCCCCATAGCCCCACATGCCTGAGTCTGTCGTACAATTGGTTAGAGACTCTCAGACATGCCTGGAGCCAGCCAGCAATTGGCCACTGCCCCAGAGCTCACCTTATCACTGTAGCCAATTTACTTTATCTCAATGTTGCTCAAGTTTTTGTTTCTGCCGTTTGTTTCCTCATTATCTCTAATTCAGGGACATGTGAAACATCACAGAGCCACCTCTCAATTCCTTTCCCACACCCTCCCAGGTTTTGATGTCTAACAGCCATTCATGTGCAGGGCATTGGACCCTGTGACCCACGACTGCTGGGTGATATCACCCAGGCCCTGCAGAGAGCAGAGCTCTTCACATAGAATCACAAAGAATAGCTGAGGCTGGAAGCACCTCTGGGTCCCTCTGGTCCAACGCTTGCTCCAGCAGGGCCACCCAGAGCAGGGTGCTCAGCACCATGTCCATGCAGCTTTGGAGACTCCACAACATTTCCGGGCAGCCTGTGCCAGTGCCCCACCACCTGCATGGCACAGAAGGGTGGTCTGGTGCTCAGAGAGAGCCTCCTGTGCTCCAGTTTGTGCCCACTGCCTCTTGTCCTGGCACTGGGCACCACTGACAAGAGCCTGCCTCTGTCTTCGTGGCATCCTCCCTCCAGGTATCTATACACATTGATGAGACCCCTCCGAGTCTCCTTTTCTCCAGGCTGAACTGTACCAGGCTCTCCCCATAGGAGAGGTTGTCCAGTTCCTTGTTTGTCTTAGGATGATCTTCCGTCTTGAGCGGGCCCAGTGCATGCCCTGGGAACCTGGGCTTGGTTCCTGGTGTTCTCCCCCTCCTACCCCCCCTCCACCCCCCAACTTGTATGATGGCAGGTTTGGACACCATCCTCCCCAGGAGACAGCTCCAGCCCTGAGCCACCAGCCATGCAGTGGGCCCTGCAACAACGCTGGGAGCACCCCCAGCCCAGCCCACGATGCCCATCCATCATTGCACACTTTTTCCTATTGCACATGAGAAGTTTGAAGCAGGACATGGGGCACAGGGACTGAATGTCAGGTCTCACTAACACTGCACATCTCCTCTATAGGACCCTCCTGACCAGGAAGGAATCAACTGAGCTGCTTTTCCAGGGCACTGCGCCACTGTGCTCCAGATCTGAATGTCAATGTCTTCCTTGCTTATAAAATGTGAGCAGGACTCTGTTCCTCATCTCTGATCACGTTTGATCCTTTCCTTGTGAGGGTGGCAAGACCCTGACTTAGAAGGACGCTTTATCAGGGAATGAAGGACAAGTTTAATGACATTAAACTAAAAAGGGTATACTTGTATATTTAGAAATAAGGAAGAAATTTTTTATTCTGAGGGTGGTGAGGCACAGGAACAGGCTGCACAGAGAAGCTGTGGGTGCCCCATCCCTGGAGGTGTTCAAGGCCAGGTTGGATGGGGCTGGGGGCAGCCTGAGCTGGTGGTAGGGGGGTTGGGCCTAGATGGGCTTAAGAGTCCGTTCCAACCCATACCATTCTGCGCTTCTAATTTCTGTCCACGTCACACACATCCCCTGAAAGCACAAACTGAGGAAGGCAGGGAGCCACACAGACAGCAGTCAGGATGCAGCTGGGCGCATACTTGCTGAAGACCAGTACTAAAAGCTCAGTCACAGCCTGGCCTTCACCACCAACCTCAGTCCAGCAGAGGGACTACACACACACAGCAGCACAGCTGAGTTAAACAGTGGCTGGGGTCAGGCCAAAGGCTTGCCTGGGAAGGTAAGGTTTCTCCAGCCCTGCCTTTGTACGAGACAGCCAGAGGGCATCCCGCCCCTTGAGCTCTCCTACCACCAAAGCCTCCAGCAGCTTTTCCCAGCCTTTCACCACCCCCATCCTCCTCACTGTGGAACTACAAGCAGAGTGCCTCTGGAAGAGCAAGCTGGGAAATGTTGAGGAGCAGGAGCCAGCGCTGGCTGCCCTTGAACTCAAGGAGGATGCTCCATCTCCAGGTGTCCTGCCTGGCTAGGAACAGGACATGTTCTTCCAAACCACACTCCCTGGCAGCTATGCCCTCAGTGTCTCAGAAGCTAGGAACAGAATATGAAGATAGATGTGCTCCATGGGCCACTGCTATCGCAGTGCTCCTTCTGCCTAGGGAGTCTGCGTGCCTGCTCTGCCCTTCCCTTACTCAGTCATGGAAATCTGTTGCCTTCTCCAAGAGGTTCCCTCACAGCTCTCTTTCTGGCCTGTTTTGCTCAGTATCCTCAGGGCTGGAGGACAGGCACTATTTTCACAGCCCACCCCATATGTCTCAGCTGCTCCCAAGGCTAATCCTGACATGCACCCTGCTGCCTCCTAGATGCTGCTTCCAGATCTCTGTAGAGATGGAAACGCAGGGGTTCATTCCCACTGTGAAGAATGGCAGGCCCAGTTACTCCCCAGACATGCAGGAACAAGCTGAGCCATGAACACACAGATGAGCAGGGCCAGTGGTGCTCCCCAACATGTTTAATCCTCATATACACGTGGGACAAATCCGTGCTGGGGGGAGGCCAGGGCTGAGTGCCCACCGGCTTCAGCCAGGTAAGGACTTAAACTGTAGGGCTTTGCAGCTCTGTGGCAGGGAGATGGGAAGAGTCCATGGTACATGGGAAGTCCAGTGACGGTGGAGATGGGCAAGTTCCCCTGGAGGATGGAAGCTCGTCAGTGCAGTGAATTCAATGCCAAGGAAAACACAGTGGAGCCCAGAGTGCTGCTGAGCACAGGGCCCCTGCTGCCATTTCCCAAGTGCTGGAGGTGGCCCCACCAGCTCCAGGCTGGTGCCAGTGCTGCTGCCCCACCAGATCACATCAATAGCCTTCGTCTGCCCAAGTGATCTCGTAGTCCGGATACTTTGCTTTCAGCTTCTCTGTAGTCACCGAGTGCTTTGCTCGCCCAAAGCCCTGGAAGAGGAAGGAGAATCCAAAAGTAAAGCAGACATGTTTATCGCTATAACAGCTTATCAAGTAGCTGAGACACCTCAGAGCAACTGGATGCTCTGAGAGAAACCTACAGCCATGGAAGATGCCACTGATCCCCTGTCTGTGAAAGGCTCGTTGGCTCCGATCAGTATGTGACACCGGCTGAAACTGTGTGCAGCTCAGCCTGGTGCTGGCTGATGGGCAGCACGGCGCCCGCCCAGGCACTGTGCCACCTCACCGTTCCAGAGCCATCCTGGGTGATGGGTGCTGGCAGAGCCAGAGCTGCCATCACTGACACCATTCTCAGGGTACACAGGTGCACGGCCTCCACCCTGAGCCCCTCGGGACCCACTCAGGAAGCGGAAACGGATCTGTGGAGGCAGCTGAGCACTGTCTGGCCAAGGTGGACCTGGCGCGGAGCCACAGGGTAGAAAACGTGGCTCCTGCAGGCACCCCCAGCTCAGGACGCACTCATCCGTGGTGCCTGCGCCTCGGCTCAGTGCTCCCCCTTTCAGCTGCTGCCTCATTTCACGCGGCAGGACCAGCGCGGCCATTTGCGCTGCCTCAGCGGCAGCCATTAGAAAGGAGGAGCCACATCCACGGGAAGCTCCTCGGTGCCGGCGTGCCCGTGTCAGGGATGCCCCGGCTGGGCTCAGAGCCGGGCACCTCCGGAGCCTGGCGCCGCCGGGCGGGGCCACTCACCACCGAGTATCCGTAGACGTGGATCTTCTTCTGCTCCTGCTGGTGGGAGATGCGGCCGCCCCCCAGGCACTCGCAGTCGAAGCCCTGCCGCTCCAGCTCCGCCGCCGCCTTGTCGTATATATCGGCTGCGGGGACAGCGGGCCGCGGGGTCAGGCGGCCGGGGGCCCGGCGCGGGGGCCGGGGCAGCGCCCGTTCCCGCTACCGGCACCGCGGGGCTCCGGGCGGGGCGGGATGGAGCTGCTGGAGCCCGCCTGCGGGGACCCCGGCCCGGCCCGGCCCGACTCCCGCCCCGCCCGCCCGCCGCCGCCCCTCACCGTGGTACTCGGCCCAGCCGTGGCCCCGCACCACCTCCTTCGCGGCCGCGGCGGTGCCGGCGTGGCGGGGGCGCACCCTGAGCAGCACGTACTTGAAGACGCCGCCGCCGTCGATCTCCACGTCCGCCACGCGCCCCAGCGCCGCCGCCGCCGCCTCCGCCGCCATCGCTCCCGGGCCGCCGCCAGCCCCCGCCCCGCGGCCCCGCCCGTTCCGCCCGTTGCGGGCGGGGCTCCTCGGGTGGGGCGGCCCCGCCCCGGCCCCGCCCCCCGCCCCCCGGCCGGTCCGTGGAGCCCCGCGGGCCGCCGGCAGCGCCCTGGGATGCCCCTCGGGCTCGGGGGGCTCCTCCCGGTGCCGCAGCGGGGCCCTGGGAGCCGCCCCCCCGCCCCCCGGGGACGGACGTGTCCCGGAGCGCCGGGCTGGGGCTGGGGCCCTGGGCACGGGCAGGGCGCGTGGGCAGGCGCGGAGGGGCCCCGGCCGCCGCACCTGGAGACCTGCCGGGTCCCGCGGGGCACCGAGCGGCAGCAGCGGTGCCCGGTGCCCCGCGGGAAGCCCCGGCTCCTGCCTCCCCCCTCCCGCAGCTGCCCCGGCCCAGCAGCCGGCAGCTCTGCGAGCAGCCCCCGGCAGCGCGGCCCCAGCAGCCAGAGGGTGCCCGTCCCACCGCACCCACGGGAAACGCCTGTCTACGGGAGGGGATAACCGGGGGCCGGGGGGGGGCCTCGCGCCACGTTCACATGATGTCATCCAGGAGGTTGGGGCTGGCCACCCAGTCCAAGGTGCGGGGCTCGGAGGCTGCCATGATCATGCACATGAACTGTTTGCCTGTCCTCTTGTCGATGGGGTAGATGGTGGTGGGGGTGAAGCGCTTGTTGCTCTCCACGAAGTCGCAGAGCTGCTCGTAGACGGCGGGGAACTCGTGCCGCAGGAATACGCCGCGGATGCGCAGCTCTCGCTGGATGTTGATGAAGCAGACCTCCCGCGCCTTGCGGCCCTCCTCGCCCTCCTTGTCGATGTCTGCTGTGCCGGGCGGTGGCGTCAGGATCAAGGTCTCCATGTCCCGCTCCTTCTTCGGGATCTTCTTCTCGGGGCTGGAGGAGGCTAAGGCCACCTTGGCATATTTCCTGACCGTTGGCACCTGCATCTTCGGAGACGGCCTCTCTGGCACTTTCTGCGCCACGGCCACAGTTACATTCAAGAGGAAACATTCATCAGGGTCATACTGGTTGCCAGTCTCCCGCAGCTCCCGGGCATAGTCCCCCAGGTTGTCCGAGTAGCTGTCCAGCTCCCGCAGGGACAGGTAGGTAGGGGACATGAGCAGGCTCTCCAGGCCAAACTGGAGGAAGTTCTCAGCCGAGCCCGAGTTGGGGAAGCCCAGGAAGAGCACACCGCGGCCTCGGGACAGGTAGCCCACCTTGGCGATGCGCGAGAAGGCCTTGTGCACCTCCGTGTTCTCCCGGCAGAACTGCAGCACGTGGCGGCAGACGCTGCCCACACGCCCATAGACGCAGCTTTCCTTGTGTGTGTCCCAGTCCTCGCGGCGGCAGTGCCGGGAGCAGTAGTACGTGTAGCAGCTGTGGCACGACTTGAAGTAGAGGCAGGCGTTGAACATGGTCTCCGTCCGCCGGCACTTGGCATTCGAGCACATCATCATGTCGTCCTCCTCTGCGCTCAGGTCAGGCGAGCAGTTCTCCAGCGGCTTCTCAAAGGTGCCGCTGGCTGGCGGGGAGGGCTGGGGGCGCGGGGTGCTACCAAAGGAGCTGGGACCCGGTTGCTCCTTTGTAGGCCGGAGCCCCTCAGGCACTCCAGGAGGGACCTTCCTCCCCTCGCTCCGCCGGGGTGGCCCCGGGGTACTGCTGCTCAGGAGCTTCTTGAGCTGCTCAGCAATGCTGTCCCTGTCCCCAGCATGGTGGCCCGGTGCCGGCTTGTAGTCGATAACGAGGTCGGTGATGAGCTCGTCCAGCTGCTCCAGACTACGCTGGCGTGCTGAGCCACTCTCCTTGGAGACAGGCTGTGGGGCGTAGGGCACAGCGTAGGGCGTCTGCTCCCGCCCCGCATCCAGCACATCCCAGCTGGCCGAGCGCCTCTCGCTCCTGCCCAGCCCGTTGGCACGGATGTCATTGTCAGTGATGGTGATCTCTGGTGTGACGTACCAGGAGCGGCCCAAGGGTCCACGGCTGCCATCAGCATGCATGCGCTCGAGGATGGAGCTTTCTGAGAGGGACAGGGCAGCGTAGCGCTTGGGTGAGCTTGACAGGTTGATCACCACTGGCTGCCGGCGCTCATCAGGGGATAAGGCACGGTGCTGCTCCTGGGCAAGTAGGTTCTCGTAGCTGCGCCCACGCTGCAGGGCGTCCTCCCTGCGTGCTGCAGGTGCCAGGATGTTGTCCCAGGATTTGGAGTAGTGCTGGCTGTCCCGGGCCAGCCGCGGGGGGTTAGTGCTGTAGCTGGCGTGCCAGGAGGACAGCATGGCCTCACGCCCGGCTGGCTGTGGGGCAAAGCGCGACACCTGCAAGCTCTGGTAAGGCAGCGTGCTCCGCTCGGGGCAGTACCAATCGCCAAAGTGCAAGGGCTGGGTGCTGCGGGGAGGGGGGCATGTCCGTGAAAGCATCTCCCGCTCACGGTACTTCCCGTAGTCCTCAGCGTAGAAGACCCTGGCTGAGGAGCCGAGGGCTGGGTATGTCCGGGCATCTTCAGCATAGACGGTTTTGATGGGGGTGCCACGGGGCGCATAGAAGCGGGGCTCCTCTCCATAGTAGGCATGGGTGGGTGCCTCCTGTACGGGGAAGCCCCGTGCCTCCTCCACATACAACGTCCGGGGTGGCACCGTGTGGACAGCGGCTTTGGCTGGGTCCTCTGCATAAAAGTGCTGCGGGGGGCCATGGCGCCCGGGGTAGGGGTAACTGGCATAGCCTGAGCTCCGCAGGGGAACAGCGGGGCTGGGGCACCGCACTGGTTCCTCCGCGTAGAAGAACTTGGTGGGGACGCTGGGGGCTGAGAAGGTCATGCAGCCCCTCTCAGGGTACTCCCTGAAGTCCCGTGAGGATGGCACCGGCACTGTCTGGTATGCCAGCGCCCGGGGGTCAGCCTCGTAGAACTCAGCAGGGTAGGGCAGGATCGGGGGCTCCCCACTGTAGGAGTCACTTGGAGTGGGTGTGCGGGACACGGACACCTGCCTGCTCCCTGGCACTGCCAGGCTGCGGGCAGCCCCAGGCGTGCGGGGCCAGCGCGGTGGCTCTGGCCTGCTGTGTGTGGCCCGCAGGCTGCGAGCGGTGTGCACCAGCACCGCCTCGTCTGGCTTGATATCCACCCGGCACTTGACGTGGGGGCTGGTGCCCACCTTGGTGCTCAGCCCCTCCTCAAAGCAGTTGCTGCCCACGCAGAGCGGGGAGATGCGGCTGACGCTGCTGCGCTGTGGCTGCAGCTTGATGGGGTGCACCTCGTTGGCCAGTGCCCGCAGGGGTACGTGGCTGTCACAGCGCGGTGAAGGCTCGGTGCGGGACGTCTCCCGCACCACCCGCAGGGCCTCCCGCCCACGCCGGGCTGGTGGTGGTGACGCTGTGACAGTGATGGGCACTGGCGTGAAGGTGGACTTCACCCGTGGCGCACTCTTGGACCGGGCTCGTCTCTTTGGCTCACCCCGGGAAGCTTCCCTGGTTGGCGGGGGGGCCCTGCCACCGTAGGGGTCCGGCTTCAGAGGCACGCGCCTGCCTGGCAGCCCCGGCGCAGGCTCGGGAGTGCCGGGATGTGGGCAGGGGCGCTCCATGGCCGGGGGCGTGCCCAGCTGCTCGTCCAGCGACTCAAGGAAGTCAAAGCTCCTGCAGTGACGTTTGTTGAAGGGCTGCGGCTCGCGGGGCAGGGAGGAGGACATGGAGGCATCACATCGTGGCAGGGGCTGGCAGACGATCGAATCCCCAGGGGCTGTGGAGGCCACCTTTATGTCTTGGTACACCGTAGACACCAGGATATCAGGTGGGTCCGTTCGTGTCATCTTAAAAGTGACACTTCTATCACCAGTCCCCTTCAGATGGCCTCAGAGGAAGGCAGCTGGCCCTGCAAGAGAACAGACAAGGTCCCTAAATCCTGTCGAGGATCTCAGGGGCCACGACAGCTCAGGATAAAGCCCCACAGCCCTTGGCTCGGGGAATTTCAGCCACCTCTTCAGAGCTGGGAGATCAGGGGTGTCTCAGCCTCCGCTGCTGCTTTTAGAAGGCTGCTCCCCGCTGCGGGGAGAAGCAGAAAAACACCAGTCGGAGAAGTTTGCAATCCAGAGCACAAATAAAGGACCAAATGCCATAGCACCTGCGGGTGCACCTGGGAAGAAAGAGCTTTGTGGCACTGCTGTACCAGCTCACTGTAGGGAGAGGAGGCTGCTGACCTCCGTGCCCCAGCTTTTGTGGCCAGGGAACAGTACATGGGGACCATCCTGCAGCATCACAATAAAGCTCAGAACAGTGGTTGGGGGACTCAGTAAGGGGCGGGTCTGTAGCAGATGGGAAATGTGTACCTGGCATCCCACCATGACCATCCAAGCAGCCAGGGGGGTCTGCCTGGACTGCACACCCTTGTCCCAACACACGATGCACCCAATCCCAGCACTGTGGGCAGCACAGCACAGCCAGCAGCATCACTCAGGGACAGGCACTGTGAGCACTCACCACACCCTCTGCCACTTCCCCACCAGCCATGGCTCGGAGCACCCCTGGGCTACCTGTGCACCTGAGACTCCTGCCAATAATCCAGCTCTGGAGGGGCTGTGCTCGCTCAGTGCCCTCCTGCTTTGTCCTCTCCCATGTCCCAGGCTGTCCTGAACCAGGTCATGTCTCTGCTGGTGGGCTGTAGCTCCTGTGTCTACACAGGACACAGGATGCAGTGCACACCAGGCACCAGCACAGTGCCTGTGGTGCTGCGAGCTGCTGCCTGCTGTGGGATGATCTTCCCAGCTGGGGGGGCAGAGTCCCCCACCACACATGTGACGGGGAGGCACATCAGCATGATCCTGACACCCCCAAAGTGACCAGGGAAGAAGACAAGGTCCCAGAGGATCTGGTGGGTTTTGCAGGGATGTTCATTGCAAGACCACTGAAAAATGTCTGCAGACTGTAACTGGTACCGAGTGTGCTTACAGCCAGCTTTGCCCACAGTGGGGCCACCCAACCATCTTTAACACTCACAAAATTTTTTTGGCCACCTGGCCAGGAGGCATGGAAGCATAAGTGTGTTCGAGCAGCTCCAGGAAACAACAAAGCTGCATGGCAAAGGCCATCAAAATGTGTTTTGCTTTGAACAGAAGCAGAGGACCACAGGGAATGTATTTCAGGGAGAAAAGGAACAGACTTTATTTGTCAAGCAGTAGTATCAACTAAGCAGAGATGTGGCAGAGGCCTTGGCTTCCTTGTAGCCTTCGTTTCCCACTTGGATAAACCCCTGTCTTGTCCTGAAGTCAGGGGACATGGATGCTAGGTAAGGGGTGAATCTGGGGGGCCGGGGGGGAAGGCAGCAGGGGACATGTCCCTGGGGGGAATGAGGAGCCCAGTGGCCAGGGAGAGATTGAGGCCAGTCTGGAAAAGGTCAGGAGGTGCCTTTGGGAGGGCCCCAGGGCACAGGGAAGCAGCACCCCCCTGCTGTGGTGATGCCAGCAGTGGCATTGGGGAGCCCATCCCCATGGTGTCAGGGCAGCTCACGGGCAGGGGATCGTGGCCTGTGGGCCAGGGTCCTACCTGGTCCGGCCGCAGCAGGGACTGGGTGGGTGGGCTGAGCTGGCCGAGGACCCTGTGGTGGCTCCATCCCAGCACTGCAAAATAAAAGAGGCACATGAGGGTCCCGGGAACTCTGGCCATGAGGGCGGGCAGTTGCTGGGGCTGTGGGGCAGAGGGGGCAGTGAGGTGGATCCTTCAACCACAGCCAGCCCCAGCCCTGGTGAGCCACTGCCTGCTCCCCCATGCACTGGGGCCACGGGCACTGCATTATACAGTGGGGCACGTGTAGGGGGGACACATGTTACACCTGCTCTGATTACACTGCAGGGGCACGTCCCCTCCCTGTCTGCCCCAGCAGCATCCCCTGCCTGCAAAGCCTTGTGAGGCCGTGCTGGTGGGGGAACCCGGGGACAGCAGCGGTTCAGTGCCGCCCAGGGTTGCTATGGTTTCCCCCAATTATTCCTCCTCTGCAAGGATAGCGTGGGTGCATGGGGAGGCTGGTGGGGCGGCTGCGCAGTGGGGGGCCAGGGGGAGCCAGGGCTTTGCAGCATCGCACGGGGAGCACCTGCAGCTTTGCGTGCTGGGGTCAGAGATGGGATGGTGATGCTGAGGCCATCTGTGGCAGGGACAGACACCGGTGTCACACAGGCCACCCTGCTCAGGTGGTGCTCAGCAGGGCCCCTGAGGAGGGCCTGAGCCATGGGGACAGCCGAGTTGGCAGGACTGTTCAGGCACCAAGTGCCTAGGGGTGAGCAGGGTCATTTCCATCCTCCCACATCCTGCATATCCCCAGCACCACTGCCCTTGGGAAGCTCCCAAAACAGGATTGCTCCCCACATGTGGCATGAATGGGTGGTACAGGGGCTGTGCAGTGCCAGTGTCTGTGCCCACTGCACTGCCCGGGCACCACAAGTGCTGCTGCTCCCTGCTTGCGTCCTTCCCCATGCCCACAGAGAGCGTGCTGGTGGTGGGCACAGCACTGAGCACCGCCACACACTGCCCCACACACATTGCCAGTGCGTGCTCTGTGTGTGCTATCTGGGCATTGCTCCACACCCGGCCTGCTGAGCATGCTGAAGTGCGCTGCATGGGTGCCCTGTTCGGGGTACACAGCCAGCACGCCCCCTGCCTGTGCTACGAGCAAGCTGCCTGCATGTGCACTGCACCGAGCACACTCCGGCTGCACCACCGCACACAGCGCGAGCACGCTGCTGGCGCACGCTGCGCTGCACTGAGCTCACTGCCTGTGCATGGCCCTGTGGCTGCTGCCAGCACGCTGGCAGCATCCACGGCCTCAGGTGCACTGTGTGTGTGCATGCATCAAAATGTGGCCCAGGAACCCTCTGCACTGCAAGTACAGGGCTTGTGCAAACCATGCTGGACACACCACCAGTGTGCTGCCTCCTGTGCACACTGAGCACAGCCCAGGCCTGCATGCTGCATGCATGCATCAGGAGGGTGCTGACAGCCAGTGCTGCCTGCACACTCTGCCCTGGGCACTGCCAGTGCACAGGTTCCACAGTGAGGGAACCCACTGTCCCCGGCCCCCATGCACATGTCAATTACACAGTGCTCTCTGGCCCCTCCATTTCCCTGTGCCCCTGCCCCCAGCTCCTGTGCCCAGGGCACCCCCCACAGCCCCTCTCTGGAACCTGTAGCTCCCTGCCCCAGCACCCAAGGGTGCCCCTGCACTCCCTGACCCACCTGCATGGCCTGGAGGGGGGAGGGGTGTCACCCTGCTGGAGCATGGGGACTCGGCCCCAGTGCAGGGCAGTGCCCCAAGCCTCAGCTCTGGTATCTGGATATGGCGCGAGTGACACCTGCCGGGCAGGGGCCAGGACCCCTCTGGCCACCCCGGTGTCCCCCGCCTGCCCAGCCCCCAGACCTAGCCCCGTTCCCTCTTGCAGGGGAGGGTGCTGGGGGCTCCCACCCTGGGGGGGCATCTGCAGATAGGCATGGCCGAGGGAGCCGGGGGCGTCGGGCACTAGGGCCGGGAAGCATCGCCGGGTCCGGTGTCCCCCCCGCAGCCGCTGTCACCCGCGTGGCTTTCAGGGCCCGGGCCAGGGTCCGGGGTGGCTGCGTGGGGCGGGCGCCCCGGCGGGGCTGGGGGACGCGGCCGGGAGGCTCCGGGGCTGCCCCAGGCGCTGCCGCCGCCGCTCCCCGGCGGCCCCAGGGCGGTGGCCCCGGGCACCCCCGCGCTGCGCTCCGGCGTCCGGGCGGCTCCGGGCCCGCTGGGCCGCGCGGGGCGCTGAGCTCGGCCCCGGGCGAGATGGGCACTGCCGTGGGGTGGGATGGGGGCACGGGGACGGGATGCGATGGGGTGGGAAGCCCCGGGGGGACGGGATGCGGATGGGGACGGGGCTGTCCTGGAAGGGGGCTGGAGATGCGATGGGATGAGGAGGGCGGGGGGGCCGGGCTGCGCTGCCCCGGAGGGGACGGGGGATGGAATGGGGATGTGGGGCACGGGAGAAGCGTGGGGGGATGCGATCGGATGGGATGGGATGGACCAAGGGGGGCGCAAGGAGACGGTCCCGGGGATGCTGAAGGCCCCGAACCTCCCCCCCCCGCCCCCCCGCTCTGTCCCCTCTTTACCTGCTCCGCACCCGCGGCCTCGGCGGCGCCCCTGCTCCATCCCCACCGCCGCGCTACACTCGGGCCGCCACCGCCCTGGTGGCCATGGTCCGGTCCGGCACGGCACGGCACGGCACGGCACGGCACGGCACGGCACGGCACGGCACGGCACGGCACGGCACGGCACGGCACGGCACGGCACGGCACGGCACGGCACGGCACGGCACGGCACGGCACGGCACGGCACGGCACGGCACGGCACGGCACGGCACGGCACGGCGCTCCGCCGCGGCCGCCCGGCTCCGCTGCTTGTTTTCGCATAAATACGGCAGGCGGAGTTACCGGCCGGGGCCGGGCCGGGCCGGACAGGGGCCACCCCCCGGCACCGCCCCCCCCGCCCCCCGCCCGGCCCCGGTTCGGTTCGGCTCGGCTCGGCTCAGCCCGGCCCCATCCCCATCCCCATCCCCATCCCCATCCCCATCCCCATCCCCATCCCCATCCCCATCCCCATCCCCATCCCCATCCCCATCCCCATCCCCATCCCCATCCCCATCCCCATTCCAATCCTTTCCCCGGCGCGACGGGGCTGCCTCTGCCCGCGGCGGCCGGAGCCCCGGGGGGGGGGCACTCAGGTGACACCGCGGCAGGCGCCGAGACGGGCGGGCACCGTGCCCGAGGGCTGCCAGCGCACGACGGCCGCAGCGGACAGGCCCTGGCTCAGTGACCCCCTTCCCTCCCCGGCGGGAGGCCGTGGCCAGCGGCCCTGGCGCTGGGGACCCGCCGGGGTGGCCTGGGGGTCGCAGGCAGGTCCGAGCCCGGCGCCGCGGGCCTGTTGCCTGCACGCGTCTCTGCACAGCAGCTGCTTTCATGGGATTTGCTGCATTTCAAAATCCTCCACAGGAAAGATCCGTCCTCCCTCTGCTGCGGCACCGCAAGCATCCCTCTGCACTCTCGTGTGTCTGCGGCGAGCGGAGGAACACCAGAGTCAGTGCCGTGCCAGCAGCGTGCCCGCACACCCATGTGCACGCACACACACGCTCAGGCACACGCGCACATGGGGTGCGCTCGGAGCGGGAGCGCTGTCGGCTGCCGTGGCACGGTGCCCGCTGCAGGGAGCAGCGATGGGCACGGGCAGTGCCAGTGACTGAGTGCTTGCAGTTGTGCTCAGGTCTGGAAACTGACTCATGGTGACCCAGTGCAGATGTCCTTTCATGTGGTCTCCGGGACTGTGGTGGTGGTGCACAGGGACGGACAGATGGATGGATGGGCCCCTCACCTTCCCCCACTGCTGCTGAGCACCCAGGGGGCAGGGGGTCCGGGGATACACCTCCTGGCTGTACCCAGCACCTGTCTGTGCTGGTGGTGGCATTGCTGTGACTCCCTGCAGAAATGTGCCATGGGCACTTTGCCCCTGTGCTCCCAGGGGTGCTGTGGGGACAGCTGAGAGAGCTGAGCCCCAGGAATTCATTGCACAGATGAGCAGGGTGCAACGGCTGCAGATGCTGAGGGGGGCAGCTCTTGTGCGCTGCACAGGTGAGCAAAGCCCATTCTCAATGCAGGGCATCGGGGCCCGGGGCCCTGTCACTCCCCCTCAGCGTTTCCATTTTCTTCCCTGCGGGACACAGCGCTCATTTCGGCTGCTCCTGCTGCCCAGCTCCCAGCCCTGCAGCCCCTGCGGCCCCCGCTGCGCTGCTCCATCTGCTCCCCACCTGCCACCAGCCCTGCGCCAGCCAGCCCCATGCCTGAGCTGAGCCCTGATGAGGCTCGCTACACTGCCACTGCTGCACGTGGGTGCTTGGGCCAGGCCAGCTTGCAGCTCGGGGGGGGCTCAGCACCCCACACAGCCACGGGGATGGGTGTAAATCTGCAGCTGCAAAGGGAAGGCAGGACAAGCAAGGCAGTGCTGGCTGGGAGCCAGCCAGAAAGCAAAGGGGTAAAATCCATGTAAATCACCCAAAAGATGCGGGAGACCAAATGCTGTGGGGAACACAGAGTCCTGATGCAGGGGATGCTGCTGCCAGGCAGGTGCCGAGATGCCTGCACCAAGGGCACAGGGTCTGCATCCCCTGCAGTGCCACCTCTGTCCCTGCAGCTGTGGATTTGGGTGACACCTGCAAGGGCCAGGGTGGGTGGGAGTTCACAGTGGCTGTCACCCGTTCAGAGCCCCACGCTTTAGGGCTGTCACAGAGCCTTAGCTGCCCAAGGGCAATGGGGCTCAGTGGCGGTGAGCAGGCTGGACTGTGTCCCCATGTGCCCTGTGGTGAGGGGCAGTGGGACTGTCTCCTCCCCCCATGTGGCTGCTGTTTCAGGTTGGGAAATGCAGGGGGCTGTGACCAGCTGTTCCCTTGGCCACCTCAGGTAGGACCAACCTCAGTTTTGGGGGTAGGGGGCTCACCCCTAACCTGTACAGCCTGTGGGGAGGGGGGCATCACACCAGGCCTCCCCAAGGACCAGTCCACTGGGACCAACACGATGCAAAGCCCATAGGGCTGGTCCCTGCTGTGCCCCCTCTCCCACAGTGCTGTGGGACATAGGATATCTGGAGACATTTTTTCTATTTCCAGCCTCCCTGAACTGCCCCATTTACCCTGACTCTGCTGAGGGAGCTGCTGCTTGCAGGGGTCAATCCCCACTGCTCCGCAGTGTGCCGGACCCCTCCAGCCTCCACCTGCACCTGCGGGTTCATCAAGATGTCCCCGTGCTGAGTGCCACCAGGTCATCTCACCATGCATGGGGACAGCTGACCCAGCCTGCTGTGCTGGAGCCATGGGACAACATGGGGAGCTGGGAACGTGGGAGGGGGCAGGCGTGGGGACAGACAGGCAGTGCCCATGGGTCACCTGCCAGCCCTGAGGGCCACCCCTCCCACTGGGGCTGCCACAGAGCCGGGCACCTCCTTGCTGCCATCCTGCTGGCCCTGGTGCTGCGGCCACCGAGTCCCGCCACACCCCCAGCTCTCCTGCTCACTTTCATCAGTGCCTTCCTCTGACCGGCACAGCCCCGCAGGTGGCAAGGGAGCGACTGCAAAAACAGGGTGACCTAGCAGAGGCAGCCCCATCTCTGGATGGCAGGAAATGGAAAAATCTCAAAGGTTTTGGGCTTGGCTGGATTCACAACCTGCTGCCTGGCTTCAAGCCCAGCTCCCTCCCAGCTTGTGCTAGAGATGCAATATCCAGTTTGCTCAGGGCAGCACCTGCCACGGCAACAGCCCCTGAGGCCCCTTGGTGCTGAGCACCACAGCTTGGGGCAGGAGCTGGAGCACCAAGTGGGTGCCCTGAGATGCTGACCCAGGGGGGAATCAGGTGAGCAGTGCAGGACAGCCCTCAGATCTCCTGCTGGGGTGGGAGCTCTCTGGGTCCCAGCCTCCGGCACTGACTGACACGACGGAAGGGGGGACATGGAGTGTGGACATGGGGAGAGGACAGCTCTGGCCATGCCAGTGCTGGGCAATGTCACAGCTAGAAAGACCTTCCTGGGCATTTGTGAAATGCTGCTGTATTCTACCAGGATGGCCCAAGACTAACCGAGGAAGTGAGCACAGTCAGTGAGGGAGCATCCTGCAGCAAGGTGGCTTTTCTGGGAGCCCTCTGGTGTCAGGCTGGCAGCGGGACTGGGGCACTGGGTGTGTTGGAGCCAGGGGAACCCAGCATGGCCAGGTCTGAGGGAGCAAAGGGAAGTAGCACTGCAGCGAGGCTCAGAAAGAAATGGGAGAAAAAATAATTTGAAAGGAATTAAACATAGAAGTGGCTTCCATCTCTGTCTTGAGCACTAGCAAGACAGTGCATGCCCACCAGCATGGATGTACCTTGTGCTGAAGCTGCAGACCCACCAGCTGTGATGGACCAGGCAGCCAGGCCAGTACAGGTCACACCCCAGGATCTGTTCAGCGGGATGTGACAGGCTGGCATAAGCTACGTGGTAGGCAGGTCCCCAAAACGCCCAGCCTGGGGAGATCAGGGCCAAGCCTCCCTCCCACAGGCTGCCTTTGCAAGCCCAGGGAACAAGGCAGGTGAATCCAACCCTGTGGATGTTTGGGGCTGCCCCGGACAGCGTGTGAGCAATGTGGCAGATCCCCACATCACCTGGACTGGCAGCTCAGATATTCCCATGAGTTGTGCCAGGAAGGGCCGCACAGCCCCAAATGCATGGCTGCACAAAGAGAGGATGCGAGCAGCCCCTGTGTGGGCCAAGCAGCTCAGCACAGGGACTGCAATTGGAAATGACAGCGCTGTGTAGGCAGCCGCAAGCCTGGCCCTGGGGACACCGGTGAGATAGAGCCTGGCGTCAGGGTGATTGCACTCACAGGGTGATCGGTGAGAAACGGGGCCAGGGCATGACTCCAATCAAGCACGAGAGGCTCCAGCAAGGTGGGCGTGGAGATGGTTTCTGGGTCATGGCAGAAGGGTACTTGCCCTCCCAAACATGGCAGAAGCATCCGCACAACCCCAGCGCACAGCCTGCGGGAGCGGGTCAGGTTTCTGTACTGAGCATTCAGAGGTGATGCAGGGTCTGTGCTGTAGCCAGGACACCTGGTATGGCCTTGGACCAGCCTGGGACTTGCCTTGCACTTGCCAACACCACCAACACTGCTTTGTTTATTTTAGCAAATCCATTCCCTGATCCCCCTGAAGCCCATGGCTGTGGTACCAGCACAGCTGGGGCTGCGTAAGGCTGGCAGCTTAGGCACCGCTGTTGGGTGCTTTTCAGAGATTGGTCAAAGAGAAAATTTTTAAAGGCTCTGTTCAGTTCTTGCTGGTTCTCTGCAACTTTCAGGGCTTGTGTTTCTCCAAGTCACTGAACATGACCTCAGGACCCGGAGAATGTGACCACAAGAGCTGCCTGCAGTGCTCAGGTGCCCTAGAGCTGGTGAGACCGGTGGCAGCTGCCAGTCCCTGGCACTGTGTGATCCTGGGCTGCTCGCTGTCCACAAGTGCTGCCGACACTGCAGCGGCATCCAGCAGAGTGAGGGCTCCAGCGCCAGGGCAACAGCATGGGGATAGGGGCTGCAGCACCCCCTGCCATAGCCACCCCATGGGAAATGGGGCCATGGGCATCCAGTGCTGTGCCCCTGTGGGCCCAGGGGACAGTGGGTCTGGGGGCCTGTGTGTGATTCATGCACGGTACCGGGAAAGTACCAGGCGTGCTATGCACTGCTCGTCTCCCTCCCACACTGCTGAATTTACAGCAGGGATTAATATTTGATACCCTCCCTTCACTCCAAGCTAATTTTTCCCCGTCACCATCCTCGCTGCATGGGCAGCCAAGCAGGGCAGTGCGTTGAAGCCCACTGGGGACTGCAGCAGCCTTGGTGGGGCCAGCACAGCTTGGGGCTGGCAGCCTTCATGTCCCCTGCCCCATCCACAGGTGGGGGTGAGGGGGAGAGGTGCACAGGCAGGCTTGGGAAAATAGGGTTCCACGTTTGCTCACATCCCCTGGCAAGGGGCACAGGGAAGGCTCTCTCTCCACCACCTCTCGGCAGGCATCACCACCACAAGCTGCTGGGAAATTCCATTCTCCATGGCAATGTGGGGATGCCCTGGCCAGGACGGGACCCCTGCCCACTGCCCTGCCTGCCTGGCCCCTTGCTGATGCTCACTGGGCCCTGAGCCTCCAGTCTGGGGGTGACGCTTGAGTAAGGAACAGCCAAGCCCTGCCGCAGAAGCAAGGAGCTGGGAGCTGTTGGGCCTGGGCTGGCTGTGGTGGGGCTCTGCCCTCCTCCAGCCTCTCTCTTCTTCCCATTGTCTTCCTTCCCTAGCTGACACAAGGGAGAAGCCAGTCCTGCTGCCTGCCTCAGGGTCTAGGGACGGAGCTGCAGCCTGCCTTGCAGCCCATCTGGGTGCCCTCAGCCCTGCAGGCAAGGAGCAACCCCAGCAGGCGGTGGGAGCTGGGTCCTGGCTGAGCGTGCAGCAGCAGCGCACCCAGGGCCTTGCTCCAGCCCTCCCAAGTGCCACATGCCAGCATCCGCTGCTCATTACCCTCCTGAGACATCAGCTGCCCACCAGCCTCTGCTGTGATGGATGAACCAACCCCTTGTGCTGGGCTGGTGTCCCCTAAACGGGGCAGTGCTCAAGGCAGCAAGGCCGGGGGGAAGCCCCCTGTCCAACTCCTCTCGCTGGAACTGTTTTCTGCTGACAGTACAAGGGCTGTTTCTCCTAGCAGCTCCGGGGAGAAGCCTGCTCTTCTCCCAGCCGGCTGGCTCCTTCCTGCTGCCAGCCTGCACATGCCAGCACAGTCTCTGTCTGCATCTGCCTCCCAGGCCAAACCTCACGTACAGGCGGAGCTCCCGTGCTGACATGCTGCCCACCCGCACATGCCCGCCTGGAGCAGGACAAGGGCACAGGTGGGCTGCACACCAGGAAGGTGGAACTGAGGAGAGCGGCACCTCCCAGGTCATCCCTGCCACCTGGGAACACAACAGCCTCCTCCTCCCATCTCACCTCTGCTGCCAGAGGAGGCCACGCTGCCAGCCTCCCCTCCTTGTTCCCAATGTCAGTCAGAGCCAACCAATACTTGGAGGTAACTACAAGTTCATGGGTTTGCATGCTGGGTTGCGGCCCAACACAGCATCCTTCATACGGTTCTCAGCACAGCGTATGTGTAGACAAATAAAACCTCCTGATTCAACGTCCTGGCTTCCTGCAGGCTGCTCCACACCTGAACCTTTGTCAGCTACTTCACATCTCCTCACTTGGCCAAGGTCTGCCCAAGCCTGTAGGGCCCATGGGGCTCCAGTGCGACAGCTCTCTCCAGGCACCAGGGGATTGTTTCTCTTTGCTCAGCAACCTCTCTGTAAAGTGGCTGAAGGACAGGTCTGGATACTCACTGTGAGCCATCCTAGGGCCAAGCACACGTTGGAAGCCTGAGGTGCTGAAGGCTTGTTTTGGAGGCAAAACCACAAGTTAAAAAGGCTCCACCACTTGTCCTGGTATCTTTAAGCACCAGACTGAGCCAACTCTGGATTAATTACATTATGCTATGATGAAGGCTGTTGCTAGGTTACAGCAACTGGTCCCTAAGCCCATCCTACTGCAGGATTTCCTCAGAATCATTCATTTGTGAGCTCAGGGGCATCCCAGAAGGACAGGCAAGCACTAGGATCTCACAAGGAGCAGGGCCCTCAACTGCAGGGAAGCTGCAGACAGCACCGTCATTGCACATCTTGTCCCCAGCCCAGCCACCTGCCTGCCCCGTCCTGCACCAGCTCCTGTCACACTCCAGCTGTTTGTCCGGTCCCGCAGCACCTCCAGGAGCCTGTATGGCTCTCTGCAGAGCAGGCTTCCTCAAAAGGCACCTGCAAGTTCCCACATTCATTTCGCATCCTGATAATACCTGATCTTCGATAACCTTTTCATGTTCCCACCCAAGGCCTTGGCAAGCCAAGGGAAAACATGCTATGACCTTATGGGAGCAGCAGAAATAGGGTGAAACTGAATCCCCCAAAGTGCAGAATCATTGCACTCCTTGCACTTGGCTCATCATAAATCAAAGGGAATGATGAAGACCCAGTACACCAGTCAGCCAACTGCTAGCTGTGAGTCTGCCACAAGAAACAGCTGTGAATAAAGCCAGCACCATCCCAGGATGCAGCAGGAGATGCATTATATGGGAAACATTAAGTACAAGCCCTGGCACGACCTCATCTGGACTGGCACAGCCTCAGAAAGATGAACTCAGAGTGGAGCTGGTGCCAAGGACAGCCGCTAGAATGGCTGGGGGACAGCTTGTGCGGCAGAAGAGAGGCAGAGCTGGGATGAGAGGCAGAGCTGGGATACGAGCCCTGTCTGCACAGGACTGAGGTGGAGCAGTATTTAAACAACAGTGCTGGCAAAGGAACAAATAAGCAGAAATTGGCCCGGAATAAAATTGGATGGCAATTATCAGACAGCTCCTAAACCTCAAGGCAGAAGACTGACGTACAGCTTCCTACACGGGTGCTGGAAACTGAGCTGTTTTGGAGATGGTTGGAACTGCCATGACCAGTCCATCTGTCCTTGTGGTAATTTTCTACCTGGTATTTTGACAAAGGGATGGAGGAAGGCACAGGTTGGGTATGGAGAAACCTGGTCCTTTCAGCACAGACTGTGCCACACAGGGCCAGGTACATGGCTTGACAGCAGTGATAAGCAGCTTGATTCACTTGCAGGGATGAATTTTGTGACAGATTAACACAAGCAAGAGCTTTAGCAAGCAGGGATGGCCACCTGTTCTAAGGAGACTTGGGCCATCAGAAGGATGCTGTGAACATGCTGCCTTTGCACCAGATGAATCCGCAAGGAGATGATGTACAGCCACAGAGGAGTCAGACAGCTTCAGGCCATTCAGATGCAGGTGAGCTAGAAGGTCCTGCCGAAACTGGCTCCCAGCTGGAGAGCCACAGCGAAGTCTGCACACAAGGCACACTGCAAAGCCTGCAGAGATCAAAACATCAGCCTGCTCTCAGAGTACAACTTCACTTGTGTCTTGCCACAACAGCTGCATCAAGTCATATGCCAGAGACAGCCAACAGTGACAGGAACTGCTAACTGTAGCATAATGTTACCATTCCAGGGATGGGGATACCAAGGAACCCTCCCCAAAATAAATGCTGGGCACATAACTCCCATTCACATCTCAGATTAGCAGCACAGCACCAGCTATCCCAGGTAACGATAACCCTGTTCACAAAGCAGATATCCAGCCTCCCCCAGATGCCAAGTCCCTTCTCCTCCTGGGCCGGTGAGGCAGCCCAATGCTCAATGCTTCAAGCAAATGGAGGTTGCAGCTGTGACTTAGCAGCTGAGTGATCCTGGCTGGGAAGATACAGTGGGTGGGAACAGGACCTTGTAGTTACCTCTCATGACTTATCACGGATGGTTTGGCTTCAGATGGGCACAGTGGAAGCTGAGATTTAACTGTACCATGTCAGAGCACCCCATGGGATCTCAGTCCCACAGCAGTATGGAGGCAGGGGAGCAGGCAGTGCAGCTTTCAGACGTGTGCCTACAGTAGTAGCCCTCGAGGCCAGTGCTGCCCTTGCTGTACTTGAGAACCAGGCCCTTCAAACCGTCAGATTACACAAATTTGCACTTCTCCCTCCTGCTGCTCTTTACCAAATGAGACTTTATACAACATGCAGCTCTGGCCAGAGTTAATCATAAGAAATTGCAGCTCCTCAGTCTTAAGGTCTTGATTTTTTTTTTTGGATGACTGATAAACCCAAACAGATAAAAACACACACTGGTAACTCTAGAGATACTCACAGGATCTATTTATATCAATGTGATCCTGCAGAAGCTTCCCTACAGTTACAGGCACGTACACATACTTCTTATATTTAGCTTTTTTGAAAGACTGGGCATGGGTGAGCCCAATTCAGACAAGGTCTATTTCTTTCTCTCCTCACTCACGCTTGCCAGCGCTGGATTACACCTTACTCTGTAGCTTTAACTAGTTCAGCATTTTCTGGAAAAGGGATAAATCTAAGCCTAAAAAATGCCTTTTTGCTGCTATTCTTCTCCACACTCCCACTTTACCCACTACATAGGATTTCTCTGGCCTTGCTGTCAAAGCCAAAATATGCCACATGCCCTCCTTGGTCTCTAGTGTAAGTAAAGAGAGCTCCTATATCTGCTTCTTTTAAAGGAGAATTTTGGATCAAAATGATTCATCTTTGCTTGTTTTTGTCTCAGTTCCTTGTGTTGACAATGAACCTGAGCTGCAGGGAGTGTAAAGGCTCCTACTGGTAGTCAAATCTGGCCCAGGTGAAAAACAAACCAATGCCAACATAAACATTTCTAGGGGGCTCAGCGCTTGTTCAACCTTCTGCTAACCCATGAGCTGCATTCTCAAGAAGGCTGAGCTGAACAAAAATGCCTTCTCCTTTACGTGCTGTATGAAACAACAGCTCTCTCAGGACAGACCTCAGCTTTGGGAAAAAAAAAATCATGGTTTTTAAGTTCAACTCTTTCTGAATGATTTTTAATTTAGCACCCCTTTCCACAAAGTGTGAGAATGCAAAAACACGAGGATGTGACAGAAGGCTGTCCTTTTGTGAAAGAATCCTGGAGGGACAAGCAGCTCATGGGCCTGGGCAGACACACCTGCAGTGGAGAAGAAGATGTACAGAGGCAGTTGTACAACAGAGCTTTATAGTCAGAATGGATTTTTTTTGATGCAAAATGGAACATGACCCAAAATCTTTACAGAACAGAAGCGCTTTCAGGAACACAGCCAGCTGAAGCTTGAACGCCTGCCTGTCTTCTCACAAGAGAGGCCACAAACTTTGGTTGCGTCAACTTTTTCCTCTCCAGGCGTGCAGAGTTTGAATTGTCCCATGCAAATTCCCCACAGTGTCACAAAAAATGTAGTAATGTTCAGAGAAATAGTGAATGCTAATGGAAAACAGACCTGAACAATATACTGCTCATGCAGCAAACTTAGTTCATTTTATAGGGAAACAGTTATATGTGCATTTTGGGGGCTGGGGAGAAGAAAAAGAAAAATAGAACAGATAACTGCCTGCTGTTCAAGACAACTCCGAAGTGGACAATGGATCAAAAGAACACCTTGCTTTGTGGGGATGTAGTAGCAAATACCAGCTTGGATACCACGGCTAACAATTCACAACAGAAAGGGGAGGGAGAACAAAACCAGACCTCAGATTAACCTGGATGCAACAGGCTAATGGAATGCACAGAACCTGGAGGGAGCTTCACTGTCCAAGCTGCAAAAGGGACCCAGAACCAAAACAGAAGTGGGTATGGAGAGCTAACAAACTCCACCAAACATGGTGGTGACTCACTGAGACACAGGCAAGTGTGAACAGCTGGCCTGTAGTGCCTATCCAACTGCAGCCTGCACTGCTCAAGAGGCACCAATCCACAAGTTCAAAGCAAAAATTAAGACTTCCCAAACTCATGGGATAGGAGGAGGCTCTCCAGTTGGGGCAGGGAAGGGCAGCACGCTGGCTGTTGGGAGGCTTGGCCCAGTAAACACAGCTGCGATATTGACAAATTGGACCAGGAAAGGTCATCTGAGCTACAGTGGTTGTTCCTCTCAGTGTAGAGAGGCGGTTGGTGCTGTACAGCCTGACTGTAAAATGCCTGAGAAGCAAATGCCTTGCCATGCTAACGCTGCTCTGTAGACAGTTCTGAAGCTCTGGATATCTTCATTTCCATGAGAGTCATGTCCCTGAGAGGTACCAAAAGGAGGGGATTCTAGTGTATGCAAATTCAAGGGTGGGAAATGCAGAAAAGCACTGTTTTTTCCCTCTCTTCTTCAAGTTAGCTTTGCACTTTGCATTGTTTTCCCAAACTGCATAGCAGTTTACATGTAGTGTCTGAGACACTGGGGCCACGGAAATCAATGGGGCTTCATGAATTCCAACAGCAACACCAGTGAGTGCTAATTAAGCTGCTGTGCAGAAAGGTCCCTTTCAAAGGACTCCAAAATCACACACACGCTCTCTCTCTGGTCCTGTGGCTGCTGTTTTATAGAGCTGTATCATAGCATGATCTGCTTGATTTAAAGCATCAACTGCTGGGTGGAGCAATGGCCAATACCACCTTTCTCATTAAAAAATAGGAAGAATAAAAAGTTAAAGACTTGAGACAGGCGAGCACAATTGCATTCATGCAGCATGTTTTGTTGCACTCCTCTTAATAAGACAGGAACTTCAGGTGTGCAGGAGTGGCATATAACAGGGGTGGAGCTGGAAGCAGGTCCCTTTCACCCCCACACCCTGCCAGCTACCAAACAGGGCATCTCTGGAAGGAGACAAAATGACAGCCTGGAAGTGGGCCTGGGAACCATGCCCTAAACCTTCCCCTTACTCAAGTACATCTCAGCTGCATTTTCTTTGTGTAACGAACACACCAGAACAGCACACACAGATGTAAAGCTTTTGTTCTGCCAGATCTGTTTTGAGTGAATACATGGCAAAAAGCTTTACACATCTGCATCTGTCCTGGTGTGACCTGTAAGAAAAGATGGAGACAACCACAACAGAAGAGTCCGCTGCATGTACAGGTAGCCAGCCTACAGCTCCTCATAGTCCCCACCTCCTCGTGGCTTGCTCATGCTGGCTCCTCCTCCAAGAAAAGCCTCCAGTTCATCTATCTCATTGTTTTTCTCCTTGCTTCTCTTCTTCTTTTTCTTTTTCTCCTCTTTGCTCTCCTCCTTCTCTTTGCTCTTCTTGTGTTTGCTTTTCTTTTTCACAGACTTTTCCTCTTCCTGCAAAATGAGAAAATTGTAATTAGTAAATCCTCTGAGCATGCCAGTAACCCAGCATATATCACCCTGAAACTTGGCTCTGATGGGAACCTTACTTAGGGAGAAGCATCTACCACCAAGGCTGGCTGGGACCCTTCTGTGAGTTTGGACAGAAGAGAAGAAAGACCATCTGTTTTTTATGTAGCAATGTGTCTGTCAGGCAGTTTGTGCCTGACAATACCACATTACTGGACAAGCAGAAATGTCACAGATGAAGCCTCCTGCAGACTTCCCTCACTGTCTCTGAGATTAGCTCTGACTGGGATCACCCTCTGTTTGGAAAAAGCCATGGTGCTATAACATACTCCAATCAGCAGAGATGCCTTGCTCTAGTTAATTCTTCATTTTACAAACTCACACACTGCCTTTTTAAAAGGCAACTGTTCTAAAAGTTTGCTTTTAAGCTGCAAAGTGGTTAATGGTCTGCAGAGCCCATGGAGCACAGCTCTGGCTGCAGGATGCCAGAATGGAAGGCAGTCCACCCAGTGCACAGAGCACACTGTAGGTAGCTACCCCTTTCCTTGGCTGCTAAACAGTATCACTGAATCACAGAATCGTCTAGGTTGGAAGAGACCTCCAAGACCATCGAGTCCAACCTCTGACCTAACACCAACCAGTCCTCCACTAAACCATATCCCTAAGCTCTACATCTACATGTCCTTTAAAGACCTCCAGGGATGGTGACCCAGCCACTTCCCTGGGCAGCCCGTTCCAATGTCTCACAACCCTTTCGGTAAAGAAGTTTTTCCTAATATCCAACCTAAACCTCCCCTGGCGCAACTTTAGCCTGTTCCCCCTCATCCTGTTGCCAGGCACATGGGAGAACAGACCAACCCCCACCTCGCTACAGCCTCCTTTAATGTGCCTATGATATATGGCAGATCAACTCTGAGGAATTAAATAGTACCTCTTTGCTTTTCTTTTTCTTCTTCTTTTTCTCCTTAGAAGCATGTTTATCTGTTCGAATAAACAAACAAACAAAAAATATTGTTTTAAATCATCACAAACCACAAGCCATGTGATTCTGCCCTGACCTATTTCTCAGAACAAAATGCTGTCCTGAAGCCACATGCAAAGGCAATCCTTATTTCTCCGGACAAACTGTGACTCCTTAGAAACTAACACAGGTTCCAGCAACAGGTCCTAATTTGACTAGATGTAGCTAGTTTAATTATGACCATTATATTGTCTATCTTATTTTGTGTTATGAACACCTGGGTCTTTACTGTATCACAGCCACTGAAGAAACAAATACAGGGACCAGACCTGCAAACTGGTCTAAAGGCCAAACTGGGCACCAGACTATTAATTCCCGAACTGAAGAAGAGCTACTGGGAACAATTTGCCTCTGGCCACTTAATACTTGAAGGCATATGGAAATCCCATTGGAGCAGACTAGCAAACTAGTACTGGTTGTTCAAGCTGCGTATGGAAATTATGTCACCCTGAGGCCAAAGTGCCACTGTTGCAGTTCTGCTCTACATCAGTGGCTATTTTCACTGCGTCAAATGAGCCCCAGAACCTATCATTGTCAAAACATTTGTTCCAGGCTATCGTGGCTGATAGCTCAGCCACTGATTTGACTCCTGAACTTCCACTGACTTTGCATAGACTCCTTGAACAGCAGAGTACTTATTTGGCTTTACATAGGAGGCTTTGTAGCTGCACCACTTTTCACAAGGTGGTATTTGATACCTATGTAGTCTTTCCCTCAGTTGATATGTAAATTCAAGTCAGCCATTGAGAACCCTAATTGCTGGTCAAGCTCCAACTGACTGGATTACCAAGGTATGTTTTTATACTTATCCCAGAGAGAGGAGATAGGAGGAACCCACACTGGATTATTAGAAGTGCTAAATGGAAGTTTAATTATTGACCTCGGCCTCTGCAGATACACTTCTACCTATTCCTAGTTGTGCTGCTCAGCAACAAAAAATCACAAGCCAATGAAACCATCACTGCCTGTAATACCTTACTTATACTTCTGTAATACCTTTTCAATGATAAACCTCACTTAAGTCACTTCTGTCTCCCCTTAAATTTTTAACTTTTCATCTTTCTGGGTGACATCAGGGACAGATGCTTTGCAGTAATGCCAAGAGAGCAGAAATCATTTGCACAACTGAAATTTGTTCCCTCAGAAGACTGAGGGAAAATAAAAAGCCCAAGGAGTGCTTAGGTTATAACCAGAAACTCACCCCAACTTTCCCCAAAGTAGAAGAGGAAACTGGCAGGGTAAGTCCAAACATTTTGCTCACATTGATCCAAATTCTCGAGGAGGTGGACAGTGCAATGCTGAGCATCAGTTCCCAGGCATGCAAAGTTAAACAGGAAGCCTTACAGAAGCAGCTCGTGAAAGATGTGCTCCTGCTTCCAGCTGGGACAGAAATAATACATGGCATATGCCATACATGAGGCAAGTTCTCCCAACCCCCATGGGGAAAAACATAAAGTTATTTATGTTGTGTTAAACCACATTAAAGACTCACACAGGGCACTGCATGAAGTTGCATGGTATTTTATTTAGTGCAAATTGGTTTGCTTACACCCTGGAACCACTTTGGGAAAAACAAGACACCTGAAAAACAAAATCAGCAAGAGTGGAAATGTGGTGTGACCATTACCTTCTTCACTGCTCTCCTTGGGACCAGTTTCTTCCAAACCCAAACCAAAGAGATCTGAGTCATTTTTCAGTTTAAAGGAGTGGACTGTTGATTTCACAGGCTGGGGTGGCTTTGCCAACGAGGCATCATCATCAGATATTTCAGAGAGATCTTCCCGGACAGGGAATTCATCCTAGAGACAAGAAAAGACCAACAACGCAGACAGGTCTTTCAAACAAAAATCTCTAAATATTTTGTATACAGAGATGTCAGCATGTGCGGAGGAGGGAAGGAAATGGTAGCTGAACTGAGCTGTTATTGCCTGAAAATCAATGACTATGATACTGTAAGCTCTATTTATTTCTTGCTACAGTAAAATGGCTAGATAGCATTGATCCTGGAAAGCACACTCTGACAACTTATCATTCATGACACCAAAATCAAAGACTCAACTGTGTTAGCCCAACAGCACCAGCCTTTACTTGCCCTGGTGAGGCACCTCTGTTTTGGGGAAAATCAAATCTAAATAGCTGAAAACAACTCCAGATTTGACAGACAAAACCTTCCTGTGTAGCTCTGGGGGGTCTTGCACATCAGAGGCAACATGCAGCAGGGCCAAGAAAGCAGTCTGTGTTTGCAGAATAAATCTGTTCATCAAGTCAAAAGGGAATGTGCTCTCAGTGAAAATTTTCCTCTTCAATGTGGGCAGAATGCTGCAGAGACTAGGTATTACCCCCCAAATCCTTTGCTTCTCTGCACAATGGGAGTGGAAATGAAGTTCAGTATTCTTCTGTACATGCAACTAATCCTCTTCAGAATTTAACCTTTTCTTTATATCCTCCAAACTGACCACAAACACCTCACTCTGCTGATGATTTAGGCAGTGTTCCCCTCCTCCTTGCTTAATGGTGGTGTTTTTACTGCTTCACCTTACCAGTACACCTTGTACTTGAAAAGCATTCATAAGTTCTGAAGCATCTCCCTAACACTGTTGCAACAGCAAGTTCTCTCACAAATCCCATTTCTCATCATCATTTGTTACATGTACCATCACAGTTACAAAAAGTAAACTTACTCCAAATAGTTTTGCTTTTATATTAAGATGCCAGGAAAAGCAGGTACTAAAACACTAAACGAATGGAAAATTACTTTATAAAAAACAACATGACCCATACCAAACAGTGAAAGAAACTGGGACAGCTGTATTTACTGCAGGTTTGTGGAATGATGCAAACATATAAAACACTCCCAAAAAACAGCTGGCCTAGACACTTGGGGTACCTGGGGTACCTCAGAACAGCAACTGTCCATCCCAAATCATGACTTTCAGTTCCTACAGAGATTGTTCTGCTGGCTGTGAGTGCAGATCACTGAAATCACCAGTACCTAGACTCACAGCAGCAAATTCTTATGAGCACAGAGAAGATGCTTGCATTATCTTGGTCTATAACACACAAGTCTAGGGACAGGAGCCGAAGGGACTCCTGCTCACATATATCATAGCCATTTTACAGCTAGCCTGGCTATAATGGAAAGGTTGCCCCTCTTCTTGGGTAGATTTTCCTACTTCTGTAAGGAGCTTTGCCAAGCAAATTTGGCATGGCCTTTAGATTGCTGCATTGACTCTAAGGAGCTCACTTTTTCTCTCTCTCTAGCATGCACATGCTTCTACATATTAAACTTCATGTGAAAATCCACCAGCTTAGTATTTCATACTTTCCACACTACTTGACCGACCACACTCTGGATTTACTGAGAATAAACAGCACGTTAAAATCTGTGAGCACAAACCTTGTTGCTGCATGGTTTCACCAATCACAGCGTTAGTGGGTTTGTGCTTAAATCAATTTCTTCAGGTTGCTTAGCACCTGACTTGCTGTGACTGCTGCTGAGAGACTGGCAGAGCAGATGAAAGCTCTGCTCAGTGAGATGCCTCAACACTTCAAGCTCAACTCTGCAGCAGTGCACGGTGATTCTTGCATATTATTTACCATTTTCTTCCTCTGGCTGTCAGATTCCTCACTTTCAAAGTCTGGGTCATCCATAACAAATGAGAGCATTTGAGTAGCTATTGGTCCCTCTTGATCACTGTCAGACTCCTCAGGCTTTTCCTCTTTGACCACTTTCTGTTTGAGAGCATGTCCTTTGCTTTGGGAAGTGGTCTTTGGGGCCTGGACTGCTGCTGGGGTGGTGGCAGCAGCTGGCGTACTAGTGTTGAGCTTGCTGCTGCTGTTTCTTTCAGACACAGAATGTGGAGGTAAACTGTCAGGAGGCTTCAGGTCAGTTGCTTTGGTCAGTACTGCTTCACTCTGTGGTTTCACAGAATTTCTGGAAGACCTGAGAAGAAAAAAACAAGTTGACAGAGCCTGTCCACACAACCATTCTGTGAGTCTGTGAAGCAAAGCACAACGACCAATTAATAGCTGAACATGCCTCAAGGGCTTCAATGTGCATCTCAACAGGAGATGTAAGAGATGTAGCTCATCCTGTGTGTGTCTGTATGTGCGTTTGAACACAAAACACTCAGATGGTGAAAGTATTTCTGGCAGTAAGTCAAATGCTGAATGTTCTCATGTCTCTGAGAATGCTGATGTACAGGTGCCTGCATTGGTGGGCCAAATCCAATCATCCTACCCACAGTGTATGATATGTGGAGAATATGATTCAGTTCATCGTTCTCCAGCACAGGATGTGGTGAATGACTTCCACTCCCACTGCAAGACTTGATACCTCTGTCCTCCTCACACTGCTATTAACAGACTTTCAGGAGCTCAGTTACAGTCTCTTGTTCAAACTTGAGAAAAAGGCTGGGCCATCCCCAAACAGAAACGTACCAGTGACCAAAGGAACACAGTGCTCAAAAGCACACTACAATACAGCTGCATCACACCTAAAGTAACAACAGCTACTAGTACCACAACCCCCCTCAGAAGATGCTGCATAAAGCAGTTCCAGCTCAAGTAAATCCAGATTCAACTTAAAGATGAAGGAATGGGCTCCAGAGATACCATGATTCCACAGAGCTGCACAAAAGTCAATGGCAGGACTGAGAAGAAGCCCAAGTTTGCCAGCACAATCCCACACTTCAGGATATGTTTCATACCTTTTTTTTTCATGTTCTGTGTCAATGCTTTCATCAGGTATGGGTATGACCTTAGAGTCCTTAACCTCTTCCTCCTCCTCACTGGACAGGGTGATATTCTTGCTGGGCACTCGCTCTGTTGCCAGCACGGGTCTGCTGGGGATTTTGTCATCCAGGTCTAGATCATCTTGGAAACCTGCGACCATAGGGTTCCCCCCAGGTGCCTCTCCATCACTGCAAAGTAGACAATGATTAGACATAGCACCCTGAAGACACGGTAGGAAAGACATGCCTCCCCTTGAAAGCACAGTGCCACTTGCCATGCTTTTATAGCCAATTTCAGGCCTACCTTTCCCCTGTCCAGGGCAGTTCTGCTGCTGTCTTCCTATTGTGTGCCCCCAGCCTACTGCCCCATTCACGCTGGACCTGCTCCCTGTAGGCTACAAGGGTGACACAAGCCCAGTACCAAAACACGTCACAGAAGGATGTCACACAGTGGCTTTTACTAATCAAGGCTAAGATGAGTAAGCTTTAGTGCTGTAGAGCAGCCTGTTTGTTCAACAGGGCCTCTAACAGAACATCCCTGGTCTAACATAAAAGGATCAGCCAATTGAAAAGTGGGAACCACCTGTCCTGATGCCCACATCCTGTAATGAAGCCTGATCATATACTGCCACTACTATGGAAATTCACTTGCAGCTATTAGCTTCTTGGAATGATTTCTGTTTTTCTGGTGTTCCCTGAAGCAGGCAGCTATTCAGACACCATAACCACGCTTTAACATTTCCCAAAATAAATTAACCTAAGGACACACTTTTAGAGCTAAGAGTCTGCCAGGCTCCATGAATATGATACAGCTATGTATTCAGAGTCATTTTGATAGAGCTTCACAGCTGAAATTACCAGCTGAAAGGTTCTTGTCTGGATTTCCCCAGGACTCAACAATTTTAATACTTTCTCATGGATTTACTCAGGTCAGGAATATAGATATTTTTCAGTCTCAGCTGATGAACCTTTGTGTTACCTTCCCCCATTCTATTTGCTTTATCTGCAACAGATACTCAGTTTCTTCCTGACAATCTACTGTGTATGATACCCACTCCACCGTCCTTTTGACTTGATAAGGACTGTACAAACACAGCATTTACTTTTACACAGAGATTTTAGAGTCATGAAAGGAACCACCAAAAACTACAATCTTCAATCTGGCAGATGGTGCCAGCAGACAGCCAGCACAAAGACACAGTGGAGGATGCTGTGCTGATGGGATAAGAAATGCCAAGGCCTAACACAGTCCACCTGACTAGTACTCACTTGGGCTCTTCTTATGGCCAGGTACTTTTTACACGTTAGTTTTAAAGAATAGTGCAGCGTTTGTGACAACAGTGTAGCATTTGTGACATAAGTGGCACTATGCTTATCACAACTAGCACAGTGACTACAACTACTGCTTGTCTGGGTAACAGCATTAAGAGCAGGACTAACATCCGTTCCCTCCTGCTTTCTATGTTGAGTCCTGAAATGCACCTCTGCTTTCAGGACTCAGAGCTCAGCTCCCAGCTAAACAGAAGCAGGCTGCTTAAGAACCCCTTCATTATTAACACTGCTGCTCTCATACTGAGCCAGAAAGGAGGGACACAGCCTGTCCCACACAAAGGAAAAGAAAATTGCTGTTCAAAGCAGCCTCCAAGTGAGAGATTTCTGAGGTATGTAAAACACTGGCAGTGTTTTTTCTAGAAATGTGTTGAAAAGAAAATGGAATCACACCTTAAAAAACAGCAGCATATTATCTTGAACAAGTGACACTGTATTTCTGTAACATGTCACCACTCTATTAAGCATAAGACTGTTCCTATTGCCACTGTCCTTCGACTGCACACCATACTCGACTTGCAGCTTCTAAAGCATTCCCAGTTTGAAGAGAACGTCTACGCGTGTACACACACATGCAAAGTGGGTCATCTCCCTTTGCAATGAATACACTGCCTCCCTGTATAACTTCCACACAAATCATTAAGCGACAGCTTAAGAGCAAAGCAAAGAAGTGAATATATGTCAGGAAAATCACTGCTGCAGTATAAACAAGGCCTCACAATGCAAAATTAGTACCAGCTTGTGGTCCTGAGATTCCAGCTGGAAGGAAGTCAGAGCATGCAAAAACAAGCATATTGCACCACTCTTGCCAACACCTGATACACTGCCAAGCCTGCATTAGTGTTGAGCCAACATGTTTGCAGGCACAGGTACCCACCAAAAATGACTATGCTCATGGAGGTCTGTATGAGTTACTGACCAAAGAGTGCATCAGGGTTTCCTCAGAGTGAGCCCTTCATCATGTGCGTGGAACAGCCCCTGGTGATGAAACAAATCCTGCTGCAGTCTGAGCATATGCTCTCAAACCTCACTTGACAAGTATCCCACCAGCCCTGCTGTACAGCTAGTGGATCCAGCCCCACCAGGAGCCATCAGAAGCCTTTTGCCACATTATTTTTTGAGGCTAGAGAAAGAGGAAAACAGGGTGAGCCTGCATGGCTACATTCCAGGAAATGGGGGTCTTCTAGTGTGCACCAAACAGTGCCCTCAGGTCTCCTTGCTTTGTCTAGCACAACTGAATACCACTATGTATAAAACAGAGGTGATACAAGCAAAGAACCAATTAGAAGTCCTTTAGATACAAGATGTCTAATCAATGCTTATGATAAATATCTAGTGACATGGAGAAAACTCAACAGCAATTCTGTTAGAATCAGCATAAACTTGCTTTCAAATAGACACCTGCAGCTTACCCATGGACCCAGGACAGCCTGAGCCAGCAAGAGGGAATGGGACAGTCCAGAGTCAGACTAGATCCTCTGATGCAGTCACATACACACCGGCTCTTGAGTATCAAGCTAAAAAGCAGCAAAATAAGTTCTGAAGAAGCAAACTGGAATAATTGCACTGCCTTCCTAATCAACTGCTAAGGAAACTGATTTGGTGAGTTCTTTTTACTGCAGGCTGGAGAACCATAAATGCCATTAAACAAAGTGCAGGACTCCATTAATCTCTTAAGATCTGCACTGGGATTTGGCTATAAGAACACCAAGAGACATCAGTACATGTTGAAAGTCTGAGCAGTTGTCTGATCATTGGGCAAGAAGTTCTTTGTTTCAGAGGCATGAGCTCTTTCCTTGCTGCTAGCATGCTTCAGAAAAAAAAACATTTTTTCTAACATCACTGCTCTGTGTCATCTCTTGCTCCATTGTTTAGCGAGCTGTTATGGAATACAAAATGAGAGAAGTTCACATAACATCACTGAAAACAATAACCCTGAATTCCCAATGTAACTAAAATGTATGAGAAATACCAAAATTTACAACCTCTTCTTGAAGCTTAGAAAGGAAAAGCAAGCAAGTTCTTATACATGGAAGCAAGCACAACACTGAGTTCAGGACACGGTTCAGTTACACACCATCCTGCTTCTAATAACAAGAAGTAACTACTTCTGCTTCACGTATGAAATGCACTGTGCACTAAGGGCTTCTTATATGAGCTAACTGAAAGACTCCTGCTTACAGACAATAAGAAAATATATCTTATTCAGGTAAGAGAATTAAGTCGAGGAATATTTAACACAAAGCCCATTTTCCTGCTCTGTCTTACACGGTTCTTCAGTTTAGGAGATTACACTCGGTCCTAACACACCCAGAAGAAATGCTGGCAAGCTGTGTAAGCTTAACACTCAGATCTCTGCTTTAAAATGTTCAGGAAACATGAATGCATCTCTCTAGAACGTTCTTAGGCTTTGTTCCTCACTCAGATTCAAGGGGGATGCAACTTCTAGTATGTCTGTTTTTTAAAATCAGTGACATCTCTATTAGGTTTCACAGAACTGTTGTGTTCTTTAGGTCCGAGATAAATATCTGCAGCAGCAGATTTTGTTGCAACTACAATAATCTACTTATTGCAGTAGAGGATAATTATTAGGGATTGTGCTTACAGAACTCTTATGCTGCTCCTGTGCACTGTGGGGTTTTAAGTGGGATCCTCAATCAAATCTGTTATTGCAGGTGACGGACAGAATCACTTAGTGCAGCTCTGAATTTCAGCATGCCTGGTTTATTATGGTAGGCCTTTTTTGGCAAGTAACAGAACGTAAAATTGGCAGACAACCAAGAAAACTGTGCAAACTATGTAAGAAATCAGAGCAAGACATGGATGCCATGCTGCAGAGAAGTGTCAAGCACCTGAAATCTCAGGGATGTGCTGCAAGGTCTTCTCCCATGGAAACAGAGCTATTCTAATAGTAGATGATTACCACTGTTCATCAAAAGATGAAGCTGTGAATGAGTGTTCTCTCTGTGCCCAGGGGAAGCCCAAAGGTAACTCTCTTTTTGCCCCAACCAGCTTGTATGCCTGGAAGGCTACCAAGACTGGGGACAGAACACAGAAGGGCTTCATAACAGTTGAGAATGCGACAACTCTACTGGCAAGGAGCAGAGCTCATTACACAACTGCTTGAGATGTTTGGGTTTTGTACACCTATTTGCTTCCAATAACTGATGCTTATTAGAAGAGAAGCCTGTGCTAAAGATCCAGCGTCCTTCCCACAGAAAGAACTGCAGCTAAAAAGCTCTAAGGGCACTCCAGGACCCAGTCCTTCAGCAAACCCCAAGAAGGTCAGGCTTGGCTCTCCTGACATCTCTTTGTTGAACTTCTTATGGTCGCTAGTGGGGTCCCTCAAGGCTCCGTTTTAGGGCCAGTCCTCTTCAATGTCTTTATAAATGATTTGGATGTAGGACTAGAAGGTGTTCTGAGCAAGTTTGCCGACAACACTAAACTTGGAGGAGTTGTGGACTCGGCTGAGGGTGGAAAGGCCTTGCAGAAAGACCTGGACAGATTGGAGAGCTGGGCGATCACCAACTGCATAAAGTTTAACAAGAGCAGGTGCCGGGTCCTGCACCTGGGATGGGGCAACTCTGGCTATACATACAGACTGGGCGACGAGACACGGGAGAGCAGCCCTGCAGAGAGGGATCTGGGGGCTGTGGCTGACAGCAAGTTGAATATGAGCCAGCAGTGTGCCCTGGCAGCCAGGAGGACCAACCATACCCTGGGGTGCATCAAGCACGGCATTGCCAG
Organism: Anas platyrhynchos; assembly: GCF_047663525.1. Taxonomy (NCBI): domain Eukaryota; kingdom Metazoa; phylum Chordata; class Aves; order Anseriformes; family Anatidae; genus Anas; species Anas platyrhynchos. The sequence goes on from NC_092604.1 coordinate 3,184,805, forward strand.
TCAGTCGAGGGAGGTGATTGTCCCGCTTTACTCTGCACTGGTGTGGCCTCACCTCGAGTACTGTGTGCAGCTCTGGGCACCACAGTACAAAAAGGACATTAAGCTGTTGGAGAGTGTCCAGAGGAGGGTGACGAAGATGTGAACGGACTAGAGGGGAAGACGTATGAGGAGCAGCTGAGGTCACTGGGCCTGTTCAGCCTGGAGAAGAGGAGGCTGAGGGGGGACCTCATCGAGGTCTACAACTTCCTCGTGAGGGGGAGTAGAGAGGCAGGTGACCTATTCTCTGTAAACACCAGTGATAGGACCCTGGTGTTAAGCTGAGGCAGGGAAGTCTACGCTTGACATCAGGAAGAGGTTCTTCACAGACAGGGTGGTCGCACACTGGAACAGGCTCCCCAGGGAAGTGGTCACTGCACCAAGCCTGTCTGAATTTAAGAAGCGTTTGGACTGTGCACTTAGTCACATGGTCTAAACTGTCCAACTCCTGGCACCTGTGTGGTGCCAGGAGTTGGACTTGATGATCCTTATGGGTCCTTTCCAACTTGGGATATTCTGTGATTCTATGATAAAAATAACCCAGCTTGGCCATAGCTGCAAGCAAGATACTTTGTAGGCCAGCATGTTTCTAGCAACTACTGTTTTTTTTCTTATTTTTTTTTTTAATTTTAAACAAAAAACATCTACGTATGTGTTCTACTGTCATAAGGGATGGTGATTCAGGCTGACCTGCATTAGGCAGGCACTGAGCTTCACACACAGCACTGATTTCATGTTGTTGTGGTTGAACCAAAGAACACTGAATCATAACAAATATGTCAAAAGATGCAGAATCCAGATTCACAGACAAGCTGTGTAAGTGTTTAATTACTCTCTTAGTTAATCCAGTGGTGATGACAAGAGGCAGCAGGCATAGACTATTCTAAGCAGATGGATATAGAGCCTGAGAGTACTCTTGGGTCACCTCTCAAATGACAGCCTGCTTTCAGACAGCTTTGCTGAACATCCTCTTGTCAGAGCAGCTTGGTATACCACAATCCCTTTCTTAGATAAAAAAAAAAAATCTAGGAGAAAAAAATAATAAATAATAATAATTAAAAAAATAAAATCCAGCCTCCATAAGCTCAGCTCTCTCCCATTTGAAGGATACTGGGAAGGGACATTAGAAATGGACAGAGGAACAAGAAGGCCTTCCCTAAGGCTTTTCTGGAATCTGCAGGCAAGCACAGAGAGACATTTCCAAAGGAGCACAGCCATCTCCATCCTTCCTTCCAGAATCCTGCTGAGCCATGGAGTGCCCCCAAGAGTCCTCCAAAAACCACAGTCCTCCTCATAATGCCTCCAAAATGGCAGTATCAGGCCATGAAGGAACCTGTCCATTCTTCGGGCCTCTGCAGCGGCAAGTTGTTCAATAGGCAAAACAGAAAAATCCTGCAAAGTGCACCAAGTTCCATAAGGAAAATACCTCAAACGTTTCATCACATTGGTTAGAACGGAAACCCTTCCCGATAAAAAGCAACCCATGGGTTTATCACTGGTCATGAAATGAAGACAGCAAAACCAGGAAGGTGATAACTAGCTTTCACTGCCATTCCCCTGATTCCCAGGAAGTAGTGTGTATCATTAAAAGGGAGACAGTAACAGACAGAAAGGAATAGGGGCAGCTAATTGCTCTGCAGTCCCTTTCTGAACAGTTGTAATGGGTTAGCTAGGCCTGAGCAATTATTCAGATTGCACATCCTGGTACATCCCTGTCTTGCTCTTGCTCCACCCTCTTTCCCTTACCTTTCACTATCAATACAGTGTTTAGTCTGTAGTTTCCCTTTGTCCTTCTGTGGAACTGGGTCTTCTAGAAAGCTGTGATCCAGGCTGTCATCAGGAACAAAGTCCTCCACACTCTGTACTTTTGTAGGGGCTTCAGGACGGGAAGGAGGAGTAGCAGCAGCATCTGTATTAGCAACAGTAGTTGTAAAACACTGAGTTCACCACAAGCAAGACAGAAGTTTGATTTTTACATATCTATCCTGTCCAGGGCCCCTTCAGCACACAGATAACAGCCACAAAGCAGGACCTCAGCTATGCAGCAACGGAAGAGGAAAGCTATGAACAGGATACAGAAACCAGTCCAGAATCTCACATGAAGTCACTCACAGACCTCGTGCAGCCACTGTGGTTTACAAAGCACAAGGTTGATCCAGCCTCCTAGATGAGTCTGAAAATCTCTTTAGAATGGTAGCTGATTCTGCTGTACAGTGAATACCACAACTGACTATACCACAACCAGATTTTTGTACTTACACTGTATGCATCACTCCTGTGTTATGTCCCTTCATTATTCTTTCACCTTTTCCAGACTGTTCAGTTCACTCATTCAGTTCCTCTTGCTTTTTAAACTGTATCTGTCAAAGGCAGGATTGTTCATACTGTGCTTTTAAATGCCCTATGTTACCAAAAGCTCTTGAGCTTTTGCAAATAAAAATAAAGCTACTGCAAATAAAGATTTGCTTTAACACAAATTATGTGTAGACACACCTTTACCTATCATCAGGGTATCGGGACAAAAGACACTTGAAGTCTAGAGAGATTAATATTTTCAGATTTGCAGTATTAAACCTTTTTCTTCCGCCTGGACTGCACTTCACACCTAGGCTCTTTTGGGTGAGCAAGCTTTCTATATGAATATAGATTTTGCCCTAATAGCACAGCTTTCAGTTTACTTCTGCATATGAAAAACAGTCTTACTAATGTCACTGATTGTCTTTGGTCTAAGAAAAAACTCAGCCAAAAGAATTAGCGCTGCAAGACTTCAATGTAAAGATTAAATAACAGCTCCCACAGAAAACACCAAGTATTACTTTGTGATAGTGATTTTCAACTGCTTTCCAATTAGCTAGTCCCTAGGCATGTTCCTGTAGAGTTGCAGACCCTTGGCACACTACATAAATATAACAACAACAGATCACTTTTCTCCTTGCTGCTTTTTGCAACCCTCCTAAAAAGCACTCCAGAGACCCTAGGACTGCAGGCCACAAGCCTAAAGAGGTCTTGAGCTGGATTTGGTGGTAGACCACTAGCCTTTTTTATACATATCAATATGACCAATTTTTTTGCCAACAAGGCATTTCTAACATTTTCTCCTCTTTAATTGTTTGTTTCTGGATAGGAAGAGTCATAAACAAACTGGAATGGGTGTACTGTGTCATACCTGGTAACAGATTCAGGATGCAGAACACTGTGTACAAATCTAAAACTGAAAGATTTCAACATCTGAAACTGCAAATCATGTTCCCAGCACCTCCTCCTTTCTTTCTGTGGGTGTTTTGAGAGTACTGTGAGCTCTAGGGATTGACAGTTTGAGAGGGAAGGTATTTCCAAAGGGTGATTCAAACCATGTCACGCTAATAATTTTTAGGCAGTGCCAGCTCTGCAACTCCCGTCAGCTTCACAAACAAAGTGAATGTGACAGGCAAATTAAGGTCCAGATCAGTAAAAAAGAATGCAGCAAACCTCTCAATGCTTCTGCCCTGCAACTTCATCTAGCCAGGGTTTGGACTGAATGCTGTGCCACTCTGCTCCATTGTTTACTAGTGCTAAGGAAGAAATCAAGACCGTCTGAGGAGGAGAGCAGCCCATCTTCAAAGGAGCTTATTTCCCTGGAGGGGAATCCATTGCAGAGCCTGGACTTACGTGATCATTTCTGGCTGAATAACCTTTAAAACCAGCACTCTGCTGCTTGCTGTTAACACACAGGAGCCCCTTTCAGCTGCCAGACTTCTGTGAAGACAGTGCTTCAAATAGCTTCTCTGATGATTTTTCTTGCTATTCAAGAGGTGTATGTGCTCCTGCTAGGAAGCTGACAATTATTTTATTAGTGTCCCCTGGGTGCTTAGTACCTTCCTCATGAAGCACACTACAGCCCCTGTCCAGCTGGCTGAACAGCCCCTGTCCAAGTCCAACACAGAGACAAACAAAAACGCTGATCAGGAGAAAAGAAGCAAGTGACCATGTAGCTCTCCTTGGATGCGTTGCACAAAAACAGGGGCTAGGTTTCTCAGACAACTGTTTGCTTGGCCTCTCACTGTGGAAAAGCAGAAAAGAAAACAGAGAAACACCCATGGGTGACACCCTGTCTAGACATACCTGGCTGGGGAGGAGAGGGGTCTGGCGCAGGAGATGTCCCAAAAAGACGTGAAATGATGCTGCGCTTCGGAGGTGGGGCTGCAGCTGGAGGTGCTGGAGTGGTGGTAGCTGGTAGAGGCGTATGCGGCTGCTGAGCCTCAGGTGCAGGCACTGGTGAAAAAGATGAGGGGGGTTCAGGAGAGATGGCAGAGCTTGTGGAAAGAGGCTGTGGTGGCTGTGGGGTGCCAGGGCTGGAACTGCCTGTCGATGTGGAACTTGGAGGTACTATGGGTGACTGGGAACCAGAGGAAGGGCTTTGCCCATTAGTTGTTGGTGGTGACGTGTGTCCTCGACTTCGGGCTTCCATCATTTCAAGGAAGCTGCAGGAAGATAAATTACAAATATAAGTAATGGAGAAAACATGCCCAACAGAGTACAATGCTGTGCTGCTTTGACTACATGCTGAGCTGGGAGGGTACAGGCCTGCTTTCAGAGCTGCCACAACTCCCTGGGTCATGATAAATCTGGTTCACCCATGTGCACTGAAGTCACACGATCTGCATGATAGTGTGGAGAATCCCAACCTGTTCTGCACTGCAGGATGAAACCTACGTTTGTAATGCTGCTGGGAACGCCCTGGACAGATAGACTATAACAATGTGCCAGGGCTTGAAACTCAACCTTAAGTCAGTACTTGGACATATGCCTCTAAGGGAGTAAGTGCTACAGGAATGGCACATTTCTACATTCTGCAGAAGAGATCAAAGTGTTCAGGAAATCTTAAATACTATGAAAACATCTTCTTTCAGCCAAGAATGGATTTGTGAGGAGAATCCTTGAATTTAAAAACAAACAAAAAAAAAACACACACCAAAAAAAACCAAAAACAAACAAACAAAAAAAAAGCAGCTATCCAGAGGCTCAGAGGACTGACTGCAATTATTCTCACAACATGCAGATATATGTGCAGTCTCTTCCCTTGTACACACACGCCATGTGTGGGAGCCACTTGAACCAAGCAGCAGATGCTCTGAAGCAAACTGCGGTCCTGGTTGGATTCCTGACTCAAAGAGCATTAAAGCCTGAACAATCAGAAAGGGTAAAACGCTACATCCTTTCGAAAAATGAAACCAAGTCTGATCCTGCTGCAGCCTCCTTCTGCAGCCCATTTGGTTAACGGTCTTTTCACAAGCTTGATGAAATGAAAAGGCTTTTTCTATAGAATGGTCTCAAAGTAAGATCTGTTACGTGTAGCACGTCAAAGATATACAGATAGGATACCTGAAGTGTATCATGTATAAAATCTATCAAGTGTCATTGTCTTGCTTCCTTTCATTGAGCCTAATAAACTCATGTGCCCAGAGGCTCTAGGTCCAACTGCTTCTGCAAGACAGATTTAGTTGTGCTCCAGGCAATGAATATGTTGAAATGGAGACATGCTCTCAGAGCACGACCTTGTCCTGCAGGGAGTTCAGACAGACAGGCACCTTCACTGGAATGATTCTTAAGCACAAGCAAACATTATGGGCTAAAAGATTCTACAACTTCCTTGAGATATTTTATATTTTAAGGAGGAACCCAATACATGTTTATGAAACAAATTAATATACTTTATGTCCACAAGATGTCTGGAGCCCTAGTGAAAAACCCCAGGACGCTGCTAGTTAAAACAGAAAAAACAGCTAAAGAGAGGATAAAGGGCAGCACTAAAAAGTGGTATTTGATAGGAAAGAAGTCCTTGGTAGAGTTCCTCAAGAGATAGCCTTGAGATGCATTTTAGTATTTCAGTAAGTGGTACAAAGTCCATAGATATGTTCATGAAGTTGCAAGTAGTTCATCGATATAGAAGACAGGGACAAGACAGAGAAAGAACTGGATGACTGTGAAAAGCAGAAATGTGAAGGAATTCAACAATGCAAAGGAAATAGTCATCTGCTCAAAGACTAGGGAACAGGTCTTCTTGCTCCAAGTTCACCACGTCTGCATGGCTAGGAAAGACTTGCCTTGCTCGTCCCAGAAGACCAGGCCAGAAGACTACAAAAGCAGTGATGCCTGTGAGGAGCAGGATAGTAGCCAGGCCGTCACATGGCCCGTTCTCTGCGTCTCCCCTGAGACTGCTGTCAAGGCAGCTAAATTAGTGTTGTGCTAACCTATCTGATGCTTCCACCAGGATCTTGAGCAAGGCTTACATGTTTATTCTACTTATGCTGAGTACAACAAAACAAGCTTCCATCAGAACTGCAATCAGAGCATGCAACAAAGCATCCATTCCAGCATCCTCCCTCCCAAGGGACTCGTAGTTGGGGTGAGCTGTGCAACAACACAACCTGCTGAAAATGATGCATGGATTTGTCACATGACAAACAGAAAACACAAAGGATTTTAACTCTTGCACGTACAAGTACAGATGTCTCTGTGGAGACAGTATCCAGGTTTGTTTGGAAGGTGCACAATGCATTGTGCACAGACCGCAAGACTCTAACAGTGTATTTTCAATGCATGCCTTTCACTGTGCTGTGGGACCGAGGAATTACACATCACTCCTTTCTTGACAAGGTATCCCCCATGGCAGATTATGCACTGCATTTGTGGTGAAGGAAAGATAAACCACGGAAGGGTACCTGTAATTCAGCCCTTATCCAAATAAGTGAATGCTCTGAACCCACAAAATTGCTGCGGCGTGAAAAACTATCCAAGATGCTTCCCTGCACAGGATGTGCAGCTCTGCAAATCTACACCAGAAACATTGAGTGATAAATTCCATCAGCTCACCCCTCCAAGGTTGGATTCAGGGCTCCTGATGAGCTGAAGGCAGGATGGCTGAATAGTTCTGCTTCATGGTACTGATGCCTTCTCCCAAGTCCTGCTCAGGGTTAAAGACATACCTCCCAACTGTGGAGAGAAATGAATGCCAACTGATCTACATGCACCCCTATTCCTGTTTATAGCAACAGTGCTCCCAGCTGGAAGGCCTGCAAGCTTGGTAACTGCTACAGCCAGCATCCGAGGTACTGATGCCAGTTCTGCTTGCCCTCTTGGCTGAGCTGAGCTTTCTGGCTATGAGCAGCTCTGCCAGCCTGTGTGAGCACCTAACTCACCAAGGCTACATGCAAACAGAACTGAACAACTACTGCATTATTGATCACAACACTGTCCCGCAATCAAGGCAGCTGGGTGACTCAGGTAGGGTCTATTAAGACTATTGTGTACTGAAGACTGTGGAACAGGATCCTGTATGAAGTACATACAAAGAGCATATGTAGTCATTAGAGGATAAAGAATATTGAGCTTGAAGAGTATTTAAAGCTGGTCCCAATGAAGTGCACGACACTCTTTACAATATCAGGCTATTGAAGATTTACTGTACTTTGTTCTGTCAAAGCTACCCAGTTTGGAAACAACCTGCTTTGTTCTGGGCAAGTGGCCATCTCCAGAGGGAGGGAGGGCTGTGAATACCACCTGTTTCTCCTACAGAAACACACGCATTTTAAGAGCTGGAGGGAAAAAATGCTACACGATTGAAGTGTAAAGACTGTCATTCTTCCCTCCAGCTCAGCTAGTCTGGGGAGTAGCACACATGCAAGCTCCCTTCTGCACCTGCTCCTATGCCTTGCTCATCTGAAGGGCATAAGAACAAGACACAGCAAGATTATTTTTAGGAGAAAGGTACAACTGGTTATTTGGGGACAGCATGACACAGGCTCTTACTCCATCCAGCACAGCACCAAGGACAGTTCTGGCACGTGCTCTTCATGTCACCTTCCTTATCCTAAACTAGACACATGGGCCAAACTCTCTTGTGTGCCATGACAATAGAGAAATAAGCATGGTCTGATACCGGTTTTACATGTGCTGCATAACGCACCTATGCTGAGCTTTCATATTCATATCTTCTTCTGTGGAAGAGGTGGGTGGAAAAACAGCATACGTGAAAATGCTGCCAGCATGTTCTCAGTAATTTCCAGGGTGGAGGTGTCTAAGCATCCTCCACACTTCAAAAATACTACATAATGCATGAATACTTTCTCTGACTTTATGCACCCTCTTCAGAGGCACGATCATGGCTGTTTTAGGAACACAGCAGGCCAAACTTGTCACGTCTCTTTTTTCTCATATTCTATACAATCTGGCTATTGTGTTCCTTGTTGCATCCTTTTTGGCAGTCCTTTGTAAATGGCCTCACTTGAGATCTTACTGCTAAACAAGCAGTTTCATATTCATACTAGATTTTGTAGACCATTGATGCACAATTGATACACTCATGCTGTGACCTGCATACACTTGTTCTCATTTTAGAGATAGCAAATGTGCCATGTAAGTTCAGATGGGTTATCTGTCCACACCCACGTGGGCTCCTTGTTTGCATTTCAATCCTTCCATTTCAGGCTGAATAACAAGTCCATATCCTCAAAATCCCTGAATAATTCACTTGGTGTTGGGATTGTTCACAAGAGGAGACTTCTATGCAGTTTTAAAGATGAACATGATCTGCAGGAACAAAAACTCATCAGGGCCTGAGGTTAGTATTGCTCTGTGCACAGAACAAACTAAAAAAGGGTACAAAAGGACTCAGTCCTAAAATTGTCAGTGTTTGTATTCATTTACTATTGAACACAGGAGCAACCTGAAGCTTTCTGGGTCCTTGTTCTGTTTTGTGATCAACTTTTCAAATGGATTTCATATGGCAAGAAATACTATAGGTCATTTTATTAATTGTGAAAATGAAGATTAATAAAGCCTGTGACATCAATTTCATTGGCTTTATTGCATAGAAGGTTAGATTTCCACTTGTTCAGGTTCCTGAATGTGAAATTAGTTGTCAGCAGAAGCTGGACTGAAGCTGGCTGTCCAGGCCTGATGTTCCATCCCTCCCCTGATGTTCCTCAGGTTTTCCATTTGACACAAAACTAATGGAGCAGGACAATGCCCCTCTACATCATTCTGGATACACTCCACTTTCTCCAGTTCTCTGGCAAGATCCATGATGATAGGACCAGGTGAGATTACTTCTTAATGCAGCCACACAAAAAAAGTGACCTAGAGTCCCATTTAGTACACACTGGCTCCTGATCTGATAGGAACAGTGACTCACAGCAAGCTGAGACGATAAAGATAAGGGAAGGAGAAAAAAAAACAAAAGCGGGTTTACTTTCCTAACTGGTACTGTGCGCTTCAGCCTTTGGCCAGTGAGATTCCAGACCTGTATTTCAATACTGCTGGAGATAATGGAGAGCATCTGTAGCAGCAAGTTCTCCTGTCAGACATTTGGCACTACTCTGTACCACGGTTGTTGTAAACTTAAGGCCTGTGCTCGATGCATGAAAAACAAACCAGCAAATAAAACCCAAAACCCCAACAAATGCCTTTGTAGTAAATAAAGCTGTCTAATACAGGAAGCATGTTTCCCAAAATAAGAGTCCTCATTAGGAGAGAGCAAATGTCTTTCTACAGTCACTGTTTCATCATCTTCTGACAGGACAGTAGCACCTGGCTCTCCAGGATTACCTGACAGTGCAGATGCCAGTTGTACGGCAGCACTGAGGAAGCATCTAGGAGTTCCATCACTTGGCAGACAGACTCTACCACTACTAAAGTTGTACCCCAGATCATACAATATCTCAAATAATCTGCAGTTCAGTCTCTTTGAATATATTTTTGCAAAGCCTGACTAAAAGTTTGCTTGAGAGCTCTTAAACACCAACAGTAAAGTGATCTGAGAATTTATTTTTTTCACCTCAATTGTTCATAAATTGGATTTCAGATGCTTATAAATCAAACAATCACATAGTGGTTTATAGATAGTTTCCTGAAGTTTCTCAAAACTGATTGTGAGAGAAGATGGGACTTCTCACAACAAAAAACTTCAGTATTCCTTTTAAATAATTTATATTAATCTCAGGGAAAAAAAAAAAAGGTAATTCAAGGATAATTGAATCCTTAACCCTTGAAATAAAATTATGTCCTTTAATATTAAAAAGAAAATATTAGAAAAAAAATCCAGCAAAACATAAAAGTTCATCAAAACCACAGATTAGATTTACTTAACTTCTAAAAGCATTTCAACTAGTTCCTAAAAAAAATATGCAGGAAGAGCTTCCATAATTTCCTAAAAATACTTCTCCATGTGCATCTGCATTCAGTGAGGGAACAGACATGCTGTAACTGAACAAACAATGTATAAAAAGTTTCCTTTGTGAGAGGAGATAAGATGGACACAACATGGAAAAAACTGAGCATATTACAAATTCAGATGTCAGGAAAGTGATTGCTGTTTTGTAAGAATTCAGAAACTGAAAAAAGGCTGAATTTTTAGACACCACAGGGAAAGCACCAGAGCAAATGGTGTGGCAGGCAGACTAAGCAGAGGGAAAGAGCTGGAAGCCTCTAAACATGCATTACACAGGCAAAGCTCGGCCAGCAACTGCCAAGGGATCGCTTACATAAGCTGCATGAGGCAGTGTTGTGTGCCACCTCGTGTTTTCTTTGGGATACACATTTTAGAGCAATGACGTTTTGTCCTCAGGTACCCAGACACAGCAGGATGAAGAGTTCTTGTGCTCCTTCTGTTCTCACTGATCCAAATTTAGCATCTGTCATTGTGACAGAGCAGCTACCAGACATGCACAGGGGTGAATGAAATCATTGAGACAAGCACTGCCACATTGTAGGCTCCACTGCCTGATTTTATGTCAGCACAAGATGGTGAACGTAAGGAAAGCAGGAACTGCCTCAGATGAGGTGATGCAGCAGCCCCACTGCACCCAAGGCCTGCAGCCCCCAGTGCCTGTGGACACCTTCCCCTTGCTAAGCAACTTGTGGTGACTGACAGCAACACTCTAAGTACCATCTAAATCCAAGTAGCCAACACAAGGGTGGCACATCTGCTAAGGGTCAACAAGTTAAACTGCATGAATACATGTGCTGCAACAAGAAAGTGTCAAAGTAAAACACATCAGGTGCTCATTTTGACAACAACCACAGTAGCATGATAAACATAGTAATCTCAAAACCAGAGGATGGGCATCTGTCAAGCAGGGATGCGAGACCTTCCCAAGCCCTATTCAAGAGCACTGAAGACCTGCCTAACTAGCAAACCTAAAGACCTGCCTAATTAGCAAACCCTAATTCCCACCAGGTACTGCCGATGTGTCTACAGATACTCCACTCACCAGCTTAAGCAGCTTACCAAGAATCAGAACTTTACCCAAATCTGTGTTCCTTCCCATATGAGTGTGCTTATTTCTTTAAATCAGGACCTGGGCTGAAGGACTCAAGGTCAGGAACTGAAGAACTCCTGAAGGGATATAAAATATACATGTATATTTGTAGGGAGAGTATCCTTCCAACTCTGTGATAGAAGTAACCCCTTGCAGCTTATGTGCTTCAGAGGTGCCTCTGAAACAGACCTTTCATATCCAGCTGAGGCACAGAGAAAAACCTCAAAAATCCTCAAATAGCACTCTATTTTAGTCACTGTGGTCGAAGTAGATGGGCATGACATGGCCTTGTGCTTTTTTTTTAGGGGGGGGGGGGGGAAATCAGTGGCTCAATCCAGGAAGCATCCACAGATATTTTGAGGACCTTTCTGTAAAGAAGCATTAGTTTCTGAAAGCAAAGAACATTGGTGTGAGTATGCTGACAAGCTTGCAGTAGCTGAATTGAATTTGGACAGCTGCATGAAAAATCAGCTTGTTTGCTAAACCAGAATTCTAGGAAAAAGTCTTGCTTTTAATTTCCAAGCAACTCCTCTTCTCAGAGTTATCAGAGCTAAGGTATTTCTTTCACCCTGTTAAGACAGATATTCAACATAATAATGCAATTAGTCGTTTGCAGTTCAAGCCCTCCCCAGCAGCTGAACAGCAGTCCCTTGCTACAGCATTCTGTTCTGAAGCACAGGAGAGGGGCAGCTACTCTGCCTGTCTGGGCTGCGGGCATCTTTGAAGTATTTCAGGTGCACAGACCCCAACTCCTGTTCTTCCTGTGCTCACAAGCTGGTTTGGTAAAACAACAGGGAACTGACATATGGGCCAAATGGTTATTCTGGCTTTGGATTACCTGCAGGTGGCCCAAGAACTTCTACAGAGATGAAGCTTGCTACTACAGACTGCACTGAAAGCTCTTTTGAGGTTGTAAAAAGCAATAACATGCCTTTTGACTTGGTAGTGTGTACTGCCTGGACCAGTTAGGCCTTAGGATTCTAGATTCTGCCACATTGCAAATGATGCCTTTTTTAGTAATCACTGTGTGTCTGCATGAGTAAGTGCTACAGAAAGGGTACTCTCTTGCAGTGGAAGCACCCCAGTATTATAAAATGTTGTATGCTGGTGCGGTTACACTGGATGGGATGATCCAACGCAACATCTATCGCTGGAACTAGGTCCTCCCATCCCGCATCTGCCAGACCCATCTCTTGTTGCATCTCTTGTTGCTTCCATTAAGCTCTGGTGTTGAGCAGATGTTTCTCACAGCAAGCCCTCACGCCACTCATGTGGCAAAAGCTAATCCAGAAGTAGGTATTGGCAGATGTCAGTTTTCTGCTTCATTTGTGATCTGATTTGTGATTTGAATTGGTTCATGTGAGGGTCCAGTAAATACTAAAGCTGGTACAAGGGTGACAAGTGAATAGGTAGCAACATCTTCTTGTGTAAGCTTGGCACAGCTCTGCCAAGTCCTGATTCTTTTAAGTATTTTCCCATTACTGATACAGTATAAAAAACACTGGAAAATACTCCGATGGAACAGCCCACATAGCCCAGTCCTTTGAGCAGGGATGTCAAGAGAATTGCTGAAGGCATGAAGAAGCTATCCATTCCCTAAGGAAACAAATGAGGTGAATACTCTGGAAACAGTACTGCTTTGTGTGTATACAGACTATTCCAATGCTCTCACAAAGAGAAATACGCTGACCAAGTTTATGGAACTTGAAACTTGGTCTAAAAATGCTTATCAAAATGGCTGTGCATGAATATTTCATAATCATTGATTCTAACTTACAGCTAAAGATGCCTGTAAAGAATCTCTTTCCAATTCATTCTGAGGTTGACTTGACTTGCATGTTACAGTAATGAAGACCTTGCAATAGAAATTCATGGAAAATGTGCCAGCAATATAAAAATCTGAAGAGATTCCATCTCACTGTGCTACAGATATATTGGCTTTGCAGGGCTAACTCTGGAAAATGCTCATTTCAAGCACCAAGAGAACAGATGAGGCAGTGAATAAACACAAGGCAGGAACTAGTCACTGTTTCAAACCAGAAATGTGCTGAGGAGACTAGAAGTATTCAAAGTGAACAACAGTATTGTAGCTATTAATTTCTGCCTATCCCAAGATATGCAGTACACAGGAATGCAACAGCCAGAAGAAAAGGAATCAACTTGTGTGCTGAGCATTAGAGAAGTGGAAAATAACCCCTTTCTCCATTAGAGGCTGCAACATATTTATCTATAATCTCTTACCACGTGCTGCCTCAAGTTGTACCGCTCAACTCCACCTCCACTGCCCTCCCACAGATCACATGCTTGTAGGAACCAGACCCTTTGACAGGGATCCCAAAGTGCATGCTTTATTTCAGGAGATGCCACTTAAAGTAACATTTTGCAAGATCCAAAGAAATGCCAAATGTCACTCACAACACTTCAGTCTGACCACATGCCATAGCTGGGGCTGCCCAATATTTGTATGACACCTAGACTGCAACAAAACAGTTAGAAAAGATGGCTCAATGACATACAGTTCGTAGTTTTGATCTTCTGTCTCTTGCTGCACTGACAGCTCCTCCAAAGTTGCATCAATATCCAGCTGATTCGTCTCCAGCTGCCGTAGCAATGTCTCCCGCTGAAGAAAGGAAAACAAGCTGGGTCTGAGCAGGAAGGGTCATTGTAACAGATCTCTGTGTGCTCACAGGGTGCAGTGAGATCTGGTGTCAACACTCTACCCACAGCAATGAATTAAACAGGAGCTTTGGACCATTTCATGGTGTTCAGTTTAAATACAGAAGCATAATGGGAAACAGAAGTGGTAGCAAAAGTATGTTAATCCAGAAAGTCTGACTGTAAGAAAGCAATCTGTTCTGAGAGCTAAACTGTATCAGATACAGGATCACTAGTTGCATTTGAAGAACAGTATCAAATTCTGTGCAAAACAGTTGTACAACCAGTTCATAAATAAGCCCTTCTGGGAGCAGGACTCAGTGCAAAAACTCACATTTTTTTTTTTTTTTTTTAAATGTTGGGGCAGATGAGCAACCACAGCCTGTTAGCTCAGTGAAATTTTAGAAGCTATGGCCCTTCTGCCTTCAGTTGCTGTCCTGCAGATGGGGGACAAACACACCTGAGTTCATTTCAAATGTGAAATAAAGCAAGTAGGCTTCGCTTACGTAAAATATGTAAGTTTTTTAATTCAGTCCTTCCCTTTCTACATTTCCAACAGATTTCTGCTGAAATAGATTTTCACTGCTGAACAGAGCCAAACCACAAGTGCTGCTAGTTATGCCTCTGTGAGAGAAATTTAAGAAAGAAAAACAAAACAAACAAGCAAAAAAAACAAAACACAACAACACTGCACAACAGCAGCTGGGAGAGAGGAGTGAGAAGCAGCCCTGCAGCCCCCAAGGTCCGTGCGGCAGGAGGTGCTCCAGGCACGCAGCAGCAGTTCCCCTGTGGCCTGTGCAGGGAGAGGCCCCTGGTGGAGCAGGCTGTCCCCCTGCAGCCCATGGGTCCCCCGTGGAGCAGATCTCCACGCTGCAGCCCATGGAGGAGCCCCCGGTGGAGCAGGTAGATGTGGCCTGGAGGAGGTGTGCTGGAGCAGTTTGCTCTTGACAGAGGGACCCCGTGGTACAGACCCGTATTGGAGCAGTTCTTGAAGAGCTGCTGCCTGTGGGAAGCCCACACAGAATCAGTTTGGGAAGGACGGCATCCTGCGAGAGGGATCCTGTGCTGCAGAGTGACCATGAAGGAGAAGCAGAGATGAAGTGTCAGGGACTGACTGCAGCCCCCATTCCCCTGTGCCACTTGGGGGGAGGATGTAAAAGGGGGGGGGGGAGTTTTAGCTTCTCACTGTTCTAGTCTGCTAGGGATAGGTAATAAATTACATTAATCTCCCTATGCTGAGTTTGTTTTATCCACAACAATAACTCAAGTGATCTCCCTACTCGTATCTCAACCCTTGAGTCCTTTCCAATGCATTTTTTCCCCACCCCTTTCCCTTTGAGGAGAGGGAGCGAGAGCAGTCATGGTGGAGTTCAGCTGCCCAGCAGGGTAGAACTACCACACCAGGTAATTTTTATTCATCATATAACTATATGCAGATGGAAATTTGAGTTCAATTAAAACGTATACAAAGAACTATGAAGTTATCAGTTAACTTGAAATTCATTCATTGTGGTATAGACAAAGTTTCAGTAAAACATGCTATACATTTAAACTCGGTACACTAAACAGAACAGTACTAATCTGTACTAAGTGACTTTAAATGCTTGTATGGTTCCTGCATCCTTCAAGATTTTGGAAGTAACAAATTTCATCCTTTTGTATTATTCGTAGACTACAAGCAAAAATCAGGCCAAAAAAAGAGGAAACTATTCTGCTTACTTGTCCTCTTTCCTAACAGAAGTGAAATAAATGATGATCTAATTAACTGAATAAACAGATACAGAGGGAACACTGCTCTCCAGTGCTTATCTTATGCACTTAGGTAAGGGCTTTTATTAAACAAGTGATTTGACTTTCCTCATACTTTAGAAGGAAGACATACACCTGAGTTTTATCTATCTCAATTTTCACAGATCACAGTAAATTCAGAACTTAGATTTAATCGAGAGAAATTTGCATCTAACTTTGTAAAAAGATAGTTACTAATAATGGACTTCTAAATGCAAAAAATCTATTTTACCATGCTGGTATTAAAATATTAAAGAAGCAGATTATTTTTAGCAACGACCCAAAAGGAGGGAATAAATCATGTGCTGCAGACCAATGCTTTGGCTGAATGCCACTTTCAAGTGCTTCCTGGGAAATGGCAATTTCAGCTGTCTGCAATATTCTGTCACCTTCCAGTGCAGCACTCTGAAGGCCTGGGTGACCTGATCCTATTAGCAAATTATGTGGGCCACCAGCAGTTCCTACAGCTACACTGCATTCTCCAATTTGAGAATCCTTCCCCTGGAAAGGACCCGATAAATAATCAAAGAGCCCAGGCTGCTAGATGGAACTTGCTCCTTACTGGGGGGTTGAATTTCACCCACCACTTTCTTTATGAAAGATGCATAAAGGTAAACTGAACACAGGAACGTGCAACTTAAAACCAATGCACTAGATGCCAACACCACTAAAGGACATAGAGGAATGCCATACGTGGCCGAACAGCTCCACTTCCCCTGGAGAGCTGTGGGAGATCAGGTTGAGGAACAGAGAAACCTTGGAAGCTGACTGAGACCAATTAACTGGTATGTGCATTTAATTTTTGGCAGAATTCCTCTCCTTTTACCTACTTTGCTCCGAAGTACCAGGGAACTTACTCCTTTCTAGAGCCTCTGTCAAGTCTCTCTGAAGGTACAAACAGTACCTTTAGGAATTAAGTCTAGTTGTGACTTTCCTGCAAATTTAAACATCGTGTTGCACTGCTTGGTAATAAGGCCTGCGGGAGCAAGCCCTGGCTCCCAGCACACTCAAAGGCAAGATATCAGATGCCAACCAGGAGCAGCAAATGCCCAGAGCCAGCAAACCAGCAGCTACTGTGGAACAGCACAAAACTCTTCTAATAAACCTGCAGCAGAAACACAAACGGCACAGGAAAAAGTGTGGCATGTCTTGCCTGAAGGTTGACATCAAGTAAAGTCCCAAAGCTTGGGTGGCAGCAACCAAAGGCCTCTGAATCTGCGGTGTCACCTGCCTCCTCACAGAATGGCCAGGCCAGGAATCTCCCTCACACCAGGGAGGAAGGAAAAATGACCATCTTCATATGGGATCCTACACTGTGATTTTTATCAGAATGCATGGAAATACAGCTGCCTGCAATCCACATATGAGCACGTAACTACAGGAACATGTTTTTGTACTGCTTTTTTTAAAGGAAAAGTCAAGAAGCACCACTCTGGCAGCATAGAAAAAACGTTCCAACAGGCACAGCCAGCTTTCTCAACTACCACCTCCTATGTCAAGATGCAAAGAACAGTGCAAACATTTTGTTTACATGCACCCATCTGAATCTTCCCTTTCACATTTTAGAAACTAAGCTGTTCATGGAGAAGTCTTTTCATCATGTTTGTTTCTGAAGTGTTGAATTGCTTAATTACATTTAACAAAAACAGTAAAAAAGAACAAAAACAACACCACCACAGGATTAGAGAGTCTAATAACCAAGGTCAACCCACATGCAGCACCTGTACCTTGGATTCTGCACTACCCCCAGTGCCATCCCATGCCCACTGAACTGGAAATAAATGGGGGCTGGTCACCCCACTTCCCTCACCTCTCCTAACAACTGTCACTGACATCTTCAAATAGCTAAAGGCCATATCAGATTTATTTCTATTTCCCTGAGGACCAAGATCCGAACAAGAAGTTCTCTGGCTTTGAGGCTAATTACCTTATATAAGTGTCCTAATTACTTTCAGATTAATAGATCATATTTACTTATACAGAGTACATTTCAATGAAAGGTTGCCTAAGACTCTCATCCTAAAGCTGCTTCCTCGTAAACCGTAGTGCTACAAACACTTTGATATTTCCTGCTTACAATCGTATTTAGGAAAATCATTGCATATAGTGGCCATTAACAGTATCATATGAGCAATTTTCAGACACAAATCTAGCAGGAAGCCCATGCTAATGTCTTTGTCTCTTAACAACATTATTTGAGAAGAAGGGAGATTTATAAAAGTAACCTGGAAACTAATTATTCTGCATGATTTCCACAAGACATCACTTTACTGTAGAAACCAAGGTTATAAAAACAAACATGTAACCAACACACCATGCTTGAAGATTTTAGTCTTCTCTAGTGAGCAGCAAATCGGGTTTTAATCTCAGATTTTTAATACAGTTTTGACGAAAAGTTGTATTTTAGTTATTTTACTGGGTTTCTGTACATTTAGTTTTCTTATCCTGGTTCTTTCTAATGCATCTGCTCTGCAGACTTGGGATGTGGTAACACCCACTAACATATATAAGCTTATTCTGAACTAGCAATTCAGCTTGGATTATTTGTGTAAAAATATACACAGACATTTCACCTGCTGGTAAAAGATCATCAAGATCAATTGTCTGAATTTCTCCAAGCAGAAGAAAACTGTGATACAACTTCATATGCAGCCCCAGAAGCAGTAAGTCGCTGACCCCAAAGGACCCCTGTATGATGACATCAAAGGGTCCTCTTCTAAAGGACCATGGATGTGAATTTCACCCTTCCCATTCAGCCTTTACCTTTCCTCTTAGAAGGAAAAGGAGGCTCAACTATGACAGAGATTTGAGCCTTCTACCTGCTTGCACTGGATCCAAGCAGATCAGTTACTGTTCATCTCAGGACAAAGATTTTCAGCAAACACGTGGTATGAACTGAAGAGTTCAGAGACAAGACTTTTCTCATTCAAGTTTTAACTTACTGACTGACAACACAATTTAAATACAAAGTGTAACAACTACGCATATGTAACATTTTTAGTAATTACAACACTGGATGCAGTTTTCTTTGCAGTGATATTCACCTTGGAGCCTTTCTACGCAGGTAAGCGTTTTTGAATGAAAGAGCAAATATGAGCACTTTTGCAAACAGAGACATTTAAGTCACAGGCACCAATAGACTAATAAAATTCTGTTAACTACACTGTTACAAAAACAGAAGTTTATTCAGGATCCTTTAACAACAAAATATCCTGCATATAAAATCATATCACCTTAGAGAAAAATGAACTCTGTCCCACCCACCCTGAACATCATGGAAATACCATCTCTCTTACCTGCAGCTGCAAGAAGGGAATGTTGAAGAACTTGTGCAGGTACTTGAGTCCAAAGCTGTTCTTCATGGAAGACTCAGCATAGCGAAAATATGAGGAGCCAGGAGGCCTGTCTCAACCAGATATGCAAAGAGGAAATAAAACTTTGTATAAAACACATACATACACACAGATGAGGTACTTGCTAAATTCCATGCTGTGAACCAGCCCCTCAGCCCTCAAATGGAGGCTGGCATGTCATTCTGCTAGTGACTTGTTATTTTGTTTACAGGAAAATTCAGACTTTGTTCCTCCTGAAGGTGGCAAAAAAGCTGGATGCAGCAGTTATGTTGCATTGTCACAGTGCTGCTAGACTAGGAGATACTGCATCAGGACACTGAGCTATTGGTTCACTAAGCTGGGGGTTTGTAGATGTACAAGCTATTAATTTCTCACTGAAGGTTTTATTTTAAAACCACAAATAGACCTATATTAAGTCACCAACTCAAGCATCAAAACTGGGCATTAAACTCTAAGACATATATAGAGATAAATTTGAGAAGAAATGATTATATTACGGAATCCAGCCTTAAAACTGGCACATTTCTGTACACCTGACACAGTAACAGACAAGCAAGAGACCAAGAAAATTAAAAATTGCTTTAAAAACATAAAACTGTGTTGAAGGTACAATCTATTAACACCTGACCAACACGTAAAATTTTATATACAGGGCTCTGAGGTTCTCTGTTATATGGGAAAACCTTGCCTGTCTGGAAACAGTGGAGTACGATCTAGCTGTACCCAGAAAACGCTGTGTGGAGACGCTATGAGAGGAAGAGGGAGAAACACAGCTACACTAGCTGGCTTTCTTGTAGCAGAATTACGTGGAGTAGAAAACAGTTGTGTTGCAGGGAGAGAATTCTTTCACAAGGTAAGGAGTAACCAGAAAGGAAATGACCTCTTGGTAATAGTACTCCTGAAAGGTACATGCAGGCATGCAGTCATTGCTTCCAAGAATCTGCTAACAATCTGCTCAGTATGGGCTGCTAGATCAAAGGAGAAAGAGTCCATCATGAAAACTGAAACTTCTTTGTGAGACTCTTAAGAGTCACTGAAGCCTAGAAGCTAAGCAGAGGGTTGGAGGATGAACGTGACACAGATCTGAAACACAGCAGCAAGTTATCTATGGGTGATGACAGAGCAGCTGAAGTCTGCTCCCCTTGTCTGGTGACCATGGTGCCATCCCCAGTTACCTGTTCAGATTGTCAATGAAGTCCCGCACATCACCAGGTAGAATGACGCGGTGCTCCCCCATGTCTCTGTAATTCCCAAGCACGCAAACTGGAACGTGAGTTGGCACTTTAGGAAGCTCCCTCAGAATATAATTAAATGTCCTTCACCAAAGGAAAGACAGACACAGGCAAGTGAGGGTGAAACACCATTCTGTGAGCAGTTTCATGCACAAACCACGGAAAAAAATACAAAGTTTTTTTTTCCCCAAATCCCTCCAATACTGTGGCTTCACCCTCCCTCTAATGTATTAACTGTAAATATGTTTGTATCATTTTTTACTCAAAAATGACTTGACAAGTTCAATAATCCACTTCCACCAGAGACCACACATCTCTTCAAGTAATGTTTCTCTTAGTCCTATAAAACTGTGTGAGGTCACCAGATGAAAAACATTCCCTAACTTATGCTGGCAATGGTCTCACTGAACCATATAAAACCTTTACACGTAAGCTTGCGTTCTAAAGCAAAAACTCTTACTACCTCCCCTTTTAAATCTGTCTTCCACGTGACTCTCCCCCTTCTCCTCAGGTGAGCAAAATGGACAGCTCATTATTTCTATACATTAATGCAGCTCAGAGCATCCAAATAATCCTTACTAATACCCGTCTTCCTGGGAATTTCTTGCTATCTTTCTGTTTTCCCTTGTGCTCTGTAAAGCGGTATGTTTATAACACATCCAGCATATTTTGCACCCGTGACAGCGTTAATTATCAAGCCTCAGATACCAGCATATCAGAAACTGCAGTCCAGAAGCCCACAGGGAGACTGTTTGAAACAAACCCAGGAGTGGAGTATATTAAAAGACATGCCAGAAGATAAAGCTATTATTTTAAAGGATACAAGCTTGCTTTGACTCATTAGGCTGCATATCAGCTCTAGAGACCATCTGGGAATCAAGAGGTCTAGAAGTCATTTGCTTCCATTAAAAATGTGAGAATCACATAGCACGTGCTGCTGAAGGTGTCTTACCACTGTTTGGTAATGTCAAACATCATCACTACACCATTGCAGTTTTTATAAACATCCAGAAACTCTGCATCCAGAGCCATTTCTGACTCTGCCTGGGAAAATAAAGGCAAAAGAAGCAGTAAATAACTTGACTCGACTTCAGGATCATAGAGAACACAACTGACACAGTGCTGAACAGGCAAACTAACACTAACAGCCACTATAAAAAAATATCCACGGATTTCATGTCATCATCATTAAAAAACGTACTTGGTGGGTCACAGCTTCCACTGCCCACAGGACCAGGGTATGAAGCACCCAGCAGTCTCAGGAAAAAAAAAAAGACTGACAGCAAATGCTATATAAAACTCACTTGCTCCTCTTTCCACTGTGCCCCCAAATTGTGTACTGGCAAGGTAAGTCCATATAAGCTACAGGACAGAGTACAGAGAACTTGGCTCCTGTATTACATCTCTTCGTCAACACAAATACTGGTAAAACCAGGATGTAGTTTCAACTGACTTTCTTCCATGCAGAGCTAAAACAATACATTAGTAGCCAATTTGGTTTTCACCAAATTTAGACTGCACTCTGCAAAACACAGTGTGCTAGTCAGAACTGAACCTGTAAGGCTCCTGCTGCAATTTGGTACCAATAGAACAATTCTCACTCCTATTTCCAGGAGTGAAAAATGCACACACATTTGCAAAGAAGCAGCTGTGACATCTGTTCTCAGAGGTCTTTTCACATAAGAGAACATTTTTAAAGAAAATCTTTCCAATTTGATCACACAGATTGAGCAAGATTGGCACCCTGGTGAAACAGCTAACTCTTCACTGCCCTGACTCATCCATAACCGAGTGCATATCACTAACACCAGATTTTGCATCAATTTCAAGCAGTTTTCAAGTGGTTATTGAGGAAGTACCAAAACCTGCCCATGTGCTGAGTCCCAAATGGCAATGACACACAAACAGGAGTAATAAAACTCTTTAAGAGCCGCAGCAGTGATCATGCGATCTTTGCCTTTAAATTTACTTTCCTCAAGAATAACATCACATAGCTTTTTAAAGAGATACTACAAAAGTGCATCAGTAGCCCAAACGTGGTTTGGGAAACACGGGATTATGGTTTCCCATATGGCACTCTGTTCTACTGCAGTAGATCCAAAGGATGCACATTTGTGCAAGAGCCTCAAGGAAGCAACTCTATTTACTTTTGCACACCAGGTGGCACTTCTATTGCCCCTGCATCCTCTACATTTCAAAGAGTGCTAAAAGGTAATTGTTGGACCAGTTTTAAGGAGCAGCCAGAGACGCTGGCTGTTAAGTGATTTATTCAATGTTTCATGAGAAGTCAATTACCAAAAGACTTCCTGACACTGACTGCGTGAAAACAGGTACAAAGCAAAGAAATAAACAGCTGGGGAGGGCTCATTCCCAAAAGACAGAACTGAAAACAGCAGGAAAATTGTGAGAAGGGCACAACAGGGATAAAAAGCACAGGCAAAAGAACATCAGAGATCACAGTGTCCCTTATTCACCCTCTAATGCAGCATTAAAGCAGAAACAAATACAGAACTTAATTCTCCATAGACCAAACAAAGGTGAACAAGATGCCTCCTGCTAAGAGGCAGATGTCAGCATTCAAGGTGACTTCAAGGTGACTCACCTCCTGGGGGTCATTTTCCAGTTTCAAACCATCTCCTCGTTTTTTGCATTTTCCTTAAAAAGAATTGTAAAACAAACAAACAAAACAAAAAAATTATTACACTGGGCAGAGAACTCCAGGACAGGTCTGTGAATCCCTATGAAATCACAGCATTGACCTTAAAGCAGATTAAAATTCTACCATATGCCTGGAGAACAAGGAGGGGCGGGACAGGCATGCCTTGCTAAAGAATACCAGCTGGTCTAATTCAAAGATGAACAGGAAAAAAGTCTGTAGCAGCTTAAACCACACTCTTCACAGCATAAAGTTACAATGACTGATTACTACATGTTTCTGCATACTCCCTGACCACAAAGTGAGCTGCTCTTGCTTTAGCGTTGAAGGAGCAAAAGATCACAGGGCTGCTACAACTGGACTGCACAACCACATACTCAGCTTTCTGAGACGCTACGATGTCGTTGTACTATTACACTTACTATTACCTGAAGGAAGCAATATTGGAAATAAATGTGATCCCATATCCCATTAGGTGCTTGGGGCTGCCTTGTGACCCAAAAAAGAGCGGCTGGCAACTGAGATTTTAACAGCCAAACACAGAACTTAGACAAGGGAAAATACAAGTAAACTCGAATAACTGCGGTGAGGGGGCTGAAGAAGCAGAATAAAATCAGCCTATATATGCACAAAATGTTACAGTTGGATGGGTCAGATCTGGACATCACCACAGAAGTGAAGAAAGGAAATCCTCAAGAGGCATGCACTCAAAGCCATGTACTCTAGAGACACGCACACAAGAATAAGCTACAGAACAGACAAAGTTCTGATTAACCTCATAGGAAAGTGAAAGAGGCAGTCTACACATGTGGAGAAGATGCTAGAAAACTACTGTAAAGACTTCCATCATCTCATTGCCATAATCCCATCTTGAGGGATCTATACATTTCTCTCCAACTCACCTGCTTCCAATAAGGCAGATACCAAATTGCGGCCCTTATACTTAAAGGCCAGATCCCTTAAGACTTCTTTCTTTTCTGACAACTTCAATAAGCACTGAATACACTTACAGGCTGACTTTTAAAGTGCCACTGGCATTTGACTCAGCATCACCAGAAAATGAGTCAGTGTTTTAAATCTTAGGCTTCCTGACATTTTGCAGTAACATCAGTTATACTGTAATCACGTTTACAAATCTTAAAGCCCGGGACCACAGTGGGCAAAGAAGATGATGTATCAGTAACTAGCAGAGTGGCCACTGTCTAACATGATCTTCTGGTGTAGACAGTTGTCACTACCTGTTGCTGTGAATCTCAATATGCAAGAGCAAGCATATGTTCTTTCACCTAGCGCTGAAGAAATTTAGAGAAGACACAAACCATGAAAAAACTGTCCTTGGCCCCCAGGTGTTATTCAAATTAGTTACATACAGCAGCTTCCAGAGTTTTATCAAATGAACAGCACTGCACAGTAAATAACCCTGCAAAGTCTAGAGAGTTATGTTTTTCAGATATCAAGTATCTTCCAGATGTTAAAGACAGTAATTAAGAACTGTACTTCTGAATCAACTTTGTCCCAGTCTAAACAGTGATTAGTTAACTAAAACATAATGGTATGGCAGAGACTAGAATTTCTAGAAATTCACCCTGTCATTGACAACAGCAATGTTTGGCAGCTTGGATGCACCCACAAAACACTCCCATCATCTCTTAAGATTTTGCAATGTGGGGCAAAACCAGCTTCCATTAGCTATTCAACTCAACTGATGAAATGAACTATCAACTGACTAATTGTAAAATTTGTGGTTCTGCCAAATACTGCACATGACAACAGGGAAAATGTTTCTTTCTTCTGCCATGCATGTCAAGGAAAGGTAGTTATGAAATACAAAGTTCTAATTTTGTAGTGCTTCCCTACTTAAACCCAAATGAAGAAAATTTGGAATAGAAAAATCACCCCATCCAACACTCTCACCAGGTACTATTACAGAACTGTGCACACAGATGTCAGGATACACCCCCTCTGAACTCAGCGTTAGGCTACTGAAATCAATGTTGGTTGGTAGCGCTAATTATGAAGTTGATACACTTCTCTTAAACAACTTTGCAAACTACATTTGGTAAATATTGGTCATCTGTATTACCTGTTAGCTGTTAAGCAACTAGTGTCAGCTAAGAAAACAAGAGTTTGGGACATTTTTCTGAATGGAAAACTCTGTGGGACAATGTTCAACAGGCCTTGCACATCAGCTCTGCATGTGCTACAAGATACAGGAGACTGCAGGCACAACACCATGACAGTGCATCTGGGAGATGCTGCTGCACATCAGTACAAAATGCAGACATTTTTAAAATATTTGCAGCCCTAGTAGCGTCTTAATTTGCCATCTGAAAGTAGTAGAAATATTAATTCCAATCTTTCCCCATTCCTGAAGTTCATCTCCCTTGGGATACAAGTATGGGTTCTGATTTTTCCCAGTGCAACTGAAGCTGTGGGATGTCTAGGACATGTATACTTCCCCCTTGAATTAATTAATTTCAAGTCAGTGGAACTCATGGAGATTCTCTGAATGTCAAAGCATCACCACTTCTCTAGTTACTGCTAAATTGTGCTGGGAATGAACTGAATTTCTCATGTTAAAACAGAAGTCCAAGCAACCACAAATACCCATCTAGACCTCTTCACAGTTCACAAATCTCTCTCATCCTTAACATCCAAGTTGTCTTTCTATCCTGAACATATTTAAGACTGATGCTTAAGAATGAATATGACTTGTACACCTCTCCCTGCTTAGGGCTTCAAGATGTGCCAAGAGGAATGAGTAACACACGTGATGCTCCTCACTGCTGTAAAGGAGGTCATCTATAAAGGAGTAACAGAGCTGAAAAGCACGTGTATGTACATATTCATGCAGAGTGCCTATTTTTGGAACCAAAATTGCAAGATGAGCCAGAGAAGGGCATGGTGTATTTGATGTATGTACATTTGAGGCTGTAAAGCCAAGTGTACAAAGATGACCATGTGGTTATAGGAACAAAGTCCTGTGCTTAAGGTTGCATTGATGTGTGATCTAGGAGCCTCAGTTAGAAAACAAGGGTGTTCATATGGTGATTGCTCAGCTTCTCTAACTGGCACAATGACTGCTCCTTCTTTGCAGGCCTATCAGCAACACTAAAAACAAATAAGCTTCCAGCAGTGCCTTTAAGTCTACAGAACAGTTCCTCTGGATACCAGAAGACTGGATTCATGGCCAGAACGTGACAACCACTGCACCTCTGTGTACCATCAGATTTGTTGCAGGATAGCAAGGATTCAGTAAAACTTGCCAACTAATGTTGTCCACAGTCAGGGAGAGACGTTTCTGTACATTATTCCAAAATACACATTTCTAAAATGTTTGCATCTCCAGCATCATCTAATGACACCAGAAAATAACAGAAATATTCATTCTGACCTTTCCCCATTCTTGCAGCACACCTGGCAGGAGAGTGAAGGGGAAGGGAGAGGAAATCAATCTCCAATATTGGGTGAAAGGGTTAATGCTATTCTGCTGGCACAGAAAAAAATATGACTTGATCCCCTCAGTTCAGGTATGGAAAAAGACACAGAAACCAGACTAGCAGAAGTTACATGAGAGAAGATCAGAATTGGTCTTGAATCATCAGAATTTCAAGCAACTGCTTTGCATGCAGGATCTGTTACAGCTTTACAACCTGCAGCAGTTACACAACTTGCTGCAAAGCCAGAAAGATGAGTCAGGACTGACTTTTACTGATAGATATCTTCCCTATGTTCTTTTACTTCCAAGGGCAGCAAAGGAGACTGTAGTTACTACACATATTGGATAAAATTCAATACAATCCAGAGCTGGGGGCAAACTCTACTTGTTAAAAGAGTTTAACAAATGGCATCATTACACAAATGAGCTCTCTGAGCAGGCCTATGGAGAACCCAGCAGGCTGCAGATAACTACTCCTGTGAGTCTGCACATTTAAAAAAAAAAAATATCTGAGAGTCAAGAAAAATGTAAGAGAAGCAGTACAGTGTAATAACTGCCATTCTCTCTTGCTTCAATGCATTAACTGTCCTCACAGACTCTAAGCTTTCACAACAAACCTTTTCCCCTTACTTGCAAATTGACATCTTTATGCTAAACAAATGGCACCGATTCACCACCATTCATCAGCCAGGCAGGACCAACAAT
Source organism: Anas platyrhynchos (assembly GCF_047663525.1). Taxonomy (NCBI): domain Eukaryota; kingdom Metazoa; phylum Chordata; class Aves; order Anseriformes; family Anatidae; genus Anas; species Anas platyrhynchos. The sequence goes on from NC_092604.1 coordinate 3,211,966, forward strand.
GCTACTTCCTGCATTCCTAACACAGACTGGAGGGAAAAAAAAAACAAACACATTGCTGAACTAACAAGGACAGGGAGGCACAATGTTGGTAAGCGCTGGGAAAAATGCAAAATAGTAAAACCACAACATTTAACTCAGTGCAAAAACGTACAAGAAGCTTTTCAGGGTGCAGCTTACTGAGTTTCCCCATACTCTCCTGTACATACTCACACTGAGACATAAAGAATGGCAGTACTGCATAACTGAGAAGAAGCTGAAGCTGCTTTATAAGACTAAAGTTGAACACTGAAGTTTATGGATAGATCCTTTAGACAGACAGTCTAGGAACATCCCTGCATCAGACTTTCAATACAGGTTTTTTAACATCTAAATTTAAATAGAGGTCTCTTGATTTTCTGTATCAAGGAACAGTTGTTCCAAGACTGGAAAAGTGGAAAAAAATTTAGCCTGGAAAACTATGCATGTCAAAATGCATGCTCAGAAAATGCACTTCTGGCAGTTTAAAATCCAGCCTGATAAACGCAGCGTTCTGCACATCTCTAAGTATGCATGTTAGCCAGGGTCTTGTAGGCAAAGGAAAAAAAGGAGGATTGGTTCTCATCAGCACTATTCTGCAGCAGCACTGGATAGAAGTCTACTGTCTAGATTGGCGTTGCTCTCACCAAAAGCATCACGCAGGAAGATTTTTTGTCCTAAGCATACAAAAGAAAGAATAAAAATGTCATGTAATAACATTTTGATGATGCTTACATATGAGCCAGTTTTTAATGGTTAACCTGCACACTTTGCTGAAGTTGCATTTATCAAGAAACTGCAATGCTACAGCAATGGGAAAGGATTTGATTTTATTGTATCACGATACTCTGAAGTTTTACACTGCACTGATTGAGTACATTTAACGATATAAAAATGCACATCTGTGGTCCATAAGTAGAGATCTGAACAGAATGGGTTTCATCTCGAAAATAAATAGAGTCTCTTCAGATTTCTAATACATGTTCCACAGCCAGAAATGAAAGCAGTACCAGAAGAGCTGTTATCAACATCTGCTCATATCAAATCCAATCCATCTTGCCAAAAAAATGACAAGTCTCTAGTTTAGAAGATGACTCTGCTCTGAGAAGCTATTCACAGAAATAAATGCTGGAGCCACATGATTCCCAAATTAACTGTCAATCTATTCATACTGAAGCTGCAAGGCTGAGAGAAAACAGATGTTTTGCTTAAGATTCCAGCCCTGTGCATATTATCCCAGGATCTGAAAGCCAACTTGTCATCAGTTTGACTTCAGCAATACCTCTGACTTAAGTAAGGTTTTTGCCTACTCTGTGAAAGACCAGGGTTTAAAAGAATAAAATAATAAAGCTACCAGGGCTTTCATTTAAAGTTATTGGCTCAAGTTTAAGCTACAGGCTCTGCTCTGTTAAGCATATGAACTACAGATGCTATCTTAATTACCTTTTTGTTTTTGCTCTTTTCAATATCATTTAGATAACATGAAAAAATTACTTTCTCCCTTTCCCGCTCCCTATTGTATCTATCCTATTATTTTTTGGTGTTAATGCATGTGTAAGTTGCACATGTGGTACATCAGAGGTAGAACACCTTGGATGTAGGTCTACTGAGGGAACGTGTCAGGAGTCAAACCATAAGAGTTTGAAATTTCAATCACTGTTGTCAATAAATTTGAGGGAGGGAAGCACACAAAGAACAGACTTGCAGAGCATAAGACGCTCACCTGTAAAGCTGCTTTCATGATCCTACTCACACTTTAAACAATGAGCCTGTCTGGTACAGGAGACCTCTCAAAAGCCAAACAAAACATGAATTTGGGGCTACAGAATGGGCTTTAGGATTTACATCTGAGCTCCCAACCCACTGTAGTAACAGATTCCATTGCATTCAGGTTGTGCCTTCACATATGTCTACCATTTATTTAAGAAAATAGAACTTCATATATTGGTAAAAATTGAAAACTAATGAAAAATACCTTTTATACATCGTAACACTTTCATTGGCTAAGCATTTAGGACAGATTTAAGTAATCAGTTTCTCTTTCATCCTTTCCTCCTGCATACATTATTCACTGCAGGTAACATTTTACCAATTTTACAATACCATTCCTTTATAAAAGCAGCTTGGCAAGAATTTTATAAACAGAACAAAGAACTCAGTACCTGTGTATAAATATATATAAAACTATAAAGGAGAGAACATGAAGTTTATAGTAAAATTCAGAGTCTGATTACACTAAGCAGCAGACTATTCCATCTGTCACACAGCACATGAAACAACTGCTTCTAAATACTGGATTTTATCTAAAGTTCAAATTGCAAATAATGGGCTCTAGCACAGGAGACTCTTCTTTCCCTTCCGTATTTTTCCAGGAAAATCAATGTATTTCAAAAAAAAAAAATACAAACCTTTTTCTAAATAAATTAGAAGTAAATGGTACTTTTGATTCCATATAAATTCTTCATTAAAATTGAGAAAAAACAGAATCTCCAATAGAAAAGAACTTATGAATCTTACCTTTGTCAACTACATCCCATACTTCAACTTTAACAATATCATCAGTGGCTAAAAGCACAAAAAAAAAAGACAGCGTCAAAAAAATCGGTTCAGCAAAATGAGCAACACTCAACCCTTACCACACAGAGTCTAACCCAAAACTAGTACTGTCAAAGTAGATCAAAGTCAAAAGAAAACTAATTCTGGAGTTTAAAAAACAAAACAAAACAAAACTAAACACACACAACTAACACAAGACCTACTTTGGAAGGAACAGGCTGTAATCCAATACTGCGATATCTAAAAAATTTCTTAAAGATTCTTACTCGTATGACAGATTTCCTTCACATTTTATCAGAGATTTAAAATGTGTTATAAATATTTCATATGCATTTTTTATAACATACAGAGGTTCTCATGTTTTTTCAGAAAAAATATAAATTTAATTTGAATAATGTCTGGTCTGAAAGCAAGGCATACAGCTGAAAAACGAAGGAATACACACATTTAAAGAAAATCCATCTTACTAAGGCCATTTTCACGTAAATATTACAAAGAGTGCAGGCAGTCCAGCAGCCACAGAAATCCATTCTCTCTGCAAATTTCAAGTTGCACTCTATGAAAAATAAGGTATTACTGCAGCTTGTTAAGACGTAAAACTGCTAAAATCAGTAAATAATGGGCAGCAAGGTAGATTTGAGTTGCTAAAATTTGAAGCAAGACAAACAAAATTCTCACTAGAAAGACACTATGGCAAATACTGACAGCTAGCAGTTAAACTTTCAGTTGGCATGAGGGATGGGTAGCTTTGGTTAGAAATATATATTGAATCTGAATAAGCAGTCTGATCTTCACAAAGTTCCAAAACACAGTTACTTTTGGAAATGCTACAAAGTAAAGGTTGGACTTGGAGCAGCTCTGAACTTAAAGCAGCGGAACATGAAGATGATGGTGTCTGAGAGCAGAAAATAATCGCATAGCATGGCAAGAGAATTTAGCTAAGCGCCATTGTCCAGGTGGGAAACATTTCCCCTACAGAATTCACTGTTGGCTTAACTTAAAGGTTTCAAAATATTGTAAATACAGATTTTGAATGATTGTAAAGCTTGATCCTCTGCTTCTGGAGCAATATCCCTTCTTATTTTTATGTATAAAGGTCAATCAGCAGCCTGTCTTTTTCCTCATAGCAACTCTCACTTACCTTCCCATTTGCTAGCAAGGAGGCATGGTACAAGATGAGGAGGTATGCCCGGGGTCAGCCCAGCCAGTACACCACAGGCCCAAATGGTGCCGAAAACACAACAGGCATACAGCAGCCTGCAGCCTTACACCCTCTGCCCAAACCATAACACTCCCCAAATTCAGTCTGGCCCCATATATTTCTACAAACCAACAAATCGGGTAGGGCTCAAGTCCAAATACTCGTGATTACTCACCCAGCTGTATGAGCAGCTCTTTACACCCCAGACTGTGCATGAGGTTGCTCTCACTGGGGCATGGGATGCCTGAGGCCACGGTGCATGCGGGGTGTGCAGCCAGGCAGCGGGTGCTCAGGCACAGATCACCTATTTGAGTTCTGCCCCTAAGTTCATACCTGACAGCTGGGACTGGCAGTGCTGCTGCTGCCCCAAAAGAACGAGGGACAGACAGACCAGACGTGCCAAGTCAATCTTGGTGCCTTTCAACAGTCAAGACACTCTGCAAAGGGACTGAACATGCTTTCCCTTCTCAGGCAGCAAACCTTTCAGGGGTGCAGCAGGCATCCAGAAGGCAGTTTGATTTTTCCAGCAGCTCCACATGCAGCAGCACGTAAGCACTAAGAAGAGGTTTTTCCCAAGAAGTTGGAAAACCATTCCAAAATAGTCCGCTGGGGTGCCACACAGTGCTCTCCTAGGCCTAGTACCTAGTACTGGGACTTTGCTCCCAAGCTCCAGAGAACCCCACCTCCTTATGATAACGTCAATGGACCTTCAGTAATGTTCTCCTGGTGGGTAATGAAATCCTGCTGAGCAGCAGCACTCCTAGATAGCTGAGGAGTTGAATTGTTTGACTAGAAAAGATCTCTCTATATCCTTTTATCTGAGGGGAAGTGTAGAACTTAGCTAAGAAACTACCTACACAAGATGTAAGAAAATTGTTTTCCATGTTGGTGGTGTTTTTGTTTTTGTTTTTTTTTTTTTTTCCCCTGTTAGCACCAGTGCTTCTGCTGGCCAGTAGCCAGTAAGTTCTTCCTTTTCATCACCAGCTTCATTCCTGATTATCCTGAACACACAAGAGGATAATTACTTTAGTGTTGCTTTGCTGACTTTTTTTTATGACTCACACAGCAGTAGGAGCAGCATTTCACCCTAATGGATTCTGAAGGCATGTCGCAGGAAGAAGAGTGCCAATACATCATTTTAATTCTATAATTTGGATTAGCACAAGCCATAGATCAAAACACTCAAAAATTTTTCTACTCTGTTGCTATTTCGCTAAGTACTTTGTAGCCAGTGGCACATTAAGGCACTGTTCTCACAGAACATGGTGAAGAGGTGAGAAGACTCAATTGCAAGCGTTTATTTAAAAATAAGAATCATTGTTTTACGGGTGGGTTCATATTTACTCTCACACAATTACATGACTCATTTCATATTCTTTGGATCACAAATCATACAGAGCAGAGCAACTCTGCAATTCCACACATCCATCTATACGGCACTCAAAGCATTGGAACAAAAGTATTTGCTAATTTTTATTTCGGACTCCCTTTTTGAGGCTGACAAAATGAGAATAAAATTAAATGACTCCCATACCCTAAAAAAAACATACATTAGAGTCGGGAATGGTAATTCCTTACTTAGATACAAAAAATTCTGTAACAGATACAACTGTTATACAACTGTCACAGAAAAGTGATTTCGTTCACTCCAAGTTCACTCCATCACTTACAAGCATTGTAAGAATCCTTGAATATTTGACAGTGATATGATTAACATCTGTAAATATTTGCTGCCAACTACCTCATAACGTTTATTCAAGATAGCTTAAGAGCATGATCACAGGAAAAACAAAGTGTATTTTTCCTCTACAGATGAACTTAGCTAACAGGTTAGTAATTAGATCTGAGCCAATCTCTCAGAGCATGCACATCACCTATGGAACATTCTCTGAGCACGGAAATGTACCTTGTGTATTTTTTTTAAAAAAGGAGGTTATTTTTACAAGTATTAAGGTCAGTAAAGAATTTCCTACTGGAAATTATTAGTAAAAAATAATATGGTGTTTTATTGAGTGAGATAAACACAAATGAAAGGCACAATTTCATGTACAGTCTTCCAGCAAATTGCAACAGCTTGACAACACTTGGCCTTGAGAAAAGTTCATTGCCATACGTACACATTGCTGCCAAATCTAACCAGGAAGCTCTATAAAGATGCATCCCATAAATACTAGAATTAAGAACTAGAAATGACCTGCGGTTACCAACTGACAATAAAAGCCATCCTCATGTGTAGCTGTTTTCTACCCTGGGACCACATCCATGTTGAACAAGCCAGTGCGTAAGTCTCAGTCTCAGCTCACTAAAAGGCAATACAGACCCTAAAACATGCAGAAACACATAAGGTGAATGGATCTTTCTATACAAGAAGCAGCCTTCAAACATCTTTTTGCATGTAACTGTTCACAAACACAAAAAGAATTAGGCATGAATAAGCCTCTTAGAAATCAAAAGCTGTATTTACAAACAGTACTAATATTACTGACATTGATTAGAGAGGAAACTAAAATTCAGAGGGTTTTACCTGTGGTAATGCAGAAAACCACAATTAACATTCAGTGCAATCTTTAGACTTAGACATCTAAAAATAAAGTATTCTGTGTCTCAGTCTGGTCTAAGTCTATTTAGGCTAAAGTAATTTTGATTTTAGAGATAGCTTCCATCATCCAAACAATTCATAAGCTCTACATTCACACATCAATAACCAATGTATTGATATGCTGGAAGAGAAGAGTATGAGTGTGGGGGAAGGATGGCACAGCTGAAATGCAATATGCCAGACATTTCGATGGAGATGGATACCACTGCATGAACACTGCAGATCTGTCAACACCTTGCAAGAGTAGATAGGCAGAACATCCATAACATTGTACCCAAAATAAAGGTACTTTCATGAAGAAATGCAGAAGCTAACGAGCACACATTCGCAGCATGGCCATACAGCAGGTCCCTACCAAAGAATCTAAACACCTGTGACATCAGGCTTAGCTCAACATCAGATTGTGAATGTGAGAGAAAACCACTGCTGGACTGAGCAAGGACCTGTTTTTCTCCCCCATCCATGGCAGAGTGCAGCTATCCATCTGTGGTGGTTTTACTCGGGTGGACAGCTGAGCTCCACCACAGCCGCTCTCTCACTCCCCCTCCTCAAAGGAAAAGAGGGAGAAAAATACGATGCAAACAGCTCAGGGGTTGAGATAAGGACAGGGAGATCGCTAAATAATTATCATGATGGGCAAAACAGGCTCAGAGTAGGGAGAAAGTAAAATTTATTGCCCGTTACTAACAAGCTAGAAAAGTGAGAAACAAAGGAAAGAAACCAAAAACACCTCCTCCCCCTGAGCAGTGCAGGGGAATGGGGGTTGCGGTCAGCCTATAGCACTTAGTCTCTGCCACTCCTTCTCAATTGCCCTCTTAGAATCATAGAATCATTAGGGTTGGAAAAGCCCTCCAAGTTCATCTGGTCCAACCACCCCCCTACCACCAATGTCACCCACTAAGCCATGTCCCTCAGCACCATGTCCAACCTTTCCTTGAACACCCCCAGGGATGGTGACAGCACCACCTCCCTGGGCAGCCCGTTCCAATGCCTGACTGCTCTTTCTGAGAAGAAATGTCTCCTAATTTCCAACTTACACCTCCCCTGGCACAACTTGAGGCCATTCCCTCTAGTCCTATTGTTAGTTATCTGTGAGAAGAGGCCAACCATCAGTTCCCCACAACTTCCTTTCAGGTAGTTGTAGAGAGTAATAAGGTTTCATCCCCCAAAACCAACTAGTTTACACTACCTTTTGTAGCCCCTACATCAAAGTGAGCACTGTATTGTGAAGGACAGACGTATCCTACCTGAAACAGCCCCTAAAAAGCTGCTGCCCTGAACAAGCGGAGGGCAAAGGACTGAGGGGTCCTTCCCAGAGTACCAGCCCTACAAAAGCACTTTCTCCATCCCTTTTCTTCCCCCACAGCAGGCCAGCGCCATTGATACCTTAAACACTGAGCAATACAGGCAGCAGCTCTCCCCAGGCCCCTTGCTCCTGTGTGAGCTCCTCTCCATGGGCTGCAGCTCCAGCCCACAATTTGCTCTGGCAGGGTTCCTCTGCAGGCTGCAGCCTCCTCCAGGCCACATCCACCTGCTCCACTGTGGTGTCCTCCACAGGCTGCAGTGTGGAAACATGTTCTACCATGGCACACCACAGGCTGCAGGCGGACAGTCTGCTTTACCATGGTTCTCTCCACAGGCCGCAGGAAACTGCTCCAGCACCTGGAGCACCTCCTGCCCTCCTTCTGCACTGACCTTGGTGTCTGCAAGGCTTTTTCTCCTTGCTCTCCTCTCTCTCCTCTCTCTCCCAGCTACTATTCTGCAGCAGTTTTGTTTTTGTTTATGTTTCCCCCCTCCCCCTTTCTTAGATGTGCTCTCACAGAGGCACAAACAACATCGCTTATTGGCTCAGCTCTGGGCAGCAGCGGCCCCCTTACCTAACATGGGGCAGCTTCTGGATTTTTCTCGCAGAAGCCACCCCTATGGTCCCCTGCTACTATAACCTTTCCATGTAAACACACTATACTACCCTTATAAACCTTTTCCACCTGTGTCAAGAAGTGCTGACTCATGTGGCAGCCAGTCTTCACAAGAGCATGAGAATCTCCAGAACTGCAGTTACCAGCTCCCTGTAAACATACAACAGCAGAATCGACCTTCTCTCCTTGCACTGACACCTACAAAGCCAATAGGGATTGTGAGAATAATGTCCCTAGGCAGATGGCCTGTCAACACACCCTGGGGCTCCACGATCATTAACATGAGACTTTGGCATGATGGCATCATCCAGCAAACACAAATTTTATTGCTAAATTAGACAAAATGGTGGTTTTTTTTTATTGGTAAATTAGACAAAGCACCTGATGTTGTGCGCCTCAACTGTATGCTTTTATTTTATGTATAAGGAGACAGAGCAACTGCTTCAGAAAAAGAGGCGAAGTGGTGTGGATAAACTATATCTGATAGTAACAAACTGCTGACTTTTTTTTCAAAGCAACATCAGTCTTACAGAGCAAATTCATGCTTAGTAGTGCGTGCCCCAAGGCTGTGGCATTTTTGATCAGGAATCTAAAAGCTTGACTTTAACACCCTCTGGAACCGTAGTCTGATGCAATTTCAGTGCCTGCAGTGTCTTCTCCAGGCTAGATGCAGGGCTTTTAGAGCCACTTTACACTGCCAGAGCAGATGGGAAAGAAAAAAAAAAAATCACACCTCATCTCTCAAAAAAGCTACTGGTAAGATACTTCCATGTTTCAGTAAGTCAGCCTAGAGCTATTAGTACTACAACCATTTTTAAAACATCGTCATCACCAGTTAAGGGATGCTCTCTACATTTTAATCAGTGAAAGACTAGTTTACATCAAACTCTTCACTTGTACTCAACAATGTAACACCAAGCAGGTTTAGCCTCAGAGACAGATTTTCATAATAAACCTGTTTCCATTAGCAAGTCAAGCGTATCACAAATACTTCAAATCTTTTGGATCACCTACTAAAAACCTTCCTAGAACTGCAACTTTCAAAGGTCTATTTTTTCTCTCTTATATAGTTTGATTAAAATTATTGAAAATATGACTGAGAAACTGTGAATAATAAATTAAAATAAGAACAATGAGAGCTCACTTTATCTCCCAAGCATACACAGAAGAAGCAAATAAGGCTGCAGTGGAATTTCTGCCCCCAAGACATAGACCCGCTGTCCCATGACAGTGGCTCCTTCCACCCCCTTTCATCTTACTTTTGTAATTCCAGTGGATGCTGGTGACTTGGATCTCCTGAGTTGGAATATATTCCTCAATAAACTTCTTTCCCTGCAGTCGGTGCCAGAGTGTGGTTTTCCCAGTGTTCCTGTCCCCTCGGATAACAATTTTCACTGGGGAAAAGAGCAAGCAGATAAATAAAGTTGATTAAAAGCAAATCAAAGAATGCTGTGACGAGCATGTTAACTTTTTGTGAGCATTATTCAGATGTAATTAGTTCTCCCATATTACACAGGCATGATGGGTTTTGTTAAAAAGCATGAGACTCTGTCATTAAAATTAGTGTTTATTCAGCTACTCACACTAGCTCAGCAAGAAGAACCAACATCAAGATTGAAACTTCAGAATCTGCACAAGCTAGCTAAGTTGCTGCTCTTTTTGCCCTCCTGCATTTTTTCACCTGTAACCAGCCCTCTCTCATACCCTCTCTCTTTGCAAGCCTTTTATGTCAGGTTGCTTCTTCAATCACCTCCTCTACCATTCACATTTCTCCTTAAACACTTCTCATTCCTTGCAGAAATAATCACTTCCTAGAGCCAGTTGCCCCAAGTCAGCAAAAGCCCAAGGACCAGTTCTTAGCTGAGCTGAATTAGGCAGTGTCCCCTGTCCAGAGGTGTCAGTCTGGCACTGGTGCAAAAGTTCTTGCAGATGCTGTAGGAGAGCTGAGAGGCAGCTTCTGCTGAAGCCTTGACCATTTCTGCCAATGGGACGAGGCAGTTAACGACACGAGGGTCTTACCTGAAATCACCACTGATAAATTCATCAAGCTGCCTCTGTTGATTGCCACAGTTCGAGTCAACTTAGATCACAATAAATCTACTTTACATGCACTAGAAACAAGCTAGGCTGAACCAAAACAAGCACACCGCTCTGGGGACATAATCAGCTTCAATAACAGAAATAAAAACAAGAAAAACTGAATCTCTGTTGCTCCCCTCTGTGGCAGGAGCTAGGTCTTAAACATTTTTAAGGCACAAACATGCTGATGGCACTCAGCAAAGGCATTCTTAAAAATCGTGGTCTTAGGTACATAAGAACAGCTCTACTTCCACTGGCCTGCCTCAGGCCCAGCTGCCTAGGCCACCAGGCTGACCTAGCATGCCGCACACCCCTGCCTACTGCAAGGACCATCAGTCCATGCAAAATGCATTCAAGCCCACCCTGAGTAAAGAAGTGTCCAAAATATCTTGTCTTGCTGCAGGGCAAACAACGCATCTGCAGAGAGCATCGCCTGTACTGCTACCATAACCTGTACACAACCCAGCAAAGCAACTTCTTTAGCAACTAACACCATCGACTTCCACAGGCTACCCTAACATTATCTTGTTCTATCTGAAAATGGAATATGTTGTTTTCTAAATCTTCTGTTACATTATGGGACTTTTGTTTTTAAATACCATCTTTGTTTTAAGTGGTACAAGCCTACTGAGAATGATAAGCTGACTTGAACAGGACCAGAATTTTTATGCTTGCATCTGATACACAGGAGCTATTATCCACTAAAAAATGGGCCACTCAGAGACATCTAACGGCAGATTCAGGTGATTAGCATTACGTTATGCATCATCATTTGGGCAAGGGAATCTCAGACTGAAGGCTGCCTTCTGTTGTAACTCAGGAGTTACTGCAGGCATTTCAGAGAAAAATTTAAGAGTAACAGTGCCTGGAGTCTGTGGAAGAGGTTTGTCTGGTGAAATTCTGTGCTGCAGTTCTGCTATGCTACGGTTGCTGTTCTGCTCCCACCCACTAAGAGGTGTTGCTGTTTATTCTTTTACAAAAAGTTGCTTATTAAAATAGCAAAAGGGTAATTAAGATACAAAGAACAAAATATTTATAGAATGACTTCTTTTACAGGTACCAAAGCATCTCTGTAGAGACAACAAACCATTTCCTGCATTTCCCATTGCCCTGTGTGTTTTTTTTTTTCATTCTTACAGATGGGGAAACAACCAAAGGAGGATTCCTTTGATATTTCTTAATGAATGAAATGCAGCAAGTCCATGCCACACAAAGAATAAGATCGTTTGTCCCCTTTAGAACCTGAACCTTTCAAAATGCTCTCACTGCCTACCATAGAGAGATATTTAAAAAATCAGCTTCCTCTAAAAAGTACAGCACAAGACATTGACACAGTGAGTTTTAAGGGACAAGCAGACCCTTCCTCAGTCAGGCTGCTCTCAAGGTGCGCTTTCAGGACACCCACAGATGTCTCAGCTGTGAGCTCTTCCCCAGAAGGGGTCATCCCCAACTCCCCAGTTTTCCTACCGCTAACGCTTATGCAACTTATCAACTTATGCAGCCATTGTTGAGTTGGATCAAGAAACTGAACTGGCTGAAAACTAACCCTCATATTATTCATTTTCAGCACGCTCAGTTTCTTCCTCTAGCTCAAGTGCACAGCTGCATGAGCAGCAGGAGCAGTGCCGGCATGGCTGGGGGGGCAAGAAGATCACCCTCACCCCCCAGCAGCTACACTGAGATCAGCTTATGGTGCCTGTAGCAGCATGTGCTCCATTTGAACATGTCCAATGGCCCTTTTCAGGTTCAGTATTTTCTGTGTTAGGAACTCTCTCCTCCTACATAGTGTGTTAGTTTTCACCAGTTTTTGTTCATTTGTTTGCTTCTGATGATTGGAAAAGTGTTTAAAAATAAAGCAGGAAGAAGGCAGGTCGTATAGATCATTTTCAGCAAAACAAAATCAGTATCTGAGACTTTGGATGGGGCAGGTCTACTCAATGACAGACATCTGCAAGACAGGAAGAGCTGAATGAGCTTCAGGGCACAGCCAGCCAGGTAAACCACAGGCCCAGGCTGTGTCTGAATGTGACAAGACCAGCAATTATGGGTGAGGTTAGTACTGTTACCTGTGGGATGTACACAGTTGCTACCTTATTTTGATTTCTAGTTAAACCAGTACTTACTGCAAACAGCCACAGCCTTGTAGCAAAGACAGCAGAATTATCTGTGGGAAAAAGGGTAGGGATTTGGAATAGATAAAAACGTGAGGAAAAAAATGAACAGATCACTTCTCATTCCTTTTGTCACTGTGTCAGAAAAAATACAGGGATTTTAATTCTGCAAATGGGGAAACAGAAGCAGAGCAGCAAGGACACAGGCCTACAGACCGACTCAGGACTGGAAATTCCCAGCACTGCCCATATTCCTTCAGTATGCTGCAAAAGCTAAGGACTTCAGATCCCAGAGCAAAAATCCCTGAATATCTCTGCTAATAATCCCTGTATGAAGGGTCATAACCTTATTCTCATGAAGATGTTAGAGGCTGTGACTACAAGGCTGTAATTGGAACACTAAAAGCTAGTTCTGCCACAAAAACAATCAGACATGATCTACAGACACCCCCAAGCATAACTCCTGGGGAGAAAAGGCCAGACAGCAGTCAAAGCAAGTTTCCCACACGTTACACAAACACCTGTGACAGCAGTAGGAAAAAAAAGAAAAGAGAGAAGGTGGGAAGCAGCTGGAAGAGACAAGGTATTTCTTCTGGAAACAGTAATGAGTGAAAATATTTAACAAAACTACAATCAGAAGTTGGGAAGTACTATGCTAAAACAACACAAAGAATGTAAGGACTACAATGCTCACAATAAGGATGCACCATACTCATTAAGTTTTGTCTTTTAAAGCATGTTTTAGACAGACGAGTAATAAGAGGAGGGACCAGGGCAATTCTTGGAGCTACTGACTATGGTAGCTCAGCAGCGCTGCATGTTTACGCCAGGGTGATGCCCACAGGGAGGACAGCAGCGGGTTTTATTGGGTGGCATGCACGTTAGACACATCTTTCAGAATAAAGCCCAGAGCAGAAGGTGCACTTCTGGGAAATGGGACCACTGGATTGAAAATACAGCACTTCCACGTCTCCTGTCACCAGTCATCAGTCTGCAATTCCCAAGAAGCCTTCTCATCCATGTAGCCCAGCCAGAGCCACTCATTTCACCCTTCTTTGGTCAGCACTGCCTTATGTAAACTTCCATGTTTGAATAACCTGGAACTGGTAATTCCTTCTGTAATTTGTCTTGTAATTTGTTTAAACCAGCACCGTTTCCAAAGGAACGAGATCCACCTCTGCCTCTCTATACCGAGCCTGTTCACTCAGGCCTTTGTTACTCTCCTGGGGCCAGCACAGCTCGCTGACCAGCAGCAGCCCTGGTCCAAGTGCAAAGCTAGCCCAACCAGAAAAAAAGAACAAGTTTTTACAAAAATTGGTTCTCCATGCCGGGCACCACAATCTCACATAAACAACCAAGCCATTAAAACCAAAACTGGTACAGACCCGCTTCATTTTCATAATTTCTCTGTACCTTACGGAACTCTGGTGTTTTTTGGGCTATAGTATGTAAAAACAGAAAAGCTCCATCCAGACGATAAAGGGAGCCAATAAGGAGTGTATGCCGGGAATGACATATGAAAACACTTTTGTTTCAAATTAGGATGCCCCATGCAGAAAAAGCGATTGCTGACGAGGGCTGTTAGTGGCCTTTGCTCTCACCAGAAATTTAAACCTACCCACTCTGCAACTTTCTTCCTTTTGAAAACTTACCTGAGTGGGAGGGAGACCATCAACGCAAATCTGTTGACTGAGGCTGTTTGGTTATGAAACCTACTTGACAGCCATGAAAGCTGGCACAGCCCAGCCCGCCCCAAATCCCACAGGAAAGAGGCATCAAAAACCATGTGATAAGGCCCAGGTCCCAGCCATTTGCTGCCACTTTATCAGCAAGTGTTTTCAGCACACTTATATTTCTGGTAAGTAAATGGGCTACGCTTCACAATCAATAATGGACTGTGGAAACAAGGAAGTATTTCTATGGAACCAGTCATGACTGCACCCTTTGGTTTAGGGTTATGCAATTCCAGGGAAAAGGAAGAGTTTTAAAGACCCGTGTTAAAGATGGCTACAAAATGAATTTTGTACCCCCCTCTGTTCAATTCCACGTTTCCTAAGAAAGGAGCATTGATAATACAAAGGATATGCAGCTCACCCCTTTGCTTAGCAATGGCCCTTGCAACACCCATACCCTCACCATGCTGGAACTCACCCTACTGATCCAATGCCATGGCTATGAGGGTGCTTCGAAATTCTTTCATAACCCTGCCCGTATCTCCTACGAACATTATATAACTGTGATACAGGGGAGAGTTACTATGGAGATTGGAAAGCTTCCCTTAAGGCAGGGACAGAAAGATGTGGTTTTATTCTTGATATAAAACCAGTGATTAGAACACAAATCTTGATGAGACCATGCTCAAAAGAAAAAGCTTTCCAGAGGCTTTTGGTAATGAGACAAAAAGAAACAAAGCTACAGTTGGTGGCTTAGCTGTTTGCATTTTTGGCCCTGCTCTATTAATGACAAGCAGGTACACATCCACAAAGGTTAGGTGGCAATGCAGTTTGTCAGCACCTAATGAAGAGCTGTCCCTTTTTACTGTTGTGCCAGCAGGATGCAGCTGATCTGTACCGCATGCAGCACAAACGTTTGCTGTTGAAACATCAACTCCTTTCTCTTACATAATTCACAAGTTGATATAAGCAACCTGGTCTCAAACATTTCCCACTGAAGCACAAGGATATGTTCTGGTCTGTGGGCTCTGCTAAGCCTCTGCAGAGATCAATAGTCTTCAACCAGATCTCCAGGTATGCTTTGAACGGTGCAGTGCTGTATGCCAAGGTGCAATAGTTTCATCTTCACCCCTCATCTCTCACTAGAAATTATGTCCCTTAACAATGTGTTTTTCTTGTCATATTCACAATTGCTTGCTAAGACACTCATTTTCTAAATTAAGGACTTCTGGAATATCTACCACATGTGTTCTGGGTAAATGCAGCAAACGCTCTCCCCAGCAAAGCTGAGAGCTTCCAAAACTTATCAGATTAAAAGCACAGTCAATAGTGACAACACTAAAAAAAAAAAACAAAAAACAACACACCAAACCCTTGATGTGCTAATCTCTCCCTTCATTTACAATTTCAAATTAAGATACAGCACAAATTCTATTCCTCCATCACGTGTGCCTGCTCAGAAATTATTCAGTGCCACATTTACAAATCAGTCTCATTCCAAACTGCCACTCTCTCAGCTTCTTGCAGCCTGACTCCAGAGCGTGCCCATTCCCGCAGACGAGCTGATACTCGCAGCACTCTGTGGATGCAGATCTATTTTCAGCGCGAATGACAACTACTGTCCCCATCCCACTATTGTTACTTTGGGATGTGTTTCACATACTTACAGTGCCTTCCTGAAATACTGTATTAAGAGTAACCTTTACTGAGCTTCAGCAGAAAAAACAAAACTCTGAGTTTCAATACTGAAAGGGAAGAATTCTGAAAATGTTTCCTGAGAAAAGAGCAGGTGTATCAGTTGCAGAAACATAATCAGAATTAGATTATTTACCAAGGACACATAAAGGCATATACCACTCACCTTTTATTAAAGTCTGGCAGTGCAGAGCTTTTCAGCAGACCCTTATCATACAGCCGTTAGAGCTTAATTATAAATACCATTACCCTGGGCTGCAGGGAAGGTCACCCACACGCTCTTGATACTTTAACTGGCGGTAACCCATTTACAAAGAGCTCTCCCTGTGTCACAGTCAGCGTTAGGCATGCAGCCGTTCGGTACACCTCCCGCTGCCCGAGGACACCGCAGGTTCCCAAGTGCCACGCCGACACCTAAAATGTTGCCATCCTTCCTCTTCCCCCAGTTCTGCACGCTCTAAGGTTTAACTGCCAGCTTGGCTTTCGGCTGACTACCGGCAAAAGAGCCACCACGCCAACAGCGCCAGCGGGGGCCCTGGCCGCGGATGGGGCGGCCCCACGGGGCTGCCCCCGACAGACCCCGGGGCCGGGCTGCGACTCACTGTTATACTGGACTCCCTTGGCAAACCTCCTCTGCAGAGCCTGGTTCATGGACTGCAGCCCCGCGGGGATGTTCTTGTCTCTGACCGCAGCCTGGTCCGAGCCCACCAGCTTCTTCAGGGCCGAGAACATCGTTCTGCTCCCGCGCCTCCGCCACCGCCGCCAGGAAGAAGGCCGCCGCTCCGGGGCTCAGGGGCAGGGCGGCCCCGGGGGGGGCATAGGGAGGGGAGGGCAAGGGCAGGGCACGGCTCGCGGGGCCCTCAGAGCTCGGCCGGGGCCGCTCGGGCCATGAGGGGCGTCCCGGGCGCGGCGGGGCGGGGGGGGCGCGGCCCGGCACGGCCCGGCCCGGGGGGGGGCGACGCGGCGGGGAAGGGGCTCGGCCGGGCCCCGCCGTCAGCCGGGCAGTGGGCGCTAACCGGGCATGGCCCGGGGCGGCGGGCAGGGCACGGGAAGGGGCGGGCGGGCTCCTGCGAGGGGCTCGGGGGGGTGGGGGGGGCCGGGCCGCGTCTCAGCCCCTATGGGCGCCGCGGCTCGGGGCCGGGCGCGGGCCTGCCGCCGCCATCTTGCCTCTTCCGCCTCGCCGCCAGGGACGGAGCGCGCGCGGCGCCGGCTACGGAGGCCGGCGGGGGCCGGCGGGGCCGGGGGGGCGGGGCGGGGGCTGGCCCCGCGCACACCGGGACCCCTCCGCCCCCGCCCCCGCCCCCCGCCCCCGCAGCCCCTCGCACTGCTCCGTCTCCCTCCGAGCCCCCCGTGACCACTGCAGGGGCCCTGGTCCTGCCCCGTGACCCCCCCCGTCTCCCTGTGACCCCCCCCGTGCCCCCGAAGTCCCCTCCTGGGACCCCCCCATGGTCCCCTGTGACCCGCGAGCCCCACAGCCCCCTCCTGGGACCCCCCCCGTCTGCTCCGCCCCCCCCCAGTCCTCTCCCACAGCCCCTCCAGAACCCCCAGCCCTCCCCGTGATCGTTCCCCGTCCCTCCCAGCCTCCCGTGAGCCCGCAGCCCCCCACCCCGTGCCCCCCATCTCCAGTTCCAAGCTGAGGCCCAGGGGTGCCAGCAAGGCTCTGGGCTCTGAGCACCCCCAGTGCTGGGCTCCCCCTCACGTGTGCCAGGGCCCCCAGTGTCCTGGGGGGGCACAACCCACAGGGTCTGCTCACACCAAGGATGAGGCTCAGACTGCACAGCGAGAGAGCCTCACCAAAACCCGTGGTGCCACCGTGCCCCATCCGTGAGATGCAGCACTGATTATTCACCCTCAGGGAGGAACAGGTGCCTGGCCCCCCCATGCTGCTTCCTTCCCGTCTGCCCCCACCCAGCAGGACGTCAGAGCCCCTGGCTGCCCCTGTTGGCACCCCTGCACCATGCAGGTGGTGGGCAGCAGGACTGAGGCAGGGACAGGGGCTGAGCGGACAGCACCCAGCAGCCCTGCCAGGAGGGACACCACAGGGGAGGCCAGTGAGGACTCAACAGCATCCTCTGCCGCTCATCGCCGGCTCTGGGATGGACACTAGGCTTGTTGGTTACTTTAAAGACATTTACTGTTGAAGACATCTCCTGCACCACCAGGAGCTCATGCGAGGCCCTTGTTCCAGTGCTTGGTGCTCGTCTTCCACCCACATCAGTTTGACAGATGCAGAAACTCCTCATCCTCTGCAAGCAGAGCAGTGTGCAGTATGACAGGCAGACCCACAGACCCCATCCTCACACCCCGCCATGCCCCACAGACAGGTGGCAATGGTTGATGCTTCCTGCTTTGTCACTTTGTCCCTGCTGTCAGTGATAAGGGAAGCAGTCTGGACTCTCTGTACATCCCTTTGCTGTCCAGGGATGTTACTTCATATCCCACCTCAGTGGCATTAATACACTTTATACTGGTGACAAGATAATAAAAGATGGGTTCTGTCCTGAGACCCATTACTTTGTCCCCATTCCCCATCTGCTGGGCTCCCACCCAGCTCCTGCTGCTTGCCGTTATCAGTATCAGGCTCATGCAGGGCTGTGGCTGAATGTCCCTGAGCTCACTCTCTTCTGCAGTAAGATCTCCCCTGCTACACTGATGAAAATGAGAATGCTTGTCCATCTGTCCTGGGGGCAGAGCAGGCCTTTAGATTCTCCAAAAGGGTTTCAATATGGAAACCCTTGTGCTGACTAGATCTGGAGGCTCTGGAGGGCATCGCATGGAGGGTACACTCTGGGTGCACCCAGGGTCCCTATTTGGTGTCAGGGTCCCTTTACCCCTTCAAATTTTTCAGCTGCTACTCCCACTGACATTTCTGCCACCTCCACTGCTCCCGACTGCACTCTGGCCTCCTCGGGGCCTTTACCCCTGTTACCACAAACATTTTTAAGTTCAACAGCCTTGGTGCATCTGCAGCCTATACACACATTCCCCATGTGTGATGCTGTCTGTAGATTGATGATCTTTTCCTTGGTCCGTCAGAGGACTGGACCCAGGACAGACCCACTCCAGCTGCCGGCAGACCCAGTGCTCCTGGATGCAGTCTGGAGCAGACAAGATGTGCAGGCAGTGCCCACCCGCTTGCTGCCCCAGCCCCTGACACACTGCAGTGCCGTACCTGCCAGTGGAGGAGCCCCGCAGTACTCCTTGCACTCCTTCTCCGAGTAGAACTGGTTCCCATTGCCCTTGCAGCCTCCGTAGCTGAACTTGATGCACTTGCCCTGAGCCGCATCAAAGGCCCAGCGCAGCACTGGCTTCTGGCAGGGCCCCTGGACGATGGGCAGCCTGCAGGCAGCTGCAGGGAGAGGGGGCTGCGGCAGGCCAGCAGGACCAGGACCCCCGTGGACACACAGGGCTCGGGGTTGCACGCAGTCCCCTCTGGGGCTGGGGTGAAGGCCTCACCTCACCCACCCTCCACATCCCTTCACCCCCTGCCCAGCCCCATGCCTGCTCACCCTCAGTCCGGCACGCCTGCAAGCAGCCCTTCTCTGAGTAGAAGTTGTTGCCATTGCCCAGGCAGCCACCATAGAGGAAGGTCTCACAGGCCATGGAAGAAACATTGTAGAAGAAGCGGGAGAGCATCCCGCTGCAGGGCCCAGGGTCCCGGCTCAGCCGGCATGCATCTGCAGGTGAGCACAACACGCGTTGTGGCAGGACAAGGGGGCGCAGGGACGCCTGCCACAGCCCCTCTGCCAGGACCCACCTTCCTTGTTGCCAACATATGGGGGCAAGGGTCCCGCGGCTGAGCCCTCCTCAGGTGGCAGCACTGCTCTCCGCGCCCTCTGCTCCGGGATAAAGAAGCACAAAGCTGCTGTCAGCCCTGCCTGCCCTTCTGCCTCTGGTGACAAGCTCCCCTAGTGCCCCCATACATCATTCATCGGCCTGGGGTCAGTCGTGGCCTTCTGAGCCCTGTGCTCATCCCAGACATGGGACAGAATCATGCATTTTGGGTAAAGACACCCAAAGTGCCCTGGCCATGCCCTATGCCGGGCTGAGGACATGTCTCTGCTCCCACTGACACGGGGTGTTGCAATCTCCAGATGTATCTATCCTCAGCTGGACTGTTTCTCCTATGAAGTCCCATCCCCTCTTGAAAAAACTTTTAAACTCAACACTACAAGACTGGGATGTGCTGGATGACAGCAGCTGGAGCATTAGTAGGGCAATGAGCTGCCTCCCCCACTGGGGAAGGGAGTCTTCAGCCCAGCTGGAGCACTCAGGAGCAGGCAAAGGGCACAGAGACACCAGGCTTCATGTGCTGCAACTTCTACCCTACAAAAGAATCAGAGTCGGAAAGGGACATTGCTTTCTACTTGGAAGTGAGCCCTAGCAACACCTGATGCACCTGTGACCCCTGTCCTTGCAGCCTGTGCCCTGTCCTTGCAGGCAAAGCCCATTCCCATCCTTAATTCATTCCAGGAGGTCCTGGCTGGAGCACTCACCTCGGGGGCGGTGGCAGTCTCCTGGGGGACACATTCACCTGGCCCAGATGACAGAAGAGAAGATCAGCAGCTTGAGAGGGGTGGTCCCCTTTCTACCTCATCCCAACAAAGCTGTCATCTCTCCTCCCTCCATCCTGGCCCTCCCTTCTTCTCCCCAACCTTGCAGACCAAGAAGGAGCAGCCTCAGCACACCATCACGTCAGGGGCACAGGCAGCAGAAGAGGCACATGCCTTGCATGCATTACCTTTGTTGACCAGGATGAAGATGGAGTCCGCAGGGATGCCCATCTCCAGAGCCAGCTGCCGGAAGGCATCGGTGAGGTCCTCCCGCAGCTCTGGGCTTCTCCCTGGCAAGGGCAAGGGACAGGCTGTCAGCAGGGTCAGCAGTGGCAAGAGTCTGTGTGGAGCCCCCAGCAGCCACACACCTGCAGAGCCCAGGCAGCTGCAGGCCCAGTACAAGTCCTACCAACCTCTCCTCCATTATTCTTGACCAGAGTTGGTCAAGGGCTTGGTTAACATTGTTTACATGTCTCCCAGTCATGAAAGACAGCATCTCCTGCAACTTCAGGATCTGGGTTTCCCAAGCAAATCTTGTTCATCCCAAATAACACTCTGGTTTGAATTGTGTGATGTGGCTCTAAAAGTGAGCCATAAAACTCAACCTCTTTGGTGTCAAAGATGAGCTGACTCAAGGCACCACCTCCAAAGCCACACTCAAGTCCCTCAAAGACAAGCAAAGAGTGGTGTTACTGAGCCCACCTAAAGGCCTACTTGCCCACAGTGCCATAGCCAGACATACCATATAGCTTCAGTGTGGTGGTTGAACCATAACTACTTGTCTTCTTCATCAGAATGACTGCGTATTCTTCATAGTTGGTGCGAAGCACATAGGACTTGATAGACACATCCCATTCTAGGTGAGACAGCAATACAGGGGGCATCATTCCTGCCCCTCAGGAAGGAACAGGTATAGACGACAGTGACAGAGCTGGGGGGTGAAATCAAGCAGCTAATTCAGGAAATTATGAAATTATTAGGAGGCAGGCACAACCCTGACACGCTTTCACCTCACCAGCCTCTTATTAGTTGAGGGGACTGGAATCCAAAGTTTGCAGACAACTGAGATACCATCAATGCTCCTTAAATGTGGCTGGTGGGAGCCTGTCCCAGATTGGGACCCTGGGGATGAGACAGATCTGCTGGAATATCTCATAGTCCTGTACCTATGCAGGCAGCTCTGAAACAGTTTCCCTAAGACCCTGTTTCCTTGTCTGGAAACAACCCACGCTACAGAGCAACCTCCTCTCCCTGAGCCCTGCTCCCTTGAACCACTTCCCCAGCCACCAGCTGTATCCTTTGAGGCCTGGCACTGATTCACATCCTGTGAGCACACAGCAGCTCTTAGGGCTCAGCAGGCCAGCAGTGAGCCCAACTTACTAGGATTATAGTAGGTGTATTTGCCAGGGGTGCTGGTCTTCTGGTACTCTCCTGAGATGTGAGTGCAGTCACCTTGCCTGGATGAAGGAGTAAAAGAATAAACAGCTTCAGGTCATCTCTTTTCCTATTTATCTTGTGAAAACTGTGCCTGGAGCAACCAGATTGCCCATGGCACAGGATCCCTGAAATCCCTGAGCACCCACAGCACTGCTCGTACCGCAACCTGGTGCTGATTGTGCTGATCTGGTCGGCACTGGGGCCAGGGCCCAGCACCAGCGTGCCCATGTTGAACTTCTCCTTGTAGTTCTTCATCCACTTGCAGGTGGTGCCAATGGCTACATCGTACCATTTCCCATACATCTGTGGGGAAAAGAAAAGGACATATCTGCCACACACCTCCTCCACCAAGGTAGGATATCCCATGGCTTTCTGCAAAGCTGAAATATTCACAACCAAGAAGCCAACTGGTGAGCTATGGTGAAAGGTGCTGGGGCCAGAGCTGCCATAGGAAAGTGACCAGCACTCAGCAGGATTTCCAACTCAGTGGTCACCCATCTTCCACAGCTTCCCAGGCTTCTATGCTTGGATCTCTGACAGCATTCGAGGGCTGTCTGTCAGAAGAGGTGGCAGCCCAGATGTCCCAGCTTTACAGCAGTTTCATGCTGAACTGCTGGGGAAGTGAGGGTCAGAGCTGGACTCCTGTTGCCCATGTGTGCTTACCACTGGGCAGGATACTGGCCCCTTCTTCCCTCCATTTCTGTCACTTTTACATGGGGGACAGGCAGTCCCTGGGAACAGAGTGGGGTCCCCGTGCCCCGGGCAGTGTCTGTGTGTCTCCTGTTCACCAGGAAGGGCGGCTGGTACCCAGCGGAGCCTAGACCCATGTGCATGTTGGGTATGCAGAGCTGGGCAGGGGACAGAGGTGCCTGCAGGAGACCTGGGGGGGGGGGGGGGCTGGAGGGGGCAGGCTGCATCCCACACACATTCTGGGGCTTCTGGTGTGCCCTGCCACAGCAAGGCACCTTAGTCTGGACAGATGAACAGACTGGGATTCATCTGCCCTGCCTGTGTGTTTGCTGGGGTGAGGCCATCCCAAGGGCTGAATCCCCCCCAGACCAGCACCCAGGGAGATCTGCGCTGCCAGCACCAGCCCTGCACAACCCATTATGGGAAATGTCACCCTTCTTGCTAGAGAAAAATGAAATAGCTTTCTCCCATCCCTACTACCCCCAATATCCAGGGACCGCAAGCCGCTGTTACCCGCTCAGCTTCAAAATTCTCCTGCACTTGGATGTCTTCATCCTGGTCCCCAATGGGGGTTCCGCTGGCCATGGCGAAGAGGAGGAGAGAAAGGAGACCCCAAAACATTGTGTCTGGTGGCTTCAGAGTGCCGCTAAGTGCCACCGCGCTGGAGGGATCCGTGTTTCTGCACTGTCCTCACTGCGCAGCCGCGTGACCTTCAGACCTCAGAGAACAGGGCCAGCGGGGCAGCCAGCCTGGCGGGGGCCGGGCAGGTAGACGTGGGGGCAGCTCCTGGCCCTGCAGACCTGGCCATGTGGCCTGAGCTCACCATGGCCCAAGCAGCACAGAGCCAAACATCCATGAGAGCTCCTCACCTCACCTGTTCCTACACCACCTCTTGGCCCACGCACAGACCAGGACCTGTCTTATTCTATGTTATGATTTGTATTCCTGCCCTGGGATCCTATAAGGAGCCCGGATGGTGCCCGCAGTGCTGGACTAACCTGACCCTGCAGAGAGAGGACCAAGAGGTCCCCAGCACGCATCACGAGCTCCTCGCTCCTCAGCAGTGCCCACAGGGAGCGGAGCCCAGCAGCCAGATCCCCTCCTGGCAGCAGGGCTGAGACTCTCCCTGGGGGTCCCAAGCGGGTGGCCAAGGCCTGGGGCGGGCGGGGTGGCACCCACCCTGCGCTGAGGGGCCTGGGGCCCGGCACGCATGGGTGGCACGGGCCCAGCGTCTGTCCCCACGACTGTTTGCCTTCTCAGGATGATTAACTGAAACCAAACAGCCGGAGGAAATGGCAAACAGAGCAAAGGGCAGGAGCCCCTCTTGCAGCCGGCCGGTATCTCAATATTTGCAGAGAAGGCCGAGAGCTGCAGGCACGCTTGCAGCAGCCGGCCAGACTTTCACCCCCTCCTCCTGCCGTCCCCAGGGCAGCGCTCGTCGGGCCCAGAAGGTGGCAGCACCGGGCGGGCAGCTCCGCCCGGCCGAACCCCCCGGCCCCCTCCGGGCCGCCCTCGGGAGCAGGCCGAGCCCTGGCCGTGCGGTGGCCGGACCGAGCCCGCCTCGTCGCGCGTCCCTCTAGGGGAGCCCGTCCGTGCCCCGCTGCCCCCGGCACTGCCGCCGCTAGGTGGCAGCCGGCGGCCAGGAAAAGCCGCGGCGCCGCCGGGCCCCGGGGCGGCCTCGCGAAGCCAGGAGCGGGGCCGGGAGGCGCGGGCGAGGCAGGGCCGCAGCGCGTGGCCGCGGGCAGGCTCCGTGCTCGCCGCTCTGCCCCGCCGCGGGCACGGCCGGCACCGCCCGCGTCCCGTCACGCTGCGGGCCCGGGGCGCGGCCAGGCCCCGCGGGTACCGCGCGGCTGCGAAAGGTGGGGAGCAGCACAACCGGCTGCGAAACCCAGCTCCTGCACATCACCAGCCCTGTGCCCGGAAAGGCTGGGGATGCAGTGCAGCTCGCCAGCCCCATGCTCTCCTCCAAAAATATGCTCCCTGTCCCTGTCCCTGTCCCTGTCCCTGTCCCTGTCCCTGTCCCTGTCCCTGTCCCTGTCCCTGTCCCTTTCCCCAGGGCTGTGGCCATGTTTGCACCAGGACTACTGAATGGAGGGGGATGGAGAAGCCCCACATGCTGCCGAGTGCAGGGCTGCGGTGGCAGCCTCGGCAGGGCACAGCTCTCCAGGCCCAGGGGTGCACGGACCCGGCATCAGGGGCCCCATGCTGGCACCAGCAGGCTGCCCTGGGGCAGCCGCGGCTCCAGCACTGGGGGCAGGAGGTGCCCACGGGGCCCTCCGGCAGGGCTCGGGGCCACAGGGACCCTGCGGGATCCGTGGGGTATGGGCTGCTGCCAGCTGGCAAGGAAGGGCGGCCAGCATGTTGGTTTCAGACCAGTTTGGACAGAAACCAAACGCAGGGAGAAACTGCCATGAAATTCCTGCGGAACAACCCCCCAACCTCACTGCTCTGACTCAAACCTCCCTTTTATACCCACTCAGTTTCAGGCCCCTCTCCTGCAGCCACTGCAGGTGTCCCAACTCTCCTGTGGCTGTCTGGGGGTTTGTGGAACATCAGACAGTCTCTGCAGGGTAAAGGCCACCAAGATTCAGTGTTCATCACTGGAAAAATGAGACACTAAGAGCCTGACTCCACTTCCCTCCTGCTCTCCAGCATCTACCATGATGGAGATGCCCCCTCAAACCATTAGAGGGGGCATCCCTGCCTCATCCTTCCACTGTCCCTTTGCAAACCAGTTGTTCACTGAGCTCATCCAGTCCCTTTCTGAACCTGCCAGTGTTATCTGGCTCCCCTACTCCCTGTGGCAACAAGCCCTGGAAGTTCAAAACCTGCTATATAATGAAGTTTTTTCTTTTTTATTTTCAACCTATCTCCCGCCAGCACTCCTTACTCCAAGGACTGCTGGAGTGTTACAGTTTCATGCTCAGCTTGTCCACCACCCTCATGATTTTGCAGGCCTCAGTCATATCTGCTCTTGGCTCTCCTCTCTCAAGGCAGGAGGTCTCAGCTTTTCCAGTCCCCTATCATACAACAGGCAATACATCTCATCAGTTGTTACAAAGCAGGTCCAGAGAAAGCTGACTACTCATTTCCTTGTTCAGCTGTGGAAACAGGAGCTCAAGCACACAGCACCCAAGGTAAGTCTTTCCAAGATTTTCTACAGTGTCAAAACACTTGCCATCTTGTTCCCAAGACTTTGCTGATTACACAGCAGTCAGTGATGATTACCAGGTCAGTGATGATTACCAGGTCAGTGATGGCTCCCAGCTCTGCTTCTGAGTCTAGCCACCTGTCCTGAGCTCCATGCCAATGCCTTGCTCTGATCACTTCTCCCTTGAAGCATCACCTTCATTTCTCTACACCAAAACTTACCTCCTACCTCTTCGTCCTTGTTTTTGTGAGGTCTTTTTGAAACTCTTTGCCACGAACAGTATTTTGCTATCCAGAAGTCCCCAGTATCGTCTGTGAACTTGAAGGTTATCCTGTTCACTCCCTTATCCAGGGGATGGATGAAGATGTCAGATATAAAACCAGCCCTAGAGCTGCCCCCTGGGGGACTCAGTGTCCTCCATCCTGAGGAGCGGCTGTTCAGCCCTACGTGTTGCTTCTGATTCTTCAACCACCTTTGAGTTCACAGAACAGCCATTCTGCTCCCACAGGAAGTTTGTTTCTTTAATAATCTCTGGTGTGGTGCACCATCAGAATTTTTCTGAAAATCCAGTCTGATGATGCCTTCTGGATCCTCTCTGGGACAAGGAGGAACACATGTTCCCCTTGCAGAAAGGGACCACATGCTCAGCATAGACCTACCTTCTGCATAGATTCTGCTTTCTAACTAGTAATAGAGCAAAAAGAGTCTACAGTTTTTAGCTCTCAGCATCCTCTTTACAGAGGTAAATGTTTCACCATCCACCAGCCTGCTGCCTGGCTGTAAGACAAGGTATCATGCTATAGCCAGCACCTCCATGGTTTAACATTTGTGTTCCTCCTGGGCATGAGCCATCTGTCTGGGATGACAGTTCATCCCACCAGTCTGGGCCTTCCTCTGTGTTTACTTCAAATTGTTCTGGCAATTGTCCTCTGAGCAACGGCTGCAGTAAGTGTGCCAGGCCTGGAAATCTCCTCACCACCTTTGTCCAAGAAAGAAAAACACCGGGCTGCTTCTCCTTGTGGCCTTACCACTCCAAAGGTCTCCTTACATCCTGGGCATCTCCCCAGACCCTAGCTGTTTTTCTGCTCTTAATGGATTAAGGGATATTCTTCAGCCATAACATCTTTTCTTGCACATTCATTTTTAGATTTTTAGTCTTTTGATTTCAGCTGATGTGCCACATTTTGTGGTCTTTCCCTCTCCTAGGCAAGATTTCTGTTTCTGAAACATCGGCATTTTCTGTAGCACCACCATTTAACTCTCACAGAACCGGGAAGGGGATTAGTCCTTCATTTTCCTTCTGAATTGTGGCACATTTTACCCAAGCTTCTCAGGCATGTGTAATACCCTCCATCTATCTCTAGGACCTTGAGATTTGGGGATGGGATATTGGGTAGTATTCCTGAATTCTACATAGTTCCTTTTCCTGAACTTCTTATGGGGTATACCTCTATCTCACCGCACTGTTAAACCTGGTAGCGCTGTGTTTTTCAGTATGGTGCAGTTCCCCCAGCATCTCTTCAGCCAGGTCCCAAACAATCAAGATCCAGCCCAGAACAGCATCTTTTCTTGTGGGTTATAGGTTCAAGGGGCTTCATTTGCTGCATCCACAAACTGTATCTCTACATCTTGTCTTATGAAGCCATTCTGTACATGGGGGGAGTGATGTCCCACCGTAAACATCCCACCTTGCATGTTCTCTGGAATCACTTCGTATTTCTAGATATCTTACCATTCTCATCATGTTCAATCTGAATTTTACATTATTTTTTTTTTAGTCTGGGATTTTCACCTATAAGGATTCCTTTATGCACTCTTTCCCTGCTATATTTTGAGTAGCTTCACACTACATAAACCACCTCCCATCTGTACCCCTCCTCTGTCACTCCTATGAAGCTGGCAGTCAGGACACCACTTGTTGGTTAGCCTCCTTCTACCAGGTCTCTCTTGGCCTATTGCAGGATGCTGCTGAGTGATGTCAAGTTCTTTGTTTCCTCTTATGCTTCCAGCACCACTATGAAAGCATTTGCAGTTCTGCCCTGGCTCCCAGGTCAGTCTCTGGCAGTGTCAGGGGTCATCAGCCTGCATTTCTGCTTCGTGCCCTTGTCCATATGCTCTCAACACCCTGGGCCTGGTTTGTCTCCCAGGTGCCTTTTTGTCTCCCAGACATGGTTGTGTTCCTGTCTACCTCTACCCAGGCTGTGGCCTGAGGAAGATCTCTGCTTGCATTTGATCAGGACTGGTCAAGTTACGTTTTTAAAACAGCTGCAGTTACGGCTTTAAAATAACATCTGCCAGGAAGGGAGTGGGGCTGCAGGCAAATGCTGAACCTGGGCTGGGTTTTGGAGGGTGGTGTGTCCTGCACCACTCTGCCCTGAGCAGCGTGGGCTGCAAATGCTCTCCACTGTGCTCCACAACCTTGTCCTTGTCCTCTTCCTCATCCTCTTTGGCCTCATCCTCATCCTTCTTCTCCTTTTCCTCTTCCTCCATGCCCATTGGCTGCTCCTTAGCTCAGGGGCTCTGCTCCTACCCCTAGATTTTTAGGTCCCAAAGCAGGCATCTCTCCTGCTTTGGAGGCTGGCCGACCCTGCCAGGTGCTGCCTGCAGCACCTTGCACTGGGCTTGCCAGTGGCATGCCAGCCAAGAGGGTATGTATAGGGTGGGTGAGGTGATGGGTCATGAGCCATGGTATCACATAAACCCGGGGATGCTGCCTTGTGTGCTATTGGTCACAGAATGCTTGGAAGCACATTATGGGCTGAGGATGAGCTGCAGGTTGAGAGCAGATAGAACCACCAGCATGGCCAGTATATCTCTGACACTCTTCAGATAGGAGAGTTTGAGTCTTCAGCAAAAGGAGCGCAAAGGCTGAACCAGATACCTCCCAGATTGCTCCTGATGAGTACAGGCTGGGACTGGCCCCAGCTCCGTCCTGGGCACTTGTGTCTTGCTTTCGGAATGCCCCCGGTATCCACCACCCATCAGATGGATGGCAGCCATGGACCTGCCAGTGCAGAGCTGCTCAGTTGCCAATTGGTGGCATGTGTCCCATGGCCCACGGTGGCCCGTGTCTCCATGCTGGTGCTCACCCACATCTAGGTGCATGGGACAGCAAGTGGAAGAGCAAGAGGGCTGCTGGGGTAGCAGGTTTCCTCAAGCCCCTAGCCCTGAGGCTGCACACATGCCCTCCAGGACATCACTGGGGCTGTCTGCAGGGGCAGTGGGGCGTGCACTGTTCTATGGGGCATCCTGCCTGCGCACCCTGGGGGGCTGTCATCCATCTGACTGGGGCGGTGGTAATGGGAGCAGGATCTCAGGGTGGTGGTGACAAGGCTTTGCCTTGGTCTGGAAGGTGTTGCAGCATGCTTGGTCCACGGTGGCAACATGCTGCTGTGTCCGCCCACGTGGGTGCCCACTCGCTGTGTCCCTGGCTGGAAGAATCATCCCAGACATCTCCATGCCCAGAGATCTGGGGACATCTGTCCATCTGCCTGCATGCATGTCTGCACAGGCCCTTCCCCTGCTGGTGGCCGTGGGGCTGTCCCCTCCACCTCCAGCCCTGGGGGTCCTCACCAGGCATGCCCGGGGGTGAAGCACCCCTGTCCCCACCACGGCGTGGCCCCAGCTGTGCAGATGGCTCCTCCACCGCGCCGGGTCGCAGCCTCCACCCTCACGTGCGGAGCTTTTTGTGTCCCTCCTGGCTGTGCGCTGGCCTCGCCCCATCCGTCCCCTCCCCACCACCGCCCGCGCCCCCCTCGCAGCCCCCACCAGAGCCAGCCACACACACAAGTGAACTTTTCTGCGTTTTCCAGCAATTAAAAAGAATAAAGCAACAGTTGTCTCCAGGCAGGGCATGGATCCTGGTGACCCTGATTTTCTGTGTGGCTGGGCAGGGTGAATGGGGCTATTGAGACCCTGATGACTGGCATCTCCACTCCAGGATTGTCTCCCCGTCCAAGTCCCCCTCCCCGCGCTCTCCTCCTCCCCACCTCCTCCCCGCTTTTAATTTCCTTCCTGGAGAGAGCTGCTCATCCCCTTCCCATTGGACGAAGGCCTGAAAGGGAATGGAGGAGACAAGGGAAGGATTAAAGACACTCTGCTTAGGAGCAGGCAGCCTGAATACGAGATGCACCGGCTGGGAAAGAATGGGGGCTTAGTGGGGCACCAGATCAGACCCGCCCCGCCGCATTCAGCCCACTGCATTCCTGCATTGCTAAGCAGGGCCCTTTCTCCCCAGCCAGCCCGCGGAGCCCGCCCCAGCCCCCTGCCCCACCTGCCGCCACAGGTAGACCTGCGTGGAGGTCCTGCCCCACCGGGGCACCCGCGAGTCCCCGGGGTCGGGCAGCCCAGCCTGTGCCGCTGTGTCCTGAGGCAGCCCTGCAGGGATGAGGAGGCAGCTGGAAGCCTGCAGCAGCTCTTCGGCAAGCCTGGAGGCAAGGCGGGGTGATTTAGGTCTCCAGCAGGTTCACAGAGATGGCTCGCACCCCAGCAGAGCAATGGGCCCCATCTTGCAAGGTTGGAGTCTGTAGCAAGCTCCACCATTTCAGCGTTCAGAGAAAGGCTGGAGCTTGAGCTGGTGTGTGAGGTGGGCAATTGCCCTCCTGGAGAAGGGCTGGGGTGTTTGCAGCCACAGCTTCAGCATCAGAGGTGGTGGTGCCCCACTGCCCATCAACCACATCCTCTCAGCTGTAGAAGACCCCCCAAAAAAACAACATGTATTCTTTGTCCTTCTCAGTACTTCCCATGGCCATGCAGTCTGAGGTGGTTTGCATTCATCGCTCCCACATCTAGCCATCAGCATGTGCATGATGGACTTGTCCTGCTCTGGTCGTCAGACTACTCCAAGGACTGGTCTAAAGCAGGGTGGATTTTGCTGCTGGGGCTGGTCCTTAGGAGGGGCTGGAGCTGAGTGAGATGGTGGGGCATGGACTCGGGGTCACAGTGGCAGTAATGGGACTGCAAGGGTACCTGTTACTGACCAAACCCATGGGAAGTCACCCAGGAGCAGGAATGTGCTGTCACATCTAAGGCTTTCCATGCCTCTTGCACCCTCAACACCTACTTGAGCCTCCAGGTGTCTCGTGTCAGGCAAGGAGCTCTGTGCGGGTGGAAGTGAACTACCTGGTTTGGAAAGTACAGGATTGGTGCCTGTCTCTGTCCAAGTCAAGGCTGGTTCAGTGATGGCAAAGCTGGAGCAACACATCATGCTCTGCTTTGTCAGTGTGCTGGATTGGGACTTCATGCTTGTATACAGGGGTTGCCAATGGTAGTATGGAAACACCTCTGTCCTTCATTAACTGCGACTTTGAGGCTGAAACTTTCTGGATGGAGCTGGTTTCCTTCACAGGATGGGAAGGCTGTTCTTGGAAACTTCTCTGAGTCCCAGCTGACATGCATACCAGAGCGCTCTGTTTTCTGGTGAAGTACATTCCAGGTGGAGCCCAGCAAGATGCCTCCAGGCCAAGAAGCTGGAGATCTGCAGTGTGGAACAAGAACAAGGTGGGTCAGCAAAGCCTGACAGCCTCAAAGCATCAGCTCTGAAGGCATCCCAGGGATCCCATGCTGCTAGGAGCACCCCAGGGAGCACCCTGAGGAGCCCAAGCACCACCTCAGATGGACAGTCCAGAGCTGGAGCTGAATACCACTCCACTGACCAAGCTGCACATGCTGGGTCCCAGTTATTGCTGCCTCCCCATGATTTAAACACACTTTTCAATATTTGGCACTAAAAGCCCCAAGTGCTGGTGTCCTATGACTGTATCAGAAACTTGTGACTAAAGAAGAACATTAAATCCTTCTAGAGCTGCATCTCCATTTCTGTCCTAGAAAAGAGATGAGAAAAATGTTTGTGCTCATCTATTCCTCCTCCAGGGAAGAGCCACATCCCTTCAGGTGCCACCAGACTCGACAGCTATGGAACCCACCTACATGGTCATCTGCGTAGGAGCACAGTGGGACCTGCAAATCCCCCCACAGAAAACAGTCATTCACCCCTGCTGTATGAGGCTGTGTGTGGTGTGTGGTTGCCCCATTTGATCCCCGATGGCTCCCATAAACAGGCTGTGACTTGTGGGGAGCAGTGGGGTCCCTGTCCTGGGCTGTGGTGGGAGAACCCCAGTGTGACCCCACAGCCTGGATTTGGCTCAGCTCCAGAGGTGGACTTGGCTCACCTCATGCTATTGCACAGTGGTAAGAGGAGATCCTCTGCATAGCACAAGCACCACAGCTGTGCCATGCAGAGGATCCTCCTCACCAAAATGGGCAGGCAGCAGCCAGCAGCAATCAGAGGTCCACAGGGACCTGGGGACACTTGTGGTCCTTCAGGCAAAGGCTGGATGTACTTGAGAGGGGCTGCGGTGGGGGCCCATGTGTTTCTCTTACTAGGGGTATGAGGGCTGAGGTCTTTGCACGATAAAACTGCTCTGACTCCAGGGCAAAATGGGCAAAACAGGTACAGACCCACCAATTTTGGCATGAGGGCTCTCTGTTATCAGCATGAGGCTCCTGGCTGGCTGGGTGAGCACCAGCTGTGGTCAGGCAGAGGTGGTGGGGGCTGGTGGGCACCTCATGGTGGTCATCGGCTCTGCCTGGCCTCTCCTTCCTCAACCATCCTCCAAGACCTCCTGCCCTTTGGGATCGGCTGTGGGACATCACCTGGGTGTTCCCTGCCCTGTCACTGCCTTCACACTGCCCAGCGCTATCCCTGCTGACAGTCCGGAGACACGGGGGGGGGGTTCCCACCTCCTAAATGGCCCCAACCCCCCCACTTCACCTGACGGAGGAGCCCAGCTGGGGATGCCAAGCTGTGACACTGGTGGAAGGACAGCCTCCCCCTGCCCAGTGCCCGGGGCCCTTTTGTCTCTCCAATGCCTCGAGTGGCAGCTCCCCAGCTGGCCGCAGCCGCGGGGCCTGCGCAGCGTGGTGGGTGCGAGGCCTTCCCTGCGCCGGCCTGCGTGGAGAGGGACCACGGGGCTTTCTCTTTAATGCAATGCTATGAATACTCGGGGTCTTTCTGCTCGCTGTTTAATGGATTTGAATGTGAAAAGGTGGTGGAATTGGGAAGAGGGGAAGGGGGGGGGAGGCCAGGCCTCTTTGTTCGGGGATGCTGCTCCAGCCCGGGATTTATTTAGCATTTGGAGGGCTCGGGGTCTTTCTCTCCTCCCCAGCCACTGCAAAGGCTCTCTCCCTTTTCTGCCTCATGCTTATTAGCATAGCAGCTGCTCTCTGAGAGGGGCTAGTCAAGAGAAAAGGATAGAGGCGTCCGGGAAATGAATAGGAGGGAAAAAAATAGCTTAAAAGGACAGGGGCTTTGAATGGGGGGGGGGGGGGTTGGAGCCGTGAGTGGAAAAGGGGACGGGGGGAGGCTCAGCTGAAAATGTGAGCAGGGTGAAATGCGAGGACCTGCTAGGGACAGCCGTGTGTGCGGGTGCTGTGCTGGGTCTGGGTCTGCTGCAAGACCCTGCTGCTCTCCATGGGGCATGGGATGGAGCAGCAGGGGAAGCCTCCACAGTATGCTGCAAACCTGTCCCTGGCAGAGCCTTCTGGCCACTCAGACCAAGTACTTTAGGCATCAGTGAAAGAAATCAGATGTGCAGGAGCACTACACCACTCTTGCATGCATGTTGCCTTGCTCTAGGTAGAGCCTGGTATAATAAGATGTCCCATCAAGAGCTCCCCAGCAAACAGGGCTGTGCAGGCAGGAATCTGGTCCTGTGCAGAAAAGCCGGGAAAGGTGTAGGCATATTCAGAATCCATCTGTGAAACTGCATCATGTATAACATTGCTTTTGACTGTGAATCAGTGAGAAGTGTTTTCCCATCTGGAAAAAACAAAACAAAACAAAACAAAACAAAACCAAAAACAACAAAAAAAATGAGACTGCAGTGCACTCCTGGGGTGAAAGGTGCCATTTCCAGGCAGTGGCTCTTCTCAGTTGTAGCATTCATTTAAAGCAAGAATTGTAGAATTCATTCAGGCCCCATGCAAAGGCTCAGCTTTGCACTGTCCAGTGCCCCACTGATGCTTTGCAGAGCTGACGGCCATTTGCCAACATTGCCAAGCAGGGCTGTACATACCTGCCTGGCTTGTTAACCCAGCTCTGCTCCATGCAGTGCGGGAGCCTGACGGCTCCCTCACATCAACATCCAAGGCTGCCGGGTCCCCAGCATCCTCCACACCTGGGCAGGGCTGGTGCCAATGGGGTGCATATCCAGCCTGCCTGGGTGCAGCATGGGGCTGGTTGGTGTTGGGCTGGACCAGGGACAAAGATGGACTTAGAGAGCAGGTGTCAGTGTTGGCTGTGGTGCTGTGGGCTGGCACAGCCGTGCTGGAGGAGCTGCAGTGAACAGCTGATGTCCAGGTGTCTGTGCCACTCTGTGCATCCATGGGCTGCCAGAGCTGCTGCCCAGGTCAGGCGGGGAGTGCCAATGGCGCAGAAAGGGGAGGCCCCTTCTGAGGAACCTCTTCCTAAAAAGCTGCAGCCAGAGAATGGCATCGTGTGTTGGACTCAGGTCAAATGAAGAGTTTCCAGCACAAGCAGTTGTCCCAGCAACAGTCCAAGCAAATTGTCCGCCATCCTGCCACTCACCCAACTGCCCAGCTTTCCCTCTGTCCATTCCTCCACCCATCCCTATCTCCATCCTCAGCCATTCTCCTGTCCCCTTGTCTCCATCCCTCATCTTCTATCTCTTCATTCATTCCCATGAATCCTTTTATCCCTATACAGTTATCCCTCCATCCTTTGTCCCTCCAACTGTCTCCGGCCATCCCTCCTGTAATCCCTTAATCTGGGCAGTGTTCTCCACCTACAGACCCAATCCCCAACCACTGTCCTCCCCAGAGCACACCAAACCAGGATGCTTCCCTGCTTGGGCATTTCATTAGTCAGCAAGAGAAACCTGAAAACACAAAGCAACCTGTAAATGCAATGTAAAACTACATTACACCCAAATCTGTTTCTTTGTGAGACTCAGAGGTCACCTCTCCCTAGTGAGCAGCTGGAGAGTTGCTGAGAAGAGATGTTCCTCCTGCCCACATGACATGGTGATGCAGTGTCATCCCCTGGGATGCCGGCTGCCGTAAAGGAGAAGTGGGGGCCACCCATGCGCTGCCCTGCCAGACCTTGTCACAGGCCTGGGAGCACTCCTGGGACAACACAGCCCACAAGCATGGAGGTCTTCAGAGTGCCAGTGATTTTAGGGCACAGAGGCTTGCAGGGATCTCACTGCAGGAATGGCATGGCCAGCTTTAGCCACAGCCCAGGAGGGACCTGGACCTTCACAGCCAAACGTGGCTCAGTCCCAGTACCCAACACCACAGAGGCTTTGGGTCACAGTAAAATGGGTTGAAACAAAAGCATCCTGTGGAACATAGGGTCCCATCTGATGTGCTCTGGACCTCTGACACTGCTGACAGCAGTTTGCTGTGACCACCCTACCACCCACTTTATGCTCATGCCAAGGGGTTTCACCCCACTCGTGGGGATCCAGTGAAGAAGGCATCAAGAAGTAGCAAAATGTTTCAGCTGGAAGGGAGAAGAGCCTGTCCAGCCAGACTGAGCTGCCGTCTCCTCCCCGGCACTGAACAGTAGTCAATTGTGATTTTTAAAAAGGTAACTCCTATTCGGATCTCCAGGCTGTGGCATTATCATAGTCATACAAATGCCAACAAAGCATCTATTTAAAATGTACTGAATTTTGATTACAGCCCGTCCCCTCTCGCTCACTCACTCGCTGTCTTTCTTTCTCATTCATTACTTACTGTGTTAAGCTCCCTGAAATTCAAATAAAATCCCACCTCCTTCCCCCCATCCATATGCGTTGTTCGATTCAGCTCTGATGTCTGGGCTTGACGAATGAAGGGGAATATAACAGAAGACAAAGCTGTCAAACTTCTCTGGGCTGTGTTGACTTCCCATCACCCCTGTGGACGGAGGGGAGACCGATCCATCTGTTTTGGAGTCAGTAGCACAAACAAAAGCAAAAGACAATGGCAGGAAGCACTTGAAAGTTCAAATTCTTTCTTTGGTTTCTCTTGGAACAACAGAACCTACGTAATGTGGCCAGCGGACAATAACATGCAGCCAGGGACACACAAAAATGCCAGAAGAATGTGCTTACGACACGAAATGTTCCAATATTTTTGTTTTATTGGAACAAAAATAGAAAAGGAAAAAAAAAAAAAAAAAGAAAGCCTTTGGAGTTCCTAGATTTCTTGGACTGGGTTTCTTTAGAGAGTGCTGCAAAGCAGGGCAGCTCTGGGTGCTGCAGCAGGGCCAGCAGTGGGGCTGAGGGCTCAGCCCAGAGTTGAGCACCGCCAGCCCCACTCTGTCCCTGTCCCCATACATAGCTCCACTGCACCCTTGGCCTCGGCGCTTCCCCTCTGCTCGGGGCCACCTGGGCGGCTGTGCACATGCGAGCCCAGGGCACAGTGTGGCTTCGCGGGTGCTGGGCTGGCAGCCAGGGGCATGCAATTTGTATTCACTGACCAGCCAAAATCTCCTGCAAAGGGGCTCCTGGAGGCCCCAGCCCACTCCATGGGAAGAGATTTACACAGAAATGCTGCATTTCCTTGGGAAACAGTCTTTTTGCTCATGGTTTGCACAGCCCGGCTGGCCAAAAGACACAGGAAAAGGTGCATGATAAAAAGCCCTGTGTTTCTCTCCACAGCAATAAAATAGCACCTGAATGATTTTTTTTTTTTTTTTTATCAGCAGTACTGTCTCAAACAGAGGCACTGTTGGGGATGGCAAGGCAGGCAGGGGAATGGGTATATGCGTGTCTCACTGCAGGGGCTGCCCCAGCACCTGACTTGTGCAGAGCAAAGCAGTGCCCACAGTCATAGCTATGACCCCACTTCAGGTTTTGCTCTGTCAATCCGGTACGAGCAAAGAACACTCACATCTAAGCTGCTACATAGTACCTTAAAGCTCACCCTGTCCAGTGGGCTCTGTGCCTCCAGAAAGTACCTGGGAGCAGAAAGATATTAGGGTTTGCCTGTTAGCGTGGCTCAGAACATTTTGAATCCTGCCAGCAGCACTCCAGCACCAGGAGGGCTTCAGTGTTTTGGTGGTGCCTTACCTGGGTGGGTCCCTGTCCCTTGCCCATGTCACACAGCACCCAAGTGGCACCAAACTGGTTCAGGAAGGCTGACATTTGCAGGACATTGCTTTTGGAGTCCCCAAGAGCCTGCACCCAACATCAGGCTGGGCATGGCACATGTTTCTAGACGATTTCTGGACATTGCCAGAGCTGTTACAATTATCTGTATGGAAAGAGCATGGTCCCTAAATTAACCTGGTGTTGGAGGCTTGCTGCGCCCTGCCCCCAATGATACAGGCATGGGGCTGCTGCTGTTTTTCCCACTTCCCTGTGCAGCTGAATCCTGCCCCAGGTGCCTCCAAAGGTGCAGGGCTCAGTCTGCCCTGGTCTACGGGAGAAGACTGGGGACACCTTTGGTGATGCTGCCTCTCATCCCACGGGGGGCTGCTGGAGTCAACGCTGGTCTGATGGCAGTGCCTGGATGCCGATGGCCCCATTGTCACAGCCCAGAGGCCCAGCATAGGCTGGGAGGGAACCAGGCCACCTCACCCGCCTCACTGAGGGCAGTAAAGAAGCCTAGGAGGGTTTCCGGATACTTAACCTGCCAGGCTGAGGCTACAGACCCCAAAACCACTGATCCAGGGGAGCCAATGCAAGCTGGGGCACAGGGAGCTCATGCCTCACTCCCCCAGGGCAGGGGCTGCTTTTGAGGCCCAAACCCCAAGCACTTGGCCTGGCTGTACCCTGAGCCAACACCCTCAGCTACTACTGAGGCTAGGATGGAGAAACCATCAGAGCCCCGGACACACAGTCCCCAACCCACCAGCCCCGCAAGTGTTCTTCAGGGATCATCAAATCCCAGGTGCAGCGCTGCCAGTGCAGGTCACAGTTACCTTGTGGGCCCCAAGGAGAACACAGCAGCTTAAAGGGAGAGCCAGGAACCCATCACCCCCATCACAGCTGCCACACAACCCCATGCATGGGAAAGAAACAAAAGACATTTTTTTTTTTTATAAAAAGATCAATGAAAAATTTATTTATAAATTTCGCACTCTGGGGCTACATGTCTATATCATACACTCAGGAATATGCTGTACTGTACAGACTTTATCCAGTTAGAAATGATCATATAGTGACCCACATACAGCTTCAATATAAGCCTAAAAATTCTTAACATTAATTAACATAATTAAAAAAGGTATTCGCATCTAAAGAAAAATCTACAGAAAAACTCCTTTCTGGAGCAATCTGTGCATCAGCTTCAATGTCTGCTTATTTCACTGACATTATCAATATATTCTTCTTACAAAAATAATAATAATAATTAAAAAGATGACTGCCATAAGGTGACCAGTCATGCACGAAAGAGCCTCCCCCACCTGCCTCTTTTCTTGTACTCCCCGTTTTGGCGTGAAGGGTCAGCAGCACTATGAGCCAACAAGGGGGGCGGGGGGACCCTCATTTCAATTTGAATCAATCTGCATCCCTTTTACTTCTCAAGATAAAGAGAGACGGGGTGTGGGGGTTGCATAGAAAATTGAAACTCTAGGGACTAAGAAGGGCAGCAGCTTTTCAGTAAAATACAAAGGGATGTAAAAATACATCAACTCACAATTTCAGAGCAAACCCCCTTCCCCGACATACAATTTCCAAAATCTCAGCGTGTCTAAAGCTCCAGGAAGCTGGAAAGGAACAATACTTTTCTTAAACTCACTCAGCAATTCACACAGGAGATTCACAGTCTTAATAGGTATTTTATAAAAATATAAATATGGGTTACATCATGTTGTCTTTACAACACTGGACAGAGCTCCCTTTAGACTGGGTTTATAACCAAGATTTCTTTTTAAAAATCCATCTAGAACTTGGCTTTAAAATACACTTTTTTAATATTATGTCATAAATGTTATGACATTTCAATGTGGCAAATCCATTTAGTCAAAAAATGTGCAACCATCTGGTAACAACAATAAAACCTCGCTAGAAAAGATATTGTTCCCACCCTGTAACTATTACACAGAAGCACCAGTGGAAGTGCTGGACACCACCTTCAAGGCTCACAGAAAAGACTTCAGCTAAGCAGTTCCTTGCAAGTTACAGCATTGACAGTAGACACTTGCAACAGGGATTTTTTCCTTTTTCTTCTTTGAATCTGGAGCTTTTTACTTATCCCAAATTGTTGAAGTGGAAGAAACAAAAACTGCAGGTGAAACCATCAGAGACAAAGCAGAATATTCAGTGCAATGGGAAATAATAATGGCAGACTCAAGGCTTTAGTTTTGAGACTAGGAAAAAAAAGCATATTTCCCAAACCATATTTTGAAACACTCACCACCAGCTTCAAACAAAAACCAGGCTCACAAACTTCACCCACAAATATATACACATACATGATAAATAGTTAAGACACAACCCAAAAAAAACAGCAGGTAACTATTTTTAATTGTAATGGTTTGGATAAAGGGAGTAAGAGAGGAAAGAGCAGGGAGATGGCAGTGATATGGTTGGTTTTAGTGCAGACAAACAGAAGAGGGATGAAAGACCAGGGGGAGAGAGGAGACTTCTGAAATTTTCCGCATTTTCCAAATGGATGTTCTTGTGCCATAGCAATAAAAAGCAGCATTGCGATTATACGTGCAGTCACTTCAAAATGCGGCTTAGGGTGGCTTTCTCTTCTTCCTCCCTTTCTTTTATAAATATATATATACTTAGACATATATATATATAATATAAAAGGCAGGTGACTCTACATACATCAAGTGAATCATTCTGCATTGAGAAGTGTTATCCAAGTTTCACCAAAAGAAAAAAGTTCCCAAACTATTTCTCAGTAGTTTTCAGGCATCTCTCTAGGCAGCAGAGAGCGCTCGCGCCCCTTTTCTGTGCAAAAGCAAATCCTCTGCCTCTAGAGTTTATTTCACTTTTTTTTTTAATATGAAAAAAAGTTCAGGGTTTACTAATCCTCCCTTCACACACAAAACCAGAAGGAAGGATTCAACGTCTTTTCCTGTGATCTCACGTGTGCTGAATGGATTCAAGAATCGGCTGAGGATGCAGACTTTCTTCGGACACCCACAAAAAAGAGAAAAAAAACAGAAAACCCAGCACACACACAAAAAGCAATCAGGCAGGGCGAGAAAACCAAGTCTGTCATATTCCAATGGAGTTGCCTCAAAAAAAAAAAAAACAAAACAGAACAAAAAATGAAACCGAGCAGTAGGAAGACACTGGGCGAAGCCTGCCGGAGGAGACGCGCGTCCCCCTCCGGGGCAGGGACGGGGCCGGCGGCTGCCGGGAGCCACCTGCCCGGCCGCTGGCGCCGACTCCCGGCGTGGTCGGAGCTGGCTCGGGGGAAAGCACCGCCCGGCGACGTGGGTGCATCTGGGGAGGTGTTGAAATGAATTCGTTTCTGAGCCAGAATACTTTAAAATCGAGGGACAGGCCACCACGGGTGTTAGAGGAGAGGGGAGAAAGGATTAAATATTACCGGGGAGGGAGGGGCGGGGGGAGGGGGGGGAAACAACCGTTTTAAAGCATCTGACCAGATGTCAAACTGAAACCGTGAATACTGTGAGTGCAGCCGAGGTAGATGGAAAAAAAAATTACAGTAGGAAAACAACCCTTGGAAGAAAAACAAAATTAGAAGCAGGTAAATGGCGGTGTGTTTGTTTGTTTGCTTTCAGTAAATCTTTGCGGGGCCCCAAATTTCTTTGCCAAAAAACAAACAAACAAAAAACACACACACACAAAAAAAAAAAAAAATCAAAAAAAAAAACAACCAAACCACAAAAACCACGGAGTCCGAGCAGCTTTGACATGTCAGGAAGGCGGCGGGGCGGCCCCGCGGCATCACCGGGCGCCGGCGGAGTATTTGGCCTTGGTGATCAGGTAGAGGACGATGTCCTGGTGGCCCCCGAAGGCGGCGATGTGCAGCGCGCTCCAGCCGTCGCGGTTGGCCAGGCGGATGTCGGCGCCGAACTTGACGAGCAGCTTGACGAGCTCCAGGTTGCCGTCGATGACGGACTGGTGCAGCGCCGTCTGCCCCTCGGGCCCGAAGGAGTTCACGTTGAACTCGCAGTTCGTCATGTTCTGCAGCAGCGACTGCAGCTCCTTGGTGTTGCCGCGCCGCACCGCCTCCTGGAAGACGCGCTGGCTCGGCGGCGCCGCGCACGGCGACACCTCGCTCTGGCTCATGCTGCCGCCGGCCCCGCTCGCCTCACGCCCCGCATGGACGGCGCCGCCGCCGCCTGGGCCGGGCCGCCGCTACCCCGCGCGGCCGGGCATGCGGGGCCGGGCTGCGGCGGGTCCTGGCCGCCGCTCCGCGCTGCCTCGCGCCGCTCCGCGCCCCGCAGCCGCCGCCGCCGCCGCCGCGCCCGGGCCTCTCTGGAGCGGAGCCGGCCCCGCGCCGCGCCTTTTACCCCCCCTTTTATTTGCATAACAATAGCACGGCCCGGCGGGAGGGGGGCGGGGCGCGCCGCCAGCTCGCCCATTGGAGCGGCCGCGCGGGGGGGGCGGGGAGAGCCCTTCCCCCACTGCCGAGCTGCGGGGGGGAGGGGCTGGCCCGGGGCTCCCCCGGCCCGGAACGGCCCGGACCCGACCCGACCCCCCCGCGGGCACGGCCCGGCCCCGTGCCTCCGGGCTGCAGCCGGCTCGGCTCGGCCCGGCTCGGCCCGGAGTAACCCGGCCCGGCGGCACGGAGCCTTCCCTCGCTTATCCCGCTTTGTTGGGCCCGGCCCGGCCCGGCCCGGCTCAGCACAGCACAGCACAGCCCGGCTCTGCTCGGCTCGGCCCGGCCCGGCTCAGCACACCCCGGCCCGCCTCGCTTTGCCCCGGCTCGGCTCGGCTCGGCGGGGCCGTGCTGGCCGCAGGCAGGGGGCACCCGCGGCCGAGGCGGGGGCTCCGTGCCGAGCCTGCGGGAGCTGCGCGAGGATTTGCGGGGCCGGGAGCGGGAGCGGGGTGCGGGCAGACGCGGGGCGCCCCTGCCGCGGGCTCCGCTGGGTGCAGCCGGCCCCGGGAGGCTCGGTGCCGCTCACTCGGTCCCTGGGGTCTCCTGGTGCGGGAGCGCTGTGCGGTGCGGCCGCTGCGGGGAGGCAGGAGCGTGGATACAAAATCAGCTCA
Organism: Anas platyrhynchos; assembly: GCF_047663525.1. Taxonomy (NCBI): domain Eukaryota; kingdom Metazoa; phylum Chordata; class Aves; order Anseriformes; family Anatidae; genus Anas; species Anas platyrhynchos. The sequence continues at coordinate 3,253,802 of NC_092604.1, forward strand.
TCGGGCAAAAACGTGCAGGCGAGGCCGGTGCTGGGGCACTCGGGGCCTCCCGCCTGCTGCCCCCAGCCTCGTGCACTGCTGGGGACTGAGGATGGTGCACCACGGCGCTGGGAAGGATGGAGCCCCCCCGGCGCCCATTTGGCCCGGGGAAGAACAAATGGCAAAGGCTGGTGCAAAGCAGAGACCCTGCCCCGGGACCCCGCGCCCCCCGGGACAGCACATCCGCCTCCATGGGGCGTTTGGTCGGCTGGAGCAGGGCGGGAAGTGCGTGAGGAGAGGAAGGAGCGTGCCATAAAACACGGCGATGGCAGCCCCGTGCTGTGCCAAGGGCCCCCGCAGCTGGCCAGCAGATGCCAGCACGCCGGCTCTCACCTGGCCTTGCTGGCATGTTGCTTTGGGGGTGGAAAGGGACAAATCAGCCAGCTGCCAAATCCTGCCCAGATCAAGTGAGAGCTCTTGGATGGATTGCACTGTGAGCTCGGGGCATGAGCTGCCCCATGGTGTTTTCCCGTGGCTTTTCCCTGGGGCTGGGCGGACTGGGGCTGGTGCTCTGCTTGTTCCCTCACTGGGTCTGGCTTGTCTGTTGGAGGCAGGTGACCCAGGCTGATGGGGGCTGCGAGGCAGCAGCGATGCCACTGGCTCACCCAGCCAGTGAAAGCAGCTCTTGGCTTGGCAGCAGAAGTCAAGGCCAGCACTGAAGTGAGCACGGCCCTGCCTGACTCCGATGTAAGGGACCGACAGCTTCCATAAGGGACCACTCCTCTAGGTCTGTTCTTTGCAGCCAGTTCTTCCCAACCCTATCCCCATTTCAAACCTCATTCCATGCCTGTGCCCACCCCCATCTCTGTCACCATCCCATCCCCATCCCTATCCCATCTCCATCTCAACCGCATCCTCATTCCCATCTTCATCCCATTCCCATACCATCCCCCTGTATCACCCCCACATCATGCCCAGCTCAATCCCTCTCCCACTCCCACTTCCATTTCCATCCCATCCCATTCCCATCTTAATCCCCATTTCCATGCCCATCCTAATCCCTGTCTCAAATCTATCACCATCCCATCCTCAGTCCTATCTCCACTCCACACCATTTGATTTCCTCTATCCAGAGCTCTCCCAGTCACATCTTTTGAATGCGAGTGCATTGAGGTGCATCGCTCTATATAAAGGTGCCATATGGAAGTGCAACACAAAACTGAGGGTTTTGATGTGATCACAGTTGAGGTGGTGGTGCTGGGACAGCACAGTAGCTGCTGCTGCAGTAGGGCTGCAGCCACCCCCCCCCCCCCCCCCTCCCTTTTTGGTGTCCTGTGTCCCTTTTCTCAGGATATCTCCTGTACCACTGGGATGTGGAGCCCCCACAGCACTGGCAGGCACACCTCACTGCTGCATGCATGGCCCTGGTGGGCACCACCATCCCCTGGCACAGGACACAGTGGTGGCCTCAGGGCTTTTGAGTCACATCTGTCCCATGACAGCAGTGAGGAGACTTCCCCCTCCCTCCCCCCTCCAAGGATGGAGGCAGTGGCCCTGCCCCACATCGCCCCAGCTGTGGTGGCAGTGGGGGACACGAGTGGCAATCCTTGGCCTCCTCTATCTGGGGTGAATGGAGGGACGTGCCTGGAGCCGCTACGGTTCACAGGGGATTGTGGCTGCCCCGCACCCCGAGCTGCACTGAGGTCCTGTCACAGCCTGGCAAAGTGAGTGGCCCCGGCAGCGCAACCCCCGGGGAAGGCTGGAGCTGCATGGCCATGGAAGCTGCCCCACTCAAGAGCCCAGCAAAGGGAAAGCATCTGCTCGTGAGGCTGCTTCTGCCTGAGTTGAACGGTGCCGCGGCTACAATGGCAGGATTGTGACACCCAGGACACTTGGCTTGCAGTTGTGGACCAGGGTCACTAAACAAGGGTCACCATCCCCTGGGGTGCCTGCAGCTGGTGTCCGTCTGTCCCCACCGCGAGGGCTGTGGTCCCCCAGCTCCAGCACCACGGGGCTCCCTCCTCTCCACTCTGAGCAGAGGAAGTCTGGTGTGGGGTCTCTGCTGGCGCCAGCTCACCCTGTCCTTTCCACTCCTAAATATCCCAGGGCAGCTGATTTGGTGCAAACTGGCTTAGCATCTGCTATGGGCCAAATCCTGCAAGTTGTCAGTGCTCTAGCACTTTAGTGAGCCGTGGGATACTGAGAATTGCTCACACCTCCCGGTCTGGGACTCGGCCAGAGCTACGTCCTCACAAGCAGCTCTGCATTTGCCAGTGACACTGGTGAGAAAAATAACAACCCGGGCAGGGACCCAGTCATGCAAATATCCCTCTTTGGCAGGTGGGGGCAGGACTCTGCCTGGGAACGGGGCCAGGGAAAGAGGAAAAATAAAAAAAAAAAAAAAGAAAAAGGCAATTTTGAAAGCGTGCATTTCAGCTCCAATTTGTGTTTTGGTTTTGTAACCGGAGACGAGCCGGGTGCATTGCTGCGGCCCTCAGCAAGCCAGGCCAGCCTTCTGACACCGCTTTGGGTTTCAGGTGGCCAGACGGGCCACGGCGAGTGTGCTGGAAGGCCCCGAGAGGCATTCCTCTTCGCCCAGCACTCAGCAGTGCCTTGCAAAACCAGTAGTCCCACCCTGTGATTTATCTGCTCCTTTCTGAGAACAGGGGAAGCCGCAGAGAGCGCCGGCGCTGCTGCTGGTTGGGGGAGGAGGGGAGAAGCAGCCCGGTGCTGTAACGCATTTAGCGAACGGTCACGCAGAGAAACGCAGAGGCGTGAGACGTGACGACTGAATTTCCCCCTGCTTAGGAGAGTCTGGGGCGAGATGGGCAGGGACTGCTGCCTCCCCTCCATTTGCTTTCCTGGTGGCACTGCAGGCTCAGAACCGCCACACCAGGCTCAGCACTATGGGCTGGGTACGCTGGAGCCCTCTCCAAAAATGCCGAGCAGGCAGTGCCCATCCTTCGGGCGAGGCGGACAGGCAGCGAGAGTCCAGCCACCCCCGGAGGCCTCCTTGAAGGGAGTCGGAGAGCCAGGGGGACGGATCCGGGGCAGGCGGCGAGGGGGCGTGCCCCCACTTAATTCATTAAAATGTGTCGGAGAGCGTGGGAAAGACCAGAGCTTTTCTTCCCAGCACAGAGACCCAGCAAAAGGCGCGCGCAAGAGAGAAATCAGCCTGCGCACACTCTCGGCTTGCTGCGAGCTGGGAGGAAGCTCAAAGGCAGTGCAGGAACTGCCGCAGCCCAGGGCTGGCCAGGCTGGTGTTGTGTCCCCATCATGGGTCACCAGAGCCACAGCTCTGCCAGCGCTCCCTGCCTGGCTGAGAGGACGTGGGGAGGGAAGGGAGCCCTGTGCTGGGTGCTGAGGCTGCTTGTTTGCAGCGTGGTTTTGGGAACATTCTCCCTCCCATAGCTGCATCTTTGGAAGCCCGGGTGGGAGGAGGAGAGCCCTTCCCGGGGAGGCTGCTTCCCAAACCTGGGAGGGAGCTGCAGGGAAGAGAGTGCTCAGGGAATTGCCGCGAATCCTCCTCTGCTCACAGCAGGAGCATGTGGGGCGATGGCTTTGGGAGCAGCCTCGCACCCATACCAGCTGGGTAACATGGGCACATCACACACTGTCAGCCTTCAACACCCAAAAAGTGCCCCAGGCTGGGCCAATCCCTCTGCCAGTACTGCAGGCAGGGAGATCTTGAAGAAGCTGAGGTTTGCAGAGGAACCTTTGGCTTGTGTGGCAAGAACAAGTGTGCAGGTCCCCTGCAGCTGCTGCAGTTCAGTGACTGGGAAGCCTGGGGACAAGAGAAGGATCCAGGCATCCTGGGTCCCCCTGGGACACCCACACCATGGGGGGCATCGCAGGGATGTGTGCTGGGGACCTGCTGCTTCCCATGGGTGGCAGCTGGGATGCTCCACATGGTTCCTCCCACCCAGCCCATGATAAACAGGGTCTAAAACCTGAGCACATCTCGAGCATGGTCACAGTCCCGTGTGTGCTCATTGTCTTTGGGGGGGTGCACCCAGGGAGCAGCCCTGCAAGGTGGCCCTATGCAGCAGGACCTCGATGCCCCTCAGGGTCTGCAGTGACTTGTACAGGGCTGTGCAGACTCGTCTGTTCCACTCTGGCTTGGCCTTCAGCCCATGCAGTGGTTTCAATCCCTGTCTTATCAGCCTTCCTCAGTGCTGGGTCTTATCCTGCTGGGAATGCTGCAGCACTTACGATGTCCAAACCCCGCCTAAAGCCTACAGCCTCCACATATCTGACAGCAGGAAAATGCTGTTCAGGCAAACAGCCACCAAATTTGACACACTCGGAGGTGGAGAGCTGCTGCTGCTCCTGCCCTTGGCTGCACACAGGGCTCTCCAGCTGCTGGCCCTGCGGGCCACCCCGTGGCATTGCCTTGGCTGATGTCCCTGCTGCAGCTGCGCATGCTCGAACCAAACTGTGCTTGAGACCGTGTCTCCAGAGACAGCCGTCACTCTGCGTGCCTGCTCCTTTGCAGTGGATGCAAGGATCAGGGGCCATCAGCACACAGCTCCCACCACTCCATTCCACCAGGAGATGTGGTACAGCCTGTTGAGCCTGGCATGGGCACCCAGTGACTGCTCTGTGGGGACATTTCTAGGGTCAGGGCAGGCTCAGGGGTGACACAGCTGTAACTCTCTGCAGGACATAGAGTGAGACACGCTAGAGGATGGGAGTTCATTTGCCTGAAAGTCATGCCCACATATTGGCAGGCTGATGAGAAAGGACTGGTCCCAGGATATTTCCCAGGGAGCAGACATCTTCCTGATGCAAATATCCCTCTCACATGGCACTGACACTTCTCCCCTCTGCTGCCCCCCAGCCAGAGCTGCCCCCAGCCCGTGGGAGCAGCATTTCAGCAGCACAGGGCAGCAAAATGCCCTGAGCCTGCAGCCAACCTCAGGCTCGCCAAGGCTGGGTCTGTGCCCAGAAATGTGCTGGTTTGTTTGAAAACGGCAGCCGAGCAACTGGGAGCTTGGTCAGAGCATCTGGCTCCGCAGCGCCCGCTTGGAGGGAGCCTCGGCCCTGAGGATGAGTGGCTCAGCCCCAGCCCTCATCCTGCCGTGTGCTGGGATGGACTGGCCCTGGCTGAAGCCATGAAATCACACCAGGGAAAGCGGAGCTGATTCCTCTGAGCTGGTCAAACATGCGGCAAGGTTTCCGATCCAGATTACACAAGGAAGGAAGTTTGCTCGGAAGGGGATGGGGATAAGGTGGGGGAGAAGGGAGGGAAGCACATTCCTGCCTGATGAGGAACAATGTTGATATATTCATTTGTAAACTAAAACTGGCCCAAGTGCCAAACACCTTGTCCCCATCAAACTCCGAAGGATATGTGAGAAATACACAAGGCGAGGAGAGGAACTGGGCTGATATCCGATGCAGCGTGTGAGTTCCTGGGGCTCTGTGGGGCCGTGGCAGTTGGAGCCACCCCAGAACTGAACAGAAAAGCCCGGGGTCAGGGCTGGCAGCACTCATGGGCCATCTGGTGGCTGCTCCTGCACCCCAAAATGCTCCTGGCCCCGGGGGAGGGGGGAGTGCCGGCATTCCCACTCCCAGCAGGTGCAGAAGGACTCGGGCGTTTCAGCAGGAGATGCTGAAACAGGTGAACACTTTCTGAGATGCTGCTAAATGCCACCAAGGAAACCACATTTTTTCCAGTGTTCTCATCCAGCCTAGGCCCTTCTTTGACAGCACAAAAAAAACCAACAACATTCTTCCTTAGCACCACTTTATGACAGCATTCTCCATGATCATGACATGCAGTGCAGAGGCAGATCTGGGGTGTACGTGCAGTGTCCCGGGGATCGGGCGGCTTTTGGCACGTCCAGGCCACCCAGAGCCTGTATCCCTGCAGGGGCTGCCTGAGCTGCCCTTCAAACACATGATCAAACAGCCCCATAAAAACATGAAGGACACATTACTGCCCTAATAAATGTTAAACATTAGTATGGCACAGACAATGGGATTTATTTTTTTATTTTTTTAAAGAAACCAGATAGGGAAACAATATTGCAGGCTGATTAAAAAGCTGGTTTAATTCTCTTTGATGTGTATCCACCATTGAAAACCGGACAATTTATTACTTCCTGGATGCTGCTCAAGGCTGGTCTGACTTGGAGTTTGATGTTGACTGTGTCTATGCCTGGAGATAACCTTGCTGCACAGATGGCATCTCCACATCCTCCTCTTCAAGCAGCAGAAGGGAGAGGTGCTGTAGCTGAGCACACATGGGTATACCTGGGTCTCAGCCACTGCCTCACATCCCCTGGAGTTCTGAGCTGGAGCAGACCCACGGGAGTCATTTTGTGCCATGCCCACATGCAAAGACTGCCCTGGGCTGCTCCTGGCCAAAACCAGATCCTGCTGTGGTGAAACTGACTGCCAGGGTGGAGGCATCAGGGTGATGAACTTCTAGAGGTGCCCAGGAGGCAACCCTGCTGTCCCCAGTGACCAGAGGGGCCCCTTCCAGAGAGCTGTGTGGCCAGGAGCCATCTCCAGGGCTAGGGACAGGGTCAGCTGCTCTGCTGTCCCTCCAGCCAGCTGTCTTCAGTGCAAAGGTCAGGTAGACAGGCATGAAGCCATGGCTCAGAAAAATCCAGTAAACAAAGCACCAAAATGCCCACAATCTGTCTGAAAACATAACTCGTTAGGCTCAGCGCTCATAGGTGCAGCTCCAGCCTCCTCACTGCCGTCTGGGGATGGGATGACTCAGGTGTTTGTATGACTCAGAAATTTCCCCCTACCTTGGTCCAGTGGGGTTCACGTCATTACACAATTACCCACGAGGGGGTAGATGTGTTGCTCACCACTGAGGCTGGGGGCGGTCTTGCTGTATTCCGTTCCCATTTTCTGCCCTCATGGAGCAAACCCCAAGAGCCTCCTTGAACTGTGGCAGGATGCTGACATGTGCAAGTCTGCATAGAGATGCTGTTGTCTTGTGGGTGAAGCACAAGCTTTGTCCTCCCTCTGCTCTAAGGATTCTCCACAGAGTCCCTACGCCTCCAGAGGAGCTGTGGGGTCTGGTTGCCCAGAAGGACATGGCAAGGCATGAGCTAGGAGCATTCGTGGAGGAGGTGGCTTGTGTTGCTGAGCTGATGACTGTTCTGCAGAGTACTGGCATCAGAAGTGGGTGAGCATAAGGATATGACCAGTGCTACGCCATTTCTGGGTATCAAATACAACTCTTGGACCCACAGGGACAAATGGAGAAACCCCCAAACAGCTCAACTGTTCAGATCCATCAGGCTGAAGCTGTCAGCACAGCAGCCCAAGGCTGACAGCAGCAGGACATCCTCAAGGGGGTGGATGTGGATCAGGGATGACCCAGGTGGGTGCTGGGGGTGCCTCAGTGGTGACCCTGTTTGCAACTTTCCCAGATCTCCTTCCTGCCTATGGGAAAGGGATGGAGAGGGAAAGGTCTGATCAAGAGCCAGTGCTTCAGAGCTGGAGGCAAAGGTGGATGAGAGAACATGGATGATGGTCCATGCTGCTGGGAGTGCAGCTGGCACACTGAGAGCACCTCTGTCTGTGTGTGTCCCTGTCCAGGCAAGGCCACAGTCCTGCCACAGCACCAGGGACAACTCAGGTTGGAGGAACCTCAACTGCTCAGAGTGAACACAATTGCTTTGAATGCTGTCTTTGGGAATAGGGGACAGGCATTTTTCAACCATCTGCCAGCAACATCTAGGAGGAACACCTCTTATCATAGGTAATGTCATCTGCAGGGAGGGGGGTGATGCCTGAGGTTGTGGTGTCATTGGCACAGTAACAAAACCACTCAGACTTTCCCAAGGGGTAGATGATCACTTCCTAGTGCACAAAGCCCTGTGCTGACAGGGTATTCAATACTGGAGCTCATCCGGAAGGCCCAGGACGAGTTCATTTTGTCCCAATGATGGCGACTGGCCCAGGCCATGGAAAAACAGGTTATTTGTCTCCAGCTCACAGTATCATCACCCATGAGTGCATATTTAGTCCCTCCACTAACTGATTTTCCAGCACTAGAAGCCCTGCAAACAGTTGCCAGTGCACCAGGCCAGGAGTGCCCATTAAAGATGTCAGTTTAACAAAACAGCTTCTTCTTGGCTGCCACTGCCTGGTCCCAAACTTGTATCAGAAACAGGCAAAAATGACCTCGGGGTAAAAGGGAAGATGAAATTCCAATTCCAGATAAAGAGGGAATTAAGAAAAATGCACTACCACCTAGACAGAGCTCAGGGCTGGAAAACCAGGAAATGAAACACAATTCCTTTAGGTTATGCAAAATATGTAGGCAACTGAGTGGGGAAACTGAAAGAATCAATGGATAAATGATGATGACTGAGAACAAGGCAGCTTAATCCCATAGGAGAAATAATCCCCTATGCACCGCATGGCTTGAGGTGTTGATGCACGTGTGGGGAGGGTTGCTTGTGCCAGCCTCCAGCAGCCGACCTGCCTGGTGCGGTTACAGGAGGAGCCACCAGCAGCTGCAGAAGGGCACGTTTCAGAAAGGAGGCAATGGGGTGGCTGGGAGCGAAGCTTTTGCTAAAACAGGATGGTTTTGGTCAGGGAACCCTGGTGGGCAGCACCATGGCAGCCCCACTCCCCTCTGCTGTCTTCTAATTGGGACTGGGGCAAAACGGCTGCATCATGGCAATGCAAAGGGGATGGGAATGGAAATGTCAGCAGCTGGGGGAAGCCCCTGATACTGATGCTGAGCTGTGGTGGCAGGAGCTCACTGGGGTGGCATGTCCAGCATGCTGCTGTGCAGCAGGGTCTGCCAAGAAGAGATGTTAGGTGCCTGTGCTAATGTCACAGCAGGAGCTCATGGAAAGAGGGGTGAAAGAAGTGTTTTTGTGAGGCAAGAGGGAGTTGCCTTGGGCCCCTTTGCCACAGGGCTCAGGTGGGGATCAAGAAGTGCTGGGTGAAATGTTCCTGTGGAGAAGGAGCCCTCCCCACCGCATGGCCAAGAGCACTCAGAGAGGGAAAGCAAGTCAACATTTCAGAGTAAGCTGCCTGGGCAGGCATTTCACCGGTCTGTAAATGTCACACTTAAACCAAGAGCCCCTCGGGCCCTGTTAGCAATAACATCAGTGCCTGGTAGTTAACTAGGATTAGGGGAGGAATGTTGCAAATGCTCCTCTGTTACTGGGTGGAGTGCACTTAGCCTGTCCATGGGACAGGAGATGCCAGCCAACAGTACCCAGAGTTACAGGACCAAGCTGTGAGGGCTCCTCACCTCACTGCTGCTGCGACCTGGGAGCCTGTGTCCTCCACTGACCCCTGCAGCCTCCTTTGGACACTGGGTGGTCCCGCTGGCAGCCCCGGCTCCTGGTGATGGAGGGACCACAGGCTGTACTGCCACTCCTGTGTATGTCACGCAGAGCCCTGGGCATGGGGGCTACTTGATGGAGCTGCCCAGGGCTGACAGAGCTGGCCAGGTGTCTTGCACCCACAGGAGCTCCCTCTGGAGCCATCCTGCTCTGCTGGGGTGCAGGGTGATGCAGGTGCCAGAGGGCATCTTGGTGTACCCACAGGGGTTTTTGGTGGCTGCCCAGCATTGCTCAGCACCCCCAGCCTGTGCCCACCCAGTGTGTCCGTGGAACAGCTTGGAGAGCCTCAGGTGATGGGGCCAGGGCAAGAGGGAGACTGGGGACAGATGGTGGCATCATGCAGAGCCATGTGGAATGAGTCCCACAGCCTGGGGAGCGTGCTGGGTACCAGAGAAGCTTTCTCAATGTGCTGCTGTTAGGGATGCTGCTCCCGGCTCCCAGCACCTGGCAGGAAGGCACAGAACAGGGTGCTGCCCCCCCCCCCCCCCCATTGACCTCCTCATGGAGAGCAGCATGTGGCTCAGCTGGATGGGGACACACCTCACTGGTGTAAGGGTGCTGCAGACCAATGGGTGCCACAGAGTCAGCAGCACCCACATGGCATTTTGGAGAGCTCAGCCACCCTCTTGCCATGCCCAGCCTGGAGGGAGGCGGAAATAAAGCTGAACATCCCTTCCCCAGATGCTTCTGATTTAATGCTGTCATGGAGTCCATGTTGCAAACCACCAAAACCATCACTCTGTCACTGCAAATAGGACAGCGCCCTCCACCGTGGACCCCAAAATGTGAGCACACCTTCTAGCCTCGCCCCCCCAAACCAAAGCCCACTCCATGCAAACCTGCTCAGGATATCTGGGGAGTGCATCCCCATGGTCCCTGTTCCACTGCCAAGCTGTCCTGTGCCCCATGTCCCCCTCAGCTCAGCTTGTAGATGCTCTGCTCATCCCCCGTGATAACAAGAACATCCTTAAACTGAGAGACAACACGTCCAAAATGGGACCCTTCCCAGAACACTTTCCCACAGCGGGTGCAGCAGTAGAAGTCAGTGAGCTCAGCTTTGTCCAGCACCCCAGGGGGGATGGCAGCAACCTGCAGGGTCGTGCCCTCCTCCAGTCCCACAGCTGTCCCACATGGATCTGTCCGCTCCAGCCACTCGCCCTCTGTGGTCTCAGTGCGCTGGGCAGCATCACAGGTCCGGCTGGACTTCTCCTCGCACAGTGTGGAGCAGCCTGCAGGGACAGGAGACAGCAGATAAACAATCATCCACCAGTGTGACGAGCGAGATCTGTGCTCAGCCACAGGAACAACCCTCACTGAGGAGCTGCTATTCCCTCAGGGCTGCAACCTGGGGAAGAGCACCCCATGAATTCGGGAGGTGATTACCAGCACCAGCACCAGATTGCCTGCCCTGAGCATGGCACCAGTGCAGCCTCCTGTTCCCAGCAGCTCCTCCACCATGTCCTGCTGCTGCTGGAGACCAGCCTTGGTGGTATTCCAGGCTGGGGGACTGCACCAGTGACTGTGTAGCTGTATGGGGTGCAGTGGTTTTGCCTCCCTGATGCATGTCAGGCAATGCTGCTCTCTGAGATGGGCTGTTCTCCCACGAGGCAGCTGCATTGCTGGGCATGCAAATGGCAAAGAGGCCCTTACTGCTGTTATGGTTAAAAATACACCATTAACAGCTGTCAGCGCTGCTCATGACCCCCGTAAGCTCTCCTGCTCTGCCTGGGTGTACTGGGCACTGGGGTATGTGTGACATCCCCTTCCACTGCACCACCCTGGCCCCCCTGGGCAGGGTCACTGCAGGGCACTGCGTGGGGACACGTCCCATGTGCTGTCCCTGCATGCCCTGACTGTGTTCCTGCCGAGCTGGTGGATTGCTGCCATCACAACCAAAGTGCCACAAAACCCACAGCGTTTTTGGCAGCTCGGTGAAGGCTCTCACCGCTCGTGTCCCCGCAGCCGGGGCATGGCGGGTCACTGGATCCGGGCAGCGGAAGCGAGGGCTGAGCTGACTCCCATCCATCAGGATGCCTGGCAGCCGGGAACATGGGGCAGGCTGCACTCACTGCTCTGGGATGACTCATTTTGGCAGGGGGGATTCGTCCTGCCCAGCATCAATTAAGACAATAAAAGGAAAAGGCATCTTGCAGCTCTCCAGCCACATCTCTGGGGCTTCCAACCTGCCCCTTTTGAGGATCAGAAATGACTTAGTTGGGGGCCAGCCACACTGGAGGGGGCACCAGTGGTCCTGGCTGGCTTGTCCCTGCATACCAACACACCAGGAATTTTGGTGGGAGAAAGCAAGGCTAAATGGCTACCCTATAATGGCCACCCTGTCCCATCAGAGCCACCCTATACAGTCTCCCTGAAAATGAAAAAAGCCAAACAATCAAAAAAAAAAAAACAGTTTTTAATTTTCTACAAATTTTCACATCTGGTGAAACATCTGGCTGTTCTAAGATCCTCGAGTTGCTTGGAGTGAGGATAGTGTGTGTGTGTGGGAATCCTCATTCCTGGGGGCTTCTCCAAGACAGAGTTCACCAGTGGGAGGCTGGGGAGGGAGTGCAGCTCTCATCCCATCCCTGCCTCCCCCTAGCCCATGTGTCCTGATGGCACGGGAGCCCTCAGCCAGGCCACACAGGGACCAGCTCTCTGGGAAGGCCAAGCCATGGGATGTGCCCCAAGCACGTAGACCAGTCACCCTGGATAACCCTGGGCAGTCACTTGCTTTCCTTCAGTCTCAGTTCATAACATGCAGACAAAAATATACTCTTTTCCTCTATTCTATTCATGGTGCCTGCTCTGTTCTTAAGCACCAAAACTGTATTGGCCTCCATGACCCCAATGGGATGGATCCAACCATAATCGCAGTGACAGTGACAGCAGCCAGCACTGATGCTGCATGAAAACCTTCCCACACCACGGATGCCCCTTCCCAACCTTGCAGCATCTCAGCCCCAGCAGCATGAGGGCACAGTCAGCCTCGATGCCCTTGGCAATCTGCACTCCCTTTGGGCATGCTCCATCCATCCACCCTGGTGCTGCCTGCAGCAGAATCCCCCTGGCTCTTGCCAGTGGGCGAAGCAGATCAGAGACCTCTCCTTCCCTGCTAGTTCCCCAGACACCCCAGTCTCACCCCCCTGGTAGGTGGCTTGTGAGAAAGAGGCAGGCAGGGAGGAAAAGTTCGTCCCTTAAGAGCCCAGGAAAGAGAAAGGCCGTCATAGTCATCCAGTGCTGTGCCTTACACCCGCACCAGCCCCCTCCTAATTGTAGTGCTTCAAAGGGTTGAAAAAGCTACATCACTTCAAAGTAACCATTTTTGAATAGGAGCTTGTAAAACCCCCTCTCCCCCTCCCACCAAATTCTTTGCAGGGCTTTTGAAGATGCCTGTGCTCCCCTCACCGCAGTGAAAGGGCTGCTGGGCACCAGGCGCAGGGTGCTGGCCAGGCAGTGTCCACCAGGAAAACCATGGTGTGAAAAGGGCAGATCCTTGGGGAAAAAAAACAAAAAACAAAAAACAAACAAAAACAAACAAACAAACAAACAAACAAAAAAAAAAAAACAAAAAAACAAAACAAAACAAAAAAAAAAAAAAAACAAAAAAAAAAACAAGTTTTTCCTGGGAAAAAGGGACATTTTTGGAAGGAGGGAGTTCTTTCTCCCCATGCAGTGTTGCTCCAGTGGGGCCACACTGCAGATCACCCCGACACTGTACCCTGAGCCCCAAGCAGGGGCTGAGTCAGTCAGAGATGGAGCAAATGGCACGTGGGGGGAGCGTGGGGCCAGGGGGACGGATGTGTCCTTCCAACATGCTGGGGGGGGGGGGGGGCGGGTGTCAGCTCTGTGGTTTCATGAAATCTGTGACAGTTTGCACCAGAGGCTAGATTCCCACTGCAACTCTGCAGAGGAGAAATGAAAGCAATTCCTTACCAAATCAATTAGAAACACCTCTTGGGAACTAATAATCCCATTATAAAACATCTTGAAAATAAAAAGCTCTTTTGCCTCTCGCTCACCTCTCCCCCTCATGCCCTGCTCACCCAGGGATGACAGAGCCAGGCTTCACCTCAGGCCCTGTGTGCAGCTTGGGGTGCCACAAGAGAAGGACACCAGCCTCCTAGACAGCCTCCAAGGGAAGACTACAGGGATGGTGAAGGGTCTGGAGGGGAAGGCGTGTGAGGAGCTCAGGGCCCTCGGTTTGTTCAGCCCAAAGCAGAGCAGGCTGAGGGGAGGCCTCATGGCGGCCTGCAGCTCCCTCACAAGGGGAGCAGAGGGGCAGGCGCTGAGCTCTGCTCCCTGGGGACAGCAACAGGACCCAAGGGAACGGCATGGAGCTGGGACAGGGGAGGGTCAGGCTGGGGGTTAGGGAAAAGTTTTGCACCCAGAGGTGGTCGGGCACTGAACAGGCTGCCCAGGGATGTGGGCACGACACTGAGCCTTACAAAGTTCAAGAAGCATTTGGACAATGTTCAGACACATTGTCTGATTTTTTTGGGTGGTCCTGTGTGGAACCGGGGTTGGACCTGATGATCTTTGTGGGTCCCTTCCAACTCAGGATTTTCTATGGTTCTGTGACTTTATGACCCCAAAATAAACACAAAGCACAGCCGTAGCTTCCCCACAACAACACCTCACCTGAGAAATCCTCGCAGAGAACATGGCTGTGCCTGGGGGAGCAAGGATGCTGCAGGACCCCAGTTTTGCTTATTTCTGCATCAGTTCCACCTGGCTGAGCAAGGCCACCCTCAGCAGTGGGAGCCAGCTCCCTGCAGCCCAGAGACATGCTCATTGCAGGAACCCTGCCTCCTGCCCCAGCCACTGCCATGGACTCCAGGGCCCCAGGACGGAGGTGGTGGCATGAGCCCACTGGCATGTGAGAGACCCCCTTCTGTCAGACCCACTGCAAGGCCATGTCTTGTGCCTTGGGGCACAGCATGGGCGCTGGTGCCCTAAAACCAGTGGCAGCTTCACCCAGGGGGATGTGGAGCCAGTGGGGTGCCCCAGGTAGGGCACAGCATGCAGGGACCCTGTGGCCTCAGACTCAGGTGCTGCAATGGAGGGGGGTGGTCTTGTTCCAGAGACCCAAGAAAAGGGCTGCATGCTCTGCTGAGAGATCCTGCCCACAGCCCAGGGACTCTGAACCTGCTGGGAGGGATGGGGGCATGGGGTGGGGCATGTGCACCCCCCAAACAGAGAGGCCACCAGGGCTGTGAGGTTGTATTCCAAGCCCACCATGACAGTGGCACTAGTGCCCTGCAGTCCCGATGTCTGCACTGAGACACTCCCTCTTCCCCCCACTGCGAGACGGGGGCACAGGAGAGCCTGGGAAGCTGGGATGGAGCAGGATCAAACCCAGTGTGAAGCTGTGCCTGTTCCCCTTTCTCAGACCATGCAGCCCTGGTTTGGCTGCAAACAACCTGTCCCCCTGTGTGGGTGCCCTGGGAACCCTCAGGGCTTCAGTGTCAGAGCACCAATGGGTAATGTCCCCTCCGTACCCCCCCCCCCCCCCAGCTGCCTGTTCCTACACTGTATCCTGCCTCCAGGACCTGTTTCCAGCCTGGGTCCTTCTGTGTCACCAAGGCAGATCCTTCACCACAGCCTCCTGCCCCAGCCCAAGAGACTTGGGGCTGCAGCAGTGCTTGTGCAAGCTGAACCCTTCCCACAGCCCCACAGCCGCACCCAGCTGTCATCGTGCACACACACGGGAGACTCGTCCATAATTAGGCAATTAAGGATTAGGTGTTTTGGAGAAAGCGCACGCTGTAAAGACTTTGCACAAGTCTGAAAGCAGACCTGGGAGCATTCTTGGAGTACAAAGGTGCATGGGAAACCTCGCCGTGGTAAGAGATTGAACCTGATAAGAGGAGTTACGAGCCTGAGAAACACACTCGATTGCAGGGCGCTGAAGATGCCTGGTTATCTTTTCCTCCTCACTAAGTCAGATAAGCAAAGGACAAAGGACTTGGGATTGTGCAACCTGGGCTGCAGAGGCCTGGCCATGTTCTTGAGACGTTCCCAGGGCGGTGGCGGGAGGATGAGCTCAAGGCAAGGGGCACCTTCAGTTGCTATAATCTCTGCACGCCACCATGGGAACAAACCCACCAGTTCTGCACTCCAAAGCTGGTGGCCAGGCAGGAGCAAAGGTTTGTGTGGCCCCAGCACATGTCCCCACCGCAGCCTCTGCTCCCAACTCTGTGTGGCAGCTCTGCAGTCCCATCCCTGCCCCATATGTAGGTAGAAGTGAGAAAGACTCCTACACCCCACTGCACGCTGGGGGATGAGCTCCTGGTTGCTTGGTCTGAGCTGGGAAGCCCCCCAGCCCATGGGTGCAGGCCCTTAAAGACCGGTGTCCTTCCCTGCCCAAGACTGTAGAGCAGCTGTACACATGCAAGGTGTGTTGGCCACCTCCACATGCCAGTTTTGGTGCTATGGATGAGGCAGCAGGGATGCATGGGATTCTCCACGAGTGTGAGAGCCGTTGTGGGACAGCAAAGCACAGGGACTGCATGCCTTCCCAAGTGCCAGTCAGACTAGCCTGATGCAAAGCCAAATGTTGCAGATCAGGGAAGCAGAGCATAAAAAAAGCACATCCATCCTCAAGGCTTTAGACACAAGGTGTGCTGTGGTGCATCGGAGCACCAGGCTGAGGAAAGGGATCTGGCCAGCCCATGCCCACCTACACCCAGGTGCGGCACTGTGCTGGCTCAGCCCTGGCTGGGAGCTGCTGTGCTCCTTCCCTGCTCACTGCAGTCTTGCAGCTCTTCCTCTGCCTGCCTGCACACCCCACACAGCCCTTGCTGGAGCTGAGGGCAGGGGAGGAAACCCTGAGTTATGGCTTCAGGGTTGGGGGGACAAAGCAGATGCCCTAGCCCATCTGCTTGGAGCCCCACCAAGCCCATGCCATCCTGCCTCACTGCGGGGGCACTTCATGGCTGCTCCTCCAGCAGCACATAGGGCTGCACATATCCTCCTGCACCTGCAGGTTGCATGGAGGAGGGGCGGTACAGGTGTTGAGTACCAGCCCTGCCATGCTTTTGGCTCTCCAGGATGCTGCTTCAGGATACCCAACCCCCCTGCTCTGCTCCTCCACCTCTCTCCATCCTGGAGTGGCAGTGAGGACCTGTCCAGCAACCAGCATCGCGTGCAGCAGGAACAAGGGCTTCCCAAGGCAGCAAGGGCTGATGGGGTCAGACTGCTCCAGTCTGCATGTGGGGGAGCTGGAGAGGGTTTTTAAGCAGAAATTGGCCAGAGGCTGTACAAAGACAATGCTGCGGGGTTGGCTCATTATGTGATTTTTCCTGGTAGAGCATCCAGTTGCTATCAGTTCTTCCCTCATGCGGCAGTGACACGTGGCAGCACACAAACACCCGAGGAGACTGGCATACCTAGTTAGCAGCACAGCTCCAAGCAAAGCTGTAATGGTTGTTTTTGTGTTTTACGAAATATTTCAGATGGAATGGGGCAATTTCATGATCACAGAATCACACAGAATTTCTAGGTTGGAAGAGACCTCAAGATCATCGAGTCCAACCTCTAACCTAACACTAACAGTCCCCACTAAACCATATCCTTAAGCTCTACATTTAAACGTCTTTTAAAGACTTCCAGGGATGGTGACTCCACCACCTCCCTGGGCAGCCTGTTCCAGTGCCTAACAACCCTTTCAGTAAAGAAGTTCTTCAATGATGAAAGAAGCCTATTCTGTTTGTCAAATCCTAACCTGCTCTAGAGGGCTACATCCTTTCCTTGCCTTTCCCAGGGACCAGATTACATCTGGCAGAGTATCCCCAAGTGCCAGGGCACTGTGCCAGCCAGTTATACCACACTGACTAAGCAAGAAGCTTCCCTTGGCTGGACGAGAGCCTGTGACACATCCCATCCACCTGGGTCATTCAGGAGCCCGTATGCTGCCAACAGCCTCCAGCCACATCACATCTTGCCTGTGCCATGTGGGGACCTGTAGCACTTGCTTCCCCATCCTCAGCCTGCTCCAGGCACAGAGCCTGCCTTCCTCACCCCCCCCTAAAAAAAAAAAAAAGCAAAGAAAAAAAAAAAAGCTGTTCTGGGCACCCCATTGGGAAAAAGGCATCACAGGGCAAAGCTGTTTGGGCTTGAAACAGTTTCCAGCAGTTCCATCCAAGCTCTTATGCGGGGAAAGTATGGCTGTGTCAGGGGGAAGGTTCCCTGCAACCTAGGTGCAAGGTTTCTTGCCAAGGCTTGGGATGCTGGACAAGCATCTGCCCATGGGCCAAGGGGATAAATCTGAACTGATGAGGCCCAGGCCAGAGCTGAGCCTGGGGGTGCACTGGGCCAGCCAAGGGCAGAGCAGTTCCCCTCCACCCACTCCCACCAGATGGAAAATGCAACAGAGATCGGAAAATGATTGTTATTTTTCTCATGAACTCTTGCTGTCTGGCCTGTCCCACTGCTGCCATTTTTCCCACCACCTGCCTGACAGTGGCACATCATCATCACATCCTTTCTCTGCTTCTCTTCCCCAAAACTTGATACAAAGTGGGCCATTCCAGGGACAGCCTACTTCAGTTCATGCTGATGCTCTCAATCCCAGCAGCACCCAAGCAGAGTCTGAACAGAAACAGAAATCCCAGTATGGCAAGACACAGGGAACCTCCTGGCAGTTCCATAGGATCCCTGCTCTAGGCTTGGTGAGATCCACACTTTGTGCCCACCTGGCTGCTCCTGGGCACAGACACAGCCCAGGTGAATCAGCTTTTGTTTTGCAACTCCATTGCAGCAAAAGAGCACCCCCACAAGGATGCTGTGGTGTTTTCTTTGCCACTGACTGCTCTGTGGTGAAGGATTCTCCTTGGCGTGGTTATGCCTGGCACGGTGCTCCTGCCTGGTGCAGCAGCATGGGGTCCCTGCTGACCCCATCCCTCTGCAGCAGGGGAACCATGAGAGGCTGCATGGCACAGGGAGGTGTGGGGGTCTTGCAGACATGGTGTAAAGGCTGGAGCAGTGGGGGGGGGGGCACAGAGGTATTGTGGAGGAGCAGAGATGCTGTGTGAGCCCCCCAGGTGCCATCAACCCCTCTGAAGGGGGATGGGGAAAATGATCACATGCCTGAATGCAAACCACAGCATTGTTATTTCCCATACTCCAGAACTGGCTGAACAGGCCTGGCTGGTCCCTGGGTACACACAAACAGTGAGTGCCCTCACCAGAGAAACCATGGAGAGGATGCCCTGGCCTTTCGGGTAGTGCAGTGCTCCCAGGCTGCTGGCGCCATGCGAAAACTCACCACGTCCCTCATCCTCTGGGCCACGTGTGTTACCCCTGGCAAAGCTGCAGCCACCCAGCAGCACACAGTGGCCTGTGCCTTGCCCAGCTTGAGAAAATGGGAAAACTGAGGCATGCTGACAGGCAGTACAAGGGTTGGCAGCAGACCCAGGCTCGAGGGGTGCAGTGGGGTGAGCACACGTTTCCCAAGCATTCATCATGACACCAAACTACGCTCCCCGTGCCAGTAGCAGCACTTAACTCATTCTGCCTGCAGCCTGACCTAGTTTAACAGCTTCTGTGAAGGTGAGAAAGGCACTGTGTTGCACATTAGCAACCACTGGCAGCGTGGAGGCATTTTGCAGCCCCAGCCGTGTTTCCCAAGTCAGGCAGCAATGGCCTCAGGCTGACACTTGAGCCACCACTGGCATCTCACCCACCCCACACCTTCCCATGCAAAACCCAGCCGTGCTCCTGCTGGGCAATGCAGCTCTTCTGCAGGGGCTGCTGGGGGCAATGTCTGTGCTCAGACGTGCACGAGCGTGGCCAAGGAGGAGCCTGGGAGAGCTCAGCAGGTCCACATCTGTACCCGGCCACAGCCTGGTGCCAGGGTCCCCATTCCCTATCGGAGGGACCCAGCCCACGTGGGTGTGCACAGCCCTGGGTTGGCTGCAGGACCCTGGTCTCTGACCACCCCACCCAGCCCCTGCTGCCCGCACTCGTACTTGTGCCGCCGTCCCCCGCTGAGTGCTTGCTGCCCTCCACCAGCTGCCTCATCCTCTCCTTTGGGACCTTCAGGTACTTGTTGCAGTTGCACACCTGGGAAAAGAGGGAGGGAAGGTGGTGAGATGGTGGCTGGGACATCTACAGCCCAGGAAACTACCTCCAGCACACAGCCCCATCACTGGGCACTCGCACTCACGTGCATGGGGAAACTGAGGCACAGCCTGTCCCATTGAGTGGGGGTCGCACAATGGAAGTGGACAAAAACTCTGGGATGTACAAGCCACAAGATCCTCCATCCCAGAGGTGCCATATCTTTAAGTTGGGTAAAGCCACACCTGTCCTACATGATGCCTGAAAACACCAGAAACTGAGGTTTGCCTTGAAATATCAAGCAGACACCCAAAGGCTGAGCTGTGGGTTCACGACTTGTTCTCTTGCATCTCACTAAAGCTTTGTAGGATGGCTGCGGACCCTGAGATGTGTTGAGGTCTTGGCTTGCCCTGTTCGGCCACCTGGGCTGCAGCCACAGCCAGGCCCATGCACCACCTGACTCCTGGTTTACCTTGGGAGGCTCCAACCATCTGGCCAGGGTTGTCCCTGCCAGGCTTCTCGGGCAGAGCTCAGGGTACAGCTGGCAGCCAGATGTGCTCAGCCTTCCCTTACCCTCCCTGAGAGCATTTTAAGGCAGTGGAAACCAGCAGGATGATTGCTGGGATGTGCTGCAACACCTTTTGTTTGCTATTTGTTTTAAGGGTCTGTTTGTTTTTTTTTTTTTTGCTTGCAGAGCGTTTTGGGCATGTTGCACGCAAGGAAAGCAGTGAGACAGGTGCATAACTTCACCAACCAGAACAAGTTCCCTGCCTGGGGGTTTGCTCCAAAGCCTGTTGAAACCAGAAAAACTTTCCACCGCCTGAGCGGGCACCGGCGCGGGCCCTCAGCAGCTCTGCGTGTTTGTGGTGTGTTGGCTGGAACAGCGATAGGGTCACGGGGAGGTGCAAAGATGCCCCTGCTTCCCACACACTGTCTCAGTAAGGGTGATTTGTTTGAAAATGAGCTTGCCACAATGTCCCGGCAGCTCTGCCCCGCAGCAGGAGGAGGGATTTCTACCTGCAGCCTCTGCAGCACCTGCTAAACCAACACTCGGTCTCCAGCCTGGGCTATGAGAAGATGCCAGGTTCTGGTCCTTGAAGGCAGAGCCTGAGGTGGGCACAGCCCCACTGTAGCTGTGCAGTGGGGGCCACATATCCCAGCTGCGTCCTCCTAGCCCTGTGTGGCCTCAGCTCAGCAGAGCTTCTGCCCCTTCCCTGCAGCCTCCACGGCAGCAGCGTGGCCCCAGCATTCTCCTTGCCTGGCAGAGGAGAGCATTTGCAGCCCCCTGGACACTGCTGGGGGTGGAGAGGAGGAGGAGAGGGGGTGCCTGGATGGGCTGAAGGCAGCAGCCAGCCTGCCTGCGTGTTATGCTGCTTGGTGCTCAAAGCCTGAACCCCTGCTCCAGCCTGGCAGAGCACGATCAAAACAAATGGAGATAGATGTGGTGCTGTTTTGAAAGCACCCGAGTGACTTGGGAGCCTCTGCATCACCCCCAAAAGCTAATTTTGCAAAACTCCCCTCATTTGCATGACTGTGAGCATCAGGCATCTCCTGCTTTTTCTAATGTGGTTCAGATGCTTGCACCCTTCTCCTGCTCCCCAGTCCTGCTTTTTCTCACTCACTCTGGGAGAGCAGCAGATGCTGATGCATCCCAAGGACCCCTGTCCTGGAGCAGCATGTGGCCCCAGCCTGCCCGGCTCCATGCCAAAACCAGGCGCCCTCTGGGCTCTCATGTTATAAGTCATGTACCCAGAGGAAGTGAAACTATGAAAACCCAGGAAAGCAGAAAGAAGATCTCAACTGAGAGAACTTCAGTTGAGAGAAGCTCAGCTGAGGGGCCAGATCAACATTTTGGGTTATCAGATCATAAAGCAGATGTCACTTCAAATTTCACTGCCAACATCACATGAGGGAAGGTGACATGATAACAGGTGGGGACTGCCCGATACTGTCTGATCTGATCTTAGGCTTTGACTGCCTGGACTAGGCAGAGCTGGAGATCTCATGGTTCGCATTCATTCCTCTGCCTCCTGCCTTCCCTCTTCCTTGGCTCTGCCCTGGCTCAGCTGTGCCTGTGAGCCATCCCTTGAAAGATGAAAGATAAAAAGGGAACAGGGGCATGGATGGATCCAGGGATGGGCAGAGAAGGGAGAGACAGACCACGTCCTTTTCCTTGAACAAGTGTCACCTGCTGCCCTGGGACTGCACAACCTCAGAGCTTCTGCACAGTGGAGCTGACCTGATGCTGATGTTGCAGGACAGGACCATCCCTCTGGGGCTCTAGGAGTTCACAGCCTGCACAGGCCAGACCTGCAGGGCTGCCTCACCACCAGAGCTGTCCTGCTGCAGCCTCTAGCTTCAGGAGTTTTGGCTGCAGCTCCCACCTGCTGTGCTTCTGCTCTGCATTGCCTTGTCCCTGCTCCCTGAGGTCTGCTGTTGCCTTGTCACACCAAGTGCAGTGCACAAGAAGCTGCTTTCATACACTGCTGCTCTCCAGGGTGCTTCCTTCCCTGTGATGGGATTCCTAGCTGACACTGAAAAAGGGAACAACTAGTTCTGCCCCTCCAGAGCCACCCAAAGTCTTTGCGTGGCTGCAAGGGGCCAGGACATGTGAGGATGGCCGGGTTCTGTTTCATGCAGCCTATCATTGCAATGTGGGTGTGCTGGGCATGGGGCATGGGGCCCTCATTCCCTCAGGTGCACAGGGTGACCTCAGGCAAATTTCTCTGCTTTCCTGAAATCCAGCATCCTTGCAACCCAGGTGCAATCCACCCCTCAGAGCCATGGCTTGACTGCCACCTTGGCTGCCTAGGGTGGCCGTGCATTTCACACTCGCTTGGGCTCCTAGATGCTCTGCTATGTGCCTTTTGCCATCTCCAAAGCCTCCGGGCCTTTACCACCCTCAGCTTGCCAAAGCACAGGGCAGGCTCCAGAGCTTGATAAGCCACTTAGCAGCAGTGCCAATTAGCTGTAATAAAAATTGCAGTTAATTTTTTTTTAA
Organism: Anas platyrhynchos; assembly: GCF_047663525.1. Taxonomy (NCBI): domain Eukaryota; kingdom Metazoa; phylum Chordata; class Aves; order Anseriformes; family Anatidae; genus Anas; species Anas platyrhynchos. The sequence goes on from NC_092604.1 coordinate 3,276,176, forward strand.
TTCCTTGCCAAAATGAGACTATAGAAATGAAGGGAGCAGGGCAGTCTGCCACCTAGATAATGCCAGGCTGACTGGGTGCCATGCAGGGGCTGGTGGTGGCCTTAGGCTTGGTGCGGTTCCTGCATCCCAGCTTCACCACACAGGGGTTTGGAGCAGTTCCTGTGAGTGGCTGGTGCACAGGACAGCTGGGGAGAGCCTCTGTGATGGGGAAGGGATGGGTTTTTCCTCCTTGGTTTGGTCTCCCCAGACCCATTGTGATTAGCCGTTGCCCCAAACAGCAGTGCACACATACAAACAAAACTCTTCACAGAGGTGAGACAGCAGGGCCCCGGCAGCACCTGAGGATGCTGTTGGGGTGTGAGCTGGGGCGACACTGCACCAGGAAGGGACACTGCATCTCCACCCCACAGCTTGGGGCACCTGAAGCAAAGGGGTGAGTTCTGCCCAGGAGAAGGGCGCTGGATGGCTGCAGCCCCCACCATCCCCACAGGGTCTGAAAGCCCCCATGCTCTGTCACACAGAGGGTGCCTGTCTCCATGGGTGCCCGGAGCCATGTGTCCCGGCACAGCCCGCGAGCACACCTCCGAGGAGGAGCAGCTAGTGCTTTCTCACGCTAGGGCAGCCCTTGCCAGCACACGCTTAGTCACTGGTAAATCCCAGCTGAGATCTGCTCTGCCCGCTGTGAAACAGATCTTGGCTGCACCCCTGCTGAAGCAATCCTGGCGCTCGGGAGCCATGGCGGGTGCACTTTCCCACGGCAGACCGGCTTCTAGCGCCCCGTGTGAATCAGCCCTGTCGCAGGCAGTGCGAGCGGGGCCAGTGCTGGGTGCCCAGTGTGTTGCACGTGCAGGTGCATGGGCACTGGTGCTGCTGGTGCCAGCTGGGCAGAGCCGGGCACGCACTTCCCAGATCCCGTTGCTGTGCCATGGCTTGGCCGCCCATTCAGCTCCATGCCAAATGCAGGCTTTTTTGGGTGGCTGGGATGGCTGCGATCTGCCTCTGCTTCCCTGGGCTTTGCTCGCTGTGTCCATGTCAAGGGTGAGGAGTGGATCTGCTCCATCTCAGCTCAACCTGTTTTCCTCAGTATGGTCCCTCACTGTTGTCCCCTCTCCCTGCTCCCATCTGCCCACTGGAGCTGTATCCTGGTGCAGGCACCATCACCTCCACAGCTCCTGCCCCACTGTTCCCGCATCTGCTGCGCCCACAGCAGCAGGTGTGCCAACCCCCACCCCAAGAGCTATGACACCAAGAGCCACCACCAAGAACTATGACATGGGGAGAAGGGGTGATGCCAGTGGCCCCAGACCAAGAAGACATCATAGCGAGTCAGTGCCGATGGATCCCTGTGCTGGGTCAGCCGCAGCCCCAGCAGCATGAGCTGCCCTGGCTCCCCCTGGCTCTCCCTGCCTTCACAGGACAAGGAGGACAAGGCAGCAAGGTGTCTTTTGCAATGCTGGGTTGTCTGGTGGCGTTTTTGTTTAGGGCAAGATCCCTGCCTCTCCCACCCCCTGGGGGGGATTTCACTGGCAGTGACGCACAAACTCAAGGGACTGGATGCTCCAGCCTGGAGCTCCTGGGCCATCTCAGCATCCTGTCCTCACTCTGGGCCTCCACCTTTTCCTTAAGCTCAGAGATAACATAGGTTCAACAGACAACAGGAACCAAACTTTCTGGCACTCCAGAAGGGCCCTGAGAGCCAGTGTGAGCTTGGCTGAAGAGGCAGGTGTGAGCCCAGCTGGAAGTTCAGAGGCTGGTGCCCAGCAACTGGAAGGTGTGGTGCAGGATGGAGAGGAGCCAGTCTTGCTCGTTCCTTTGATATCCTTGAACTCTGCATCACTCAAGTGCTCTGAGAGTTATCCTGGTGGTGCTGATCTTTGCCCAGAAGAATTGTCCCCAGAATAGTCTCCAGGCCTGCAGGTCTTCTCCCATTCACCCTGCTGACACACGGCACCAGGCCAGAATCACTCATAAGTGCTGAAGGCTCTTTTCAATACTGTTTTTGCTGGTGAGATGCAACTCTTTGCCTGGAGAGCTTCTGGCTTAGGAAATCCTCAATATATCAACATCAGCTGTAAAGGACAATAATGGTAGTGCCCAGAGTGAACTATCCGGGGCAACTGAGGGCAGCTCATGTCAAGACAATTCCCTGGGCGTCTTCTGCTCGCCATATCACAGGACTACTCAACAGCCACCTGCAGTAATATCTCTTTTCCTACTCACCGCCTACCCTCTTCCCTTCCTTTCTTTCCCTCTCTCTGAGATGGATATCATGTGGTGAAAGGGCCACTCCTCCGGATGGAGGTTGCAACTCTCATTCTGGTTGTGAAACCAGAGTCCTTAAGTAAAGTTTCTTTCAGGGATGTATTGAGAAAAGAAAACTTGCCATAATGGGCATGCAGGTTGCTCAGGCCCAGCCAGCTCTCAGCAGCACAGGTTGCTCACGTGTGGCCTCCAAGCCCTGCTACACAGACATGTCTGCCTCTTTGGGACCCCCTGCCCATGACCCAAAGCAGGGAGGGCCCAGAAAGGAGGGGGATGGTGGGAAGGACAGTAAAAGAAAATCAGTAACAAGCACTGGCAAATTCCAAGCAGAAATTCCGAGTCAGGTTTCATTATCTCCTGCTCATGTCCCCAGCTTCTTCTTGCTGCAGCCACAGCTTTGACCTTCAGACACTCCCTTCCTCCTCTCCCAAACAGGGGCGCTGGATTCTCCTCTGACCTGCAGCAAGTCCAAGGCCCATGCATGAAGTGTGCAAACCTCAGCAATCCGACCTGGAGGTACTCCCCACACCCCTGCAGGTGCAAAGGCTACCTCCAGGCACAGCATGATCCAGGCCCTTGGGACAGCTGCACCTCCCAGAGGAGCTTCAGAAAGCAGTGGGCTGGGCTGCTTCCCCTCCCTTTTGTGCCAAGAGCTTTTCTTATTGACCTCATCACCAGCACCCCAGGAATCTTAGTGGTGCATGTTGCTGCTCCTGCTCTGGTACAGATGGTCTAACGTCTTGCCTTGAGTGCCAACAAACCCACTGAAGCAGCAGAGCTGGCGCGGGTGTGTGAGCCCAGTGCCTTGGGGGAGTGGTTGCTTTCAGTGCACCAGTCTTCTTCAGCCTCCACTGAAACCCGAGCAGCGCCAGCTGCCAGCAAAGCAGCAAGAGCCATGCCAGGAGATGAACCGTGGTGACTACATGGGACTGCAGCCTCAGCATCATTCAACAGTACTGGTATGGCCCTGTGAACTAAGTGACGGGCTGCCAGTGGAAACACAGGGCTGCCGGTGGGTCCCTGGGATCACACAGGGGCATTTTGGTTCACATAGAGGGAAGGGCTCTGTTTATTGAATCATTAACATCACTTCCCTCATCGCCAGCCAGGTACTCTGAGAGGTCTCTTAGGCAAGTGCTGACCTAGCCCAACCCTGCTAAGCTGGTAAGATGACATGGGATCCCATGCCAGCCTGGTATGGCGTTCCCACTGCTTTCTCTGCTCCCGCTTTGCTATTAGTCATCTGTTTCTGGAAGGTTTCTCATGCATAATAAAGTGTTTCAACACTTGCATAAGCCAGCTCTTCTCATCAGGAGTGACCCGCTGCATTTCCCAATGCTTTCCCTAGGCAGTCCTTCTGAGTGCCATGAAATACAGAGTTAAAACACAAAGTTTTCTATCCCCCTCGGAGGCAAAAGGTGTGGGAAATCGAACAGATAAGAATGCCTTTAATTAGTATCATTTGCATAAGCTCTGGGAAAGGCTCACCTGACAGCTAGAAGGGCCTCATTTGTCTGGGAGCACAAAACAAGAACCACGGGCACTGAAACGGGCAGATTAGCGGAGCTGACAAGATTGGGGAGATAGCACCAACAGAGGTCAGCCCTGGGGAGAGGAAAAGCGGCCAGGGCTGACACAGCCCTGGCAGGCACCACTCCAGTGGGGTGCCCCTGTTGAGGCTCCCTTTTTGGGGCAGCCCCCTCTCTCATCCCAGTGAGAGCAGGACATGGCTTTGTTTGGATGGTAGGGGTCCGTCAGCTCCTCCAGAGAAGGAGAGGGAAGCTCCCCTGCAGTGGAGAAGCACAAACAAGTCCCCGGGTGATACAGGGAAGATGGGAGAGTGGGCTCAGCATCCAGCAGGGATGGGGCCAGGGTTTTGCCTGCAGCACCCTGATCCCTCCAGTTCTGCCCTGAGCTCTCAGGCACCTTGGCATAGAAGCCATATCAGAATCATAGTATCATTAAGGTTGGAAAAGACCTCCAAGATCATCTGGTCCAACTATCCCCCTAACACCTACACATCTCCCTGTACGCACTCACACCTTCCTTCACACAAGCATGTGCTTCTTTTGGACCTGAGGTGCCCTCTGCATTGGCTGAGCATCAGAGGGGCTGTCCTTGCAGTGAGAGCAGCTCTGGGTGCCATGCTGTGCTGTTCTATGCCATGCTGTGCCATGCCATGCTGTGCCAGCTGCAGCGCCTACCCATCAGACATGCTCACTCCTCTCTGCGCACACGTGCTCACAGCTGCAGGTCCCTAACCACAAACCCCATCCCGCTGCTGCTTCACCGTCGCACTGCCTGGGGTAGTCAGCACTGCACTGTGGGCGATTAATCGTCAGCGACACCGAAAACCCTTTTCATTACCTCAAGGCCTTTGCAATGATGAGAATCTTACCCGACATTGCACCTAAACCCACATGCAAAGCTGAATTTCCCAGGGGAAAAAAAAAAAAAAAAAAAAAAAAAGTAAGATGCTCAACCCCTCGCTAATGCTGTGTACAGTCATATGCATCCCCCCCCCCTGCCCCGGTCCCTCCATCTCTTGCAGCTGTCTCAAGTCTGCTTTGCTCATTTTTCCTCCTGACTAGCTGGGCTGCAAGCTCTGGAGATGGGGGCTGAGCCCCTCTGAAAAGCTTGAGCTGCAGCAGCACCCTTGACCCAACCTTAACCGTAGCCGTAAGCCCTGTTTATACAGCATCCAGCACAATGGGGTGCTGCTCTGGGACAGGCTCCTAGGGGTTACAACAAGTTTAATAACAAAGCCAAACCAGTAATAACCGCCTTATAATGAGGCTGCTCGGCATCCCCAATGCCTTTATTTCAGGGTGAGCTCCACACCAGGAGCTCCTGGGGCCAGCAGGCAAGCCATTCCTTCCTACCCTCGCCCTGCCTGACCGCTGGTGCCTCAGTTCCTCCAGCCCTATGCCAGCATGCTGCCTTCTGCCTGCATAAATGAACTTCCCTGTTTTATAGCCACCTCTGGGCAATGGTGAGCCCCTCCTGAGTGTGCAAATGTGCATCCCGCAGCCATCAGCATACCTCCTGTAGGTCCGGTTCTGAGCCATCCCAACAGAGCCTGTGCCATAACAGGAGAAGGGTTAACTTGCCCAGCTCTCCACAGTGCACCTAATTGCTGGTCCTCTCATCAAGCTACAGAGTTTTATCTAGTTGCATATGAGATCTCAGCTCTTGGCCTGAGGATGTTCAAGGCTGGTGGATGTAAGTGCTGGAAAAAAGCAACCCAACTCAAGCTCTCAGATTGCCTGAGCTCTGGACACAGAGAAAGGGTCTTGTCCCACCAGCTCGTATTAGAAAGGATCTCAACTGAAATCTAAAATACAGGTGGAAATCTGTCTAAAAAGTATCCTCTAGACCTTCAGGAGCATTTGATTTTGGCACCAGGAGCAAGTCCCGAGGATGCATTTTCCGACAATGAAAGTCAGAGCCTTGAAACTGCAAAGGGCAAAAGCTCTTCTTTCTACACACAACACCACCACTCAGACCACTAACAGTCACTCACGGCACTGTTCTTAGTTACCTGACTGCACACTGGCCCTACTGGAATCTGTTTTCTGCCTGATTCGGGTGCCACAAAAACTTAACACTGCAAGCAGAGGCTATGTACCTGCACCTTCCTCCCAGGGTAGGGGTTCACAGAGTTGGATGTGCAGCCATCCTCAAGGCTCTGTCCTGTTCTCCAGGTGCTAGGCAAGCTTTAGGAAATTATATTTATTATGTATTAAGACAACAGCTATCCTTCTTCCTGCTTGTCCTGGCTTCCCCTGGCAGCTGTCCCTCCTCTGCACAGCTGGGCTCATGGGGTCATCTGAATAACATTGCCAGAGGGTTTCTCTCCATACTCCACAATGAGCCTTCCAAGTCATATCTGTCTAAAATCCCTGCCCCAGAAAGGTCTCTGCTTTTCTCCAGAGCAGTTTTCAACCCTGTGCAGAGGGCTGAGGCCACCCTGGGCCAGGTGCTCTATTGCTCCTCTCCTCTGTGGCTAGGTGGCTCACAACCTCCCCACCTCACCCACTCCCTGCTGCCTCCCACGGGCCCCTGTGATGGGTGCAGCAGCCAAGGCAGAGCTGGGTGGTGATGGTGGTGGCCAGGAAAGCTGGGCTCATGTTTCAACTATTTTTATCTGGGAACCAAAGCCTGCCCATGGTGCAATCTGGAGGCCCCCAAGGGACACACTGCCTTCCCACCTGGCCAGATACCATCAGCTCGCTACCTGCCTTCCCTGTCAGGGTGCCAAACCTCCTGGGAGAGGGCAGCATCTTCCAAGGCACCCAGGTATCTCCTTCCATGGTGGGGGCAGGGGCTGGCATTCGACACCAGGGGCACCTCATCATACCCAAATGCCTGGGGGCACCAGGGCAGCTCGTGCCCACACTCACCCCACCACCAGCAGTGCTAGCAGTGTCCCTGTTCAAGCTTGGCCACAATGCCACGCTGTGCACCTCCACAGGACAGCACTGGCCCAAGAGGGCCACGATTCACCCCCTGCCCAGAAGCTGTGGTTGAAAGGCAGAGGGATGATTTTGGTCTGGAAAGGTAATAGTGCAGTGACCAGTGGCAGCATCATGGCAAGGAGCCAGGAGCAGTGTGACAGCAGCCACCCCAAACAGCCCATCTGGTCACTGGCTTAGCACACGCGTGTGGCTCTGCCATCCCACTGCACAGCGTGGAACACCAGCACGGAGCTGGGACCTGTGACAGATCTGTAGGTTTTTGTTTAAAGAGCAACAAAACAGATTTAGTTAACATGGCTGCAGAAAAATGGAACATTCAGCATCTTGAGCCCAAGGAGCTTGCTCAGCTTGCAGGCTGTGCCAGGCAGGGACCCAAGCCAGGACCTGGGTGCCTCAACCTAGGAGCAGTCACCCTGACACAGGAACACCATTTTGGAATGGTGTTACAACACTGACAGCCTCAGAGCATAGCCCACAGTGTCCATGATGGGCACCAGTGGACTGGGACACCTTCCTCCCCCAGCCAGCAGCAGTACCTGCTGCTTTAATTGGGGTGAGAATAGAAGCTGCAGCAGAAAATGGGAATTAAAAAAAAAAAAAAAAAAGCGTGAGAAAGGAAATCTGAGCAAGGCCTGGAGCAATCTAACCAATCCAGCGGAAACAATAGCCCAGGAAGAAAAACCAGTTCCTACACATAAGGTAGAATAGGCTGGGAACGGCTGGAGGAGGGGACGGGAAGGCTAACCCCGTGCGCTCCTGGCTTGCAAAACAACCCAGCCTTCAGAGCCTGTGGGCTGCCAGGGCTGTGCTGCCCTTCCTGCAGCACCCAGGCAGCACGGGGAGACGCAGCCCCAGTGTCTGGGACCCTGCGGGGCTGTATCCTGCACTGTGTGGCTCCGGGTGAGGGAGAGAGGGACTGCTCCCAGCCAGGTCTGCAGCCTGGAATAGCGGGGTTGGTGGGAAAACCCCATTCCTTCACTGGGCCATCTTGTACCCACGGGGTGGGACAGAGCAACTCATGGCATCACTCCTCCAGCTCAGGTTTGGCAGGGCTCAGCCCAGACTCTAGGTTTAATCCAGATGGGATTAGCACCCAGTCTGAGATTAGCCCCAAGGATGGGATTAGCCCCAAGGCAAGCTCACCCCAAACCTGGGCTCAGCCCAGTAAGCAGCAGGTCCTGGACAGGTGCCTGGAGGGCAGCGGGTGCTGCTGTGCCACAGGGGTTCTGGTGTCCCCGGGGGGTGGGAAGCTGTTCCTTACACCTTCCCATGGGGCAGCACAGACCTGTCTGGGCACCACACTGCAAACATGGCCCTTTGGGGAAAGAGCATGGATACAGCTTCCTTCCATCCTCCCCATGTCCCATGGCACAGGGCTGGCAGGTTTAGTGGCTGCTGATGAAAACATACAGGGACACAGATGAAGGATGCAGGCACCTCACTGCTAGGGCAACCTCTGTCCATCTGTCCCTCCCAGCTGGCCTGGCTCATGCCCACCCTTGCTACCCAGCCCAGCTCAGCAGCCTGGCATGCAGCAGGGCAGGCAGAGCAGTTCCAGCACGGGCCAGGCCTGTCCCCTGCCCTGACACAGAAGGGGGGATGGATGTGGCCCCTTGCAGCCTGGTTGGGAGTCCCTTACCAAGACCACAGATGGGCTGGACAGTTCCGATTTTGAAGCAAAAGCTTAATTGCTGTAATAACAAACCCACCATCAGGACCTGCACTGAACTGCAGGCACTTCCTTGCACCTGAGGATTTATGTTCTACACAGCCCTGCTGCTCCGCAGGACCACAGGCCGTTCTCCCAGCCAGCTGCGCTGGGTCCATCCTCCTGGTCCTGCACCTCGGAGCCCTGCTGGGGATGCAGGGCTCGTTCCCAGCCTGTGCTTCGTGCACTGATGGAGCAGTCCCCATCCCACTGAGCTCCAGTAGCCTCACGAGGCAGCGGTGCTCTCAGCCTGCCCTGGGACTTGGCCTTGTTTGGTGCACACAGGAGGAGCCAAAGAGAGCAAGGGCAAAGCCGTTCCCAGCACATTTTTCTGCTTTGACACACTTGCAAGCCTTCTCAGGCTGCAGCTGGGTTCCCAGCACGCTGTCTTGCCTTTCCAGCCTGCTCCCCTCAGCGAGCAGCACATGGGGCCCTGGATTCCCCGAATATCTGGCAGGGAGCAGCACAGGACAACTGCACAGTGCAGGCAGCGGTTCTCGGCTCAAGGTGCAGGCAGGGCTGTCTGCATGGCCTGGGGCTGCCCCGGGTCCCTGCACTGAACCAGACCTCACAGCTGGTTCAGGATCAGCTCTGTGGGTTGGGAGCCCGTAAAAATCAGCTGTGGTGCAAGTGCACAGGACATGTGTTGTGATGAGCCCTGGACACCCGACAAGCAAAGCCAGCCTTTAGTTTAACAATGAAATAAAGATCTTGAGGCGGAGATACCACATTTGCAACACCGTTGGGCCCTTTGGGCAGCTTGCCAGCAGCCTGGTGGAGTCACGCACTTTGCATCTTGTTTTGCATGTTCCCGTCCACAAGGTCCAGGCAAGGAATAAACCCTGCCAGGCTTGGTTCATGCATGGCCTGGAGCCGCTCATGGGTGTGTGACCCATGTGGTGGTGAAGCTGGGGCTCCTCTCCCTGAGCACAGCCCCTTACAGCAAGGCAGGACCATGGGTAGAAGGACCAACCCCCGACGGAGCTTTTGCCTTCTGCTTCCATCACTTCCAACCTGGTTCCCCCAGTCTGGTCCCCCAGCACCTCTCTTGTGCAGCCAGACAGGGAGAGGTCATGGCAGTGCCTGGCACCCTGCACCCAGCACCTTGCACCCAGCTCAGGGCTGCTCCCTTGTGTGCAGCCTGGAACAGCCCCAGCTGCAAGAAACCTGCTACAGGGGCAAAGCCCTGCGAGTCCTGCTAGCATTCCTGACAGCTATCTCCTCTCAGAGCAAAGTCCACCCAGCCCTTTTGATTCTTTCTCTTATTAAGGATAGGATAGGATAGGATAGGATAGGATAGGATAGGATATAGTTGAATAGTTTGGTTGGAAAGAACCTCCAAAGATCATCTAGCCCAACTGCCTGACCAGTTCAGAGCTAACCAAAAGTTAAAGGATGTTATTAAGGGCACTATCCAAATGCCTTGAATACAGGCATAGGGTATCAACCACTGTGCTAGCAAGCCTGTTCCAGTGACTGATCTCCTTCACAGTAAAGAAATTTTTGCTTATGTCCAGTCTGAACCTCCCCTGGCTTTATGCTGTTCCTGCACCTCCTGTTAACAGTTACCAGGGAGCAGAGACCAGCACCTCCTTTTCCACTTCCCCTTTTTTTTCCCAACCAAATGATTTGCTTCATTTTTTTTACTTCTGAGGAACATTCCAGCAGGCAGCAGCCTGCCAACAGCCCTATAAAAGCAAATGCAAACCTGTGCCCCATGATCAGCCCTATATCAAAAAAGCTCTTAAGGAAGCCCATTTCTGGCGCACTCAGTGAAGGTGATAATACAATGAGCTGAGCTTGGGCAGCTTCTCAGCTGGTCGCTGCAGAGACCTCAGTGCAAACCGTGGTCCAGTTCAGAGCTCCAGCTCAGAGCTCCAGCCAGGGCTCTGCTCACTTGCATGAGATGGCCACAACAATCCAGCCCAAACTGCAGCCCAGCAGATGACGAGAGGTTGCAGCACTGCAGAAGAAAGCACACCCGCACACAGGTGGAAAATGGTTAGTGGAGAAACAAACTCATGAAAGCAGATTTGACATTTTGCAGAACAGAAGGGGAAGGAGCAATGCTGGGGATGGAGGGGAAATAACCTAACGCTGGCCTCCCACTGGTGGAGGAGGTTTCTATTTTGCCTCTCAGCTCTGTGTGATGTTTCGCAGCTCAGCCTGAGTGTGTTTGCACCCAAGCACCCCCTGCTCCCAACGAGGAGGCAGCAATGCTGCTCCATGACGATGCGATGGCACCACTCCTGCAGCAGCTGCCTGCCCTGGCCAGCCTCGCAGCGCTGCTGTGCTCTGCATGAGCACAAGTGCTCCTCCAGCCTAGCTCCTCCACTAGGCCAAGGACAGGGATTGCCCTGTCCTCGTTGGGCAACCTCCGGCAGCAGCTGGCAGGCCTTGGGCAGAGCCTGCCTGTCCCAGCAGTGTGATTCCTCCCCTCGGGCTGGCCTGGTATGCTCTAGTGTGCTCCAGAAACCATCGCCACCTGGGCACAAAGGCCAGATCCTGCACATCTGGACACAGTAGAAAAGGGCTGCAATACCCTCGTGTGGCCAAGGAAAGCTCTAGGAACAAGCTGCAGTTCAGGACATTCTGATGGGCTGGCAGGGAATTTGCAGTCCTCACACAGGGGAGCCACCCAGGGACACCCCCAGTCTCTGCCTTCCTGGGCACACAGCTGTCACCAGGTGGGTGAACGTGGTGGCACCCTGGGCAGCTGGAACTGCTTGGCACCTCCAGACAATTAAACCTTAACTCCCATCTCAGAGCCTACCACAACGGGCAGCTTTCCCAGACTGGCAGGTGGGAAGAAGGAGCAAATATTTGCCTTTGCAAATGCAATTGTTGCCATTACTATTATTATGAAGCAGGAACATGAGCTATCTCTCACGTAATCTCTCGGAGCCTGGAGCAGGGACATGGGCTGGCCACCACGCTGCCCAGGCAGATTCCCTTCTCCTGAGGTCACTATTTGTCACTGCACTGTCCTCTGGGTCTCTCTTGGTGACCTTTTTTTTCCCCCTCTCACTGACCAAAAGGGACCTGCATCAGCTCTCTGCTTATACCCTGGGGAGCTGCTTCCAGTGCTGGGCACCCCAATCCCTTCCCCTGTGTCCTGGCTGGGAGCCCAGGGGCTCCTGGAGCTTAACCAAGAGAAATTTCAGACAGCAGCCCTTCTGAACTGTTGTTCATCTCCAGAATCCTGGGGGGAAGATGTGGGGGAGCCAGAAGCTGGGAGCTTTGGGCAAAAAAGTGGGTTTCTCAAGACAGCTTTTACATCCTGCTTTATCCAAGCAGGAACATTTTCCCCTCCCTGATGGCACTGCTCCAGTGCTTCAGGATGGCTTGGCTGCATGTCCCATGCCAGCTCCCATGCCAGCTCCCATGCCAGTGGTGACACTGCAGCATCAGCCCAGACAAATGGATCTATGATGCACGCAGCCAGGCAAACACTTAAAGTCTCAGTTCCCTGAGGTTGCAGGCAGCATGACACACTCTAGAAGCAGGAAACAGGTCCCAGATAGGATTTGGTGCCACCAAACCCTGATCAGCAACACTTGCCAGCAAGAAGGGCTGCAGCCAAGCAGGGCCAGATACTTGGGGCTCCTTGTCCTGCTTTCTCTGTGGCTGCACCCTCCTCAGGTCTGCCCTGCAGCTGTGACCCGCCAGTGCCCACCCCATCCTGCCTGGAATCATCTCAGCCCGTCCCTCCCTGTGGCATCAGGGCTGTTCTCTGATCAGGGCTTCTTTCCTTGGGCCCAGTACAGATACAGCTTAGCAACACAGCCGCTTCCTGGATGTTCCAGATGTAGAGAGCCACCGTGTCACCAGAGCTCCCAGGAGAAGACCAGGCCTACCCTCATGCCATCCTAACAGCCTCTGCTGATGGAGAGGCCCAACATCCCCAGTCATTGCTCTCCTCACAGCTCAAGATTTAATGAATCTTCCCAGCTGTGAGTCAGGACGTGTTCTTGCCCTCATGGAGAGCACAAAAATCGCATACATCCCTGCATTTGCTCTGTGAGCTCAAACAATAGCCACATTTGTAGGGGAGAAGTCATTCTCATTACAAATCCCACTTCTCTCCCAGGGCCAGCAGGGCCAGGAAGGATTCCTGACAAATGCCTTGCCAAGGTGCAGGCATCTGGGTGCAGGGGATGGGGTGGGAAACCAGGGTTGCCCAGAGGCTCCAAAAGCCCCTGTCAGGGCAGGCAAGGCTGTGAGCACTCTGGGATCCCAGCTGCTCTGAGGAGCAATGGTAACACCCAAGACCACATTCCTGATCCATTCTGGCAGCACCCTTCTCTCTAGACAGCTCTGAGGGACTGGGGAAAAAAACCTGCGCCACCCAACAGTCTCTGACATGGTCTCATGGTTCCTTCTGGTTTCTTGCAGCTCCATCCAGTTAGGAAAGTCATCAGCTGTATGAAGATGTTTTGATTGTGTTTTCCAAAGCAGGTACAATAGACAGGACAGCTAAAGAATCCCCTGGGATCTCCTGGCAGGTAGGTATTTCATAGAATCACATAATGGCTTGGGTTGGAAGGGATCTTAAATCCCACCCAGTTCCAACTCCTGCCATGGGCAGGGCCCCTAAAACCAGCCCAGGCTGCCCCCAGCCCCATCCAGCCTGGCCTTAGGCACTGCCAGGGGCACCCACAGCTCCTCTGGGCAGCCTGGGCCAAGGCCTCAACGCCCGCTGAGTAAGGATTTTCTTCCTTATATCTAATCTAAATCTACCCTCTTTTAATTTAAAGCCATTACCCCATGTCCTGTCACTGTACTCCCTGACAGAGTCCCTCCTCAGCTTTCTTGTAGCCCCCTTTAGGCAGGCCGCTGTAAGGTCACCCCAGAGCCCTCCCTTCTCCATGCTGAACAACCCCAACTCACTCAGCCTGTCTCTGTAGGAAAGGTGCTCCAACCCCTTGATCATCTCTGTGGCCTCCTCTGGACTCATTCTAATACTTCCCTGTCCTTCTTGTGCTGGGGACACCAGAGCTGAACTCAGGGCTCCAAGTGAGGTCTCATAAAAGCAGAGGAAAGGGAGACAATCACCTCCCTTGCCCTGCTGGCCACACTGCTTCAATTGGAAAAAGGCCTTCCCCTGCACGGGAAGGCAAGGAATCTTTGCAACACAACTTCCATCCCACATACTGCTGAGTGTGGATGAGCCTCCAGGTCCAAAGGTGTATGGGTACAGCTGTAGGACACAGTGAATAACAGTGTACAGACCAGGTGCTACAAAGGGGCCCTGAACCTATTGAGAGGCCTTTGGTGGAACAAAGGCGGAAAAAGTGGGGGGTTCAGTGAGAAGCAGGCTGCTGCCAAGCACTGCTGGAAAGCTTTAATGATGCACTGTGATGGTTGCGAGCCTGGACTCTGGAAACATTCTCAGCACAGAAGAGCATATGGGCAGCACCACTTCTTTGGGAACAAACACATGCAGCTTATCTAGAGGGACACCACCAGCTCCTGTGGGACTTCTAAAGGATTTCCCAAAACAGTTACAGAAAGAGGCCCATGCAAGCTGGTAAGTGGGACCTTCAAGGGGAAAGCGTATGGGAGCAGCCTGGGGGATGAGCCACTGCAGGGCTCTGTCTGTGCAAGAACCCCAGGAGGTCTCTTCAAGGATATATTACACTGGTTCCTGGCATTTCCAGCCCAACACCTTCAGATGTGGCAACATGACTCCAGCAAACACACATTAGTGGTGTGTGAGGACAGCCCAGTATACAGACAGGCTGAGGGGATGATCCTGGGGTGTCCCCCACACCTCCATATCTTCTCACCACAGCAGCTGGCACCCAGGGAGCTAGCACAGCACACTTGTGTCACACCAAAAAAAGGTTAAAAAAATAAGACACGGATTAACTCGTGGCATTTTTTAAGCTTTCTTTGTTTACAAGGGATTTGCTGTCTATGGTTTCAGTGAAAAACTGGAGGAGAGAAAGCCAGGAGAGGGGGACAGATAGAGAGAGGAGTGGAGTAGCCCCTCCACACTTGCCTGTTCTCACTCTTTCACTGAAAAACATTGCATCAGCAAGCAAGAGCCTGCAAAACCTTAATTTCACCTCACAAAAACATACCTGTGAGTGGAAAGTGCTGTTGGGTTCTTTGTGGAGGCCCGGTCAGGGAAGGAAGGTGTACGCTCCACTCCATTCCGCACATTCTTCCCTGCCCCTATGACACGGTGGTGGGGTCACCCTGGCCAGGATGGCCGCGGGGGTCAGGGGTGAGGGACAGGGGCAGGAGGGGCTGGCAGTGCAGTCCTGTGGCCCTGCTGGCTCTGGGCAGGGTTGGGGTCTTTGATTCTTGGTGTGAAAGGGACTGAGGTCTGGCTCCCTGCTGAGGTCTGCTCTAAGACATGAAACCTCACATCTGTTCGGGCAGCTCCCAGCATCTTCAGAAACAATCAGATGAAGGTCACTAAGCAATGCTGTGTCCCTGTGTGCCATCCTGCTGTGGGTTGCACCCTAGCATCCTGCCACATGCATGGCCATCACCTTGTGTCCCCATGGCGACCTGCTAGGCCACACACCGGACCCTGCTTCAGAGCAGAAAACTTCAGGCTTGTCTGGACATCCAAGCACAGCTGGTGACACATCCTCTCTGCCAGACACTACTCTGAAACAGCAGTCCAGAAACCAGGGAGCAGAGCGGGGCGACCTATATGCTGCCCCATCACCATCCCCTGCATGATCCCTGCAGGGATTAATGAGCTCTGGACACTCTGTGCTCCCATCCCCGTGCCGGCTCCCTCCCAGGCACATGCAGGAGGGCACGGCGCCAGCAGCTGATGGGAAAGTTCAGGGTCAGGGCGAGCCGCAGGGAGAGGCACATAAAGGACTCATTGTGCCGCAGGTCTCCCTCGGCTGTGCATGTACAGGGCGAGCAGTTAAAAAACAAAACGCAGCCCAGAAATATGACAAGACACCTTTTTCCCAGGCTGCTGTTAAACTCTAATTAAACATTTCAGCACACTCGAGCAAGGGAATGTCTGCTTCTCAGGCCCAGGCTATCTCAGCTGGAAAACATCTCCTTTGGTGCAAACAGGCTCATGCAGTATGACCCAGAAAGATGCTCCTCAGCCCAGGGGCAATGCGAACACATAGGGCTGGGTAGGCAACCTGTTCCCAGCAAACTGGTGCAGGCTGGGGCCACGTGCTTCTCTCTTCTCGGGGGATGGAGAGCAGCGCAGCCCACACCACCCATTTTCCAAGCATATGGCTGTCCCAGGTGCAATGGAGAGCCAGGCTCAGGGCCAGCCCTGAAACCAGCCTCTAGGACCCTCAAATCACCCACTGATTAAAAGGGACTGTGAATCTACCCCATCCCTATCTGCCTGGTGCCTTATGCAAGGTCAGTGCCCTATAACCCCATACTTAATGTCATGACCTACAGGAACCATAAGCTCAAGAGCTCCATCTTCAAAAAGAGCAGCTTTTTGACCTCACAACTCTTATTTCAGTACACAGCTGTATTTATAGTACATTTCAGATAATAGCTGTGCATCACAGGGAGGAAAGGAAGGGAATGCCACCAGCTTCATGTCACTGATGAACTGAGACATGGGAACCCTTCAAATCCTTCTTGCTTTCAGAACCAGGCAAGACCAGAGCTGGCATCTTGTGATTTCAAATAATGAAGAACAAACAAAATAGCACAGGAGATCAGAGAAACAAATCCAAGTGTTGCAGGGAGCGAGGAGGGACTGCTGGAGCTCCTCAACCACAGTCACTAAGCAGAGGGGCACAAGTGTGAACATCTGCCCCTCTGCAGATCACCTTGGTGCCTAGAACTGGGGTGGAGACGGTGAGCCGACAAAGTGTGATGCCAGTCAAGCACTGCAGGAGCCTTCCTCTAGAGAAAGAAGAGCAACCCCAGGGGATGAGCCACTGCAGGGCTGTGTCCCTGCAAGGAAAACCCCAGGAGGTCTCTTCAAGGCATGGGATGGGGACCCACAGTGGGAGGCAGGTACTGTGTCAGCGTGGGACTCAGTCTGACATCCTTCAGAGCCTGGCAGTGGCTTCCTGAAATCTCTTCAGGAGCTAAAAGCTGAGCCCACTTTAAATCCCACATCTTGGATGTGCTGTTATGGGAGCTGAACACTTGCTCCTGCTGTGCTGTGCCACTCCTGAAGCCACCACTGCTACCCCACAATGGGGCTTGTAGAGTGTCCCTTCAGGGCTTGGCTGCCTGTGGGGCTATCAGGGAAGTGACGGGAGCTCTGTTGTCCCCCCAAAACAAGCCTTGACCAAAACTGATGTGCTTTGGGATTTGGACATAGAGGAGGGAGAGCAGCAGTACCTCTGCAGGGGCTGCCCTTCCTCAAGCTCTGGGGCTGCCCCTAAAGCTGCCTTGAGGCTACACAGGGCAGGCCCCAGCTGGGGACCCACACCAGGGGCCTGAGAGAGCAGGATTGCCATTTGGTGTTCCAGAGTCTGATCCAGATCCAGGGAGCTGAGCTGCTGACACCAGGTACATGCTGCAGTAGATGTTGTTTTGCAGTGTAATTCGCTGCACCTGAGCACAGGGCTGGAGCAGCAAACCATGCTTGGGGTCACTGACATTTTGGGAGCTGGTGGTTTCCCACACTGAACCATAGAATGGCTTGGGTTGGAAGGGACCTTAAAGATCATATAGTCCCAACCCCCCTGCCATAGGCAGGGATGCCACCCACTAGTTCAGGTTTGCCAGGGCCCCATCCAACCTGGCCTTGAACACCTCCAGGGATGGGGCCTCATGTGCAGCCTCAGCATAAGAAACAAACCCTGTGGAGATAGAGAAGCCGAGAAAAGTGTCGTGACTTGCTGCATGATACAGCACTGGCTTTTGCTTGCCAGACCTCCAGTCCAGATCAGCATCACAAGACAGTGCTGTGCACACTGGCATGGGCTGTAGGTCCACCGCTGCTCACAGATGGCCCCATCATAAAGCCATGCCACTGGCTGATGCTCTTGACACTCAGGGAAGGGTGACAATGAAAGTCTATGATTTCTGAAATTGCTAGGTAGTGGGAAAGTGTGTCCTGAAAGGCTCTGATTGCAGTGACAGCCTGGGTGAGGACACTTGTAATTTGGCATCCCATGGGGATGGAATTTGACAGAACTGGTCTCTCCTGCTCTGAGGACATTCCAGCACCCTGTGTAGGCAGTCTGAATTAAACTCCCTCAAAAAATACAGCATCTGGGGGGTTATCCATCTCAGGCCACTTCGGTTGGAAAACACCAATGCGCTGCTCTGCAGCAGGCTCCAAATGCACTTCCATCTCTCCCTGCTGCTCCCAGGCAGGCAATCACCTGTGAAGCCTCACCCAAGCACCTGGGCTGCCCTTGCAGGGAGCTGTTACCTCGGGAGAGCAGGAAAACTGAGCTGTGTCCACAGCCCACTGGGATGGCACATAGCTGACAAGGGCTGGCAGCAGGACACAGGCTGGCACGCACCTGTGGGACTCATCCCCCTCCTGTCCATGCTGCTGCAGCAGGACAACAGGATTTTAGGAAGAAATCTTGCTTTTCCTAGGGAAACCAAGGCCAGGCAGTGGTGACCTTAAATGTTCTTAGCCAGGGTTGTGCTGCTGTCAGGCTTTGCAGGACACGTCCATCCCCAGGCCCCGGTCCACTAAGGATGCACTGGGCTGCTCCAACAGTCCTGGTCTTGGCCAGTGTACCCCAGCTGGAAGGCAGCAAGGGAGGCAGTGGCCATGGGGACCATGCTGACCCCAGGCACTGTGATCCACAGCCTTCCTGTGCTCCCCACAGCAACTGTGTTTGGGGAGTTTTTCAGAAATTTTGACACTATGAGCCGGTGATATGGGGCTTGATCCAGACTTCTTGGCCAGTTCTTTTCCAGGATGCTCCCACTGGAAAGAAGCATGTGCTGCTGGGATGGAGTGGAGAGTGAGTGGGAAGCTGGGACAAAGGAGCTGCAATGTGCTTGTCCCTTGTCCTCCACTGCTTTGGGCAAGGAAAGGGACACCAGCTGTGGAGGGAAAAGGTTCCCAGGGTGAAGGTGTTAAATGCCCTTCTCCCATGCTGCTGTCACCTCACAGTCCCCAGGGTGTGAGAATCAGTCTCTATTATCCCCTCATTAGGAACTAGCATACTGTACTAACCTTTTCACATGAAAGCTACAGTCTGTTCACCAACAAAAGCCAATGTTTCGTTCCCAGGAGTAGAAAAAAAAAACAACCCAACAAGCACTAAGCAGGGGTTGGGGGCCAGACACCCCTGTGGAGCTGTGGGGACTGTGGTGAGCATACACGGGGGGACAGGGCTTCATGAACAAAGGTAGCTAGTGCTCACGGTGTCACCTCGCCTGTCCCCCAGCACAGAATTCATGGGGTTGTGGGTATGGGTGCAGGGGGGTTTGCATTGCAAAGAGCCCTGCTCTGTCCCTGAGGGAGGGGACCCCAGGTGGCAGAGCCCCTCAGGCCACCAGTGTGACCACAGCTCCCCCAGGCTCCCCCTGTGCAGTCTGCATGGCTCGTGCTCATTTCTTCCTGCCCCACTGACCACGTTGGGACCTGCACACTCTGAAATCCCCCCTCTCCTTCGGGCTTCCTCTAAGGTGGGTGGGCTGGGCTGTGACCATGTTGGACCATGCGAGCTGCTGCCCTTCCCACCCCAGCCGCTCTGCAGCCGTTCTCAGCAGGGCTGTGGGAGCATCACCAGCTTGTGCAACCCCCGGGGACACCGGCTGGCAGTGCTGGAGGCCCCAGCTCAGCACTGAGAGCAGCTGGGCTGTCAGGAGCACTGAGCGTGGATGGCAGCCCCCTTCATCTGCCTTCCTCGGGCGCTGGCAGGCATTGCCTGATTTGAACAGTTGGGGCAACATTCTCCTTTCTCAGGCTGCTAGTTAAATGAGACCTGCCTAGGGCAGAAATCTGAGCTTCTGCCCATTGCAGCTTCTTGATGCTGAGCTAAATGAGACCCTAGAGGAGAGATGTTGAAATGAAAGGAGTTTTCCTGGTTTCTTCACTGTGAAAGTATCTGATCACCTACCCCACTATTTTGATGGGGACCTTTGTCAGCTCAGGGAAATGGTCTTGGGAGGTGCCCACAGCAAGTGCTGAAGGCCTGAGCAGGCTTCAGCAGCACAACCCATGGTGTTTCACGCTGGAGACACAAATCTGCTTCCCTGCTTCACTGGGAGACCCCACAAGTTCCTGATTAATTTGTAGCTTTGCAGACTCAACCAACAAAATGTGTCTGATGAGGACAGCAGGAGAAAGGAGGGATGCATCATCATTTTTCTGCTTTTTTTCTTTTTTCTTTTTCTTTTTTCTTTTTTTTTCCCCTATTGTTTCTTTCCCTGCCTGCATCCAGCTGCACCTGTTCTGGAGCTGGCTGTGAAGGCAGCTCCCTCCCTGCCCTGACTGCCTGCCTGTCCCCTAGGGGTGAGAGATTTTCCAGGTCCCTCAACTATCTGCTGGCCCCTTCCCAGAGCCCCAGTGTCGGGTGGGGTTGGGGTGACCCCCTACTCCTCCAGACTACAGCATTGCCTGCAACCAGATGGGCACCACAGCTCCACTGCAGAGAGGCAGGTGGGTTTTGCATTGCATGCATTTATCAGATCCGGGCCAAGACCACCATCCGTTTCACACAGGCTGCCAGCAAGTCAATGACAGCTTCCAGAGGTTTTGCTGCTGCCATGTGATGCTGTGAAGAGCTGCCAGTGCTGCATCCTGCTTGGAAAAGGAATTAAACCCAGTGAAGTATCTTGGTGCTGCCTGGCTGTGCTCCCTGCAATGTTCAGCCCAGGGCTGGACCAAGGCACCCACGGCTGCTCTCCTGTGCCTGCAGAGCCATGCTTTTAGAAAGTTTCTTCTGTTCTCAGCTGCCGCAGTCAGATTTGGGTCATCAGGTTTGATCTGAAGGTGCCAGAGGACAGGAATTCAAACAAAAGCATGATAAATGCAGGCTGTCTCCTGGTACATTTCTGGGCTGGTTTCAAGGAGCTTTTCATTCACTCCAGTGCAAAATGTGTCTCCTAGGCTGGGCCATGTGGCAGGAGGTCAGCTCGCACAGGTGCCCGGGTGTTTGCAGCAGCAAGGACAGTTCCTGCCCACTGTGCTTGCACAGAGCACAGCAGCATTGCTGCACGAACATGTCCATGGGGCAGAGGGCAGCATGCAGGCCAGTTATCATCCATGCTTCATAGTTCAGAAGCACCTTTGAGACACAACTTGAAGCAGGGCCATAGAAGTAAAACTTTGTGCAAGGTGAGATGTGATCCTTACCCAGAGGCTGACACGGACAAGGCAGGATGAGAAGGTGCTGGTGTGGAGAAGAGGTGCAGAGCTGAGCCAGGGGCACAGCCAGAAGCCCCATCCTCCCAGCCATTGAACCTGGGTGTCCTGCTGCTAGCCAAATTGCAAAGTTCCCAGAAATGCTGATGCTCCCCAGGGAGGCAGAGTAGAGGTGATCTCACTGCTGCTGTGAATGAGGATGGGCTTGTCCAACACCTTAGCTCCAGCTGGGCTCCCCACCACTTGTCCCCACCACTGTACTTGGAGCCTGCTTGAGTCCAGCGTGGAAAATGCACAGTGGCATCTGAGCAAGCTCACTTGCTCCCAGGCAAGACAGAGGCCCCAAACCTGCTGGGAGACCTGGACTCCAGCCAGGAGACACAAATGGAGAATTCATTTTAGAGGTTTGTCATAGATCTTCTGCTTCCCCAGCCTGAAGTCTGCCTGAATGTGATCACTTCAAACAGGTTAAGAACCAACCAAGCAAATCTAAGGCAATGAAAATTAATTCCATATGCAACACTGTAAGCTGAAAAAAGTGAATGCTTCCTGCACCCTCCCCCTCACTTTTTCAGTTCAGTTCATGAAATGAGCACATCATAGTCCTGGTCTTGCAGACTCCAAGCCAGAGACTCAAAGCCTTTTCGGCTCCATTAGCATCCCTGCTGAATACTCTTTGCTGGTCCCCAGAGCCTTGATGATCCCCACTTGAGATGTCAGAGGACTCAGTGCCCTTTTCTGTCCTCTGCTCATGGCCATTGCTGGTCAGGGCCCCTGTCTAGTATCAGACTGTCAGAAGCCCCTGCAGATCTGCTGAGCCCTCAGATGCACAGGGACGGGGTTGGTGGATAATACCCCTGCCTGAGCCGCCTGGGGCCAGCAGCCTGGATCCTCACTCTGGGAGCCCTGTGCGGGGATGCAGCGTGATGAAGGGGGTGGGAGCCTCTCCTGCTCAGCCCCATTTCATGGGCACCTGAAGGGCTGAGGCTTCTCAGAGCGACAGCCCAGTTCGTTGCACAAAGCTTTCGCATACAAAAGTGATGCACAGAAATGAAAAATGGGCTGTAATTGGATACCTACGTAACTCCCTAGATTTTAGGGGGAAGCAGTTTGTGGTTTGGACTTCAAGGCTGCACCCCAAAGTCCAAGGCAAGTCTAAGTCCAACTCTGAAGGTCCCAGTCTTTTGGGGGACAGAGCGTGTGCACATGTGCCAGTGCACTGGCCTCTAGTCCCAGTGCTCTGTATGAGATGTTAGGGAAAACCACACAAATGCAGGAGGTTACTGTGACCTTTGAAGCAGAGCATCCTTGACAGCCTGCAAGACACCCACTCAGTGTGTGCTGAACCTAAATCCCTTCAGAATTGCTGCTCCTCCAGCTTTTGTTCAGGCCAAATGATTATACATAATAAAAGGGGACCCATGTTGGTGCTGTCTGTGCCCTGCTAAATCACACACTATGAGTGGAAATGGCAGAGGAGACACTGAAACATCTAGCCTGAAAAGCCAGGCTGATGCAAGCAGCACAGCTTGCTCAGGTAGCTGGAGGATGGCTCCATGCTCTCTCCATGCCAGACGCAGCCTATTGCTGTCCCACAGCTGCCAGCTCAGCTCTTTGCTGCAAGACAGAATCTACCATTCCTCTTATATCACCAGCAACACTGGGAGTGCTGCAATATAATAAACACTGGCCCTACATTCTTAAAAGGCAGATTTTGCAACATCCTCCTTTGAGGAGTGGTTTAAGAGCAGCAGTAAATTTGGCCTCTTCTAGAAGTGGGGGGAAAAATAAAGAATAAAATAAAAATGGGGTCATTTCCTTGGGAAAATCCTTATGAAAGAGTGGATCCTAGCACAAGCAGCAGCCTTTTTGGCCAGTATGGGGACAGCACAGCCCTGACCTGATGTGCCCCACTGAGCTGCCCCACTCCTGCTCTGGCCTGGGGACAACAGGACAAGCCCAGTCCCATGGGAGTGTGCATGGCACATGGGGTGTGCCAGTGTGGCCCTGGGCAGTGCAGGCACTGTCAAGTCATCAGGGACGGATGAGGCTGTCCTGTCCTCTGCAGCACCAAACTGTCCTACATCAAGACTGAGCTTCTCCTGCTCTCCTCCTGGGATATGCTCCCAGGCCTTCACCAACTGACCCCAGTGCTCCCAGACTCACAACATGCTGCTGCAGATAGGCAGCCCCACCCCAGAATGCTGGCTACGCATTTCTGGCCAGCTCTGAAGGGTGCAGAGACATGTCTGAAATTCTGCAGGGGGTGTCTCAGTGGGGAAGGGTTCAGGGACCCTGGACTCTCCCAGGCTCAAATCTCATGTTTCCTGCTGGCATCCTAACCAAAGCAGCATTCAGCCAAGCATTACCCGTTCTCTGGGAAAAGCAGCAAGGTTTTCTCACCATCAGCACGGAACTATAAATCAATCCAAATTGCCCAGAAAACTCCACACCCCTTGAGGCTGGGCTGGTTACGTGGGGAGGCATACCACTCTGCCTGAAGCTGCATGAAGCCTGGAGGGCTGCCACTCCCCTCCCATGGGCTGGTAGAAGTAAAAAGACACAAGAATGAGTGGGTGCCTTCCCCTTCCCTCTTTCAGCATACTTGCCAGCCTTGGCAAGTGCCTTCCCAGAGTCACTAGAAGTGCTGTAGATACTCAGGAGTCACACACTCCACATTTCCTGGGTTTTGCCACAAAGGAATTATGGAAAAAAACTCCAGTGAGAAGCTCAAGCCTGTGTTTGGAGGCTGCCAGGCAGCCCTTAAGCTGCAGGAACCACTTCTGCACCTGAAAACTCTGGGCTGAGCTAATGGGAGCATGGCATGGCATGGAACTGAACAGCATGCCATGGCTGCAGGCGCTGACTCAGGCTTCTCTCCACCTTCCTGCTCATGAGCATGCCCAACAAAGCCAGAGCTCCCCCCACCCCAGGCTCAGACAGGATCACAGCAGAAGCTGGGGCAAAGGGGGGGGGATGGCGGAGGTCTAAGCAGAGAATTACGTTTTTTCTGTTAAGGTAAAAAAGGCTGGGTATTGCTGTTTGGGCTCCCCACAGTACAGCCCTGCAACAGCCAGTGCTGTCAGGGACAGAGCTGTCCCCATCACATTGCAGCTGGGTCCAACTGTAGTGGCTTCAGGGCAGGAGAAGCTGGGGCAGTCACTGGTGTGACAGGGACAGAGGCAGGACTGTGCCCACAGCTCAGCCCTGAGGTCCAGACCTGTGGTGGCAAACCTGAGATGGCCAGGGCTCAGAAGCACAGGGCTGAGCAGCATGGGGCTTTCCCTGCACGCCACACCGGGATGCTGTGACATGGGGATGCTCTTGCTCAGGGACAGGAGCCGCAGAGACTGGGGGTGCCACGTTTTGCCTTGTTGGTGCCTCTCTCCTCCCAGCTGAGCCACCCAGCCTTGTCCTACCACATGGGCCTCACCACGGCCAAAACTTCATCCAGGGGCCAGCTGAGGCCATGACACCGTAGCAGCACTGCAGCGCCTGTCTCTGCACAGCTGGGTGGCCGCCAGATTGGCATCTCCCCCTGGGGCCGGTGGCAGGGAGGGGGCTTGGCGCTGGCCGCCTGCTTGGGGCAGCTCTGCCTGGGAAAGCTCGGCGGCGGAGATGAGAGGGAAGCCAACTGCTGGGCCTCCCACCCCTCCTGGCCTCTCCCTGCCGACTCTTTCATCTCCGAGCGCGTTGCTCTTTCATCTTGCCCAGCCCATAGAGGTGTGAACAGCACAGGGTCCCCACCAGCAGCCGTGCCGCAGGCAGCACCCAAATGGCCGCAGCTCGGCACTGTGGCACCAGCGCTGCGGGGCCTGGGCTGGGCTGCAGGGCCCAGCTGGCTCTGTGCTTGGCCTGCCATTGCCACACGCCAATGTGGTGAGGCCAGGCCTGAGCATGGTCTTGTTCATGTTTGTTTGAACTTGGCGTAACTCGGCTCATCTTTGTTCCTCTATGCAGGGAGATAGCAGCCAAGGTCAGAGTCCAGGCGGGATATGATGGGCACTGAGCTGCAGGGGTTCCCTGACCCCCCAGGGCGGTGCTAGGGCCCTGACACACATCCAGGACTTAACTCGTGACCAGCCACAGAATTGCCCCCTTGCACAATTCTGCTTCAGCTTTTCCTTTACATGCTGGTTTAAAGGTGACAGTTCTTCATACCATGGGCTGCAGAGAAGTCACTAACTCTGAAAACCTGCCATATCCCTAAAAAAATCAACCCCAAATTCTCTCACATTTCTCTGCACTAAAGGGAAAAAAAAAAAAAAAAAAAAAGTAAGAGCAGCAGAGAGAACAGCAAATGGATGCTCTGTGCAGTGGGAGGCTTTGCTGGAAGAGGCTTGCTGGTGACACCACCAGCAACTCCAACATGAAAAATCCTATAAATCATGATCACAACATAAATTGGGTCATCTGGGATAGGGAGATGGCTAAAGGACTGTGAATCTTTACACGTAGCATTAAACAAGATTGGTACAGACTGCAAAGAGTGCCACAGGGTAGTGTGATAAGTTAGGAGAGAATGAGACCAAGGAAGAGAAAGAAAAAGAGAAAAAGAGAAGGAGAAGGAAAAGGAGAAGGAGAAGGAGAAGGAGAAGGAGAAGGAGAAGGAGAAGGAGAAGGAGAAGGAGAAGGAGAAGGAGAAGAAGGAGAAGGAGAAGGAGAAGGAGAAGGAGAAGGAGAAGGAGAAGAAGGAGAAGGAGAAGGAGAAGGAGAAGGAGGAAGCAGCAGGTTCATCCCAAGTATCCAGGCCCAGGACTATTGTGCGATGTTGGCTGCACCTCCAAGCCTCCCATGGTCCTTCTAGCAGCCTGGGGCTGAGATCCACTCTCGGCGGGCTGTGCACCAGCACTGATAAGGAGCAGTGCCTGCGCTGTCAGGGAGCACAATAAAAGCTTTTGCTTTACTTCCCCCAACTGTGTCTGGCTCACACCTGCATGAGGAATGGGGCAAAGCAGGAGCAGCAGAGCATTGCCACTCATCCCTGAAGGTACCCTGTCTCTGCTGGCCCCTTCAGGGTCCTGGCCTGGACACACACGGGCTCTGGTGGCTCCCACCCTGCCGAGCTGAGGGAGCAGAAAACAAACCCAGTAAAACAGATGAAGAGTCTGCTGCTGGCTTAGCTCCCTGCACTGCGGTCAGTGGTGTTGCACACAGTGGGATGAATGCAAGGCTAGGCCAGGCACAGCGTGGGTGCACAGTGCTGGAAAGCCACGCTTCACATTTGCCACATCATATAACTGCACCCAGAAAGCCAGTGACTAACACCAGAGTTCACACACCACCAAATGCTTCTTCTGCTAAAAGCCAAAGGGACAAGTCACATGAATGGTGCCACTTGTGGGGCAGGGAAGATGCTCTGAAGCAAAAGCCACACCAAGAGGAGGGGGCTGCAGAGCAGCCACAGCCCCCAGCTGTGTCCTGGGTCACAGAAAGCAATGGTCAGGAGACTGAGAAACCTCCAGTGGGATGGCAGGGAAAAAGCAGTCCAGCACATTTGGTGATGGGGAGCAGCCAGCAGCGGGGTCGGTGAGATGGCTGGGGAGTGCCCACGTGCGTGCAGGGACAGTGCCTGGGAAGCCATGTGCCCCTGCAATGCAAACTATTCGCGCAAGTAACATGGCCATGTCTGAGCAGAAAGCACCCACCTTGTCCTTCCCATCTGACATCCCTCATACCTACGGACAGCGAGAGGATTTGGGTAAGCTTTCACCATGTGCCTTCACAAATCCTAATGGGGTATCATAGACCCTGTTTTCAAGTCTGTTTTCTGGCTGATCAAATGTTGAGTATCAGTTAAAAGGAAGCGATTAGCACCTGTTGTTTATTGAACTGTTTTATAGTCTTACAGAAACCAGAAGGTTAATATCCGTCTAAATTTAATCTTGCCCTGTAAAACGGTCACGAAACTCAGCCCAGCAAGACCTAATAGTCTGCCTCAATGCGTAACGACGTTCCCAGCCTGCCTTCCCCCTCCAAACCCGGCCACTCTGGCTGTTCTCCTTTTCTCTCATTTACTATTTATCCTTCTAATTGGTTAATTTACTTGAGCAATTTATTTTCCCTCATGCTGGGATGCATGGCACCAGGGCTGCTAAAGCTGGGTCAGGGGCACACTGGCCCCAGGCTCAGCACCCCACTGCAGCCACCCGTAAGGTTTGGCCCCAGGAGTCACAGTGGTGCAAGGCAGCCCCTCTTCCCTACAAGTGCCCAAGGCCAGGCTGGATAGGGCTTTGGGCAGCTTGGGCTGGTGGGAGGAGTGCCTGCCCATGGCAGGGGTTGGAATTACATGGGCTTTAAGGTCACTTTCAACCCAAACCATCCCGTGGTCCTATGATTCTTTCAGTCTTAATAACTCAGGCAACGAAATATAATCTTCTGTAACACAGGGATGTTTGCCCTTGGTGCACATGTGCCTTGGGGGCTTTAATCACACAGGGGGAATGTAGCAAGTGTGTGCATCCTGCCCTGTCCCGTCCCAGTGATGGAGGGGATGCTGCAGGGAATGGGTGCAGGGGTGTCAGGGGCAGCGCCAGGCACAGGGGCTGCAGGGCTGTGCCACCCCTGTTTGTTTCACTCTGGCAATCTGGATCCTACCTACTTAATAAACCCTGCTGGAAGGACAGTGCAGCGTCAGGCCTGTTGTTGAGTGCACAGGAAACAGCTGTATTCGATTAGGAAGGGCTAATTTGATGGCTCTGATAGCCTGGGAATAATAATAAAAAAAAAAAAAATCTGTTGCAGAACTACATATTTTCTACAGAAAAATCAAACAGAAAATAAAGACCCCATCACAAAACAGAAGGTGGCTGGCAGGATCCTTTCAGCAGGCCTGTAGGGGTGGGACAGGCAGTGATGACACTTGCTGGGTGGCTCATTCAGCTCCCCAGAGGGGGCTAAGCCTGGCTCTGGGGAGTGCCCTGTAGGGTTCTACAGGCAGGATGGTGCATGCTGGGCTAAGGGAGGGTGCAGAAGATGCCTTTGCAGCAGGTTTGGCCACCCAAGGGGCAGTGATTGGAAGGAGCACTCTCACCCAGAGAATCCATGGGGTGCTGGGAGCTGCCCCTCTGTGCTGCAGTGTGTGCACCAGTGGTGCAAGGCAACACAGTGGCATGCAGGACATGACTATCGGGGCCGGCCCCCCCCCAGTTCCCTCTGTCCCTGTGGGCACCTGCAAGAGAAGAGGAGGACTTGGGGGATCAGGTTGTTAGAAGTAGCCTGTGGAACATGGTTGGTTTGGCTTGGGGAAGGAATGAGCTGACTGAGGGGTGATGTGTCTGAAACCATCCCATCTGCTCCAAGCAACAGGACCAGGAAAGTGCCTCTGTCCCTGTCCCTCTCCCCATCCCCATCCTTGCCCCATGGCCACATGCTCCCAGGCTCAACAGGAACACCCCAGTCTTGCTACGTGTTGATCCAGCCATGCTGGTGGCATGAGGTGCCATGGGACCTTGCCCTGGGCATGCACGGGGCTGCGGTGGCATTTTGGGAAAGGGCCCACAGATGCAGACAGGTGGTGATGGGCTCCTTCCACCCCCCTGGGAGAACCAAGGTGGCACATGCTGAAATCCTGCTTCTCAGAAGCCATTTCCCTTTTTTTCACATCTCTTTGAAAAAAAATTGGCCTTTGCCCAGCCCTAACTGAGCTAAGCTGCCCTTCCAGCTCCTAGACTCCCAAGTGGCCTCCAGGACTATTTATGCTGCTGCCCACACAGATTTCCCAGGAAGAACAACATGCAGCCTCGGTGAGGCACGGAGCAGCTTGGGCTTTCATTAAGAGTCCCAGTCCCCACTGTCCCACTTGTGCTGCTTCATTTCTCCAGGGTAATCCTAGAGTGCAGACAAAGCTTTTGTTTTTCATTCCTGAGTTCTTGACGTGGTGGAGTGCAGACAGAGCGCAGTCAGCAGCAAGCATGGTCACCGCTCTCACCCTTCTGCCTCCCTGCTGGAAGCCTCAACACAAAGGCTTTGGGTCACACTGGGATGCAGCCATTCAGACCATTCATCTGCAGCATGTTGGAGATTTGGGCTGGCTCTGGAGTCACACGTCCCTGACAGTCCCTGTGGAGACCCTGCAGAGTGAGGGGATGAAAGCCATAGCCTCTTGCTGTGGCTCGGCACAAGTCCCAGGCACCTGGGGGGGCACTCTTGGTGCTCTGTTCATTTTTGGAGTCAAGAGACGTGCAAAGCCTTGGACAGAAAAAGCCAGCTTGCAGGGTTTAAAGTCCTCACTGCCAGCTCACAGGGGAAAGCTGGAGGAGGGATGGAGGGATTTTCCCATCAGGCTCCATCCCTGACATGCTGCATGGCTCCAGATGCTCCGTGAAGCTGTAGCAAGCCTGGGTGCCAGATGCAACGCAGATGAGCTTCATTTAGCCTGTCAGAGCAGCTTTGCTGAACACCACGTAGTATTTCATCAGGGAAATTCCCTGCCCGTCCTTTTCCCAAAAAGAGGCTGGATCAGGAACGGATCTGAGGTGTATGAGAGACCCAGCTCCGCACCACCCCAGACTCTTCTCCCTCCTCTCACAGGGTGTCCAGATGGATACTAAAACTGTGTTGGCAAACAGGTGCTGGAGATTGAGGGAAATGCTCCAACTGTCTGCAGGTGCCCAGATATAGTAAGAGCATGCACACACAGACATCCCTGGGTTCATGTGGGATATGTGGCTGAAGGTGGGGAGTGTGGTCGCTTCCAGCAGCAGTTTCCTGACATGAATTTTGGAATGGCCCTGCCTCAGCACCTCTGTTTGGGAAATTTACTGATAATGCTGGGGCTGAGATAAAGAAAAATGCCCTCGAAGTTCTCTCCCCAAACCCAAGATGCCAGATCTGCCAGCAGCCCCAATGCCATGAGTGCAGGGCACCCCAGCGTGTCCCTGAACACCCATCCTTGTGTGCCCACACTGGGCCAGCTCCAGTGGCACAATGGTTCCCACGTAACCCCGAGAGCAGCAGAGTGAAAGGGGGGCCCTCGTGCGCCTGACAATAGCGCTTTCCTTCCCCATCAATGGCAGTGAGATGCACGCTGGGCTGACACGGAACTGTGCACAACAAAAGCCAGTGTCCGAACAAATCTTCTCAGGCACTGGGTCCCCCGGGTGACCCAGGGTTAGCCCGGACTTTTGCTCCCACCCGGCCCTCCGGAGCAGGAATGTCCCTCTGCGCTGCGCCATGGCTGGTTCCCACGCTTCCAACCTGCTTTGCTATTTATCAGCACCGAGCCTCTAATCCCCTTTGTGAAAGTCTGATTCAAGCTCAGCACAATGTGGCAAAAAGGGAGGGGGGGAGGGAACGAGGGAGGGGAAACAGTCCCAAAGAATGAAAATCAAACCCTCTACCTTTCCTCCGCAGATTCCCTGGGGATTCCTCAGCTCCTGGCTGCAAGTGGCAGGGAGGCAGCCCCAGCAGGCAGGGCTCCCGCGGGGCATGATGGTGAGAGTAAGTGTGCACACAGAGCGATTGCTGGTGTCCCCTCGTAGGCTGATTGGGATCCAGGGCTCCGCCACCGCACTCCTGCAGCAGCCTCATCCATCGCCATGGGACATCCGAACACGGATGGAGCTGTGCAGTGAAATGGGTGTGCATGGGGGAACCAAATACCTGGTGTGCATCCCCTCCGGCTCCAGCCTCCCTTCCTAACAAACCCTCCTGGGCACGCTTCAGCACAGAGAGCCAACATGACTCCATGCCCACGGCAGCCAAAGCAGGGTGCAGGGGTGGTGGGAGCCCCATGCCGGGTGCTGGCTCCATCCTCACATGGGCTGGCCCCCGTGTCTGGCTCCTGTTTGCTTTAATGGAGGATTTGCAAGCCCCTTTCCAAGGCAACTCTGGAACAAAACAGTTTCCAAAGGCTGTGCTACTTACAAATGAGGGTTTTCAAGCCTTTGTCCTAAATCCAATGCTGTTTTCTTTGCAATCAGCAAAGAAAAAAAGTAAAAGAAGAAGAGACGACCTCAAATGCTAATCTTGTTAGGTTAAACTGTTCTCTAAACAGATGGAGGTACAAGGCAATGGGATTTTTGTCTTTTCGAGGAAGGGGTTAGATTTGTAGGGCACCAGGGGTCATTCCGGGCAAACTTGCAGCTTTGGTCTTTGTGTCCCAAGAGTGAGTAGAAATTGAAGCAATGACAAATGCTCTGAGCTGGGCTGGTGAGGTGGGAGTGGAGAGCTTGGAGATTTTCCCTTCTCAGGACTACGCTCCCCAAGACTCGCTCCAGGCTCTGGCATCAGCAAGGGCTGGCACAAGGCACAGCCCCACAAAGAGGGCACGTGCAGCAGGCAGCAAGGTGCAGGCTGCTCCCTGCCCTGCTGCTCCCTGCTGCTGCAGCCCATGGACAGCCCCAAGGAAAACTCCCAAAGCCACCCTAGGGCTCTACTGGCACTTGTCCCATCTGGGGAGGATGCTGGGGACTGCAGCCTCCGCAAGGCCACCAGCAGGACATGCAATGTCCGCTGGGCCCTGCTCCAAGCCTGACTTCATGTGAGTGCTGTATGGCTGCGGTATGCCAGGAAGTTCTGTGCATGCAGCTGTGAAGGGGAGCGGTGCCTACGAGCCCCTCAGGGATGTGATCTCAGGCACCTGGTGGGGCAGCCCCCAGGGCAGTGCCAAGGCGGCTGCAGTGTGGGAGCAGCTGGTGGGGACCAGCACTTTTGCTTGGGTCTGGGAAGGAGCTGTGCAAACACTGCCATGCACTGGGGACAGACTGGTTTTGGGATTAATCCAAACTACATCCCTACCAGCATCATCCTCAGCCACAGGCAGGAGGACGCGTGACCCACCAGAGCTGCATCACGAGCCAAGGTCCTAAATGTCCTCAACGGCAGAGGAACATGGAGCTGGCACCACATGCTTACAATGCACCATGCCACTCATCCCTGCACACTTCCATCACTAAGAACTCCTGGGAGCACTGAGAACACTGTGCACTTCTGCTGCTGGCAGTTTTGGGGACGTTCAGACCCCCTGTGGACTATAGCACAACGGGGCTGAGCACAGTGATGCCAGGCATGCACCGAAAAGAGCAGGGGGAGAATAGCAGCTTTGACCTTGCTGTCTTTCTGTCTATCACCTCCCTGGCAGAGGACAAGCAGGGAGGGAGCTGGAGGCACAGAACTGGCACTAGCCTTCGCCTAGTCACTGCCAGCACTGGGGCAAGGCCACCGCTCTCTGGTGACAGGCTGACTGCAGCCCATGCTGGGGCTTCTCGCTCTGAGACCCAATGCAAAACTGGAGGCAGGGTGAGAGCACCAGCGTGGGTGCTCACACCACCGCGGGTGCTGATGCTTGCTTGGGTGTTAACGCCAGCCTGGGAGCTTCTGTCATGCCCATGATGCTGTGAATGAGGCTGCCTCTGTTCTGGCACACAGGGGAGGCACAGTGGGACCCAGCCTGTGCCACTGTCACGGGCAGAGGTGACCTGGCTCCCTAAGCAGCTGCCATCATCTACTTAGAGACCAATGCCAGTCAAGTGACTCCAGCTGGCTTGCTGTGTATCTGCAGGTACAAGACCTTTCTCAAGCTTTTGAGAACGGAAGGACATGAAAGCCTGGGAACTGGAGGCTCTGAGGAGATGGAGTGTGGTGTGACCCCAGCCTGGGTCCAGGCAGAGCTGGTGGGAGCATGGGCCCATCCCTGCCATTCCAGGGCACCCGCAGGGCTCTGATTTGGGCACTGAATGCTACAAGGAGGTGTTGGCGCTTGCTTTCCCACTACCTATCTCTGCCTGCCTTCCCCTGAGCACTGCTGGGCTGTCAGCGGGGCACCCCTGGTAAACCAGCCCAGGCCACACACAGCAGGAATGAAAACACAAAAGTATGAAAAATCAGTCACCTCCCCCCCCCCCCCCCAACCGGATCCAACAAACAGGCAGCCAGAAACAGGGAAATGCCCAGTGGGCGAAACCCTCTGGGGTCTACCACAAACAGGATCCGCTCCCAAGCGAGCAGGAGGATGTGGGGAAGGAAAGGGAGGAGGTCCTGAGCCTGGTCACAGGAAGGCCAGCGGGGGGAGGCGGGACAGCCTCCATGGCCCCTGCGAGGAGGTGGAGGCAGATGCAAAGCCAGATGCCCCCAGGCACCCACACAAGCTCTGTTTTAAAAACCTAGACTCTCCTGGTGCCGAACCACAGGGCAACCACATGCCAGAGTTACTGAGGTTGGTGTGAAACTCCTTTTGTCTTGTTTTGAAAGAAAGGCGAAAAAAGGAGAGGGTGCTGGTCTGTTTTTCTGAGGAAGGGGCTGGGACATGGTCCCCCGAGTGCTACCAGTCAGGCTGAGCGTCATCCAGACCCAGCAGCAGAGCAAAACCCAGTGGGAAAAGCCAGCATTTGCAAATTGAAGGCTTTTGCATGGCCCTGACCTCACCCAGAAGGGTCTGGTGGAGCTGATTGGGACAAAGTTGTGAGGAAGGTTTATGCCCCATCCCAGTGAGCACAGGAATCCCCACGGCCATGGGCATTCTCTCAGGTGCTCTCATCTGCAAACAGAAACCTTCCTCTTCCTTACGCGCTGCAGAACAGAACACACCAAACACCTAATTCCTCCCTTTGGCTACAGCCACATCCTCCCCAAAGTGCTGTGCGGTGGTTAGCACAAGCTGAGGGCCACAGTGTGGCACTGGGAGCTGCTCCCCTTCATCCCTGTACCCAGGGGCTGCAGCAACCACAGCCACATGAATTGCTCGGAGGCCGCAGCCGTCTGACTTCGTCGCTGCAATGCAAGCGCTTTCTCAGCGGGTGCCTTCATGCCCCCCTGCCTTGTGTCAGGAAGGCGGCCAGCACAGCATGGTCCAGGCTGGGAATTTGCCGTCATCTCTCCTCCCCCCCAGCATTCAAAACAAACAGGAGATGTGAAAACGTAGTGTCCAGAAAAATGTGCGAACAAGGAAACAAAAAGGCGAAGTGGCTGGAGTGCCAAGAAGCTCGGCTGGGGGCCTGCGGGGCCGTGACAATAAATAAATAGCAGTTGGTGCGTGTGTGTATTTGTCATCCCGTGGCAGCCCACTGCTGGGCTCAGTGCTGCAGAGGGACACGCTGACAAGCAAGATGGCACTGATGCAAGCAAAGGGACAAAACAAGCAAGGAGAAGGAGTTCAGGTACCTGTGGCACTCAGGCAAGGATTTTTGCTCAGACTTGGTGCCCCAGCTATTCCAATCCCCATACCTAGGGCTAACACCCAGACACTGGTGTCCCCAGCAAGCTGCAGTGCTGCCCACCCCCTGGGGATGCGCACACGGAGTCAGTGAGCAGTGGCAAGGAGCAAGGCAGAGTCACGCTGTGGCTGCTGCGCTGTG
Source organism: Anas platyrhynchos (assembly GCF_047663525.1). Lineage (NCBI taxonomy): Eukaryota > Metazoa > Chordata > Aves > Anseriformes > Anatidae > Anas > Anas platyrhynchos. The sequence continues at coordinate 3,310,169 of NC_092604.1, forward strand.
ACACCCGCCTGGAGCAAAAGGCAAGTGGCACAACACGTTCTGCATTCATGCTCTGTTCTGCAGCCGTGGAGACCCCAGTGCTCGAACTGACCCAGGCAAGGTGCTCAGCTGCGTGTCCCCTGTGGGACCCTTTCTTCACCCATGGGCAGCTGCCAGCTGAGGACTGAACCATCAGCATTTATGTACTCCAGGGACCAGGACTGTTTATTTTTAGCTGAGGGGGAATAGCTCAGATGGGGGCACCTGACTTTTCCAAGTGTACCAGGTGGTGAGATGAACCCTTCCCCCAGATTGCAGACCCACTGTGAAAATGGTTCCTCAAAAGCAGGGCCTGTAGTGGGACCACGATGCCAAGAAGAGCCAACAAGGGTGCTGGCATCTGTCAGCCCCTGTTGTAGGTCCTGATGGGCAGCCGGACCCATCAGTGTACCAGCAGCCCTCGTGCACACAGCTCTCTCTCACCCCTGACACCCTAGGTATGTTTTCCGCCCCTTACCCAATGCACAACCCCAGCACATGCATTTCCTGCTCTTCACTGTCTTTATTCACCCTCTATTCCCATCAACCTATGCCTAAGCATGTTTTTCCAGCCATAGGCATTCTGCAGACGCTCTGAAGCTGGAACAAACACTGATGGAAAAGGGGAGATTTCTGCACCATCAGATGCAGAGCAGGCTTCAAAGCTCCCTCCTGTCAAAAGGCATTTAGAAAATGTTCTGGAAGAGGGACTGGAGTTACGCCCACTACAGAGTGAGAGCCAAACCAACAATCAGAACCACCATGGACACAGGATTTGTGCTGCTTTAAAGACAGCATCAGGGTTTTCAAATAGTCTTTCACTCCATGTGAGCTGCCAGAGGCCATGGAGATGATGGACTTGTGAACAAGCCCAAACCAGGTGTGGCTTCTTCCACGTGGTAAACGTCCATCCCCTCTGTTATCTTTAACAAACAGCACTGACTTCTTCCCTGACCCAGAGAAAGAAAATACCTTGTCTTTTAAAATTTATTATTTTTTGTTCTATGAACATTTTCCCAGAGGAGAAAGCAGAAATGCCACACCTCCCATGCAAAACAGCACCATAAATGTCTCCCACCTCTTTGCAATGCCAGAAAGGAAAATGCCATCACCCCAACCACTGGGGAATGTCACATGCCAGTTGGGACCAAACTTGCTGTCCTGGGAAGTGTGCACTTAGCAATATTGCAGAGCTCTGAAAAGCCAGGGCTGGTAGCTCCTGAGAACATGAGTCCAGGTAAGGCACTGGGTGAACATCTTCTGGTTCAGTGATTTTAGACCTAATTCATGGCAGAGCATAAGTGTGTGCTGTGTAGGTGATACCTGGAGACTTCCACACCTGCAAAGCCTGGACCAGTCCTGCTGACCCGTGGTGCTCCACCACGGCACACCCAACCTGCTGCAAGAGGCCCAAAGCTCACCAGGGTTTGGGTGCCCCCAGGGTTGCTCTGCCCTGCTTGGTGGAACCTGGCTGGCAGGCCACCCAGCGCGCAGCAGGATCCCAGCCCTGTCTTGCTGTAGCCATATATAATGGTCTTGATGAATAGCTGCAAAGCCCCAAACACATCTCTGAAGGTCTCCCCTGCTCTAAGACTGCTCGTGAGGTTGCAGTGCTCTGGCTACAACCCCTGTTCCATCCTGGTGGTCAGCAGGGCACATTGGGGCAAACTGTGGTGGTCCTGGCACGTCTGTGACCCCCAGCGAGGCCCCAGCACAGGACTGGCTGCCCTGCCCCACACATAGCATGGCCACCGTGGGTCTGCAATGGGGCTGCTGTCCCTACAGGTTCACCTGGTAGCACAGGCCACCTGGGAAGTAGCTCCTGTCATCAAATGTGCTTGCAAAATCTTTCTTTGAGTTGCCTTAATCATAGACAAACCCTGAAATTTTGAAGAGAACATTTTTATGCTCTGTTCTTTTTCTGCTCTGCTCTTTTCTGCTCCTTTTAGTCTTCAGACTGTCATGATTTGGGGAATGAGGGTGAGTACTCAGTCCTTGGTAGAGCCTGAATCCTGGCCCAAATGAGAAACCCACCCTGTAAGCTGCATTTCCCTCCCTCCTCAGCCACAGATCTAGCTGCCCAGCTTACAGGGCAATCAAGGTGCCTGTTTACCTTGAACAATTTCTGATGTTAAATCACAAAAATGGCCCTGCTGGTCCACCTGTAGATTGACTTAAACCAGCAGGAGGTTGGGTACCTACCTGCCTTGGCATCAAAGTGCTTCTAGAAAAGCAAAGACCCCTTCCCCCAGCACAGCTGGTGGCAGCTCTAGCCTCTTCACCTGTTCTCATCCCCAAAATACCCTGTGGTGGCCAGGTGATAATTCCTCATGGCTGCTTCAGCCCAGGCCTCTGCACTGGCCCTGGGAACCAGGAACCTAGGAACTGCAGGGCTAATCCGGGCCAAGGGTAAGCTCAGGACCCCCAACTATGTTGTAGAGGCTGCAAGAGAGCAGCATGCAGCTGATGCCCTGCTCCCCCAGGCAGGTGTCACCTGAGCCCCCGATTTAGTTTTCTGTTCCGGGAGATACTCCCAAGAGGAAAATAATGTTACAGGCAAGAAGGGTGCTTCTCTTCCTGCTTTTTCTGAGCACAGAGAAGAAAGTTGTTTTGTTTATTGAGGAATAAAAGGCAATTCAAAAGACTCATGTGAGAAGTTCCCCGTTCTTTCTCCAAAAACAAACACTAACCGCGAGCTTGTGTAGCTTGTGTACTCAGCCACAAGACTGCATGGAAACAGCTGAAGGGAGAAACCTTGCTTTCCACCAGGGAGGTGTGAAGCCCAAGGACCAGCAGGCAGATGGGAAGGATTTTCCTTGGGCTCCAGGTGCTGTGGAGGGAGGTGCTGGGAGCAGTGGTGTGGTCAACACCTTCTCACAGAGCGCACTGGGCAGCTTCTGCTCTGCAGTTACCCCACAAGCTGCCACAGAACATCGGAAGAGGTTTAAAGAGGGCTGGAAAATGCTTCTCCCAGGGCCACAATCTCAATGTAAGCAAACTTAAAACTGGAGGTATACCTGCTGAATTCAAAGCAGAGGAGACCGTCTGGAAAATAAGGTGAGTTTTTATGTGCTGTGAGCTCATCTATCTTGTAAGAGGAAGCTGCCGGGTTGGGAAAAATGCTCAGCTGTCAGAAGAGGAAAGAAATATTGGAAAGAACCTCCTGAAATTAGAAATCACTTTGATGGCAACTATAAACACTTTAGTTGGGTCAACAAATAAAACAGCCAGGCTGTCTGCTCTATCTGCACAAACGAAACCCCAAACTGCAAAATTGCCTGGTTACTGGTCCTGTGCTCTCTACCGCCTGGAGCTGAGTTCCCATCTCTGACCTCTCCATTAACCTTCTCCATGGATATGCCAATGGAGATGAAATGGTCCTGGATGACGATTCCCACCCTGGGGCATTCCCTGCCTGAATGAATCATCTTGACCAGCTACCACTATTGCCAAAGAAAGGGCTTTGCTACTTATAGTAGTCCAGTAACTTCCTAGATAATATTTATTTCAGATCCATCAGTTCCTCATTGACTTTTCCACTTAGTGAGGGCACCACAAGGACATAACTATCAATGCACCAGCAATTGCACGTGATGTTTCATATTGAGGAAGCTTGAGAAAGACTGCCAACACTCCAGGAAGTCTGTCATCTTTCTATGTACAGTCAGATCTTCCTCACAGAAGCAAAAAGAGCGTTTTGGTGTATTTATGTATCTCCCACAGCCCACCACGGAGAAGCCTTTGTCAGGGTGGTGGAGCTACAGCCTATGGAGAACCAGGCTCCTCCCCACAAAGCTGCGCTTTGAGATGAAGCCCCGGGGGGGACATGCTGTACAGCTGTTTTAAGTGACTTCCCCAGCCTGGGTCCTTACAGAGACAACTTCGCCATGCAGACAGCTTCCACAAGCTCTGCAGAGCAGCCGGCTGCCTACCACGCTATGGAGGCATGTGCTCAGGGGGAGGCTGTGTGGGACAGACCCGGAGGTGGCTGGGAGTGCTCTGAGCATGCAAAACATTCCCTTCTCCTTTGTGACAGACCCAACTTCTTATTTCTGGCTGTGGAACAGAACAGTAAGGGACTTTCTGGCTGTGGCTGGGTAATGACAAAGCACCGAGTGTAAGCATCCTGCAATACTCCTGCTTCATCCTGGCCAACAGAGCCAGGCTGTGCAAGGCAGTGCATCCTGGCAAGCAGTGCGCTGGCAAGGTGCTGTGCTTGGGACACCACGGTCTGCTCCCAGGGAGAGCTGGGGACACCAGCAGTGCACGAGGCTTGTACAGCACTGCCACAATTCTGCCCTCACTGTCTTGACGAGACCAAAGACAAATTCTGAGGGTTTTCAAGGTCTCCCTGCATCATGGCAGGGATGAGAGACGCACAGAGGGCAGAGCAGGCTGCAATCCCCATATGTTCCTAAGTGCAAGCAGAGCCTGCTAAATAAATACAATATTCAGAGGTAGAAGGGTAAAAAATAAAAAGAATAAACTATATCCTAGGCATATAAGACATGGAACACAAATTCATGGACAGAACACAGAGGAGTTGAAGAGCAGCTGTACTCAGATTGCACCCACAGAAAAGCAAGAAAAGAGCATGAGGAGCAGTGCAGGAGGGGCTGAGGTGCCCACATAATGTCTTTTCATGTGGGCAGAAACAAGAGAGGATGGGATCAGGTAGGTCTGCAGCCCTCCCCAGTCCTCTCCCTGCCTCAGAATTCATTCTTGCTGGGATGGAAGCTGCCAAATCTTCCCACATACTTGCTGCTACTGAAGAGTATGAGATGGAAGAGCTGACACCAGAAACATCAGCAGTGATGGGCTCTGCTGACAGCCCTATGTGAACACTGTCACAGGAGCCTATCTTTAGTGGAATAAATAATATTAAAAAAAAAGTGATATTTTTTGTTTTAAATTCATTCATCTCATTCCAGACATCTAGGACATCTTTTCACAGAGACTTCTGATGTTGAGATTTTCTCTTTAAAGCTGGTTGAAAACCAAGATGGGTTCCCAGGAAACTTGTTAAGGGTAAAAACTATCATTTATAACCCTGAAAACTGGCTGAAGGACTAAGAATTTAAGTTAGAGCCTATCTGTGGGGTGTTTCCCTCTGCAGTGTATTCAGGGGAAAAAATGAGCAAAAGCCATCCCACACACTGGTTTGGAGATGGGCAGGGGGCTCAGGGACCCTGCTTGGCACCAGCAGTCCTCATAGTTCCTGACACCAGCAAAGGTCCCCCCTAATTTCCACCCTCAAGGCTCAGCCCCTGCTGCGTTGGCCCCCACATGGGAGAGCCACTGCATAAAAATAAAGCAAAAACCCAAAGAGTCCATAGACATGCTGGTTGCCACTGTTTTTATCTGGTGTGAGAAAATCTTCCTGCAGCACAAACCAGCTCAAAGCCCAGAGGCGTCACCAGCCAAGCAGTTTTGGGTGGTGGAAGGGTGGTAACCCTGCTCCCCAGCCCCCAGAGCAGGCAGGCTCCCTGCCTGAGACTGGGGCACCAAAGAGTCAAAAACAAACAAACAGTTTGAGTTAATGGGGCGGCAGTTATTTTTGGCCTAGAGGGAGTTCACACAGTGTGTGTTGTTTTAGTAAATAACTGCAAATGGAGCTTGCGGTGCGAGGAGCGGGATGGGAACCGACGCGCTCCGGCAGCAGGGAAGAGCTGCGCCTTGTCGCACCGGTGCTAACAGGAAACCAGCCGCCTCCCCTGCCTTAGCACCTCTCCGTACTGACACTTTTATTGTCACCACATCCTTCGGCAGCCACATCAGAGAGAAGCCGGGGTGTGGGGGGGGGCTGGGACCTGCTGTGTTTCACCGTGGGAAGGCGGCTTTGGGGCTGTGCTCCAGCAGTGAGGGGAAAGCGCAGCCCCGCGCCCTGCCCAGGAGGCACCCATCAGGAGAAGCTGTGGCTCAGGCTGCCACAGTGACCTGGGCTATGCTGAAGTTGTCACCGTACCTGGGGACAGGACAGAGCAGATGGATGCAGGACCGGCTGTGGAGTCCACTCTGCACCATCTTTGCACCCAGTGTGCATTCGTGGTCACGGCTCTGCTGCTTCCCGAGCACCCCCAAAACACCATGCACCAGCACCCGGTGCGCTTGGCCAGCATCTGCACTGCCCTGCACTGATGGACCTCAGAAAAAGGTGGTCTCCAACGGAGCCACATCCTGCAGGAGAGCCAGGGCTCCCTAACAGACTGGAGCCTTTACATGTGCTGAGATGCAAAAAATAAGCACATCCTTCACGTTTTTTTTTTTTTTTTTTTTTTTTTTTTTTGTAAAGAGTGATTATACTCTTGGGTGTCTGCGATAAGGATCCCAGGTGCCTGCAGAAGATTTTAGTGGCATTGGCTGTGTTGGCCTGACTCCGTAAAATAGATGCGAGGCTTTTCACAAGCAGAATGCACAACCCATCAGGAAAAAAACATAAAATCAAGCAACACATCATCTCTGCAAGAGAAGGATGGTTAGAAAAGGCCTCCTTGCACTGTAATCGTAGAGTCATAAAACTTGGAAATAAAACACAGCCTGCGTCCACAGCCTGAACAGAAGCAGGGGATGAGGATGAACTGCAAGGCTGCAGTGGGAGCATCAGGCTCACATGTGAGTTTTTTCACTGCCGCTGGTGACATTTGCTGGGGGAAATGCTCCCAGTCCCAGCAGCTGCAGTGCGAGGGTGCAGGGTAACTGTGGGGGGGGGCAGTGCCTGCACAGCTGCCAGCGCCGTGCCCAGCCTGCACCATGCTGAGTGCCTGGCTTGCAGCAGGAGCCACTGGCACAAACCTCCACTTAGGAATAAAACACACCTAGGAGCTTGCTGGGGAGCCACCAGGTTTGGGCAAAAAATAAGATCAGACAATAAAATCACTGCCACTTCAGCAAGGAGAGGGGAAAATTAACCAGGTTTCCCAGCTCCAAGCCCCAGGACCATTGGGATTTAAAACTCTTGGAGCATCTCATATATACAGCACCCAGATGCCAAAGCTCAGGGTCTTTTCACTCCATGTCTTATATTTTTTCTCCAGGTCAGTAGGTGTAAGCAGGTAACTGAAAGGCAGCAAAGCTGAGTAAACCAGAGGCCCCTTGTAAATCTGTGACTGGCAGCAAGGTGCCTTGGAGGAGGGAGAGGAATGGGTTATTGACAGCCCGAGGATGCTGCCTGGATGGAGAGGAGCAGACACCATTCTGGACCAGCTGCAACACCTCATCTCCTCCACATGCTCAGGGTGTGATGACAGGTGGTGCTGGCACACGGTGTGGTGCTGCACTTGGAGGATACTCGTCCCTGCAGAACCCAGCCCACGGCTCTGGGGGTCCTTGCCAAGGACCCACGTGTGGCACAGCCTCTCAGCTGACAAAGAGTTTGGGGCTGCGCCCACTCCTGCCCAGCACCCCTGAGCCAAAGCAGCTATTAATTAGTCACTCAGAGTAATAAGCAAAGTGAGGCCGCAGGAGCTGCCATGTTGTCACTGGAGCCTGTTGGGCTCCCAGCACAGGGTGGCTATATGCAAGGAGACTGGGAGGCTGGTGGAGCCCCCAGCCAAAAAGCGTGGAGGTGGCTTGGTGAAGGCAGCAGGGGCTCCAGACCTCAGTCAGTCCTGGTCTCTGTCACCAGAACAGGTCCCCAGTGAGGATAACATCCTGCATTTACTGCTACAAGCAAATGAAGATGAATGAAAGAAACCGCAACGGTGGAAGCACTGTTTGGGCAAGCGGAGCAGAAAAAAACAGCCTAGACATCTCAGGAAACAACCCAGCGACAGCATCTCACAAGCTGAAAAGTCTATTGCAGCCATTTCAAGTTTTCAGGAGTTTTTTGCCACTGAGGAATGCCCGTGAAGAGTGGCTGGGGGATGCTTTCCCTGCAGGATTTTAATAAGCCGTGGGTGCACATCTGGGCTGGTTTCAGGTCTGTTGCATGTGGGAGAAGCCACACATGTGAGGGTCCCTGGCTAACAGCGACCTGTGCTGCGCAGAGCCCCTGGCCACGTCCATCCTGACCCTGGGCTCTCAGAGCAGAAGCCAGGGGCTGGCCAGAGCTGCCCTTCCCTCTGGGCTGTGTCCAGGTTCCCTCCGGGCTGTGCCCTGGTGTGTGGGTGCTGTGCCAAGCCAGGAGGGTCCCTGCATGCACCCCGTGCAGCAGCCTCGCTGCCTGCAGTGAGGTTTATCTGGTGCATACCAGGAAAAGCTGCCTGCAGTATCTCAGGCCAAGCCCCAGTGTCCACACAGCCTACAGTACATCTGGCATGGCGACACCACAGCAAGCTGCTCGTGAAGACATGAGATGAGCACTGATGGTCTTGGAGCCCAGTCCCAGGGGGACTGGTGTTATCTGCCTCCCTGGGGAAGCTCTGCTGTTCTCCAACTGCTGCCACGGGGAACAGAGGGTCATTTTTCTGGATGATCTTTGGTTATGTTTGTGATACAAATCCTAAAAGCATTCTGTGTGTACACCTATAAAAGGCTTCCCTAGGGGGAGATAAGAATTGAAGACAATTGGCCTTAACTATGTTGGAGAGATTTATAGGATGCCCTTAAAAGGATTTATTGGAGTTTTTTTTTTTTTTTTTTTTTTTTTTTTTTTTTTTTATGAGCAAATAATTAGCAGACATATCTGCTTTTTGTTGCCTTGCTTGTTTACAGCTTTAGTGAAATAGTTTTCTAGGGTTGTTAATAAAGTACATTTCTGCACTGTTGGGCAGTTCGGATCTAAAGTAAAACATTCTAATTTTAAAGAGCCATCAGCAGGGCAGGGAGGCAGCACCAGGTGTCTGATTGTTTGGCACCTGATAGTGGTGTAACATCAGGCACCTCAGCTGGAGGAAATGCAACATGGAGATTTCCAATTGGGGTGGTCTGGATTTCCTTGGTACTGCAGTGCTGGGCACCTGCCCCTGAAAGCCTGGTGACAGCAGGAAACCTGCCTGAATTATTGTGGTCCTGCTGAAGATTATTGTGGCTACAGGGAGACAAAGCTCCAGTCTGTCTTTGGAATGCTCTGGGAAATCTGACGATGCCATGGGATGGATGGGGATGTTGTAAGGGATGTGCATACGGGAGCAGGGATACAGAGGGGCACACATAAATTTGGCCAGGGTCACAGCTATGGCAGGGATATGTGGGCTGCCCTTATTTTTAGGGTCAAATCTTTCAGAAAAGGAGCAGTACATTAGGAACAAGATGTGGAAAGCAGTTGGTGAATGGCAGGGCTCTGAGAAATGTGCATCCAACTACAGTGTAGCCCCAAATCCTGGAGGTGCCCAGATTTATGGAGACAGCAGCTCCCTGTGAGGGAATGGGCACCAGCTCCCGCCATGCAGTTGTGCTCATTTTTAAAGATGATAGGAAGAAAAGCAGCTCAAGTAAAGCTGAGAGCACAGGCAGGCTGCAGGAGGGCAGCACTTTGCAGGGCAGAGCAGCATGCACAGCATCCCCAGAGCGTGGGTCTGCAGCAGCACCACCAGCTCCCGGGGGCACACCCTCTCCCCATGGCTCCCTTCCCAGAAGCTTCTCTCCCCTCCTCCCCCCAGCCCTATGCCAGCATCTTTGCCTGGCCCTGCAGGTGCCAGCTATGCCAGCTGGCATCTCCTGCATCTCCCTCTGCATCCTGGGCCAGCTCCATCTCTGTGGAGAGCTTCCATCGCACCTGGGTGAGGATTTTGGGCAGCCCCATGGATGGCCCTGGGGAGAATTGGCTGCACAGAGCCATTAGTGGGAGGGAAGCTGTCAACTGATAATCTCAAAAAGGGAATAAAAGGAATATAACTGTGTGAAAACCCAAATCCAGCCCTGGGGAAAGCACGAGAAGGCCAGCCTGGCACCTCGGGGCAACACCGTGCTCCAGCTACCGAAGAGACTGCTCATTCAGCCAGGGACCTTCCTGGGAGGTGACAGCATCGCCCCAAGCCAGGGGTGCTGCTGCCCTGGCACCCAGGGACAACACTGCCTCAGATCAGTTCAGGCTCTGGCGGAGTTGGTTTCCACTGGGAGGGTGAGAGAGTGCATCCTCATGCCAGCGAACGGTGGATGAAAATATGTTACTGGCGATTACAGGGTCTGCGAGAAGCATCGGAGGCTGGAGCCGCGCATGCTGGGTCATTACTGGCTTGTGCTGCTAATTGGGCATGGACTGCCAATCCAGACTTATTCCAGTGGAAAAAGAAATCTCCCTTGCTGCTTTTTTTTCACACAAGTCAAATGTTTGGCACCTTTAAAGCTTGTATAAACACTTCAATGTTGTTGCACTTAAAAGCTTACAGTGCCATTCTGCAGTTCATTAAGAAGCAGAGAAAACCGACCCTCATTGTTAGGCCCGGAAAAGCACTGCGCTGTTTTCTCTTGCCATGCAATTCCCTCTGGCTTAAACACTCACAGTGCGAAGGAGCAGCTGCTGATTCCATGGGCACCAGCCTCTGTGCTGCCCAGGCTACATCTGTGCTGTGATGCCTGGTCATTATTAATGGCTTACTAGGCGAGCCTGGACTTCTTATCATCGTCCCTGACTCCTCTTGAAATCAGAGGAGTAGCTCTAACAGATGAGCTGTCCTAGGGCTTACTAAACAAAAGCAGACTTGAGAATATATTTCCAGACCAGAAGCACCTACATTTCTCCTGTTAACTTTCACAGAGAGACGGCGCAATCACAGAGCAAGCAGGTCTCTAGAAATGGGTAATGCAAACAGAGAAGTTGCAAGGAGAAGCACCCAAATAAGTGGCCTATTTTTAGCACAGGTGATAAATGAGGGCTCCCACTTTTTCAAAAAAAGCAAGTCAAACTTCATAAAATAATGAGCAGATACTGTGAACTTTCAACATTTGCCCAAGTGACCTGCAAGTGTTGCTCTTTGAGGGAGCAGGCTCCTGAACACAAATGCTTGCAGAGAAGCAGACCCTGACCCCTGCGGGTCACACGTCCTTCTGGCAAGCTTTGGAGCTCGGATCCTCCCATTCCCTGAATGCACAGATGGATGAAGCACTGCTGTCCCCAGAGGATGTGATGCTCTGGCAGTGCCAACCAGCAGCTTCTACCTCCGCAAGATGCCCCAGGACCGGTCCCTGATGAGTGCGCTGCTGGCAGGGACCCTTCCCATGGGATGCAGAGGGGATGCTGCTGAGTCCTGCCTGACACACAGGGAAGGCCAAACCCCTTGGCACAGCTTCCTCAACAGGGAATCCCATCCTGGGTCCTGGGCATCCTCCTACAGACACAGACGCTGCCGGGAAAACAGATGCTGACGAGTCTTCCATGTACTGTGGGAATCAGCCTGGCTGGCTCCTTGTTTTTTATTTGCAGTACTGCAGATAAGAAGCCCAGGGTGTTGTGGGAAACAGGAAGACCTTATCTTCCATCCCAAGCCACTTCTCCTGCTTTCTTTTCTTTCTTTGCTTTCTTTTCACTGGCTTCTCTGATGCTACATGATACGGGGCCACCGAGAGGGCTTTGTGCTGCCTGAGCCTCTGAGCAGCACTTCTGGAGGCATCACTGAGCACCCGATTTTGCCTGGACTTTATTACCATGATAAACTTATGGGCAGATCACCGGGGTTCTCCAAAAACATGGCAGGAACTCTCTGCACAGGGCAACACCAAGTCTTGTGGGTACCAGGGACGAGTGCAGGTGACAGCTCTCCCAACACAAGAGATTTTGGAGAAGCCCACTCACCAGTAGGCAAGGGCCATGCCATGTGCAGAAGTATCAGTACCTGAATCCCAGGCAAAAAGAATTAACTTCTCGTGATCTACTGGTTTTAGTAGTAGGCAGCATTTCAAAAAAAAAAACAGTGTGGACTGGAAATCAATTGCATTAGAGTTTAGTAAAGAACATACTGGTGTTATGGCATTAGAGCCAAGATTCTCCCAAGTCGGGACCAAAAGTCAGTCAGTGAGGCTCTGCTCTGACTCCGTATGGAACGTGAGCTGCAGCTCTGTCTCTCCATGGCTCCCCAACCAAAATTAACCCAGTCCACTGTTATCCATCATGTTCGTTATCAGCCTTGTGGATGTGTCTTGGAGCCCAGGCAGTGATACTGCTGCTCTAGGCTTTGTGTGAGCAACAGACAAGAGGAAGGGCTCAGCCACCTGCCAGCCTCAGGGAATGTCTCACGCAGACGTTGTTGGCTGTAGGCACCTGAGCTTGCTTGCTGCTCCCAAGCCAGCTGCAGCACCATGGAGCTGCAAAACCTGCCCAGAAGGCTAGGTGAGCTGCCCCAGGGCATGAGCACATGCTGGGCTGTCTGCTTGGTGACATTTGTTGCCAACTCCACAGCCAGGAGGCTGCTGCCCAGCAGAGTCATCCTCTTGGCAAGAGTTACATGGGACCAAAGCTGCTTTAAAAATGGCAGTGTGGACCCTTCTTGTTGGACAGCCTCATGTGGAAACTTTGCCCGAAGGCCCCGAAGCTGAGCCCTGGGCGTTACGTCCCAGTGATGCTGGAGCCCAGCAGTGGCAGTGCCTGTACTGGGGGCAGGTGCCTACCTCTGGCTCCCAACACCGAGGACGCTCCAGCTCTGCGCCCTGCTGTGGCCCCAGCTCAGGCAGGGATGAGGGATCAGCCAGGACCACTAGCCCCAAGGAGTAAACCTGAGACTGAAGCTTTGCCCCGGGACCACAGAAACGTGGGCTTTTACTCCTATGGCCCTACATCTCTTTTGGATGCTCAGCACAGAGAACTCACAGGCTCTGGTTACTGACTGTAGCACAAAGTGGTGGCTCTGAGGCACCAGAAAGCATTGAGATGCTGCGCTGTGCAGATGGTGGAGACATCTCTGCTTGGGTCTGGCCCTCACTACATAGACACCAGGATGGAGCTGCTGGGGGAGGGATAGTGGGGGCAGACACTAGAAAACACCCTGAAATGCCCTGACCCTGGTAAGGAGAGGAGAAGGGGATTAAAGGGAGGGATTAGCAGGGGGAAAAAATGAAGGTCATCCTTGGTGAGAAAGAAACGAGGCAGCGGCAGCGGAGCCGGCTCTGCCCCCTCCTCGGCTCCCAGCAGCGCGACAGCTCCTTTGTGCCTCCAGTGACCCAGGGATTATGAGTGTGGGAACGGGGTCCGCTGGGGTACCCCGCATGCTGCTGCTGGTCCCGTGCTCTCACAAAGGCAATAAAAAGTCTTGCGGGGAGAAAAGACTTGGAGAAAATCACTCCCGCTGTGGCTTTGCGTTTGGTGTTGGCAATGACACTGTGTGCTTTGGAAGGAGATATGAGCAGGAGAGCTGAGAAGCATCCCCAGCCCTGTGTCTGCATCAAAGCACGCAGGAGTGTGCTCACCAAAAGCAGAGCCCTCTGTGTTTTAAATGAGAAAATCTGGTAAACCAGAGATCAACGAGTCTGCCAACCAGTGGGAGCTCTGTTATTGGCTGGGCTGGTGGATTTGGTGAGATGGCTGATAACATTCCTCACTGCGGGTGTGATGCATCACAATCCTGTTGTAGGGATTTAACTCCCATCCACTGGAAATCTCAATGAGCAGCCTCCCAAGCCCTCCATCTCCTTCTTCTCCTCCTCTTACCTGGCCGAGGAGACAGGTTGTGCCTGTGCCCTTCCAAGGGTGTTGCCCTTGAGGATCTGCATGATCCTACCACATGCCATCTCCATTGGGAGGAGCTGGTCTCCTTTCTGTGCATTCCCTCACTGCACAACTGCCCATGGGGGAGTTGTGGGATCAAGGATGGGGTACCTCTGCACTGCTAGAATTAAAGGCTCCCTGTGAACTCTGTGTCCCTGCATCCCTCTGGGGACACAGCCATGGGGCACTGCTGCAGGAGGGGAAGGATTTGGCCAGAGATATGCCATCCCAAGAAGGAGCCTGCTGCACTGCAGGCTGGCCCCGAACGGGCTGGGAGGTGGGGATATACGGATGTGCTCTGCTGCACTCGTGGACTACACCGGGGCCATCCCTCTGCCAGCTGCCAACAGCAGCACCCAGAAAGTCACCACGTGGCCATGTCAGAGAGGCCAACACACAGTCAAGGACTCTTTAGGAAATGTCTGATGTTGTCACCCCAACAGTGCTGGTGAGGAATGATCCTCACCTTAGGGAAAAAATGGATGTCAGTTCAAACAGTCCCCAAATGTAACATCCCACCGTGGGAAACTCTAGGCTTCTGTAAAAACAAATAATCTTGGTTTTCTGCATTAGTTTTTATTTTTAAATAATCCAGTGCCAACCAAGCTGTTCTTCATGGAACTCTGTAACACATGGGTCTTGCTAGACCTGGTGGGACCAGCAGCTTGCACTACTGGGGCAACCACTGTCCCTGTCCAGAAATGGGCATCACATTTCCCAGCACAACCCAAATCCACCATTGCCTCCAGCTCGTCTTTATAGTCCATCAAGTCAGCCAAAACCCAGAGCAAATCTCTCATTAAAAACATAAATCCAAACATAAAGACACTTGAGGGGATCTGTGTCATTTTATCAGGCGATGTTAACTCTTCTTGGACACTAATTTAGTGTGAAATTGAAATCACAAGCAATACCAGCACTGGAATAAATGTCCCAACTGGGTATTTTGGTGTTTAATTTAGTATTGCAATTAAATGGATCATTAAGGTGCCAGAAAAAATACAGAACAGATATAGTGGTTAAGAAGCGAAATTTTAAACACATCAGACTTTGCCGAGAAAGAGAATCCCAAGAAACAGAGTGCCACTCTAATGAACAGGTATTACTCCAATCCAGCTCCAAAGCCATTAGTGTGCATACTCCTCCTTAGGCTTTCAAATAACTCCCATTAACTCCAGGAGATCAGTTCAAAGGATTAGTAGCAAGATTAACTGAAGTCTGGGCTGCATTCTGCAAAATGGAAAGTGCTCTGTAATTGATCAGCATTGTTACAGGGATAATCACAATGATCTTCCTCTGTGTACCAGTGAACAGGGTGACTTCTCCACTTAGATTGCCAAGTATTTTCCAGCTATGGCATCACCCAAATAACATCTTCCTCTTCCCCCACCCCAGGAATTCAGTGAGCATAGACATAGCTACGCAACTAGAAATTCAAGAAATTAGTATTGCTTTTTGTTAAGTATATTGAGAAACCAAAGAGTTAGAAAGAAAACACACAGTGCAACTAGCATTTTCAAAGGATGTGGTGCAGATGGTTCTAGGACACCGCCGTGCCACAGGCACTGACCTCTGTGGCTCCTGGCTGTGTGATGGCACTGGGTCCTCCTCCAGCTCCCCAGCAGGGCAGCTTGTGAATTTGGGACCTGGTGCTCAGGGAAAATCTGGTTTTGCGTTTGCCTGTGCTGAAACTTGGCGCTCAGCTTTTCTTCCTCTCCACACCTGCCCCCAGCAGGACATCAAGCCTGTACTTGTGTTGGGCAAAGCTCTCAGCAAGAGCTTCTCCAGCTTATTAAGTGTGTAGCTAAACCTAATCAGAATAAAAATATTGAGCAGTGGGCACAGAGCATAAGCCTTCTTTCCCTCTTTCTAACCCCCCCTCCCGATTATATTTAAGCTGGTGACTACACAGAAGGCACCTTCCTCCAAGAAAGATAGGAGCATGGTTTGACACAGCCAGCCCCACCAGCATCCCCAGCTTTCCCCTGGGTGCCACTGTCCCAAATAAACCCGATGGTGCTGTCCCCAGCTGAGCACACAGTCCCAGGTGTCACCAGGACACCCATGGCTGGTGGCAAGTCGATGGGCACAGCTCTCATTTCCCCGAGGAGAGATAAGATGATGCTCACTTGGAAACTACGGGCTCTCTGTTTACTTCATCTCATACATGGTGACTAATTCCACCATTGAAAGAGTTGACGATGATGAAAGCAAGTGGAACGATCAGGAAGGAAATTAAAAATAGCCCTCATGTGGCACTGTGTCAAGTGTTCATGTTTAGATTTTAATTTTATTTTATTCCAAGTTTCTTTGATAAAATATTTTCCCATGCTGACTACACTTGGAACGTCCCCTCCATCACAGCATTCCTGATGGATGAGCCAGGCTGTTGCAGATCCTATGCCAGGAGAGCTGTATTCTCTCCGCTCCACCATTCTCACTCCCACATCCACACCTTTGGGACCTGGAAGTCATTAATCTTTGTGCATCATCCAGGAAGGTACCTCTCAAGGCAGAAACATCATCTTGGAAGCATTATGGAACAGAAGCCGAGTATCTGACAGTAAGCACGAGACCGGGACCACATCTCTACTTGGCTCCTCCACAGACTGGCAGGAGGTGAACATTTTTGGCTGGGTGGTTCTCCAGCCAAAAGGTCCACTGGTATTGATAGAAAGTGGATGGCTGGCTCTGAGCACAGGCTGGCTCTCGCTGCATGAGGGGACATCTTCACCTGGGCTTGGCAGCACGACTACATTCACGCTCTGTGGAGGGAAACACACCCAAAGGGGAAGGCTGCCAGAGGCTATGACCCTTCCCCAGGCACCACCACTTGCAGAGGTGCTGCAGAGGACAGTCCCTACCCTGCGCCCAGGCCATCGAGAGCCCACCTAGCCTCTGTGTGTGAATGCTCCGAATAAGCTTCCCTACTTTTTCCGAGGTTTGTATTTCTTGCAAACATTTGAAACAAACAAACAGTCTGATCTTAACATCTTTGAAACTTTTTTTTTTAAACAAACAAACATACAAACAAAAAGCCAACAAACTGCAAATATAAATTAAATTTTCACTTTGTCTTTCTCATCACAAGCTAGCCTTTACGCTTTCTTTCTCTCATTTTTCTTTTTTTTCTTCCTTTTCAAATACCTTACCCCAGGAGCAGGTTCCAAGTGTGAGCTGCCAAGGTTTCATTATGAAAAATTACTGAGTTGCAAAAATAGGAAACACCTCTCTTTCCTCAGGCTCCCACCATTCATTTATTGCTGGTACGGGAAACAAACATTTATAGCCTCTCTGTTTAGGGGATGTATTAAAATCACATTTGTTAAATGCTGTTAAAAGAAAACTAAGGGCAGAGGGAATCTTGAAAAAAAGCATTTACAAGGAAAAACGTTAGTCACACTGTTTTGGTTACTTCTGTGGAGACCCTCAGTTGTGCCTGTGTTTCGGTGCTAAATGCTGAACAAGCATGATGCCAGCAGGTTTTCTGCACTTGGCCTTACACACATCTCAGCTTGGCCCCCATTTCTGGCTTGATCTCTGCTAGATCTGCAGTTAGTTTTCTAATACATGAGTAGCATTTGGCGAATCAGCACTGGGCAGCAGTCTGTGCAAAACTGCAGGTTGTTGTCCTCCCAGAGCACGTGTTGGTGACGGTGCTTGGCGTGCAGGGTCCCAGATGGTGGGCACTTTGCACGGAGCAGAAACACTTTGCTCCCAGTAGGACAGGTGGATATAGTGGCCACATACATCAAAGGTAACTTAAATGTTCTCTGACATGGCAGGCAGGTGAGTGGTGACTAGTGATTTCTGGGAAGGTCTTATGTACCCAACAACAAAACTGTCTTGGCAGATTAGTGGGACAAGACCCATATTCACACACAAGCACTGCTACCAACGCTGCTGCAGTGGGGACACACCAGAGCTCTCACTGACTGTGGGAACAGAGACAGAGAGGCAGCCTCAGCCAGTGCCGAGACACATCAGGGCACTCAGCTGGGGACCAGCATCAGCCTCTCCCAGTAAAGCCCTTATAACAGAGCCAAACCAACCACTGATAAAAACGATGGGTGTTGAAGGCTGTACTGGGTGAAAGTCTGTGCTGGAAAGATCCCTGACACAATGCAAGGATCTTGGCTTCAGGTAAAATTGCTGTTTGAGCTCCACCTTGGACACCAGGAGCTCTGGCTGCTGCAGCCCAGGTCTAGGGCACTAGGGATGTGCTTGTGTGTGGTTGGTGTGTGAGGGGTTCCCCTGCCAGGGCAGGCTCCTGCTGCAGGCTGCTCCCACTGCCACCTCCACGGATGCTTCTTGTGACCAAACCTGTCTGGCTGTTTGGACTGAGGTGGTCTTTGCCTACATATGGACCCGTCACATCTTCCTTTCCAGTGGGGGGATGAGCACCTCTCCTCACCCATCACTCCCACATGCACTAGAGAGAAACGAGCATTCTGAGTGCCAAAGCTGCTCCGCTTTGGATGTTTGCTTTAGGGTCCCAGGAGGGGCCTTTTCTCCCTGTAGGCTGCAGAGGAGCATAAATGACCCATTCTCATGGAGACTTCTCCACCATGGCTGGCTGAATCAAAGCCACAAGACCTCCAGCCCAGCTCTTTTGGCTACACCAATGACCTCCACTCCATATTACCCATCTACAAGACCTACTTCAACCCACCAGCATGGCTCCCCATGTCTTAGCACAGGCTGCTTTCACTGCATACACAAAGTCAGCGTTGACCTTCCTTCCATCAGAGAGGCACCTCTGGATGATGGCAGTTTGGCCCCAGGCGCCAGCCCTGGAGAAAGACTCTCCCTTTAAGGAGAAAGGCAAAGCACTTTGTGCACAGATTTGTGCTTGTTTTGTCATGGGACACATTACCATGAACCCAAAAGAGGAAGGAAAAAGGGGGGGGAGCTTTTGCCTTTCTGGTGGGAACAGCATTTGAGCAAACTTTGTTTCCCTTGGGGAAAGGCACCAAAATAACAGAGGAAGGGGGGTGTGTTGGGGGGGGGGGATGAAACTAAAAAGGCTACGTAATCTGCCTGGGAAAAAAAGCTCTCCCAGCAGTGCTTGTGAGCCTGTCCATCCAACTGCCACACATCAAGGACACGTGGGAGAAGAGCAGGGTGCTGTTCTGCTGGTGGTGGCACACAGCCTGTGTGCTGGGGACCTGGCTCATTGAGCCGAGACATGTGCTGATGGCCACAGATGAACCTTGGTGAGGGTCCCACTGTGGGGCCATGGGTGCCAGTCACCCCTTCGGAGGCTCTCTGAAGGCATCTGGGGGATTGGACTAAGATGATCTTTCAAAGTCCCTTTCAATCCCTAACATTCTGTGACCTGTGATCTGTGCAGAAGGAAGAGCATGCGGTGGGGAAATGGGGGTCTGGAGAATGTGCTTGTTTGGATCACCCAAATGCCGATCTGGGATGGCCACCTGCAAGCTGGCCTCCTGCTGCCCAGCCTCACCATGAGGCTGCCCTGCTTCCACCTGACTTAAGCTTTTTGTTGTAATGCCCAAGGTCAGCCTTTGAAGGCATGGCAGGCAGGTGGCCCTGAGTTGTCCCTTAGGCAGCAATTGAGGGGAGGTGACACCACACCACTGTCCTGATGGACCTTGGCTTCTGTGATGGAGCATCCCTGGAGCAGCCACACAGGCTCTAGGGTGGGTGCTGTGTCAGAGCATACAAGGCCACCCCACAACAGCAGACAGTTAAAACCTCATCATAACCACACTGGTAACATCATTTATTTTCACTGTGGTGTTACTTTCCTTGAGTGACATGGGCTAGGAGCCTGCAGGAAGTGTGCCAGGCAGGGCCTGTGTCTGGTATTCCCATGTAAGACAGAGCTTTCTGATCTCCGTCTGTCTGTGTCAGGGCCAGCAAAGAGCAGGTTATACGCTGCTGAGCTTTCCCTGGAGAAAACTGCAGCCTGGGACACTCACTGAACCCCACTGCTGGTGGACTGGCAAGGAGCAAAATCCAATCAGAACCACAGCAGGGCCTTGGTGGGCAGCACAGGGCTGGAAAATACAATATCTTGCCCCTAAGATGACCATAGCCAACAGCGAAACCTGCCCCAAGAGCAGAGCAGCAGCTGGGCAGCTGTTATCGTGGGCCATGCAACCTCCTCCGTGCACAAATGAAAAGTCTCTTGTCTATTCCCAGCTTGCCCTGCTCCAAAATCCACAGTGACTAATCCCCTATCAGCAAAACCATTCCCAGGCGTCCACCACTTCCCTTCCACCTCCGACAGCACACTGGGCACTGCTGGGTGCGGGAGAGGAAGAGCAGCCCCATGGGCACCGGTGCCAGAAGTCACCCATGGCCCGGGGCCGGCCTCATTCATCGGCTCTGGTCACGGCAGGGACACGTCCTCTGCTCCTCACCACATCTCACTGGAGGCTGCAGTGCTGGTGCGAGCCTCCTGCCTGCCCATGCTAGGAGCCGGTCAGCAGGACTGCACAAGGAGGCAGGTCCCAGCCCTCTCTTGTACACTCCCAAGGACAGCTAAAATTGTGAGGTCGAATTAGCGGGCAGTATCCCCCATGAAGCTACTGCAAATGCTCTACACTCAAATCATGACTTTAGTAGGTAAAATGTATAAACCCAGAAGTGACTCCTACGTAATTCTTGTCTGAATGAATTGTATTTTTGCCATGTCCTTCGTGGGTTAGCAGAGTGCTGAGAAACCATTTTGTTTTATTAAAACATCCTTATCTTCCTATTCTTCCCCTACATTCTGCTTGGTGATGGTTTTTCAGTCTCTCTGCTCATGTGTCAGCAGCACTGACCATGAGCTCTTTGTGGCTTATAAAATCCTACCTTATATTTTGCTTGCCCCACTTGCATACATCTTGCTGGCTTTACTAAGGCTGCAGTTTTCTAAAGATCCTTCCTTGACTTAAATAACTCATCTGAAACTTGCCATTTTACCCTCTGCATTTTATTGTCTGAAAATTTCCATACTGCATGGAGGAGAAAGAGGCTGTGTAGGGAACTGTTACAGGCACTCTATTGACTAGATCATTTTTATTTTTTTAACATTAGTATTAGCATTTTTTAGTACATCAGTTCATTAAAACTCATAAGTACTTGGTGAAATTTAATAACAATTACAGCAGTATGTAAACACAGAAACATACAGATGAAGGACATAACACCCTCTCTGTCTTTCTACTGTAGGGAGCTCAGGAAGTCTCTCTTCATTACTTTCAGCTGAACAGCACCCCGAACCTGCAGACCAGCTCATGCCTGACATCTGTCCTCTTCAGAACTGAAATAAGACATACACAAATAAAGCAGTTGTAGCCAAAACCCGGAGCCCTGTCATTTCTGTCTTTTAGAGGAATTAGAGACTGGAAGGCTTTTAGCGCATTTTGGCTGTTCCTTCCATGACGTCTCTTCTCAAAATGTGAATGATACGCAACCCTTAGCAGGTGCATTCCTAACTCTGTCATCAGAGGGCACAGGAGACACAAGAAGCGGAAGACAACCTGCAGGTCTCCAAAGCACAGGGCACACCTAAGACATGTCACCTGATGAAGAGAGGCTGAAGAGTATTGTCCTTAAATGCCTCCATGGGAAGCTTTGCTGTCCGCTCATCCAAAAACCTGGCACAGCACATTTCAACTACAGCGCAGGAATCTGCATAAGTGTGTTTGTAAGCTCAGGAATGTGTCATGTGTTTCCTTCCCTTATCCAGCAGGTCACTTAGATGCACAGGAAAATGGACATGGGACTCACTCTTGACCAGTCTCCAGTGTCTGTTTTTTGTCACAGTGTTATATTTGGGTACTTACTATTTTTTTTAATTATTTTTAATGAACCAAGCCAGTTTCTTTTCGGCTACTGAATTAGGATTTGGTATTTTGCCACAAGGCCTTGCAAAAATGGCCCATTAGATTTTTGCTTTCTGCCTTTGAGGAAGTCCTTAAATGGCTGTTTCAAAATTTTTCCTTAAAAAGCAAATAAAATTTCTGCCCAGTTGCCTTATTGTGCACGTGTTCGTACAAGCTTGTTGACTTTTGTTCCAACTCACATCCTGCAACCCAGCCTGTAATTACAGGACTCTCTGCCTGTGCAGGTGGTGCAGTTATGACCAGAAAACAATGCAGCTGTGTTTCAACACCGAAATGAGAAGGGGGAAAAGAAAGCTCTGACTTTTAGGAGGTGCTGGGATGCAGCAGGAGAATTGGAGCCTGGCTGTGTAGATGGGGAGGAAAACTGAGTGGAGTGGTGAATTGCTCGGAGCAACCCGCTGCGAACCTGTGCCCGGCTTTCCAGCCCCGCAGGTGGGAGGCTCGCTGCTGCTTCCAGCTCTGCTGCTGGGCTGAAGAAAGCCACCAGGGCTGGCTGCAGATGCCGACCAGCTCTGCCATCTCCTCTTTTCCAGGAGCTCTCCCAGCAGCACGTGAGCGCCCAGCGCAGCCTTTCCTCCTGCTTGCTGGCACTTAGCTGCCTTGCTGCTAGTGGAGAGGGAGGTGATGGGGCTGCCAGTGACAAGTGACAAAGGAGGCCAGGCTCGTGACCAGGAGCTGCAGTGTCACAATGGCTTTGCTCCTTCCCCTGCCTCCCCCTGTTCTTTGCACTCTGTCACTCAGCCACCACTCACGCCACTCCCCTCGCCTGTTTGCCTCCTATCTGCAGCATGCGGCAGGGCCAGGCGCTGCAGGACGGGATCTCCTCTGCTTCTATTTCTGCCCATGAGGATGAGCGCTTTGCATGCAGAGAGATGCAAATGGGCTGGTGTTGAAGTGGGGACAGACAGAGAACGGCTGGTGCATGTCCCTGCTGCTGCCTTGCTGTGTGAGTCTAGCACCATGCTGCTGACTGTGGTGGTCTCAAAAATTTGGGTGGTGCTGGGTGTGCTCAGGTTGTGCCTGCACTGCTTCCGCAGCCCTTGGAGGAGGAGAAGCCCAAACCCGGCGCAGTGCTGGCTGGGTCAGCAGGTGATGCTGATGCAGCTTCACCACCTGCAAGAGGGAAGAGGGAAGGAGAAGAGAATCGCCCTCCTGCTGTGCCTGGAAAGCAGCATGGCCACTTGGCCGCCCCGCTGGGTGCTGGCTGCAGGCACGTCCCTTGCACTCAGCCTGTGCTGGCTGCACTGCATCAGGGAAGTCCTCCCCCCGGCACAGCCCCGTGCTCTGATAAAGAGTTAAGACACTCTCAGAGGCGGTTCTGTGAGAACATTTCTCAGAGGGCAGTGCACTTTTATTCGAAATAATTTTCCATTCCATTTATATCTATATAATAGGAGGTGGCGCTGGGGTCCGAGTTTTCCATAGCCCCAGACCTCATTTCCCTAGCTGGGCTTGACCCCTGCTCAGCTTCCCCAAGAATAACAGAGAAAAGTTCAATGGAAGAGAAAGAGCTGTGGGTCTGAGCTCCTACTGCTTCCTCATGATTTGTTAACAGAGCAAACAGAATATATACATAGAATAGAATATATACGCATGCAGGAAAAGGCCTGGGAAGAGATGTACCCGGAAAGCGACTGCAAAGCAAGCACAACTGAGGAAATCATGGTGCTTGCTGCAGCTTCATTTTGATCCTGTAGCACTACACTGCTTGATACTTGGATATTGGAGAAATTATGGTTTGATACTTTGACAATGGAGAAATTATAATTTCTGTTCAAAATGTTTTGATTTTAAAAACTAGTTTTCATTAAAGAATTTTGATGAAATACAACATTTGAAAGAATTTTGTTTCTTGGCTTGGTGAATGAAGCAGGGGAGTACAATTTTGGACAAAATACGTTTTTATGAAGCAAGAACCAGAGGTGGTGTCGGAAGCCAGTTTCAGACAGTAAGCATGTTTCAGAGGCAGGGTTTGGATGGCCTCACAGTGACCTGGCCCTCGGTGCAGGCTTTCAGGGACAGTCCCCGCCACAGGGGCTGTCACCCTGAGAGTGCTGATGCACAGGGTTCCAGTGTGGGGCTTGCGCTTGTGCAGCATGGTTTCTGCTCTCACCCAGCTACCTCCTGCCATGCAGAGCCACCGCTTCTGGCACCTCAACTTTAAGTGTGCTGGCTTCTGACAGGCTCTGACCCCTCACTCCAGAGTCATGTCTCCTGGATCCTTCTGAGGACCTGACGGGGTGCACGGCCGGCTGCATCAGAGGAGCTCCTTGCCAACCTCTTGAGAAAGGCAGCACCTCATGAAAACCCCAGCTATTTTTTCTGCAGTGTAGTGAACAGCTTTAGTCATGAACGAGCGTGCCTAGTCTGCACCCCTGAAAAGACCGGAGGTGATTTCCAGCTACACTGAGCAGTGCAGCCTGTGCCCTTTTAGAAACATGCTGCCCTCCTGCCCTGCCCTTCCCACACTGCTTCCTCAGTGCCACAGGACTGCAAACCGTAGCACCAGGTCACGGGGACTGGTGTGGGACCAAAAGGTCCTTCCCTCAAAAGCTACTTGGGCAGACACATGCCATGCATGGGGAACTTTTCCTGAATTCAGAGAGCTACAGGAGTTCAAACCACTGGCAATTTGGGTCAGTCACACTTGGCTCTTTGGTCACCCACCAGATGAGAACTGCATCCCACCTCCCCATGCCAGCCAGGTTCCCTCCCCATCCCCCCCAGCTGGGGTCTCCATCAAATGCAGGCCCTTCACTCAACTCATGCATTAATCATTTGTCATTGTTCGCTTCCGCAACTGCCTACTGCTCTGTTCAACACACAGCCAGTGCTATGTCATGGTTATTGCCCTAATCAGATACCAAAAGTGCCAACCAAGTACAGAAAGCTGCAGCAGTGACAATGGCCGAGTTTAGGAGGCATTGAAACAGAGTGAGAGAAAAAGAAACTGTAAGGTATGTGTATAAGGAACAAGCAGGAAGAAGTGGGAAAAGAGAAAAAGCCAACAGTTGCCTACATGTGATGCTTTACAGCTCCGTGTGATGGGGAGGACTCTGCTGTCCCCATTCTTCTGGTTAAAAGAGAAAGAAAACATTAATACCGAGAATCAAAGTATAGAGACCTGAGAGTTTCTCAAAACTGCTGGGTCCACAAGAGTTTCCATCATTAATATACTTGTTGGGATATGCCTGAAAGGGAAACACCTGGAAAAGTAGAGGGCATGCCTACACCACAGTCAGATGACAAAGAGGGGATGCACCTAAGCCGTCATTTAATTGTCCCAGGCCCCAATAACGGGAGGTAGGGCCAGGCCCTGCACACATTGCTTGGCGCCGCTGCTGTAGGCAATGCAGCTTTGCCAGAGGCAGGGCTGACAGAGGCCAGCTGAACCACCTGTACCAAACCTTAGACAGCAACTCCCAAGTGCCCTTTTAGGAACTGCCCTCTTGCCCAGCAAAGCCAGATGAGTGACAATCAGTTCTGACAAGGCTTCAGTATTGCTTTACATCCAGTTTTTCACTCTCAGCCTCAAAGGACCCCGCAACATAGAACTGCTCCATTAAAACTGTACCAGAAATTGCTAAACACATAAATCCCTCACCAAGCTGGTAAGAGGATTTAACGTGATACTTTCAGACCTGCCTACCTTCCCTCGACTCTGCAGCAAGATACATGGTGGTGGTACTCAATGGTATGATAGCCACTATTTGATGTCAGAAGACAAAATTAATACTTTTAAGCAGTTATAATCCACAACGAAAAAAAAATCCTGCAGTCCCACAAGCACTGTCTTATCTTGAAAATGTCTCCAATTTGCTCCTCTCCAGGCTGTGTGCTCTTCTTCCCTACAACTCCTGCAGCTCTGTTTCTGCTTACTGCTCAGGCACAAAAAGTGCAGTGAATACAGAGCAGAGTGACACCCAGACAAATGATCCTGCACTACTGAAATGAGACTTTGGAGATGTTTGTACATACGAGTTTACATCTGGTTTCTGCTTTACCCCCTGATATAGGAAGCTCAGCAGTATAGCCACATAACCACACAGTGATTAGCATGGAGCCAGCTACAGCAGCTTAAGCAGTTTCCACCGCGGGCTCCCTGAAGGCACAGCAGGTTACAACCACATTACTGGGTTTGGGGTACAGAGAGGTGTTATGCATTTCAGAGTTTTCAGTAACTACACAAAAGTGCAGTTTTAGATTCACAAAGTGGAAGAGAAAAAAAAATGTTCTTGAGTGCAAAGGGATTCTTTTCAGATGCTGGGACTTGTAAGAGTCAGTGCCTATCTTAAGGCTCGTGTTGCCCGTAACCTCTGACATCTCTAGCTTTTCTTTGGGCAATGTGATGCTGGATTGACTCACAGATGGGACACGGGCTTTTTCCATTTTCTGCTGGTTCACTGAAAGACAGCCAAGCCATCCAGGGACACCTGAAAGTGTCCCGAACCATACTTGCTACCCAGAGACAGGGTGCCCACGTCCAAAGCTCTGCGAGCAGCTCCACAGCCAACGCTGGGGAAGAGCAAATTGGATGTCACATTCCTGCATCACCCCAAATCGCAGAGAGGGCAACAGCGGCAGGAAGGGAGAAGTATCCAGACCCCACCCCAGATGCAGCTTCTCCCTTTTCTAGATCAGTACAACTCCCCCAAACCCCAAAGCCATGCTGCATGGTGAAGAACACCCCACAGTGCTGCTCTCAGGAGGGAGCCACACACATCGGTGCTTTTCGTGCTATGGTCATCAAGTTGGCAGCGAAGTAACAAGCACTTCTCTAAACTTCCTAAATGTCAAGAAAATATTTACAGGCCCCACTTCTGCAAAGCATGCACGCCAGCCCAAAGGGCACACATGCACACTTCACTGGGTGCTGCCTGGCATGCTTTTCACAATGATTTTTATTAAACATTTGTGGTTTTCCTGCTGAAAAACCCAGCAAAAGATTAATGCCAAAAAGTGACTCCTCTGGGGCTGAAACTGTCAGGGAGCCAGGACATAGGGAAGTAAAGAGCCTTCATGTCCATTCCTTCCCCAACTTATTTTAGTGCCAGCTAAGCAAGAGCCAGCCTGGCCAGACCTGCAGCATGTCTGTGGGGGGAATCTGTGTTGACACTGACCCCACTTTCCATGCTCTGCAGAGACAGAGCAGACCTTAGGCCCACACACACGAATGTTTCACCAGCAAGTCAATTCATATAAAAATATTTCCCACGTATGCATTTTTTTTCTTTAAAATGGGATTGCTATGGTCTCTCATTTTCTCTAGGCTGTAATCATAACTTTGCAATGCTCCACAGCTGTGGAGATCCTGTGCTGGGCATTGCGGTGGGCTGAGCATGCAGCTCTGTTCCTGGTAGGCTTCCAGCAGAGCTGGAGCAATGCCATGATGTGCCCAGGACAGTTGGCAGGCAGGTTGGTGCCAGGACGAGCCACGTTCCCCAGGCCCAGTGTGTGCTGCAGTGAGCTCCTCCACCAGCCCTTGCTGCCGGTGGCACTGCGAGGAGCTGAGTGTTGTGCCCTGCTCGGGCAGCCCTGGGGCTGCAAGTGTTGCCCCCACCTGCTTGTAGGAGGGCAGTGCTTTACCACAGCATGATTTGTAATTTATTTCCAGATTCAACTATAACACTTAAATGAAGGTTTTCTAATGAGCTGTTTAAATAGTAATTAGAGGCCAGCACTGAAGAGGGAGATAAGTCTTGTGGGTATCTCGTCCTGCAAGAAAGGACCTGATAAGAATGAACTGAATGATTTTTCTTCTGGGATCAATTCCAAAGAGCAATTATCCCCTTGATACCATGCTGCTTAAACAGGAACAGATTGCAGAAACACTTGACAGTGGCTGGCGATGAATGGACCATTTTCCCAGTGTTTGACAAGGGAAGGCTGAAGGCTTTCTGCCAGTACCTGAGATAGGAGATGACCCAAATGGTACTGATATCACATTTTGTTTACATAAAATAATATTTTTTTTTTTTTTAAAGCTTTGCATAGATGAAAGTATCATCAGCAAGACAAGCTTTCCTGACTGAGATGATCCCATCTCAATTATTCGAAGTTTTTTTAAATTTTATTTTATATTTTTAAATTTCAGGTGCTGGGCTTCAGTGACTTGATAATGCTGACCAATAACCTGTGTGCACGTTTTTCACTGCTCTGAGCAAGATGCCTCATAGTTTGCTCAAAGTGGCTCTCCCCGTAATTGCATCAAAGCTGCTCCAGCTGAACAGATGAGCCGAGCTGTGACAATTGTGCAGGACAATATGACTCACAGACTTGGCTAAAAACTTACCAGTTATCCTCTGATGTTGTCTGAGAGTTAAGTAAGCTTGAACATTTTAATAGGCTTATTTCTCACCACGCTACTGCCTCAGGTGATCCTTTGTGTTGCAACACAAAATACCGTATCATGGGATTATTAGAAAAAAGAAAGGACCGTGCTCAAATCATCATTTTCTGTCACACTCTGCCAGTGCCAATATCTGGAAGGGACTCTACGGCAAATGGTGCAAATAGCAACAGATCTATGGCAAATGGTGGAAACAGCAAAAATCCAGGAGGGATTTTTTTAGGGTTGGAGTATTACTATCTGCAGTGAAGCATAACTGCACATAAGTGGTAAATGGAGTCAAATCCAGTTGGAGGCCGGTTACTAGTGGTGTTCCCCTGGGCTTGGTGCTGGGGCCGGTCCTCTTTAATATCTTCATTGATGATCTGGACGAGGGCATTGAGTGCACCCTCAGTAAGTTTGCAGATGACACCAAGCTATGCGCGTGTGTCGATCTGCTTGAGGGTAGAAGGCTCTGCAGGAGGATCTGGATAGGCTGCACCTGGGGTTGTTCAGAAGAGAAAAGGGGGCTCAGGGGCAACCTTATTGCCCTCTACAGATACCTTAAAGGAGGCTGTAGTGAGGTGGGGGTTGGTTTGTTCTCCCACGTGCCTGGTGACAGGACGAGGGGGAATGGGCTAAAGTTGCGCCAGGGGAGTTTTAGGTTGGATGTTAGGAAGAACTTCTTTACTGAAAGGGTTGTTAGACACTGGAACGGGCTGCCCAGGGAGGTGGTGGAGTCACCATCCCTGGAGGTCTTCAAAAGACGTTTAGATGTAGAGCTTAGGGATATGGTTTAGTGGGGACTGTTAGCGTTAGGTCAGAGGTTGGACTTGATGATCTTGAGGTCTCTTCCAACCTAGAAATTCTGTGGTTCTGTGATTCTGTGATAACTGGGAAATATAATTGTAGAGCAGGACACAGACAACAAAACCCTGGTGTTTACATGCATGTAAGGAGCACATGCAAGGGTGAAACCACAGGTTTACAAGCATGTGACCTGTTTTTTGGGGGATTCAGAGCCTCCTTCTCATTTCTAGCATGGTTTCACTCCTGGCATGTCACACCTTTGCTCCTGTACCACCCTTGTGTCTCAGCTCTAGGTCTCTCCTCCCTCCTATGTGCACACTGCACCCAGCAAGAGTTGTGGAAGCCTCTCAGCCAGCCCCACACCTAAGCTTACCATGCCAGGCTCTTTTAGGTCTTCTCTTGTGAGGCGGCATCATCATGTCCCTGACCTGCCTTCAGATTTCTCCACAGCTCTCATCTGACTTCATCTGCGGGGCCAGGAACCAGGAGGAACTATTACTGCAAGGAACAACCCCCTCACCGAGCTGCGCAAAGCAGAGCTCAGGCCTGCTGGGCCAGTGGCCTGCTCTGCATGCCAACCAGCCACTGCAGCTCAGCGCCCAGGTTCATGGCAGGGCTGTGAGCGTCTAAGCTGCCTGCAGCTGAGAGGGGACCCCTCAGAGGTCTCGGCCCTGCACCCCCTTCTCAGTGCCTGCTCACACCCTTGGGCTAGTCCTGGCCCAGCCTCAGATCTCATGGGAGCCATTTGGCTTGCAAAGGTGGAAATAACCCCCCCACGTCCACCCCCCCCCCAAATTTTTTTGTGTCAACGTTTGCTTTCTGCCACAGCCGTGCAATGAAGTGGCTTCTTCTTCCTATTTGGTAGCCTCAGCAGCTGCTCGAGCTCATCAGAGCTCCCCATGGAGAGCTGGGTGGAGCAGGACCACCTTTTGGCAGCAGTGACGTGTTAAAATTAGCCAGGTCATCCCATGAAATCACATCCTGTGAGAAGGCAATAAGAACAGGCATGAAAGAGTGAGTCCTCCCCAGGCTTCAAGACCAAACAAGTTCAGGACACTGGGGGATGCAGACGGCACAAGTCACAACATCCCACACCAAAAGCAGGATCTCTCTATTCTCTGTGTTCAGAGATCCTCTTCGATCTCTGTATTTGGTTTCTACAGTCTGTGACAGACTCCAAATCTAACCATGCATCACACAAAATCATGCAGTGCTTCTACCATTACTGTCTGATCTTCTCCAGAGCACGTCCCGCTCCTCCATGCACACCTTCTTCTGTGTCACTCCTGTGAGATCAGAGGACTCAGAGGGCTCCATGTGACAGCGCTGCCCTTCCAGCAGCTTTGATAAGCGCTCTGTCCCCTCTCAGCCTTCCTCTGCTCCCTTTTCAGTGACTCAGTGGCTTGCTAACACACTGAGGCCTTTCACAACGTTAGGTTTGTGAGATTCTAGGTGAATGTCAGCTCCTCATGTGCAGCAGATGCATCCCTCTGAACATCACTCCGCTATTTTTTTCTTATCCTGAAGGGCATCCAGTTCACTGTGCACAATTTTCCCTAGCTCCTTTGTTTTGATAATGATTCCCAATTACGGGTAATTACTAAATTTCATTAGCAATTTCTATGTTTTGTGCCAAGGCCATTAAGAAAAATATGAAACAACATCATTTCCAAGGCTGACTTTTGAGAAATCCATCTAGCACAGTCCTTGTAGCCCAGCACCTTCCTGCTCCTTTACTGAAGACTAGACAATTTGGATATATCCTGTCTTCTTTGTCAAGAAGATCAGGTTTTTTATCTACCCTGGCATCATTTACTTTCAGAAAATCCGTATCTCATCTTATCCATGTTCTTAATTATTCTCTATTTTAATGTTTATTCTAAGGGTTTGCATACTAATAGATTCAGACTAATAGCCGCCTACGTGCCAAGAACACATTCTCCCTACCCTGATAAATAGACCTCTATTTGCTGTTCTCCAGCCAAACCATCCAACACCTGTGGTTTGACAGATTTATTACAAAAACTTCTTCCATGACTTCAGCTTTGTGCCAGTCCTTTCTGATTTCTAGTGCAGAAGCTAACTGGTCCTACCTGCTTGCATGCTCAAGAATCCTTGACTGCTGCTTCCCTTTCAGTTGTGGCATTTCCCATCCCCATACACAGCATGAGTCATCCTGCATCTGCCCCCTCAGCCAGCATCTCCATTGCTACCAAAAAAACAGGGCAAAGAGTTCATTTTATTTCCAGACTATACTTAGATTATCTTTAATATCTGTCCCATCCTCAGTGCATACCAGCCTCACTTTTTCTTTCCTGCTTCCCTTTCCATTTATATGGCTGGAAAGTTTCCAATCGTTGCACAACCCGTCTTTTGCCATTTCCTTTAATAACCTTGACAAGGTTGCCTTCAGCCTTACTTTCAGACTTGTTTGCTTTTCTATCCAATTTAAAATCTCTTCCTAGTACTGGTCTTTCCTCCATTGCCTGTGGACTCCCTGATCTACTTCAACAGCATCCCTTCCTCCTACCCACCAACTCCATAACCCAATTCCTGCTCCCACAGATTCTCAAGTCCCTACCTTACCACCACGGGAAACCAACAGGGCTTTCTGTCAGCAGGGGGGATCTGCTGTTGACTCACAGCCTTCCTGGTTGCAAGGCCATGGGCCATCCTGTTTGTGTTTGGCCAGGGGAGCAGGAGAGGTTAACCCCACTGTGGACCTAGTGGGTGGGTGGTGGTGTCCTGCTGCAGAGAACAATGCTCAGAATGTGCTGGTTGGCAGCACCAAGGGGGTGCTGCCATAGCCCTGCATGCCTTTTGCCCACTGCACTGCAGGGTCCATACCAGAAATTAGACGAGTAATTTGGGCAGGTGCCTGCATCCACTCCAGATAGCCTAGTGTGCCCCCAGGGACCAGGTGAGATTCTTGTAATCAAGCAAAAGTTGATAATGACAGCTTTTAGGTCTCTCCTTTCAGATACTCCCCAAAGCCATGAAGGGCTCTGCTGAGCTGCGCAGCACAGAGTGCCATTGGTGCAAACCCACAAATATCCACAAAATTGGAGGAAAGATGTAGGTGGGAGGAGGAAAACCCTAGGAACGTGACCTGGGAAACATCTCTGCATTAGTGTGCCTTGCTGGAGGAAGAGTGCCCTGGTCACCACAAAGACCTGCTGTGCAGCAGCAGCACTGCCAGAGGGTCCTGCCCACATGCCTGGCTCACAGATGCCAGAGACAACCAGGAGCAGAACTCCAAACCTGTAGTTCCACATCAAGTCGCTCCTCTGGAGCACCTTTGCAAATGCTCTGCCTGGAACAGGTCTCCCCTGCAGCAGGAAGAGAGATGGGATCCCGTGAGTCAGCTGCGTGCTCTGGCTACAGTCTGCTTCTGCACCAGGGCTCAGGGCATTGCTACCTTAGAAGGTTTGTACTGAGAGGAGCAAAGTGCTTTAAAATAGGACGAGAAACATTGCAGCTCTTGGAATGGCTCCAGTCTTGGCTGGGAAGTTGAGACATGCCTTGGAGGGGATGGGAGTCCCCTTGGAAGATAATCAGAGATTTCGCGTCTCTCCTACTTCCTTCTATTTACAAAGTTAGTGAAGCCAGAAAGCTGGTTCTCCACCCCCACCCCACATATGACAGCCTCCCTGCTCATGGCAGGACTGGGGTGCAACCCGATGTGAGGTGCTCTGAGATAAAGAGGCTCCTGATGGCCCCTTGTGATTGACAGCCACTGGGGAAGGGGGTGTCAAGCTGCGGGAGAGTTTCCAAACCCCCACTGCAGCCAAGAGCAGGGCAGTGAGAGACAGTGCTGGAAGGACTTCACTTCCTAAGGGCTCGTCCTCATCAGCAGGCACGTGTCCCAAGGGCTTCCCAGACACTGGGGCAATGCCAGCCCTCACCACACCAGGAAGGAGCACTCTGCCCATCTCCTGCTCACAAAGGAACAGCTCCAACAGCGGTTTCCCCTACACATAACTCCTGTTTGCTCCCCTCTTGCCTCCCAGCCTCACACCAGCCTCTTGCTGGGCTACAGAAACTGGCTGCCACGCCAGTTTCTTGTTGGCCAGACCAGTGAGTATTGGGCTGGAAGGGCTCATCCAGAGCAGCCAGTGAGTGTCCCTTCATCACTGACCATCTCAGTTCACACAGGCAGGGCGAGCAGGTAGGGCCCCTCGCCGCTCCTCCGCAGTGGTCTTTCCCATCCGTACTTGTAACCTGATCGCGAAGAGCCTGGCCATGGTATCTACCAGGCAGAAAACCATGGCCTCTGCATCTCTTGTGGCCTCTCCAGCCACAGTCACCGATGTGGCTACTCAGATGGAGGGCTCAGGGAAACACACCACCGTTCAGGTCTTGGGCTGCAGGGTGTGCCCGAGCCTCCTGTAGGTATCCGACAGCAGCAGCGAGGGGTATGCCTGTGGGAGGTGTGCCCAGGTAGAAGAGCTGCTCAGCCAGGTAGCGGAGCTTTGGGAGGAGGTGAGCAGGTTCAGGAGCATCAGGGAGTCAGAGAGGGAAATTGACTGGTGGAGGTGTGCTCTACCCTCTCTGAGACAGACTCACGAGCCTGCCACAGCACAAGTGTCTCCTGCCATGCGGACGACAAAAGTTCCCTCATCCTGCCAGGCAATAAGAAGGGACCTAGGCCACGGGGGGGAATGGAGGCAGGTTCCTGTTCGGGGTCGTAGGCAAGCCCTGTCCCTGCCCACCTCACCTTCCCGTCTACTCTTATATAACAGGTATAAAGCTCTAGATCATGACAGTTAAAACAACGATATAGAGAAAAGCCTGTCCCAGTTGGAGAGGGTGCCTAAGGCAAGACAACCTACCCCCAGTATTGCTACATCATCTGTCAAGAAAGACAGAAGGGGGACTCCCTTCTGAAAGGGACAGAGGGCCTGATACGCTGACTGGACCCAAATGACAGGGAAGTCTGTTGCCTCCCCGAGGCTTGGGTGAGAGACTTCGCTAAGAAAGTCAAACGCCTGGTATGGCCCACCACTACCCGCTACTGGTATGAGGCTGGTAATGACGAGGTGGCATTGAGAAGTCCGAGAGTGATCAAAAGGGACTTTAGGGCTTTGGGGCGACTACTTAAAGGATCAAGGGCACATGTTGTGTTTGCCTCTGTCCTGATAGGGGGGGATCAATGCTGACAAGCAGTCTCATCACATTAACAGGTGGTTCTGGGACTGGTGCAACCAGCAGAACTTTGGGTTCTTCAATCATGGGAAGGTCTACGTGACACCAGGCCTGCTGGTACCAGATGGGATGCACCTCTCTCAGACAAGGGTAAGGATTTTGGCACAGGAGTTGGCAGGGCTGATAGACAGGGCTTTATACTAGAGTCGAAGGGGGAAGGGGATAAAACCAGGCACGCCGGTGATGAGCTAAGGGATGATGCCCTAGAATCAGGTGTGTGCCAGTGAGGTCCTTTGGTTGGCTCCACAAGATGCTGCGTGGAGGGAAGTGTATTTGAAGTGCTTCTACACAAATGCATGCAGTATGAGGAATAAAATGGATGAGTTAGAAGTCTTGTCCCAGTCCCACAGCTACGACACCATGGGCATAAGCGAAACCTGGTGGGATAAGTCCTGTGGCTGCTGTGCTGCAATAGATGGTCACAGGCTCTTCAGGAGGGACAGGCAGGGTAGGTGAGGTGGTGGGGCGGTGATGTACCTGAAGCATGGGCTGGACTGTGTGGAACTGCAAGTTGGCGATGTCAAAGTTGAGAGCCTTTGGTAAGGATTAAGGGGTGAACAAATAAAGGGGATGTCACAGTGGGAGTCTATTACAGACCACCCGGCCAGGACGACAATGCCGATGAATTGTTCTTTGCAGATGCCTCGAGATCAACTCCCCTTGCCCTTATGGGGAATTTCAACTTGCCAGACATCAACTGGGATCACCACACGGCTGACATGAAGGGAACCTCAGCTCCTGCTTCAAACACCCAGCAGAACACGTGGCTGGGCACTTGCTAGTGATGCTCCTCAGCAGCTGTGCTTTGTCAGGGCTCCCCCTGCCCCAGTGCCCATAAACAGAGGCACAAATGGTGTGAAAGGAGCAAGAAGCTTAAAGTACTGCAGGTTCCCCCAGCACTGCCACAGGACGGTCCAGCTCTACTTACTGCTCCTGTCAAGAAACATTTTCCAGACAAGAGGCTAGTACAGGACTGATGTCCAGGGACAGAATTTACTGTGGGTCAGGAGTCCAAGCACATAGACTGAAACAGGTGTTGACACTCATTTTCCCACCAAAGGCAGTGCAATGTCCTCCCTCCGCCCAGCGATCCAGGCATATGCTCTCCTGGTCTTGCATTGCTCCCCTACAGCGTGCTCCCGCGTCCCCCTCCAGCTCCAGCGGGACCCATGGAGCCGCACCTCACCACGGTGTGAGCAAGGATTCAGACATGCAAATCCTAAGGCAAGCGTGTGCGTGTTGCAACAAGGAGGAAACTGTTCGGCACAGGAACTTGGCTCTTCTTAGGAACAGATTCAGGGAACAAGCTCATGAAAAAGTCTCGAAATATTTTGTTTTGATCCGTGAGCCTGGCAAGATCTCCTGTGAACATGCACTTGGTTTGGACTACATGGGCCAAGGAGGAAGAAGCAGGAGTGGTAGGAAGCTAGAGACAGGCTCAAGTGAGGCCCAGGCTTGGGGCAGAGCAGGCTGCGGGAAAACCAGAGGGTATGGCTCTTCCTCAAAAGCTGTGCCATCTCAGGAGGAAATCCTAAAGGAATAACCACTCACCAATATGCAAAGCACAATGGAGACATAATCCCAGACAGCCAAATGGGAGCAAAAACATTGTGAAGAAGGGCCTGTATTTGCCTCTGAAACACAAGGCTGCTGAGCCAGGCAGACACATGAAAGGGACGCTGCTGCCTCAGCCCCGTCTAACTCTGGCTGCCTCTTGTTCATCTTGAGTTGTGTTGGGGTCAGACTGGTTCCTTCAAACACTTCAGCCGTGATGCAAAACTGAAAGGAAACCCTCAGATACACAGCACTGAGGATCTGTAGAAGAAGTAGAGCCTTTCACTCTTAAGTAAATACAGAAGTCTTGATATCAAATATCTCTTACCATTAGTGGCTCTTGGTTGAGCAAAGGGTCCTTAAACAATCCCAAAGGCTGGTTAAAGAACTGCAGATCAACAACACAAGCTGCCTGGACATAACAGAGCAGGGTGAGAAGAACCACAGAATTGTTTCGTTTTCCAGGATTGGATCTGGGTGATGTCCCACATCCCCGCAGAAGGTAATGAACATGCTGTTCTGTGCTGGTAGTGTGTACACTACTGCTCCCTCACACAACATCAGTCTTGAGGTAGAACTCTCAACTGTATGGTTATTTTTCAAGGGAAAAGAGGAATTTGTATGGCAGCCGAAAACACATGCCAATAGCAAAGCCCAAATCTTCAAGTCTGTTCATGAGAGCGAAGAGCTCAGCTTGACTTGGCCTGTCTGGACTTCTGCAGGACAGCAACAATGAGCTCGTCCCTTCTCCGAATGGTACTCAGCTCAGCAGCTAGCACATCACTGTGTGGGACGAGGGTTTTCAAGTGGTGTGGGTGGCTTATGAGCCAGGGTATCTATGTGACACTAATGGCTGGTGTGATGGCCTGGTTGTTCAAAAACCTTATGGCTGGCAGAAACAGCAATGACATGAAAGAAAAGGGAAAATGGAAGGTTGGACTCGCCTTCCAGGGAAAATCCAGGAAAGTCCATGGATATAAAAAGCAGAGAAGAGCTGAGACAGTGGGAACGTGAAATCAGCCAACTGCCCTTCTGCACTGAGACATGAAATTCAAATGAGGCCCCAGTGGGAATCTAAGGCAAATTCACCGCCAGGATAAAGGCTGCTGTTTGCATGGCCGGCAGCAACTACATTGCAAAACAGTGAAGTCATTATCGGTTTCCATTCACAGCTATAGAGAGGCTTCAGAACAAGTCTGTGACGTGGAAAACGCTGTGACTGGGATCCCAGTACCCTCCAGTCTGGTGCATTTTGTGATTATTGACCTTGCAGTGGAAAGCTCAGGCTGAGGAAACAGCCCCCTTTTTATTTCATGCCTCCATGAGAAACTAAGGATATTTCTGTTGAATTAGACTGAGTGAGTGCTTTCCTTCTCTGCATAGACTGGAGCGGAGTTCAGATCCTGAACCTCAGCTATAGCTCCATGTGATGGATTATTTATTTCTGTAGCTGATCACCAGCTAAATAATTTAATACAGAGTTATAAAGAAAAGCCTGAAAACTTCTTCCTTTATTCTTCTCTCTTTTTTGTTTTTGTTTTTGTTTTTAATGTACAGGATAAAGAACATCAGAAACAGGCAAATGTTTTCATTATTTGGGAAGTCCTGGCAGACATGCTCAGCACTATGGACTCAAACAAACTCTCATTCTTTAGTCTAGCTGGCCATTTTTGTATCTGTCTCCTTTCTGGAAGAAAGACTGACCTCCTGTCTGCCTTAGAGTTTGTATACTAACATTTGCCCAAATCCAGGGAGAAGTTATGAGAAAAACTGTTTTGCATTACGAATAAGAAAAGAGGAAAACTTTGAAGAGATGAGGTGACTGCAGGGAAGTCCACAGCACCATGACCATCGTGTGTCCAAATCAGATGCTGTCATCTGTACCTGGGCAGCTGAGTTGCTGTTGTTCAAGACCAACAGCTAGAGGGATAAGGTCTTTCTCTCACTGCTTAATTAGCCATGGGAGAGTCCAGTCCTCACTTATGACTCAGCCCTCAGCTGCTGAGAAAGATGATGCCTTCCTATCTGATCCCAAAGATCTAGAAACACATTTTTCATTCGCTCTAGGAACGTCCAGGACATGCTCAAAGTGGTTCAAAGGAGAAAGGGGAAAGTCCAGAAATTCAGAATTTACCAGCCAAATTGGCCCCATCATCCTGTCCAGGAGCAGTACACCCAAGGTGAGATAGTCTGAATGTGAAGAGAGGACTCAAGGGCAAGAGGTCAACGCAGCAGATTAACGCAGCCTGGGATTTTCTGTGGGGCCTCGTGGAATCAGGCATGCAAACCCAATTAGCTCTTCAAGTCCCCGATGAGTTTCTCTCAGTGGAAGCCCCTGCTGGAGGCAGAGCACGCGCAGCGCTGAGCTGGCCAGGCAGAGGGCTGGTGGCTGTGGAGCTGCACAGTGTGCACTGTCCCTGGCAGGAAGCTGTTTGTCTGTGAAGCGAGGAAGCAAGAAGGCTTTGGAGACGGCAATCCCATGCCTTTTCTCACTGCTTTTCCCAGCTACCGATCCAAGAGCGCCTCTGTTTACTTCCAGCCTTCCTCTCTGCTCAGCTGCCAAGCAGCCTTAACGACCGGACGCAAACTGCTCCACCAGGAAATGCGCTGGATCTCATCAGATAAAAAGGCCATTGCAGTGGGACACTGCTGGCGTTAACCCTGCTCTACCTGGGTCGCAGCAAGGCACCCGAGGCCAGGGTTACTAGCGGACAAGTGAGCCCCAGCGTCCCAGCCTGGCAGAGCTCTGCTCTGCAGGTTTCTGCTCTCAGGGCCTGAGGTTTCGTACTGCAGGCTGCTCTGTTAAACCATGGGGCTGCCGTGGCTTGGATCAGGTCTGAGTGGTGCTGAGGAGCTTGCAGGCATAGAGAAAGGATGTGATGAGTGCCCTTGCCCACTGGTTCTGGGTTCTAACAATGTGTGCTCTCTGGGGCAGCACGGTGATGGGAGCTGTAGGAGACCACTGTGCTGCTGGGAGCTGTGGCTCCTGAGGGTTTGCCCTGTGGTGGAGCCAGAGTGACTTCACCGGGGTTTTTACTGACTCATGGGTCTGAAGGTGCTTTTGAGGAGGCAAATGAGACACAGGAACTCACTCTGGGTCACAGCAGTTCTGAAGACAGTGAACTGACGTGCCCTGGCTCAGCCACTCCACTGCTGAAAGCCAGGACACGGAGCCTCTCCGGGCTGTGCTGGCAGCAGTGCTGCACTGGGCATGGCCCATGGTGCCCACTGAAGACCTGCAAGGACTTTCCCCCAAAAAGTATAACCCTCAGCAGAACTGTGAGGCTCAGGTGCTAAGTCAGGGCTCATGAGACCAGGCCAGGGTCTATCCCACCTTCTCTTGTCGTCCTGGTTGTGTCACATAACATCTCTGGCCACTTCCAGGCTGTGAAGTTCCTGTGTTCCAGGCATTTGCCGTGGCACCGTCTGTCACCGCCACATACCCAGGGCATGGCTGCAGCGTGGGTTCCCAGTCTCACTTAGCGGGGGAGGAGAGTCAGGAAAGCAAACAACAATTAAAGACAAGACCATCAGAAAAGCAGGGGTGCTTCTCTGCGTATGTTCTGCACACTGAGCACAATGCAGAGGAGTGGCAGACAGGCTCAGGACTGGGATTTATAAGCAAGCACCTCACGCTCCTCCAACATCCTTTAGCACATCTTCAAAAAACAACCAGCAGTGTGTATGTCCAGTGAGGCTGAGCCATAGGGCTTGTTAGGGGCCAGTGCAGGGCCACTGGCCACCTCTCTGTCCCACCACTTGTGTGGACATGAAGACCCCAGCTGAAAGCACGCAATCCACTGTTACTCCCCTGCTCCAGCTGCAGGAGGTAGGAGATCCAGGAGCCAGGTGAGAAGTTAACTGCCTGGGGAAGGCCAACACCAAAGTGATGGCCCAACAGAGCCTGGGAGGAAAACTGCAGCCAGTCTCTTCTCACCACCCAACCCACTGTCTTTCCATAATTATCCCAAACACTTTTGTTAACAGCCATCTCCTTCTCCTATAAACCACCACCGTCTCCTTTTCCTCTTTTTGGAAAGGGCTGTTGTGAGTCACCCAGGAACACATGGACTTGTTCCAGTGCAGCAATGGCCAGAGGGCAGAGGGAGGGAGAGGACTTGTGCTCTTCCTTAGCTCTGTTCCCAAACCCATCTCCATCCATAAGGACAGACTCTGACCGCTTACCATCATAGGATAAAGGAAAAGAAATCCTACAGTGTCTGAGCCCTCAGCAGAGGCTTTCTCCTGGGTGCAGCATGTGGCTGGATGAGCAGGGCAAGTCTGACAAGCAGCAACCAATAAATAATTCTGGCTGTGTCTGCACTCGTTAAGATCTGCTCCATACTCCATGTGTTCAAAGCAAGATAAAGGCTGTATTAAAACAGTTACCAAGTGACCCTAAATAATACATCTTACTATTGCTATCCTGACTTGCTGGCACAGAAGCTGATCTGATTTTGCTCCAATTTTTTGGACCAAACATTGCATTAAGCCAAAGCATCCAACAGGCAAATATTGCCTGGGCTTGAGGTCAGGAGCAGTGCAGGTCCTCACCAGCGTTTGGTTGCTTAAGGCATGAGCTGAGCAGAGACTCAAGCCTCCTCTTTTGTCTCCTTGGCTTGAACCAGTCTGCATCCAGGCTGTGTGTGCAGGCTGCTTCTCCCCATATTCTTCACATCCCACTGAGCAGCTGAATTCCTGATGAGGCAGAACTTCTGCACTCCAGAACCCAGTGTACCAGGGTATATGAGGCTGCCTTTTTGGAAGCATACCTGGCAGATACCTATTTAATAGCTTTGACACAATTTAGCCCCACCACCAGCCTCGTTCCTGCTAATCCCTTCCCAGCACTGCCTGCATGCCTGCTTGAGTCGCAGGGGAGCAATGCTGCGTGTGACACGTGGTTATTGTGTCTAGCTGCTCTCACGCACGTTGGCCTGGGGCCAGGCAGCAGAAGGACACAACCTTGAGCTGGCTGAGCCCTGCCTTTCCCAGCGATTGAAATGGGAGAGGGTCTGAAGCAGGAAGAGCAAGGAGGCAGCTTTTCCCTTTCTTTCTGCAGCAGCTCCCCGCCCTGCCATGCCTGCCTGGCGCGCACATTCCTGACCTGGTGCCAGGATGGACGTGGGACAGCACGAGCACAGCTTGGAGCTGAATGAAGGCTGTGGCTGGGTCCTGGCTGGCCCTGCCGAGGTCAGGAGGAAACCTGCGGGCGCTGCCGGGCCGATACGGGGCTGTGACTCACCCAGTGGTACAAACAGGGCAGTGAAGCAAAACAAAACCCTTCCCCAAAGGCCACATGGAAATGCATTGGGACCAGCTTGACGTGAGGTCGATATTCTGCTTTTCTGCCAGCACTTAACCTGAGCTAAAACACCTGAGCTAAACGGTTCCAAACGTCGCGATTAGTGCATCCAACCCTTGCCTCATGGACACTTCCTCTTCAAATACACACATCCTGCTCGCTGCCCCATCACGCCAGGCATGACGGCTGTCCCTCCCCACCACCCCCCAGCTGCATCAAGGCGCAGGCTATGGCAGCACATCGGGGTGTGGTGTGTTCTGCACCACCAGTGTGGCTTCCTGGGCCTCAGGCTCTCTGTCAGCACTTCCACCCACGTTTCTTAGCACATATAGAGGAGAAATACTTTCAGTCCTCCTCCAGGCTTTGCAGAAGCCTTTCAAAAACCCACCTTGGCATGATGCAGTACAGCCTGGCCTGGGTTTGTAGCCCCCACCAACACAAGTTGTGGACACTGCCCTTCGTGAGCAAACCTGGCAAAGCAAACAAGACTTCAAAACCATGTCAGCGACCAGTGCACATGGTGCAAAGGTCATTCTGGAGCACCTGTCTGAGTGGCAACAGTTATTCTCATTACGTTCCTGAAATAAGCATGGTAAGGGTGTCTGAACTAGAATGTAAACAAAAAAGGCATCTTTCAGCTTTCACAGGGATGTTTTCCCTGCCAAATGGTCCAGCTGCTGGATCCTGAACTGAATCTATTCTATTTTCCTTAATAATCACCTAGCTGTAAACTAATGCAACTTCACAAATAACAGGCAGGAGACACATGCGGCTGTGGTAACCTTGTGATGCAAAAGTGACAGCACAGGTCTCATTACCCAGACTGTGAAGATTAAGGATTTCACCTGATAATAAGAACCACAGGAACTAGTGAGTCCAGAGAAGGGCGATGAAGCTGGTGAGGGATCTGGAGAACAAGTCCTACGAGGAGCGGCTGAGGGAGCTGGGCTTGTTCAGCCTGGAGAAGAGGAGGCTCAGGGGTGACCTTATTGCTCTTTACAGATACCTTAAAGGAGGCTGTAGTGAGGTGGGGGTTGGTCTGTTCTCCCACGTGCCTGGTGACAGGACGAGGGGGAATGGGCTAAAGTTGCGCCAGGGGAGTTTTAGGTTAGATGTTAGGAAGAACTTCTTTACTGAAAGGGTTGTGAGACATTGGAACAGGCTGCCCAGGGAGGTGGTGGAGTCACCATCCCTGGAGGTCTTTGAAAGACGTTTAGATGTAGAGCTTAGGGATATGGTTTAGTGGGGACTGTTAGCGTTAGGTCAGAGGTTGGACTGGGTGATCTCGGAGGTCTCTTCCAACCTAGAAATTCTGTGATTCTGTGACTGTGTGCAGTGGCACTGGGGGCTGGGTGGGCCGGGGTCCCAGCTGAGCGGAGGGCACAGCTCTCTGGGCAACACAGCCACTTCCAGACAGCCACAGCTGAGGACGTGGGCCCCTGAATTAACAGAAAACGCCGCTCGTTTCTCACTCAGTACCGGATAGCAGCGGAAAAGCAAGCGGGCAGGATTCTGCCGGGCTGGCTTTGTCTCTGGCTGGGGCAGTCCCTGGGAAATCCGGCACTGCCCCGCGGGGCGGCTGCTGTACTGGCCCACAGGGCGCGGAAGCACTGCGAATGGGAACGGGGGTCCCGGGAGCAGCAATCAGGGAAGGAAGCACCGGGCCCGGGACGCTCACAGATGAGACAGGAAGGGATTACACATATCCCACCACCCTGAGCACGCATCTCCCTCAAACAAAGCCGTTCCTGCCGCTGCATGGACAGGGCTGGGAAGGGGCTCCCAGCTGCTCTGGGAATGCTGCGGATCACTTTCCTTTCCCACTGTCAGCACCTGCTTAGAGGTTACTGACTATGACCTTTGGGGTAACCCTGTACCACAGCTTTACTGTCCTGAGAAAGAGATGGGGATGATAAAACAGTGCGAAGATGCCGAGCCCCCCTGTGATCCTCCAGCCCCAGCGGACACACAGCCTTGCTGAGCTCTGGGTATTTGCAGCGGAGCCGAGTCCCCTGAGGGCAGCCTGCGTGCACTCTCTCCCATCAAACTAGAGACCAAGGCAGGAATAATATGAACATATATTTTTAGCAGCAGCAAATTATTTCTCTTACAGAGGGAATATTTCCATGCTGGGCTTTTTCCCTTCCCTTATCACAGATTGTATATTTAGAGCGTGAGAACTCTACCTCGCACAAACAAACGCTGCCAGGCCACCGTGCTCAGTGAGGGAGCTGCTTCTGGCCTCTCTGACATG
The DNA here is from genome assembly GCF_047663525.1 of Anas platyrhynchos. Classification (NCBI taxonomy): domain Eukaryota; kingdom Metazoa; phylum Chordata; class Aves; order Anseriformes; family Anatidae; genus Anas; species Anas platyrhynchos. The sequence continues at coordinate 3,353,081 of NC_092604.1, forward strand.
CCCCTTTTTCGGACAAACCCCAATCTTTGCTCCACAAGTGGGAAATGTCAAAGAGAGAGCTGAGTTTGGGACAAATGTGGACAGGAAGTGAAAATGCACTCCAGAGAGTTATCAATCAGCACATTAGTGAAACCGTAGCTGCAAACAGCGGAGCTGTACGAAACCCGAGGCAGACCCTGAGCCCTGCTGCAGGGACGAGCAGCTCCTTTGGTGCAGCAGAGCAGACTTCACCGCTTCCCCTTTGGCTACAGGTGCAAGCAGGAATCCCATGGGATGGCTGGAACGATCGGGGACATCCCCAGGGCTATCTGGCTGCTAAAACACATCTTACTTGCCAACAGAGACTCTCACCCAGAGAGTGGCTTTATAGGCTGTGCTGAACACAGTGCATGAAAGAAAGTCCCTGACAGATTAAACCCCTGCCTAGCAAATATGCAAGTGCCAGGCTGACAGAGAAGTGTTCAAACTACTGCAGCCTCTTATTTTCACTCTGCTTCCCCATTCCTCTTGCACATCACAGACTGCTCAGGCAAGCTCTGATACCCTGCCCCACCACCCTGCGCCACCATCCTGCCTCTGAGCTGCTGCTCCGGTGCTGCTCTCTGGCAGAGAACACGCAAAAGGCAGAAAAGCCCAGGCTCACAGCTATGCAAGCTTCTCATTCCTAGAGAGGAGGCTGATTTCACAGGCTGTCCGTGGCAAACATCCCTGCGATTTTTACAGTTTGTCATGGATGAGCCGAGGAGAAAATGTTATGCATGGTGGTGAATCTGTGTGCTCTGCTTGGCCAGGGGGTGAAGCGACTCAGTTACTCCTGGCTGACAGGGCCCAGAGCACTCCCTGCAGCCTCTCTAACTCAGATTTAACGCATTTCAAACAAAAATGCATCAAATGCTGTATTTCCACACTGAACATGGGGATTTCATGGTCTGTATGACTTTCATGACATCAAGATTGATACGGACTCTTAATCATAGGTAACAGTTGCTAGATGAAGCTGCAGGGTGAAGGCTTGTTATGCCAGAGGCCAGCCTGCATTTTCTGCTCTCAGACTTGCTCTGTTCATTTTCCCTACACCTCTGCCTGGGCTAGCAGCCCTCCCAACAAGAACAAAACATCAAGTCATTGGGCTTTTTGCAAATCACAGCACCATGCCTTCTGACCTGCACCAAGATAACCAGAACAGCAGCATGGGAACGGAAACACATTTGACTGCCTAAATACTCACAATTTGTGGTCAGAGACAGTGTCTCGTAGCAGCAAGTTGCTTACACATTCATGAGATCCCACAGTGGTAAATGCACTGAGAAGCAATGATGCACCAAGGAAATGATGCACCAAAGATGGGTGAGCTTCACCCACAGCAGCCCTGAGTCAAGCATCCAGGCTCTGGCCATTGCCTCTGCAGCCTCCTGTACCCGAGGGGAGGCTCATTCTGGAGGCACCACATGCAGCAGAAGGTGGAAGCAGGCAAGTAAGGCAAGGTAAGTTCTGTCTTGCACGTGAAGTTGGAAAGATTTATGGGTCCCCACCCGTCAACTTCTTTTCCTACTGCGTGCTTATTAGCCCAATGCATACTTTAAAGTATGAATGACGTATCTTGGCAAGTTACCATTCCTTTTCTTAATCCGCTTGATCCAAATTTCCACCAATTAACTGGGATTTTCCCAGCCATGAGTTACACTGTCACAATCAGAAGCAGCTGCAGATGTGTCACCTCCAAATTCAGATCCTGACCCTGCATGTTCTCCTCTCCTTATCTGTCTCCAGTGCATGTTCCCACTTTTCTGCAGACCCAGTGGCAGCACGATGGACAAGGCTCTGGCCTGCCCTGTGCATCACCACAGTTCTCAGACCTGGTCTCCTACCAACTTTTTTATCACCATTAATGGTTTATTAGTGGAGTGGACAAGGTGTTGGAGCGGTTTCCATGCTTGGCAGATGGGCTGGGGCTATGGCAAGGCTCTCAGCCTCTCCCACTAATGACCTGGAGCAGAGAAAGAGCAACCAGAGGCAGCAGAGCCAGGCTGTGATCTGCAGTGCAGGGCTGCATAGGCAGAGACCAAACGCGGGTGGTGGCATCCTGCCACACCAGCCTCTGGCCCCTTCCCAGAAAGGCCACAAGCTGCTCCCCTGGATTGTGCATGGGCATTTCTGGTGAGGTCTGGGGGCACGGGGGAGCCCTGCACAAAGTTATCAGAGTTAATGGGCTGCGGCTATGACAGGGGAAGACACCAGGTGGGGCTTGGCCAGCCCTGGAGCCACCTGGAGTGGGAGCGGGTCCCTGGTGCAGTCCTGTGGGAGCACGTTGCAGGCGGGAGGGAAAGAGCAGAGCAGAGCACAGCTCTCTGCCAAGACTCGTTTCTCCCATGCATGGGGCCAAGATCAGTTGCAATGATATCAGCCCCACATACTGTTTGCAGTTGGCTGGTTTCTCCAGGACACAACCTCTCTGGCAGGGAGCGAGGCTGAGCCCAGAAGCTGGGCTGCGCCACATGAACCACTACTGGTGGAAATGAAATCCCACTGAAATTGGAGCACATTTGACACAGTGGGAAGAGCACAGACTTCCTAGGGCCAAACTGGCAGCACGAGAACAAGTGTTGGTGTCTCCCCCCCCCGTACCAAACAAACCAGCGAGGCTGTGTGGTGGCTCTTCCAGGGAGATCCCAGTCCCTGGGGGGACCCAGGGCACACAGGGCTGGCAGAGGGGCACTGCTGCTGCTGAAACCTGAGATTAATGGGGCGGGTGGGGGTGGGGGGCGGAGAATCGGAGCTGTGAGAACTAGAAAGCGTTTACACTGTTTCTCATGCCCTGGATTTCTGAAAAAAAGTGGTTTGGTAAGGACCACCAAGCTGAATCTCAGATCCTGGGTCCATCCTGGCAGAGAGGTGGATATGGTTTGGGATCCGTATAAGCAGCACATGGGCCAGCTGTGGGACCTTGGGGGGAGTCTGGCAGAACAGAACACGCAGACACGAATTGAGGGACCCTTGCTATTCTTTCCTGATCACTTTGGTCCAGAAAAATACTTCAAACAGAGTGTGGGGGGGAAGCAAGAAGTAAAAGCCAAAAAAAAAAAAAAAAAAGAAAAAGAAAAGGAAGGGAAAGCAGATGCATGTTTGGGGCAGAACTTGAATTGAAAACCCAGACAGTGGGAGTGTGAAAATGCAATTTCCAGACAGACGCCTTCTCTTCTGTGTGACCAGATGACTGGCTACAGGAACAAACCATCTGATACTGGGAGATGCACGTCCACGCACATCTCTCATCGGGTATTTCCAAGATTCCAGTCCCTGCATGAAGGGACGGTCCTTTTCACAATACTGCTCTTCCCTTATCATCTGCTTATCATGCTGCTGCTACCTCAAACGCACTCTATATCTGGGGGAAGGCAATCCCTGGGCACATGCCTCAACACCCAGCAGCAACAGAGAGTTTTCCCATAGGGGCCACCTACAGATGCTGTGGCAGTCACTGCTGAGAGACTCACAAGAGACCTGAAATGCAGCAGAACCACTCAAAGGTTAAACCTGAGGGCTGGGGTGAAGACTTCATGCACTGAGAGATTAAGAGATTGTTCTGGAGCATGCCCGTTGCTCGACTTTCTAACTCACCTGTGCATGCAGAGCTCTTGTTAAAATTTCTGTGCAAGGGAGAGAAGCACGACCCAGGCTGTCCCTGCTCACTGTGAGCTGGTTGGAGCCCGTCACCTGTGCACAGTCACACTGGGGAGAGGACAGAAGAAGGCTGGGCGCAGTGCGAGGGATGAGGGCAGCTACCGTTCGGCTGTCCCAGCGTGCAGCTATGCAGCTGCACTCTGACAGCTGCAACAGAAACCATCTGCCCGTGTGCTGCACTGGACAGTGGGAGGAGAGCAGGAAGGATTTCTAGGATGAGAGGGCCAAGAGGGAGTCGGGGTCTCCCCAGAGGAGCTGAGCCTGGTGAAGACCTTTGTGGCATAACCAGCGCTGCAGGGCTGGGGTACCCCATGACAGAGAACAAGGAGGAGGGAAGGAGGAGTGGAGTACTCCATGCAGAGGGCTCAGATGAGATCAAGACAGAGAAATGGAGGCAGAAGTGTAAACAGATAAGAAATTGTCCCTGCAAAAGCAGCCCCCAGCAGGTATGTGGTGGTTAACTTCTGCCACCCGGTCTGCTGGGAGCTTTTGTCAGTTGACAGTCCCAGAGGGAAGGGAAAAGCTTAACTCAACAACAAACACCTGGTTCAGAAGCACCTCTGGTTTTGCATAGATCTGGGCATCGTTTACAGACTGCACTATAGCTCCACACACAGATGATCTTTCCATGTTCAGTATCTGTTGTTTCACCTGTCCTACAATGGCGGCAGTTTGACAGATGAATTTAAGGGTCATATCCAGTAGTTTCACACCACGGTCTCCCTAACTGCACTGCTCCATCCTCCGCTTTCATGCAAGTTAGGAAAATCCCATGCAGTCGTCAGCATGGGGAAGGCCACCAAGGGACTATTCACTTTCTGAAAGGATGAGAAACTCATTACCACCACAGATGGCCTGGTTCTTCCAGGCCTCTTGCCTAAAATGCAAGTCTAGCAAAGGCCACAAGCTTTTTAAGATTACAGCTACATGGAGTTCACGAGGTTACATAAAACATTTAGGGTGGGGGCATGAGTAACAGAGGGGACTACATTTATGGCCAGCGCATACCTGCTGTACAGCAGGGGTTACCCCACGGCTGAGCCGCATCCAGCCCATGTGCTAGTATTTGGATCCCTTCCACCAGCATTAGCAGCTGGGCTCCAAGGGCAGCTCAGATCTCACCTCTCAGCTCCAACAGCCACCCACGGGCTGCGGCAGTGTGCTGAAGGGTCCCAGTGCCCCAGCGCTGGGGATCAGGAAGGAGCAGTCCCAGCCAGCACGGCCACCAGGTCTGCAGTTCTAGTGGGAGCTGAGACCAGAAAGGGTGGCTCACAGAGGAGCAAAACGCTTTCTTCTAACTACTGAGCCCAGCACCATGTTTCTCACCTCTGTCACCTTGCACTCAAATGGCTCTCATTTAGGCAAAACTAAAATTAAAGGTTAAGGAGAGACAATTGACAAGGCAAGGACCAGCCAGCACATCTGGGAGCAGAGAGGAGGCGGCAGAGCCTGTGCTGGCCTGCAAGTCCCCCGAATGCAAAGGGGTCGGCTGTCTGCGTGGCCCCCCTTTGCTCAGGAAGAAGGAACAACAACAGGAAGAGAAAAGAACTCACTCAGACAAAAAATAAACAGACCAGCTAGTTAGTGAAGCCAAAAGTTGCTAATTAACCGCAAATTGGAGTCCTTTCGAAAGGACTCCAAGTGGAGCATTCCCTTCTGAATGGTGAGCAGACAGAGCAGTCCTGAGACATCTGCTGCTGCAGCCCCGCTGCGCCAGCCCCAACCACTGCGATCCTGCTGAAACCTTGCTCTCAGTGTGCCCTGAACTGTCCTGGGCGTGAAAGCAGGAGCAAGCAACCTGGAAAGGAGCTGCACCTTGCCGTTTGCTCAGCCTAAACTTTGCTTTGGTTTGACAACAGCGGTTTGGAGCCTTTTATGCCTCCTGAGGACAGCAGAGTCCCTCTCCCTGCCCTTGCACAGTACCGGCATAGATTGAGCTGGGTACATGGAACCAGAGTGCAGAGCTGCAAGGCACCCAGAGCAAACCTGCACTGCAGCATCACGAAATCTCACAAGAGTTCAGCTCATAAATAAAGCCCTTGCCCTTGCTGAGTGTATTTTGCATGTTAAATGATAAGGAAATTTACAGAAGGGGGTTGAAGCACAGCTCCCTTAGGCAAAGAAATAAATGAGAGAAAAAATTTAAACTGATTGCTCAAAGCCAAGGGCCAGTCAGGAACAATCTGGGGTCCTCAGTGCAGGAAATGACACTCAGCTGAGCATCTGTGTGCATGTCAGGATGGATTAGGAGCCTGTCAGGAACTCGACATCAGCTTTACAAGACGATTATGTGAGAGAGGGCTGCAGCAATGCTCTGGATACCAGAAGCACTACTACAAACACTGCAGCCCCACAGCATCTCAGAGCAGCTGCCACTGTCTTGCAATACATTATTTCATCTCCTCTCTCCATTGAATATCTTCAAAAAAATGACTCTTGGCTGAGATGCAGAAATGCCAAATTTAGCTGTTAGCAAGGGCAGGTTTTCAAGGGCAGCCTCGTGATGTAGTGGGATTCAACACCCTGCTCTGCCCACGAGGTGCCCAGCTGCATGTTGCTGCTAGACCCAGTTGTGTTTGAGGGGCAAGGGGTAATTCCAGTCCTGCATTAGTCAAGGTGTCGGCATCAGCTTGAATGGAAATAAGCCTGGCTCTAACACTTCCCTAGTGTGGGAAGACCTAGAGGTCTTGCTTTTTGCCTGTTCGGATTTTGTGCACATACCTTGATTTTTTTTTTTTCCCCTGAAAGCAAGAGCTTCTCCCTGCAAAAATGTTTGGTCATACAACTCTACAGCATATAAGTGCAACAGATGGCTTTTACCATTCTGCACTGGATTTTCTTTTCAATTTCCAGCATTTGTGGTGGGGGCTGAATACTGCCTGCAAACATACCGCAGCTTTTTTAACCTCTGATTTTCTTTGCAGAAGGAAGAAGCCTTAGAAAGTTCAATCCAGCTGCTTTCCACTGCTGCAGTCTCATCATGGTTATTTTTTTTTTTTTGGGATTTTCTGGGAACTCCCAACTTCTTGTCTATAAGCACATTTTGAGAGCAAGTAAGTCCACAGCCTAATGCCTTCAGCTTCTGGGCTTATATCCTGCTGGCTGAACCGTTCTCCACTCACACTCCAGCCATACAGCACAAGTCTAACAGCAGGAAAACTCTTGCTGTGAAATGACACTTGAGCTCTGAGCCTCTGCAAATCCTGAAGAGCTGTGATGAACTCACAAGTCATTTGTTTTATCACAGACTAAAATCTCTCTTAACAAACAGGTTTTCTGAAATAAGGAAGAAATTATGAACTGGTTTCAGCACAGCCAGGCAGCTTAACCTCCTCGCCAAGCTGAAAGTCCCACAAAGTGCTGAGTGGGTCACAGATGCTCTGCCAGAAGCTGGTGGATTGAGACAGGATCTGTAGGAGGTCACTCATATCCCCAAGTGCCTCAGGACTGGTGGAGGAAGTCCTGGAGATGTCCGTGTCTCTACCAGGAGTTTACACCACCTGCCCAGCTGTTAGAAGTTAAGGCTGGAGACATGAACGTCACCACAAGGACCCCAGATATGCTACTCAATGTCAAAGGCAGTCCCTGTGCTGACTTTGAAAGGACCTCAGATGGGCCTCAGGAGAGAAACATTTCATGTCAGCACTCACAGTTCCTTTGTGTACTCAGACCAAACTACCTATCAAACTTGTACAGACCCAGGGGCTCCCAGAGGCCCCTTCCAACCTCAGCTGTAGGAATCTACACAATTTTCCTCCTTTTCTTCTTATATGCTTTTGAGGACAAATACAGTGAGCTCAGCAGCAGCAGCAAAGCAGGCAGATTTTCCATCCTTCTGGGGCTGAGACGCTGCCGGGGTGGGTGGGAAGCAGCAGGGTGCCGTGTTCAGCCCCTCCGAGCAGCGCGCCACGGACAGAGCAGCGCCTGCAATGGCCAAAGCAGGTGCTTGGACTTGCAGCTACTGCATGGCTCTGAAATATCCGGTGTGATGTTGGGAACACAAAACAAAACAAAAATCCAAAGTGACAATTTAGATAAAGAGAGTAAAGTGATAAATAATGGGCAGGTTACCAAAGTCTGGAGAGCTTATATGTACGGGAAAGTGGCTGTCCCACCTGTGGAACAAGACTTGGACACTTTTGGTGATCACTGAGCTATCAGCACAATTTACACATAAAGGGACCATGACTGAGTACCCTAACTATTCTGATTTATGCAATTAATATATGCTATCAGATTTTAAATGCTCTAAACATGTTTTGGAAGCTTTCTACAATGAACATTCCCCATGAAATACCCATGTCCTTTGCCAACCTAATGTCTCCAATCCCTGTGGCTGACACCAGCCCATACTTTTATGTCCAATTTCCCTCACCCATTGAGGAGATTGCACTCATAAACTCATTCTCAATGACTGAGTTGCAAGCACATGAATTTGAGAATTTACTGAGGTAAATTCCCCATCCCTTTCTCCCAGAGCATATTACAACACTGATGAAACTTGAACCAGTGTTTTATAAAATTGCAATTAATAAAAGAGTGCTAACAAACTGGTAAGAAAGCATCCCAGCATCTGCCATAAAACAACCATTGATTGTGCAATCTATTGATGAAGCTCAAGTAAAAGGATTTGGGTATTTGACAACTAAGGAAGAGAACAATCTGGATGAGAACAGTCTCACATGCTGAGAGCATTCTCACAACTAAGCATGGATGGGAAAAAGATCTAGTGGCCCCATACAACACACAACTGTGATTGCTGCTTTTCTTGATAAATTCTGCTATGAAAAATAGCTCAGAAATTACAGCAAACAAACAAAGCAAACAAACAATTTTTCTCTTAGAAAAATCACAACCACATGATAAACTGAGATAAGACATGGTGGAAAATATATTGCATTATTGTTGATGAGGGCCCATACGTGTTACACCGCAAGAAAAATAAATAACTCCCTGTCAGATTGAAGATTTTTTTTTTCTAAGTTGGAGAAAGAAAAATAAAAAGCAGCTCAACTACATCGCTGAAATTGTGCAATTTACTTTGCATATTTGGCAGCAAAAGTAGAAGAAGCAGTTTATAATCCAGGGTTTTCACACAAATGACAGGTTCTTGGTTCTCCAAGGAGCATTTCATTTTGGTATGCTTCTTTAATTAACACTCTAATACTATGTTAGACTTAAAGGAATACCATTGACTTAAAAATCATATAGCTGTTTGAGCATTTCTAATGATTATTGTCACAGGCATCCCTAGAATGACTGCAACAGAAGCAGATCAGAAAACCTGCACCTCAATCCACGGGTTGGGTTTTATATGTATAATCAAATCAAAGCATTTTCTGTGTAGTCAGTCTTTCTGCATATGTTTGCTTTGCAGCTCCTCATGGTTGTGTCCTCCACACAGCACAACGGGCAAAGACCTGAAGGGGACTGGCTAGCAAGAAATCCAAAAGCTGTGGATGGGCAAAGGGTGCATGCAGTAGTTAGGGTTTTCTCTAACCATTTCAATATAACGATGTGAATTGATGTATATTTCATTGTTTTTAAATGTTGATCTAAACTGCATTAAGGTTAGTGCTTAACCATAGTGAGAATTATGTATAAAACCACCTGCAAAGCTCCTCTTCTTTTGCCCCAAGAGTTGGTTCTGTATTTGAAGACACTGAACAGCTGGTGTGAAACTCATCTGGAGAGAATGAGATGGGCACTACCTGCCTGCAGAAACTGCCCCAGACTGGAGAAAATCCTTCAATAACAGTCACTTTTTGGACAGGAGCCCTACCATGCAGTTCCCCAGGCAGCTATCAGGGCAGCAAAAGGAACCAATTCTGTTGCCTCCAAAAAGGAACAAAAAAACACCGGGGAAGTGAAACTGTGATAATTCATTAAGTCCTAAGGACAGAGTCCTATGACTGGGCACAGTCCTGTGTCACATGAAAGGTGTGGGAAAATGCTGAAGAGTTGGCTACACTTGCATTTCTAGCTTCAAAAATAGCCTGAGAAGCACACAGTGACTTCCCAGCTGCCAGCAGCTTTGCCCATCCCCAGGCTTTCTGCATGAGTCCCGGCCCTCCCTGTACCTGGCCAGGGCAGGAAAAAGTTAATTCTGCTCCTCTGCTGGAGCAAGGGCCCTGGCTACACGCAGGCTTCACGCCCAGGCCTAAGCAGTGGCTGGAGTTACAAGCAAGTTTAAGCCAATGGTTAAACCTTTAAGACATCCCGGTGAGTAAGGCATTTTCCAATTATCTCATCCAGCATATCTAATCACTGTGCTGCCTTTATAAACGAAACAAAACCACACACAAATTACACTGACACTAAAAACAACATTTAAGAGGGCTGCCCTTTGCAATGTTATCCAGGTTTATTCTGTTTACAACTGTTTACTGCCCTAATCTCCCCAAATTACCCAGGCTCTAACATGAGATGTAAACAGGCAAGAAATTTGGCTACTGGTTCTGAAGATGGGTGATTTTATGAGTTCTGATGTGGATAATAGGAACAAAACAGACCTTTTTCAGAACTGGCAGGGCTGCTGTTGCAGGGCGCGTGCCCGACAGTGCTGCCCAGCCTGCGCAGGGACCTGTGGCCTGGGGAAGGTGCAGGTCTCTGGCAGCGGTCTGCAGCGCAGTGACAAGACCGTGACGTCGTTTTAACACTGCATGTGCTAAACCAGTACAACAGAGATTTTACCCTGCCCTGCTGTTACGGTTTTGAGAGTTGCACGGCACTTGGAGAGCACACGACGAATGACAATACCCAGAACCAGGAGTGTGACAATCCCGCTCCCACCTGTGGATGTGCCACGGATGCCGTACAAATGATGCCTGGGTACCAGTGCTGCACACCGTGTGTCCCTGAAGCAAGCAGGGAGGACTTCAACAACTCTGCTTTGTCACACTTTGCACTGACACCTACACTCAGCGGGGACTGAGAGTGGACGGGAACTTAAAAAAAAACAACAAGAAGAGCATCCATAAATGTGTACAAAGAATCAAGTCAAAATATAAAAGTGAGAAATAAAGCACAGCTGCACAGATGCATGCATCATTTCCGCGTACCTGCAACGCAGCTTACTCAGTGGTCAGGTCACAATGTCCCCAACTTTTTTTCTAGAAGAGCTAAGTGACAAGGGAAAAGGGAGTATTGGAGAAGTATTAGCTCTGCACCCAAGGGTACTCTGCTCTTTGGAGGTGCACATCCATGTCAGCCCTTGTACCCTTTTCTTGTCAGCTCGGGGTGTTTGTCCACCCAGCCCTGCACACATTGCTCCCATGTGTATGCTGACACAACAATTTGTTGACTGATGTGGTAAGCCAAGCCAGTGAACTCATTTGTGTTGCATGTAACCCTGCAAAAAGAAAAATGATTTGTACTCCACATCTTTTTTTTTTTTTTCTCTTTTTTTTTTAGCATGCTTCATGTAGCTAAACATAGCTTGCCTTTGTTTCATTCCTTTAGTTTTCTAGTGGCAGCAAGCATCTGTTAATTAAACACCATTTTCCAAACTAGGTTTCTAAAAGACACTTTGAAAAATAAGAGCCTTTAAAAGCTCTAAAAAAGGCATCACTATTTCCTCTTCAGATCAGCACAGTAATAACAGAAACAGTGACTGCTGCTAGCGTGGAGCTGAGGAGCACAACCAGCACTGATGCTACACACACTCAGACAGGAGCCCAAACAACAGCTGAGAAGGAAATGCTCAGCAAGGAGCAGCCTTCATCCAGCATCTGGCCTCAAGCTGCCCACCCTTGTGACTGAGTCCAGTCAGACTTAGCATGTATTTTTAAACAGCATTCAGAAGTGAAAGAATCTGAAAGTGGGAAGTGCTCCCCATGAATTTGCAGGCTAGCAGCAGCTCAGGTGTCATGGTGGCCGTTCTTGCCTTCTGTCTTTTTTTTAAGGGAAGAGTATGGGGAAGGATGCATGTACTGTGCAGAAATGGTCAAAAATGCAACTACCTCAAAAGAGGAATCCCTGGCTAGACTCCCAGGGACTGAGGAAGCAGAGATCTCCCCAATGCTGTGCTGCCTTAGGCTCCCATCCTGCTGTTACAGATGATGGTGGCAGGGGTGTGGGTGACGTGGGTGACTTGGAGGGGATAGAAGAGTCCTTCCCAGACTGATCGCCTCCATCCTTTATGGCTGTGGGATCCTGGAGCTCAGGAGCTGGATTCTGTATTTTTTCCATCTATTTGTGGTTGGCACAGAAGGAACCCTTCTGTTGCCACCACGGCTCCACTGGCCGTGAGTGCTCTTATTCTTTCTTCTCCATCTCTGGATCTTGTTCTCCCTAAATATCCAAGCTCTGAACTAAGCACTGCGTGATTTTTAACACACACGCTTTCTAAATGAGGAAGGGTGATGAGCAGTGGCTAACTCTTTTTCCAGTGATCTCATCACTGTTTTAAAAGGGGAACCCAGATAAGCTTTGTGGTCACAGAAATACCTATATTCCTTAGAAACAGAGTTTCAAAATTCATGTGCAATGGCACACATAATTTACGCATACAGATGCCATGACTTGTTGCTCAAATCGGCTCTCTGCATTCAGAAATTCTTTGCTAATCTAGGTGTCTGTTCATTCATGTATTCAAATTCCTGCTGCATGTTTGCACTTGTTATGGTAACTATATGCAGGAATCAGGCACACCTTGTTTGCACACTTTTACACAGACAGTTGCATATTTGGCATGACTGTACAGTCCAGAAAATATTTATGAATGAATAAAGTCACTTGACAGAATCAGATGCTTGGGGTAAGGATGGTGAAAAAGCAGCTCTGCTTTGTACTACTTAACACTGAAAATATGAAGGACTGACATCTGACAACCTTGCCTCAGCATATGTTATTCAGCCTCTTCCCCTAAAGAAGCTGGAGGTACGTGTGTCACTCTAGACCTGCCAGAACACAGAACTGCTGTGCAGGAGTCAACTGGGAAACAGTCCAGATGCATTGACCTAAACTAGTCTGATTTATTCTGGTATCATAATTCTTGAAACTAACCATTGCTATCATTATTTCCATGTATCTATCTCCTTCCAGCAGGCTGCTCCTTTTTCTTAGCAGATAATCCTTCTCACAGTCACTCAATGATATTCCAGATCATTTAATTTCAAAACCAATTATACGTAATTAGAGGAATTTCTACAACCGTTCCCATTATTGGATGCGCAGGAATGATCTGCAATTCATCCTGATTGACAGTGCCTCTGAAAAGGCTTTGAAGAACTTTCTAATGGGAAAAATGTTCCATCAAGACAGTTTTGCCTCTTTTTCTCCCTCTTTTTATCTACAGAAGATGCCTAACATGAACACATGGTCTTCAGTTCTGAGCGTGGGCGAACTTAGAGTTTATTTCCAGCTTCACATCAGATTCGAGGCTTGTGACATTTCAGTTAACCACTAGTGAAACTTCCCATAGTGATGCAGTAACGATGGTTTAAGAGCTGTAGGTGAAACAGGATGAGCGCAGTCTGTGTTTCAGCTGGCTCGATGGAAACAAGGGATTTGTTCCTTTTTCCACTATGGCCAGTAGCAAGACTGATGTGACCTCAGAGAGAGCAGGACTTCCCACAGAATATTTCCATCTTAACAACCCAGACCCAACTCACCCTGGTTCCTGAGCACCATGGCTCCCACCACGCTCATCTCAATTCCCTCAAGCCCTTTTCCCTGTGGGCTTTCCACAGTGCCCTGCCAGTAGGAACATCGGGTTCAGAGACCTGGTGGAATTCAAATATGATGAATTCAGCCCAAGTATTTGCTCTAAATGCAAACATCCATACAAGTCAGATTTCCAAAAGCACCCAGGAAAGCTTAACGATCTCGTGATAGACAATCTGCATCTGCTGTCCTGAAAATCACTGCCTTGCCACATCTCACCCTTGTTTCAGGGGAAATTTCTCCTCCTAAGGAGACGATTGATTTGGGCAAGTGCCAAGGATGACACTGAGATGTGTTGTTGTCATGATGGTGGTTACCAGCTCCTCACATGCAGAGAGGCAGCTCACACTGTAAAGAGAAAGAGAAGCATTGCTGGCAAACAGTGAGCATGAGGCCTTAGGCACTGGGTTTCTGGGCAGCTACTCCTGCCACAGCATCAGCACACCCTATCTGAGACCTCTGCGTAATTGCATACAGGTCTCACACGGGGATAGTAGCACTTGTAACTTCCTCTGGGTGTGCATTCACTTTTATTACTTGGGGGTAAATGTCTGGGGATTATTTAATTCAAATGATCAAATGCATCTCACTTAGTATTTGACCCCATTCCCTGTGTGATTTGGCTTGCTTTGCAATTTGGCAATCATTGGCAGACAACTTCTGGGAAACAGATTTTAAACTTGGGGGTTAAAAAACAATGTAATTTGGATTAGCATTGAAATTAGAGCTTTGCTATCTAGCAGGTCAGATTTTTTGTTCACACTGGTTTTATATTAGCACGGCAGCAAGCTGTACTATAGAGCCATCCCTAACTTGTGCTAGAAGAGCACAAGTCCAGTATTTGTACATTTATGCAATTTAATCTCATTTTTCTATGTAAAACAGAGTACTACTGTCACATGCCTTAGCTTTCATGCAGATTTTTTTCTGAATGTTTTGCAGTCCTCTTTCCTATTTTGATAAAAGAAAATTACTTTCAAAAGTAAAGGCTTATCATTTCTGGTGATCTAAACAGATGTGACTTGACAAAGGGGTCCATTGTAGGGCCATGTTAGTGCTTTATTTTTTAACGATGAAGGCTTTGGTTGTTTGTTATGGTGAGAAATAGTTTCCCCTCCAGATAGCCCCTTGAGAAATTCATGAGAGAAAATCCAGACTGTGAAAAGTATGGCTTGTGAGGAATTTGAAACAACATGACAGGGGAAGCAAATCATCGTGAAAATCCTATTACAGAAAGTCTGTGCTCATGACCACCTCCAGTCCTGGGTCTGTCCTTCCCCTCTCCAGGTGAACTGTCCCTGCACACAAATGCCTGCTGGAATCAGAAACATCACTTGGCTTTGAATCATACTGCTGCTGGAGAACACAGTGAGGGTCTCGCTGCGCCTGCTGCTGAATGCACACGAGGGACGATGGTCTCAAGCCAAAGACAAAACAACACGCGAACGAGTGAAGCCATGGGTCAAGGTAAGGAGGAAAGAACTGGCAACAAAAATGACTGCAGTTGCACAATTCTAGCTAATCAGGCACAGATACAGATGGAAACCTCCCGTGAACACTTAAGAGAAGTTTACATTTCAGCTGGGTTTCACAGCTGGACTGTGATCGCCTCGCATGCAAAGCTGATTTCTCCAGGGTACAGCTCCAGAGAGGGGTAACCAATGCAGTGCCTCTGAACAGCTCCAGTTTCTGAGCCTTTTTTTTTTTTTTTTTCCTCCCTTCCTCCCAGGTTTGTTTCCATGCACATGTTATGTTAAAATGCTCTGCTATACTGTAATTGAAGTATAGTTCAATAAGTTTCAGTTCTCATTTAAGACTTCATTTTTTAAGATAGCAACATAGCTTGGGTTCATGTCAGAACAGTTTTAAGGCCTCCAGCATCAAAAATAATCTGTCGTAAATCTAAAAATACCATCTTTTCTGAAAGGAGATGTGAGATGCCAAGAGATTTTCACACACACAAACAATTGGGAGATTGGGCTTCAAGTTCAATTTGCATTTTTTCCATGGTTACCTAATGCTGGACCCAGCCATCTGATCTGAATCTCTAGATTTTTTTTCTAACACTCGCCCTGAAGTATGGTCTCAGCATCAGTCAGCAGAGCACACATTTCCTCTCCTACTGAAGGAGGCTATTACAACAGCATGCTCTGCCAGCACACTGCATTTGCAGCTCTGGCTTTTGCACAGCACTTTTCAAGATCTGACCTGCAGACATGGCTGGGTCCAGCTACTGCTCTTCCCCAATAGGGATGATCTTGACACACAGTAACATGAGCACAATGAATCCACAAAACAGTCATCATGCAGGAAATTGGTCAATTATCCAGCACTGACTTTTAGCAGGAACTAATAAAGGCATCTTTATGGGTAAGAAGATAGCAGGAAAGGAAGGAGAGAGGTGAAGACTGGGGGAAATGAACAGCATCATGAACTGCAATCAAATATTTATGAACATCCTTGGAAAGATTGTTCTTACTCCAGCTTAGAATGAGTGACTAGTCAGAATTATTTAGAAAAACTTGTTAAGCAAAAAATAGTGCCTAAAAACAATGCTAAATCACAGCAAAAAATACTGTTGGAAGCTTCACTTAGTGGAAGAAATTTGCATCCTTGCCAGCTCTGTGAAGAGATGCTCACCTCCTGGGCATCAGCTTGTCCTCCCTAACAATCACTTAGGGCCACTGGCAAACCATTAATGGGGTGTTCAGGGTCCTTGAAACCTCAGCACAGTCATTTAAACTAGAGCAAGATGTATCAAAATAGTAAGAAGCAGATAGAAGAGAAGGCTGCCAATCCTCCACAGCCAGCAAAGACATCCCAGCCCCACACAGACAGGCCCTAATTGTACTACTGCTTGGCTAAAAAAATTATCAGAAAATATCCATTGAAAAATTCCTTTTTCTGTCTGATATTGTAAACACAAGCTCAGCACAGGAGACTCCATGGGGTAAGATGATTTTGATGACTTCCAGCAATGTATACACTCCACAGACTTGCTTTCCAAGCAGGCTATTATCACTGTGCAGGCAGCTCGTTTATTTGCTGAGAATTCTCATTTAAAAAAAACTAATCAGTCAAGATTTATTTCCCTCTGATAAGGCACAGGAGGGCACTGCTAAGGTTCTGGCTTCTGCCAGTTGTCAAGTTTCTTGTCTAGCGGTTGACATCAGGCTAACACCACAGCACAGCTCTAACACATCCCTTCTGCTCCCGCTCTGTCCCTGTCTAACTCCAGAAACCGTGGCTCTGCCACAATGCTCCCAGCGGCCATGGGACGGATCATTTCACTGCCTCGGGATCTCACTAAAAGTGGGGGCTTTCAGACACTGGTCATCAGCACGCAAAGGTGGGTGCCTGCAACTACTGAGAATTGTGTGAGTCTTTAATGAATATAGCATTAGGTGTGTCTAGAGCACCTGAAGCTGCTGTACAAAACAGGCCTTGGGGACAGCTTCTGCATACAGCCGAGAGCTGTTTTTTCCTATTCTGACCCAGATTACAATCTCATGTGGGGGACCAAGGCACGGCCCCTGCCACGATGGCTCAGACTGCTCCCAGCCAGGCTGCTGCAGTAGTAGGAAGGGGGCAGAGCCCCCCCGCACCACCCGGACCTCTGCTGCTCCTGGCTTCCCGAAGCGCTGAGATTATCATTGGCAGATGTACCTTCCCCAGGGCTCCAAAATCTCTGTCAGCAAGCAGAAAGCAACTGGAGGGGAAATAAAAGAATAAAAGAATGCCTGTATTTGAAATATGCTTTGTTTTCTTTTAAAAAATCCAGGATCACATCCAGTTCGAATGAGGAGGCAAACACTGAAGCAAGCTCTTTGTTTTTTGCATTAGTTCAAGAAGAAAACATTTTTTTTTTAATATATTCCTCTAAGGTTTAAATAATGCCTCTGGCCCCCACTTTTGGCACACAGGGAACACGCTCACAGGTAGCACTCCCAGAGCCACCTGAACTAGAAGAGTGACCCCTGACCCCACACCCTCTCCTAACCCTTCCCAGACTGCAGGGGGTCCAGGGCTGGCAGCACAGGGTGGGCTCACTGCCCCCTGCCCAATGTGCCTTTCCATGCCCTCCAAGGAAGTTCAGCCCTTTGACCTCTTCAGAGAAGCGTGCAGAAATGATGGCCTCATGCTGTGGTTGGTGGCTCTAGGGGGAAGCTAGACCACGTCCTCACTGCCACCACCACCAGACAGGACGTGTGAGCACAGCCCTGCACTGGTTTTGAGACCATGGTATCAGAGCAGGGCTCCAGACACTGCAGCTGTCAGGGCAGTGCCAAGGAGCGGGGGCGCACCTTGGTGAACAGGAGGGACAAAAGCTCAGGTCTTCATCTCTTTCCACAGCTGCCCCATGGCAGACCTGCCTCCACCCTGCCTGCACTGCCTGCAGTCCCCCAGGGCAGCACTTGGGAGGAGGAGGACACTCCATGAATGGCTCCCTTGGGCATCGCCAGCATTCCCCACACCTGTCTGCTCTCTGAAGCCTGCAGCTCTCCAAACACGGGCAGGAGCCCCCAGAACTCAGACAGACACAAAAAAGCAGCCGAGAGCTTTGCCCAGCCCCAGAGCCCACAGCCCCATGAGCAATGCTGCCCTTTGCCTGTCCTGGCCCCCAGCACTCCCCAAAATGCCCAAACACTCATTTCCCATCTGCAGATCACCTGGACCACTCTGCCCAGAGCAAAACTTGACAAGTGTTGGCCTGCCAGGCCTGCCATCTGCCGAGGGGGCATTGGGCTGCATCTGGCCCCTGTGGGGCAATGACCAAGCTCACTGAGGTATGGACATGCTCCCCGTTTTCTCTTGGTGGCATCAAACACACAGGCTGAAGCATTGGCCAGCGAGTGTGAAGTGTTACAGTGCAAAGCCATTCTCTGTGAAGAGCTTTTGTTTTTCGTGGCTTATAAGTTAACACCCCAGCCTTCCCCAAGTCCTTTGGATTGAGATTTGTAATGATTGTCCTTAACCCAGTGGAGAATTTTTTAGGAAAGTTCAATAGTATAAGTAGCAGCAATTATTCATCTGGCTTTTGTCATGCAAGATAACAAATATTCACATGAAGGTGCAGTCTTTGCAAGGGAGATGGCAGAATAGAGGACTTCTGCCCCGCAGCGCAAGAAGGGCACCTCCAGCACGACTCACACCTCCTCAGAGGCAGAGGCTTGGTTTTTCAGGAGTGAATTTGGCAGTAATTCTTGTACTTAAATACCAACAAACGCCCTCTAAGTGAAAGCATTTCATGCTATCCCGTATGGCTGGTTTTCAGATAGCTGAGCATGAAAATGTGATGTTTATCATCAGTTAATTAAGACACTTTCCAGATGAGTCCTGTGTGCATCTGTAAATTCTAAAACCTGCTTATAAAAAACAGTGACCTAAACCTTCAAACATGGTGTGGAGAGTCCTAAGTGAGACACTGATCCCTGCACTTGCACAAGGAAAAATGATTTGCAAACCATGACAACATTCTGCTCATCACATTGAGACCTGGTCTGTGTGCCAACTCACCTGTGCTTACCCAAGCCCACACTTAAGCTCTGCTACAGTGAAAGAAGAAATGAAAGAACTGTTCTGTTTTTCTAATTTAAAAAAAAAAAAGTAACTCAAAACTCAAACCCATGTAACCGAGTTAGTGAGACTTTATGACCGAAATTTCAAATGAGCAAATGCCAAATATGCCAAGTGCAGTCTCCCTCCATCCTGTCCACACCCTATGGGGGCAACGTGCCACAAGCTCACTTCAGAGACCACCAAGAAATGAAGCAGAAAGGGTTTCATTAGCTGCTATGGAAAACATGGCTTTGAACACTCTAATTTCATTTAGTTTAAATCTCAACCATAAATATTATTTGTTATGATTTATTTTTATTTAAATGCATACATAAAATTAATTAAAATAAAGCTGTTTTAGGCTGTTTTAAAAACTAAAACCACAGACCAGATAAGATAGATAGAAAACATCTTTCATGTGGAGAGATGGCTGTGGGTCAGTAGACACTAACACAAGAAACAGCAATTTGCTCCTACACCAAGGAACACAATAAAAAACGCATTTAAACACTTAGAGGAGTTGTGATGGCAGCACAGGATTAATGATAAGAGAAGGAATGATTCCTCATCTATCTTCCAAATGAGCACAAAAAAAAGAAATGTAAAAAACCACAACCCTGTCCACTTTCTGTAGAAAAAATAGCCTAGTGCTTTGAAACAGAATGCCACCTTTTCACATCCATTAATTTATCCACCGAACTCTGAATTTCTCCATAGATTTTAGGGTCACTAATGTAAGTCTGCTTAGGTAAGTCCTCCTTCTGCTATTGCACACTGGAAAGGCATTCACAGTTCTGGTCTCCAGACTGCAAAGGTGGGAGGATGCACCACGCTGGTACCCGGAGCTGTTCCAGAGCTCGGTCATTATTTCTCCATTATTTCTTCTGCCGTTCATCAGCAGAAGTGTGTCATTCCTATCACAAACATAGGACTATCTTGAAACAAAATGTCTCTTCTCTCATGAAGCAGAAAAAAAAGAGAGAAATGCCAATAACTGTAAACAATGAATGCTTGAAACTTGCAAAGGCTCTGTCTAAGGACACTCGTGGCTCACAAGAAGAAACAGAAACAGGGTTTCCAGTAGAAGGAAAACCATGGCACAGTACGGTAGACTGACTTTACCCAGGTCAGGTAAACCAAAGGATGGGAAATGGCCAATCTGGGGTAAAATGGTCCTTTTCAAAGGTAAATATAAACTCACTGTAAGAAGACAAATTCCACTTTGTGTCCTCTTATGCCAAGATCCTACTGCCTTGATGCTTTCAGCTACAGCCAGCACCTGGCCTACAGCTGTCCGCACGGCAGCACCCACTGCTTAAACAATATGGTTAGAGATCACAAGTAACACAGGCACAGTCCCATCTGAGACATACTGCTTAGACACTCCAAAGCTGCTCTTCACTGAATGGCATCTCCTGTTACCCTCGTGCCCAGCCCTCCCCAGGCGAGGTGAGGGGAGACAGAAAGACGAGGAGCTGTTACCCATCTTTGGAGATTTGCCAGATGTTGCGACCAGTGACAGATTGAGATTTCACTAGAAGACGAAATGTTTCTAGCCTTCCTGGTTGCAGACAAACCAAAGATTCTTTTAGTACTTACAGAAAGGAAAAGCTGAAGTTGATTTCCCTCCTCAAATTATTATTAGTTATAAATCACATCATTTTTACTGTACTTCACTTTTTTCACTGTTTACCATTAACCACACTAAACATGCCAGACAGCTTTTCAGACATAATTCTTGTGAGCAGAGCAGAGCTAAGTATACCGTGTGTTAAAGGCAACAAAAGGACTGGCTAAAGATTTGCAGCCATTGTAGATAAAAGAGGGATATTTTAATTAGAGTTGTCTTTACACAGATCATGTCCAAGCCACATCAAATATGAACAAATACCGAGTGCAGGAAATTAAAGTTGAGACTTAAAAATAGGAATAAATCAAGGAATACTCATGCTTAACTTTGTCCTCTGACCCTGAAGGTCTCCTTTCCTGATCCACTTTCCTAACACAAACAGAAATTTGGTCTATCTGTCAAAATAGGCTCTGTTCTCATATCTGCATGTCCACACTGTTTAAAGCAGTGACTTCTCTCTTCCACTGCTGCCCATTTGGATGTGTACTCTTGTAATTATTTCCCCAGCCACAATGGACCAAATCAGTGTTACTAAAAAGGGTTTGGCCCACAAGTAGGTTTGCCTCATCTTACTAGGGTTTTGGGTGAATGACGCCTTTCCCATCCCCCTGGATATCTGAGGCTTCTCAGCAGCCTCTTGCGAAGTGGCAGCAGTACACTGCCACGGGCATCCCCAAAGATGCTCTTCTGAGCCAAGCTGGAGCAAGAGCAGTGCTTCCTCCCAGAGGGAGCTGAGCAAAATATCCAGAGATTAAAAAAAAACAAACACAAAACAACAACAAACAAACAAACAACAAGTCAAAATGAGGAGACTTCAGTAAGTGAGAACAAACTAGTTCTGGCTTGTGCAAATGATCCATCTATGCCATCTGTATTAGAAAAGCAGCACTTCACTTGTAGCATCCTGCATCAGTAACTCTGGGAAGGATATGATCAGATGGCATTTCCACACTGAAGAGGCAAAGGGTGAAAATGGGGAAGATGTCAAGTGAAAGCAAAGCAGAATAATGCGGCTTGGGGTAATAACCGTGTGCTTCATAATCTAGATATCAACACCCACCCTTCTTATCTTTGCTGTGCACAAAGAAGAGGTGCTAGCCTAGCTGATGATCATAGACTAGCTTCAACACAATAGAACAGGCACTGCTTGCTCTTCCAAGGGTGAGATAAACTGTCAAGTGAATTAGAGATTAACTATCCAGATGTAAATGAATTCATTGCTATGCAACTGATAGGGCTCAGGCCTGGTTTAGTGCAGGATGGAGTCAGGTTTGGAGAGCTCTCTCAATGGCCAAAGAATTTATAACCTGTATTCATGGCACTCTCTGTAAAAGGCCGCCTAACAATGCAGAAGCTTGCAGTCATTGTTCCTTTTGAAGGGCTCACCACTCCACCCCCATTCCTCTGCCCCCAATTCACTCCCCTCCTCCCTGGATTCCCCAATAGACCCACTCAGCACCCTTCCCACCCCGCGCCGTCCTTCTGATCACACAGGAAGAAAGCCGGGGGGAGGTGACCTCCGCAGCAGAATTTGCTATTCATGTTCCGTTCCCCCTCACAAATCCTTAACTTCTTGTCTCTTTTTCATCTTTTTTCTCTTGAGAAAGAAAAGATCAAAGGACTTGGGTCTGATGCTTTCTGAACTAGGCACTTCTTGCCATGGGAAAACAGCGACAGGGAAGGGCTATACAAAGATGCTTGTGATTGGGGGTGGGGGGAGAGATGACGGGACAGGACTTTCTTCCATGGAAATGCTTTCTGAAGCCTCTACCAAGCATCGCTGCAAGTATGATGCATCCATTCAGCATCCATCCCAGCCTGCTGGGCCTGGCTGGGGTACTGCAGCGGCAGCAATGAGAGCACATTTTGTTCCAAGGGCCACACATGAACACCATTAACATCTTCCAACTCTGAGGAGCGAAATCCAGACTCCAGGTGCACACTGGACTGCATGGCCAATGGCCACCACCAGAAGGTCACTCCTGCACTGACTGCAGCATGGGAGCAGTGCAGACCTTGAAGCTACCCATTTCTCCTGGGTTTCTTGGGAATGCATTTTCAAGAGAAGAAGGAACAGATGCATATGTATGGCTGCTCCGAGTACATCATCTTTCCTCTTTACACACTTATCCAGTATTGCCGCAGAGAAAAGAGAACCAGAGTGTGTGCAGAGCAGTCCCACAATGCTTTGACCTCAACATGTGCACACAGCAGAGCTTTACCTTCACATCTGTATTGGCACCCTGAGCTAGAGCTTCCAAGCCTCTGAAGGACTAAATGTGAGGGCTGTGGTTCAATGTTTTATTTAAAATATTCCCTAGTTGCAAAAAGAGAAAGGATTTCTGACACCATTATTATGCTCTATGTTTCCAAATGATACATACTTGGTATGAAGGAGAGTTAAAAGTTTCTGTATTTGCAGAGAAGAAAGGGGAAGGATTGTAGATTTGCACCAAAGGATTGATATCAAATATTTCAGGGAAAAAAAGGGCTCTTGGACCAAAGGTTTGTGTGAGTTTCCAGCTGGAGATAGAACTTCAAAGCAGAGGCTCAAATCTCTTAACGAGGGAGCAAACCTGCTGAGAAACCTTTAATCGTTGTCACTTGTACAAGCAACAAATAATCCCCCTTTCAGAGGTCTTCTGCTCCTGGGAAGTGGCTGTTTTTCACTTTCATGTTTTGGACATTTGCTAGCTAGGCTTGAGGGTCTTATGTGAATTGTGCTTTTTACTTTAAACCAGAAATCAAGGCTTGCTGGCACAGAAGAGGGAATCTGCAAAGCCTATTCAAGAAGCTGGGTCCAGGTTCAGTCCCACTGTTTCCTTTTCTAATAGGAACCGCTTGTTTCTCTTCCTGTTCATCTACCCTGAGGGCCATGTCCTCTCTGTGACTCTTCAGTGGGAGACTGAGTCACCAATGCTTTGTTCTTCAGGGACTTCTGCTCCGGGCCCTGCTTTGCATTTTGCTTGTGTAAGAGCTCTCATGGACATTACCATCTCACTCATGTACCACTGTCCTCTTCTAAAAGACGTTGGCACCTTCATATTCTGAAACAAATAAAACATCCTTCTGATCTCACCAAAAAATTACCTCTCTGGAGCCTTTAAGCCCATCAACATTGGGCAGTTCAGGGACAAGTGTCTCACCGTTCTTCCAACATCGAGTGCACAGGATGGGGCAGGATATGAGCCTTGCTTTGTGCATTTTGTGTTCAAATATTTTAGGCACAGTCTCACTTGCACTGGAAAAAGCTCCAGTTTCTTGGCTGGTGCCTGCTCAAAGCCATGGGCCTGTGCTCATGTCAGGAGTACATCTCTACTAACATCCACATGTCCCAACTTCTCATGCAGAAACTTCTGATTCAGCTTGGTAACATTCGAATGAAATCTGCTAAATGTGTTGCAGCACAAATCCCATGAGGTTCTTACTAACATACACCACAAATGGACTGTAGCACCCACAGTGCTGTAACAAATTATAGGTCGTACAGGAACATTGAAAATTCACACGACTTTTCTGCCTTAGAAGCTGGTTTCCCGACACAGACTTTAAGAATGTGTTTCCTCTGTAGGCTCAACAAATGCCTGAAACACGCTGGTGAGCCAAGGAGAACAGCTGCCTCTTTTCAGATTTGAACTACTTTCACCACCACCCCCAAAACCAAGCACAGGAGCGTTCTCATTATTAGAGAGGGTAAGTGTTTCTGTTGAAAGAAAAATGTAAATTGCTCTAAAAGAGATGCCAAATTAGCACAAGTGACCCACAACGAGAAATGCAGAAGTTCTCTAGAGGAGATTTAAAGGCAGTTGAATGTCTCAGCAAATTTGTTCCAAGGCTGCCATGATGACAAGCCTCCTCTTGCACTCATGCTACGATAACCATAAAACAGTTGCGCTTTCCAAGCATTTCTCATTAATTTTTGCTGTACCACTGGGGAAAAAATGCAAAATGTCACCATTATAAAATTGCCAGCTGGTAAATCACACAGAACCTTCAGGTGACAAATTTCTCCCTCATCCTCCCAGCTTTGCTAAATGCATTTCAAACTTTGGCATTTACATCTGTCAAGTCCTCAGTTTCTTTTGAACCAGAATAATAATCCTGCTAAACTCAGGTGTGGTTTTTTAAAATGGACTATTGCCCAAGAGAGGTTAGAGAGATACACAGGCTGCAGTGTGACAATACAGTAAATCCAGCATTAAAGCTTCTGGTACGGGATCAAAGGTAGTGCAGGCATGTGACACAGTACAAGCAACACAAAATTAGGGAGCCAGTTCATATTCCTACAAAGAAGAAAGAAAAAAATCAAACTTGTCCTGGCTGGCTTTCTGATGGAAGGGTACTGCCTGCCTCTAATACCACATCAGCCAACCTCTGTCCCCTCTTGCCTGGCTCAGGGATAAGCGATCTTGCCAGCTGTGACTCAGACCAACCACACAACGCACTGGGCAGCAGCAGGACTGCTGGTAATGAATCGCTTGACTTTAACAATCACCCAAATGAGGTTCGCACTCAGCCCTTCTATAAGGAAAATGTAATTTTTACATAGTTCTGTATGCCATCACAGTAATCCATTCAGGCACCCAGTCCTCCCATTCTTCGGTCAGTGAGGACTTTCTGGTTTTTCCCAGTACATCCACACGTGCTCTGAAAGAAACCTAACAGGTCAGAAGTGCTTTTTTATGGAATACTATATACCTAAAGTATTTGTTTAGTAGTTTGCCATGGGAGTTAAGTACTAAAAGCACGCCATAAGCATATTAAGAAATACCATGTCTACAAGATACGGAAAGCCTGTAGTTATGTGCACCATGTAAAAACACAGGATGCATAAAGAGAAACACACTTGGTGGCACTGACTGCAGCTACGTCTTTTTGGGAACATTGCTGTATGTCTCCATAAGCTGAAAAACTACAGTGTTACCATTATTAAGATACTCCCTATAAGGAGAAAAGCAGGGCCAATGCTCCAAGGAGACAAGCATACAGGCTTGTTCTCTTTCTAAAAATGAATCCTGATGAATACGTGACCTTTTTATGACTCCTTCCCTACTAACAAACGAAAGAATGTGAATATACATTTTAAGCATATACTAGTAGAAACTAAATTGTGAAGATGTAAACTTCAGAATCCACACCAGAAATGTAAATTTATCAGTTGTTCCCATCCAAACTGGAGAAATAAATCAAATGATGAATTCAACCTTTCAAACTCCCAAAGTCTCCAATGAACATTTTGAGTGAACTCTAATGAACACGTAGGTAAAGATTTGTCAGCTGAGGCTGAATTCTTGTTGGCAGCCCAGAGGAAATAGATATACCAATCACATTAAACTAGGTAGGAGTTGGGTTCCTCATGTTCACAGCCACCAACAAAGCATCCATACTTCGAGCTCCTCAGCAAGCAATCTTAAAAACAACAGAAAAAACAAGTGTAAGAAAGCTGCAAGCCATCTTCAGATATTTTTTATGCTGAAATTAAGTTTGCATTCAAACAAAGTTTCATTCCCAGTTCTCAGTGAAAGCCCTGAGGGACGTGCAGCAGGTCTGCACAATGCCTGTATGACCCTGTGTGGTGTGGGATATTGTCTCTTTTCAGACAGCATCTCCCCACCTGGAGAGCCTGGACGTGGCACTGCCTACGTGCCACCCATCACAATGCCATCCGAAATGCATATCCAAAACCCAGCAGCTCGGCACAACTTGCCTAACCACACCGAATAGATTGATGATTTCAAGCACAGGCAGTGGGGCCACCTGGCAGCGCCGGCAATGAAGGCAGGGAGGCAGTAGTGCTCCTCCCTGACACACAGCTGTCCTGGCTGCCAACAGAGCGGGCATCTCGAGGACAGCAAAGCTGACGCTGCCTATCCCACTGTAGCCTGAACGTGCTTCAGTCAGGCCCACGGGAAGGACATCACAGCACCAAGAGGAAAGTCAGTTACCATTTTGGTTACACCAGGTGCCTGGAGCCCCAGCATGCAGCATGTGGTGAAGGGCAGAGAACATCTTTTGCTTTTGCTCCTCTTTCTTGTCTCATCCTTACTTTTTCATTACCTGTTGAGAGATGCTTTTATAGCAGCATCTATCAGCATTGCATCTGAATGCACCACAGGAAGACAGAAAGCCCCCGAAGGCCCAATTTTCTTCTCAACTTTGTCATTTTGCTTTTGAATTTCAATTATTTTCATAACAACAGGCTGCGAAGTCATAAAGATCATTGTACCAGGCAGCAAGCAAGCAATAAGAGAGCTGTTGTTACAAGCATAGGCTTTTCTCTAACGGCAACTTGGAAAAGTAGCGAATCACATTTCTTGTCCAAATGTGCTCTGCTCTGCAGTCTTCCATTAAGTGGTGAGTAAATAGTTTCCCATAAAAGCCCAAGGGCCTGTGAAAGAGTCTGACAGGATCTGATTCCTTCTTTAACTTCCAAAAAACATTAACTTCTCCCTCTTTATAACTGTCCCAACTGGTAGGGATTTTTGGAAACAAACCTTTGCAGCAGAGGCGCTACAGGGCTGGCTGCCACTGGCACTGCCCCAGGAGCAGGGGCAGTGGCCACGCAGCAACCCCTGTGGCATGGGAGCCTGCCCCAGTGCGGGGCGCACAGGGGGCGAGCCTGCCAGCAGGTGAGCACAGCCCAAAAGCGAGGGCTTTCTGCTACTATGGTGAGTTTCCTGGAAGAGCAGCACTGTGAGCTGAGTCCTGGAAGGCACCGCACTGCAGGACTCCCTTTCCTTGGCTGTAATTCCTCCATCTCACAGCAAGTTCAGAAAATAACATAATGAAAATAGTCATCTTTTTTTTTTCCCTACTTCTTTTTTTTTTTCCATTGCTCATTTTATTTTACTGAGCTACTGCATACAGAGCCGAATCTTTATTTTGGCTCATGTCCTCTTGCAATATCATTACCCTCGCGCAAAGGAAAAGCCCTCTGGAGATTTCCAATCCAAACAGGCCCTTGTTTTATCTACAACTATTTGAGTACATGACCTCAGATAACCCCATGGCCAACTGTGTGCCAAATTCAAACTGCAGCCATGGGAACTTTAAATACAGGGAAGATTTTCCAGCTTCCCTCTGAAGGGAAGACGCTGGGTTTCTCACTCTCCTTGAGTTTGGCAGAGCTGGGAAGCCGGTCTTTGCCCATGGGAGCATAGCCCTAGAGCCGTGGTGGCACCACGGTGCCACCCAAGTCACCTCCGCAGCATGAAGCCGTGCATTTCAGGCAGCAGCACTGCTGACCTCCACTATGTACAAACAGTCACTGTCCCCTTTGCTTCTCAGGGTACTGCTCTGGCTTCAGATTACTGAAAAGACAAACAGCTGCACTTGGGCCAACAGACTAATATGTAAGACTGTGTTTGGATTACTCTGGACAGGGGAGGTTTTTCATCTTCATTAGCCTGCTGTTCACAGCCATATCCGCAGTTTCTCACTGGGTCAGAGCTTCCCTCTCTCCACTGCTGTTTATGAATCTAAATAAATCAATTAATCTGGTATTTTGAATGAAACTCAGGAGACTTTGGCAGCTGGTGTTTCACAGACATTCAGTGGATTTGGGTACCTAACTGCACAAGCCTTCAGAAAATGCCAGCTCAGAGAAGTGAAGAGTTCAGGAACTGGAATCAGAGAGAAGTATTTTTTCACAGAATTGATCACTTGCTCCTTTTTCCTTGATCAATACTTCATCTTGTTATCATAAATCCATTAATATGAATGAATCCTAGAGCTAATGCAAGTAGAGAGGGAAAAATCCCGAGCTCTAGAAACAGCACAGGAATTTGGTCTTGACAGTCTCTGTATTAGTTTCCGACGTTGTCACACTGAACACATGCCCACATTATTTCATGTCAGGAACCAACCTCATCAAGAAGGGCATAGCCGGATGACCCCTCCCGAGCTGCTCTGTTTCTCCTCACTGGGATTTCCATATGTGTGCAGTGGGACACTCGCCTCGAGGAGCTGGGCTGAGGCCACCAGCCCATTTCACAGAGGGGTCTCCAGCTGCACACGGCTCTGCACGCTGCCGGCATCCAAGGGCATGTCAGGCTTCCTGGGAGTCAGTGCAGAAACACATTAGTTTTCAGTTTAAAATAGGCATTTAAGTAGAGGCAACTTTGGCACAGGGATGGGAGACAGGACATAGCCTCTGGGCATTACTCGTGCACCTTGAGCAGCCTCGCTGTGCTGGTTGGGGCCAAGGCTGGCACCAGGCCCCCAGGCACCACAGCTCCCAGAGCAACAGTGGGTACAACACCCAGATGCTGGGCTAGCTGGTCACACAAACCTAAGCAGTTTTCAGCTCTGTGTAACAATACGATCATATGTGTTTTCTAAAGGCCTTTGCATTTCAAGGCTATTGTTATTTTGATCTTTTCAACTCCTGAAAAAATGAGTTCAATTAAGTCTCATCATTAGGAATTTACATAAGGTCACTTCAAGGCTTCATACATTTCCTCTGGTTCAGATCTTAGTGCTCTCAGTGTTCCCCCACTTCATTTATAACCTCCTTGCTGTAGGGCATTCCAAGTAAATCATCCACTACCAGTTTCCTCTCTTCAGCAACATGCATCAGGTTTTTCATTCAGGCTAAATGAAGCTTCAACCATTCTGTGTAACAGTAGCTCAATTAAAGGCACAGAATCACTTTAAGAGATGGTAGTTTTCCCTCTGGTAAAAAGGCTGAAATTATTTTAATACAGAAGAAAAAGCATTTATTTTGACTCCTTTATAAAGTGAAAAGATTTAGTTGCATTTGGTAGCACAAGTGCAAGTGAAGAACCAATTCTTAAAAATTCTCTGGAGAATTCGTTTGCTAATCTCTGAGAAGAGCCCTTTTCGCTATGAATAAATTGAGAAATACACTCAGAAACTGTGAACTGTATTTAGCCACAATGCAAAAATGTGGTGAGGTGAACATCACTTACAAGCTGGTCAAAATAGAAAGTTTCTGTCTACATGGGAATGAGCATCCACCTGATTACTTCTTTCATAAATCTGAAGATCAACATCAAATTTGAACCTAAACAGATTTTGAACTGCCAGTAGGGTCTTAAATTAATGGTTATTAACAGGGTAGGGCTGAGACAGGCTGAAGGCTTCATCTCCTTGGCCAAGCCTCAATATCTACATAGGTGACTGTGCTCCCTGGTGAGCCTTCTATCTGCTCCACAGCATAATCTAAATTCTCTTAATGCTGGGACTGTACAGACAAGAGCTGTCGAAATGCTGGCTCTAGTTCCTTCAGCTGTAGGCTCACAAGAGCTTTGGCCAGCGTAAGCCTGTGCTGACACAGCGGAGGCAGAGTCCTCCTGCCGGCCCCACATGCACATATGGGCAGCTGTGCCGCCAACCAGACTGGGGAACAGAGCTGGGTTAAAATCAACCAGCTGGTTGTGACAGGCCTGATCAGCTGGGATCAGCTTTCTGATCCAGAGACCCTGCAGTTAAACAAGCACTTGTGATGGGGCAAGGGGTACTCAGAGGGGCACTGGGGCAGGGGAGAGGTGGCAGGAGACACATGGCTTGTCTGGCTGCTGTGCCAGCCTATACTGATCCGAAACTCTCCTGAAATCATGGGCAGAAGAGCCTGGGACCCATTTCCAACAGACTCTCAATGACCAAGTGTTTTTCTGCCTCTCTTCTGAAAATAGCATATAGAAGCCCAGCTTATTTCAACATCATTCACATTCCTATTTTTATCCCATAAATATCTGTAACACCCTTACACACTGGGGAAAAATGAGTTTTGTGCTCCCTCTGATACAGAACCTGGCTTAATTTTTTGAAGCCTTTCATATTTTTCTGCTACTGTCAAACAAAAATATTTTCAAAGTTTAAATGCAGTAATATTTCAAACCAGTGGGATATTTTCCACCTAATCTTTTTCTTCTGGAAGTTTCGCTTTTTTATTCTATATCTTCTACCGACACAGCTATCTCTCCTCTGCTAAGCAACCGGCTATATACGCATGGATGAGTCTTTGCAACTGCAAAAATAACTAGGCTGATGCAGCTTAGGTAGGAGAATCTGACTGTGTGCATTCCTCCTGTAACTGGCCCCAGGAAAAGGACACCCTGCCACTTTTAAACCTGGGAGGTCTTTGAGAGTTTGGCAGAAATCCCCTGGGAGGCCTGTCATTAGCCATTTAAAACTGTCTATAGTATAGGGCTGAATTGCAGCGTTTGACAAAGCCCCTGCAGAGATATCTGTCAGGAAAGGCTCCTGATACTGGCAGGGGCTGTTAACAGTAACAATGATGACAATATAGTGGGGATTTTCAGGGGTGGAGACTTCAAAGAAACCCTAAAGAGGTATTTTTCATTAAGAAACAAGAAAGCAGCTGAGTATTGTTTTTGGCACTAAAGCTGAATATGAATGATACTGTGGTAAGTCGCAGATGATCAGCAGCATAAATTGATGCTGATTTAAATACATGTATGCATGTGCTACCATTCGGTATTGCTTCCATTATATAATGTTTGCATTACCTGGCAAAGACAGTAGTCCCTGGACCATCCCTCACACTTATTACTGGACTCTTTATGTGCTTCCAGACATTACCAAGGGGCTGGCAAGCCTCTTAGGATGGCTACCACATGCCACTACTGAGACCTTACAGGCAGAGGTTCCTGTGTCATACCAGTACAGTAGCTCAGGGCTTCTGCCTGGTCGCCTGGTCACCTGCTGCCTCCCATCAGCTCAATCGCAAGGCAAGCCCATGTCCCCCTGGGCAGCAATGACACTGAGACCCAAGGCCGGCAAGTGGGAAGCAGCAGGAGGGAGTGTTTGTCCACAGGAACTTTTCTGCTCTTGATCTTGCACTGAAACTCCAAGTCTGTGTTTGTACCAGGGAGAAAAGGAAGATAATCATGAATGATGTATAAGATGAATGCCATGAAACATTCATCATGCAGGAAGGCCTTCTTGCTAATGACACCGTTGCTTACTGCATGGGCTGCGATGGCCTGTGAAGAAAATTGCATCCATGCAACCACAAACAGCCATGCCTGGTCTGCAGCTAGGCTCTGCCCCACTGGCCTGCACCCAGCTGAGGCAACTGAAGGCGCACAAACCCAGCAGGGCCCAGACCTCACACCCTGCTCTTGGCTGACCATCTCACTTTGTCAAGCCAGGCTAGCTCGGCCCCATCTGGGTTTAGCAGGCTGTGTGGCTCTTGAGCTCAGTCCCACTGCAACCACCTGTGCTCTGCATCCTTTGAACTGAACTCGGGGCCAGCTTTTCCCCCCCGACAGCTAAACCCCAAAGGGATCATATCCAGTCAGCACAGAGAAAGTGCCCTCAGGGTTTGCAGAGCAGATTGACTTTCACACCTCACTGACCACACAGAAGAAACCCAATCTAAACAGCGTAACTTTGCATAACCGATTATTTTCACTGGGGTAATCTGAGCCCTCCAGTAAATGCCACTAAATGCCGCTGATCCAGGGAAGGCCCAGCTCCAGGGAGAAATGGCCCCACTGCAGAAGGCAGCCAGAGCTAAGACTTGCCGGGGCAAGGAAGGGCTGGTCCCCTCGAGGGATGGCTTCACTCCAGGGAGAGAAGGCTCAATCCCACAGCACTGGCCAGAGTCTGTTCAGAGGGAAGCATGAACAACTTTTTAGTGCCCAACTCATTTGTATATTCAGAAGTTGGACTGTGCAAAGTAAGCCAAGGGAAGCAAGCTAACCAAAGCTGTGAGTTAGGCTGGTGTGCAAGAAGCA
This sequence comes from Anas platyrhynchos, assembly GCF_047663525.1. Taxonomy (NCBI): domain Eukaryota; kingdom Metazoa; phylum Chordata; class Aves; order Anseriformes; family Anatidae; genus Anas; species Anas platyrhynchos. The sequence goes on from NC_092604.1 coordinate 3,385,343, forward strand.
GTTTGACTTTACTTGTTGTCTTTTTAACTTTCTTTTCCACATTGTCCCACACATTTTGAGAGGCTTTAGCTTTCAGGCTGACTCCCCAGTGGCCTATTATCCTTGCACATCGATCACTCCATACTGTCACCAAGCAGGCATTCACATGACCCTGTTTGTAGGGAACTGTGTTCCTCATCTGACTCCCGTGTCACCAACTTCCTCCTTTCCAACCACCGTCTCATTTCCTCCTGCATGACCCAGCTCCATTATCCCCCCTTCTTTAAAGTCTATGAATTTAGACAGTTAAATTAAAAATCCAATAGCTGCAGAGATTAGTGGTCTGCCTGTGCCTCTTCACTGCCATACTCCAGGCTATTAGCAGGGCATGGCAGTAGGAATTGTCTGCCAGAGATGGATGAATTCATCTGAGCAGTACACCAGAGCCTAACTTGTTCCTGTGGTCCTTTGTGCCTGATCCAGCTGCAAATATGTTCTCTGACCCATTTCAGCTGGACCATTCTCAGCACTTGGCTGCCCACATGCTCCCTTCCCAAGTTGCAAACATGAAGGACAAGTGCGCAGAGGCCAAGAGGTGCTTGCTGGGCCACCCTCCGGGCAGTGAGACAGCCTCAGGCTAGACTCACTTGATTGTCACCACAGTCATTACAGTGGGAATTAGGAAAATAATCCTGATTGTGCTCACGGTAGACATATGACATTCTCCTACGTCACTAAAAGGCCTTAGCAGGAGAAGGTCCCCCTGGACCCACAAAGAGGAAAGCCAAGGAGAAGGAGGCTGGAAAAGAGATGATCCTGAGGATGAATGTAAAGCAGGTTTTCACCTGTGTCTTCCTTCAGCTCAAAAGTATGGTCAACTCAGATTGCATATCTCAAACTAAGACAGGTAAATCATCTAAATTCAATTATCCAGAGAAAAAATAATCACTTACAAGGAGTGTGCCCTAAACATTATGTTTTCTACCTTTGCCAAAACTCCTAAGTTGTCATTCTCCCTCTGAGCTACCACTCACATAGCTGAGAAATCAGAGAGAACTGGGGTGCCCTCTGGAAAAAACAAGTTTGTGCTGGTCAAACTTTTTTCTAGACCAGCATGCTTTCAGATAAGTTCACTATAAAACCCGTGGTGCTACCAATTTCTATTGCTTTCCTACGGGAAGAGAGGGAGAAATTTATCCCGACCCTCTTATAAATGATTTCAATTAAAGACAGCATCCATGCCATTTCAGCAAAATCCTGTTTTGGCTCATGGCATACAATATAGTTGTATTTCATCAATACAACCTTCTTCAAGACTGGTGCAATGTAAGAATCGAGAAACTCATTTAAAAGGTTTCTATTTCTCTTTTCAGGTTTCACCAGGATACTGCCGTACCTGTTTCTGAAACAGCATATAATTCTTTGTGTTTATCCAAATACAAAGCGGTCTTTTATTATGTCAAGTAAGTCATTTAGGCCCTGCGTAGCTTTTGCAGACAAGGTCTTTAAAAGCCCAAACCCTACATATGCTCCTTTCCACCTTCAGAATTAGCAGCTTCTAGCTGAAAAAGCTTACACAGCAGTAGATAAAACAGGAAATCATGAACTGTATCCCACAGGGGTCCACAGACGTATGGTTCTCTTTGCTGTGAGGTGTCTCGTCATATAATTAATGCTACAAATAACAGATATGGTTTAATTCATGCCAATAGGAAGTTACACAGTTTATTGCCTAAAGGTCTTTCAGATAAAGTAATTACAGATCTGGCAAATTCTACAATGAAGTCAAGTATGTGTACCTCAGTATATAATGCTAACTCAAATGAAAGCTTCAAAAATGCCTAGAGATCACACATTCTTTTGAAAGAGAAAAGGTCTGCTGCTGGTGTTAGCAGCTGCCCAGACTAACGCTGCAAATCTTGGATGACTGCAAAATTGTTCATTCATCATTATGGGCACAGCAGGTTTTTAATTGTGTTTGCAACAACAGGATAAGAGTTTTGTGCAAGATTATCAAAACAGGAATAGGGAAAACATAGGTGTGATATTAAAATGGTCCACATCAAACTATTTAGAAGAAGGGTTCCTATCCACTAGTATTCAATCACCTTATTCTGTGAAGCCCTGGAGACCTTCTGGATGAGTTCAAGTCAACTCACTTCAACTGAACTACTGATGAAGGCAGCTACCCCACTGTGAAAAGAAGAACTTTGACATTATCTTACTTTTAAGGTATGAGATATCTCAAATAATGAGATCCATTAAATGTATTGCAAGTCTATGTATAGGATTATTATCCTGAGAACCCACCAATAAAAATATACAGCCATTCACACACCAAGAACTGGACATCCAATCCTTACTACGACATACAAACAATGAACATGATAAGGGCACCCATGTCAAAAAGGAGGAGAAACTCTACAGAGTATAAAACATGGGAATTTTGACTTCTTGACACAGTCAATACACTGAACTCTGACCTCAGGAGGCACGGGGGACTGGAAACCAACAGAACTTAAATTGGCTACAAATCTCTTGTTTTCTCATGACATTTGAGAGAAAACATGGGGACAGTTTCTTTCGGACACATGGGAGTTATAGCTGTGTCACTGCCTTCTCCAGAGAGTTCTTCATTTTCCTTACAGTCACTCCATCACTGTCACCCACTGACCTTTCATTACTTTCTCCCAGTGTACCAGCATCACTGCTGACCAATGCACTTCCCAATCTGTCCAAATCCATGAGAGGAAGAAAAAGCCTTGTACAGAACTGTATAAAAGGACGTTTACTCTTTACTACATTGTGTCTTCTTTTCTATGCTAGTCTAAATACAAGTGCTGTTTTCACTGCCAAACGCTGTTTGCTTGTTCTGTTTCTACTGGCTAAACCCAGCATTTTTCCAGCTAGCATTACCCTCCAGGAAAAAATACACATTCATACCTTTCTTGTGTTTAGCACAGAAGAACAAAGCTGGTTCCCAGGAATAAGGATGATTTCCTCAAAAGAAAACATTTGCTGTAAGCCAAGGTTTGACCTCTAATGGCTAATTTGGCATCATCATTTTGAGCAGTGTGGTACATAACACCATGAAAAATTAACAGTTCTCTGAAGTTTAATATTCGCCTGCAGCTTGGCAAGCAAGCAAGCAAGCAAAAAAAAAAAAAAAAATCACCCACTCCCAAACAAAAAAACACACACAAACACACACTCACACACAAAAAAAAACAACAGAGAAAGGACACACAGCCCAATAACATTAGGTACAGTCTCTCACATACATCCACAAAAAGAGCCTAGAGCCTAAAGACAAAGATCTGTAAAAGAAATTTCACTGGAAATCAAGCCTTTGCAAACACTGCGAAAGCAAGTCTGCAACACGAGACCGTCTTCCTTGAAGAAACACAGCTGATCTGCTGCATTCCCATATCTGACTTCCACTGGTCTGTGTAAAACATAAACTTTCACGCTAACCCTATGAAAACAGTCAACATGCTAGAGAGACAACAGTCTGCTCCTAGCTGGTGAAAGGGGGGAAAGAAGTCTCAGGCTGTCATTCTTCCCTTGCTGTGACCTTCATGCTCCACTGAATTTCTGAAGATACTGAAATCTTGGCAGGGAAGTGTACAGTCTGTGGGAACCAGGCACTACTGTCCAGGCTCACTGGTGAGAATTAGGCCCAGTCGAGCCCTTTTTTGGGAGGGCTCTGAGCTGTACATGTATGATAACAGTGGTAGGCAAGTTACAGGCTGGGAATTTTGTAGGACTTGTGTTCTGTGAACTTATGTATCGTGCTGGTGCCCATCTTGTGTATCTCGTGGTGGTGCTGGTATGGACAACATCCTGCCAACCACCCTGCTTTGTACACAGGGGTCGTTAAGTCACTCCAGATGGCAGGGTTGTCTCCTGTGGTATGCTCCATATGACCCCTTTCTATCAATAGCGGCAGCTAAGTACGTTCTTTTTCCCCTTTAAGGTACATTAATACAGTGAAGCCTGGAAGGACTCCTTTGTATCTCCAAGATCAGGTGCAGGTGGGGTGAGGAGTCATGGGCTGTGTTCCTGCTGGGAACCTGACCCACCTTGTTTCGTGTGCCCGTGCTTCCCTGACTGTAATGGTAACCACCCACTCACCAGAGCTCTCAATACCAGCTACAATACCTTAGAGATTAGCAAATAAAAATCTCAACTCAAGACTTAAAAGAAGCATGATTTGCTACAACAATTTATCACAAACTCTGATGGTATTTAACAACTATGTGTAGAGTCACTCCGCATAAAAAGAGCTACATCTTTCTGAATGAAACGCTGCTGTTTCAGGGCTAGGTACATTCACAACTGAATGCTCACATTCAAACAGGCCCAGGGACAAGTACCTTTTGAGGTCAATTCACTCCGTCAACAATGTCTGTAGAGACAGAATAATACCAGCTGTGCTTCCTGGCCAGAATCTAAGCAGCACAAGTTGCAGATTACATCTAAATTGCCAGGCCCAGGATAAACAAAAAGATTAAGAGGGCCTTACCCTTTGTGTTGAACAATCACACTCTGAACCAAGAAATCACAGCCTACGTCTCGAGTAGGCACAGGGCTGACTTTTCGTTTTAGGTTACGGGCTGGTGAGGAGTAGGCAGCTCACTCACACATCTGGGGAAACCACAGATGCTGTTAATCACAGGTTCTCCTGACCTGTAGGCGCTGACAAATTGCATCCTATGGATGAACCTTTTATTAAACCACAGAGGGTTTCCAAACGATATTCTCTTTCTCAGCATTCCCAAGTGTACAAAATCCAGTGCACATGACCCTTATTAATTGGTCATTGAGATGGTGACACATCCCTTTCCAAAGAGACTTTGGGGGTGAAAGGAAGCAAACAGGGACACAATATTGCATCATTGGAAGGCATCTCAGAGCTGAAATGTGGGATCTAAAAACTGGCATTTTCAAAATTCTTTGATGATTTCTTCAGTCCCATTTCAGCTGCAGATGCTTTTTGTACTAAGCAACTCCTGAGGCAAATCCCTCGCTGTCTTTTAAGGCAGAAAAATTTTTATGAAATACATAGCCTTTAAATTCTTTTTCTTCCTTTTTTTTTTCCCCATTTTTTTTAAGTCCATGCAGGAAAGGGCAACTGCTACATTTAAAAGAATAAAATGACTGTTGTCCAAGCCAAGAAAGGTGACCACAAAACAAAATTGCCCTGGTCCCACTTCCATGACATGACAGTGCCGGGAGATAGCTGTTTGGCTCACAAGTTAGTGAGAAAGATGATGTCTGGGAGTTCTCATCATCATCTGGACCGACAGAGCAACCCACATAAAAGGAACAAAAAAGCCTGCTGATCAGATTGGTGTGACAGAGGCTCATGAGAGACGTGCACATTTTCAACCTAAACGACAGCTTGAGGGATCTATATTACTAATTATCGACTAATATTGCCAGAGTTCCCAGGCTGGCTTCAAAGGTTCTCGCAAAGTGCCCCAAGCACAGGGTTTTTCATCTAATCATAATGCCTTTTTCTTTGTCCCTGCTAAATGGATTGCTCCATACCAGGCTCACTGTGTAAATCAGTTTGCACATGATGAGCTTTGCAGCGATGAAATTCGTTACCTTAACCACACACACACAAAAAAAAAAAAATATAAAAAAAAATGCTGTAACTGTTATAACACTTTTGCACCTAATTTCAAAAAATGGTGGTTTCCTTTCCTCCCCCCTCCTCTCCGCCTACTCCTAATCCCATGCTAACACCTTTCTAAAAGGCTGGGGTGAGCAGCTTTGAAACTGAAAGAACAGGGAAGGGGGGAGAGAAAAAAGATATCAGATCTCCAGACAATGAAATAAAGCAGCTATCTCTCACATCCTGCAGAGCTCAGGCTGAGGTCACAAGTTAAACAGGACATCAGAATAGGTGATGTAATTTGCTTATTTAGGATCACAGCGTTCAGTGAAGTGAAAGAGACAACCTATTTGAATTTGCAGATAATCCAATAATAAATGCAGGGCTGTTCAGTTGCAGAAACTGCAGCTGGAGCCTTAGATTTTTTTTTCCTGGCACATTTATTTTTGCAGGGGATATAATTACAATCATTTTTGCTTGCAGGAAAGCCTAGAAATCTCACCTACGACCAGGCCCACATTGCATTTGGTTCAAGCAGGGTTCCCTCCCTGGACAAGGCAGAAGCTAAACAGTCAGGTCAGAAGCCAGGATGTGGCACAGCCCCTGTCAGGAACCATTTCTCCTGAGCTCAGCTGAGCATGCCCGGCCTGGGCACCAGAGGAGCCCACTCTTCCCATGTCCAGTGCAAGGGCAAAACTCAAACGAATCAAAACAAAACAAAAAACAGCCAAACCTCAAAGTTCAGCTAAGCAGCAGTTACACATTCAAGTAAAACACAGATCAGCTTTGCTGAAGATGGACAGGCCCTTCTGCCTCAAAATCTCTCTTCACAGCTTCAAACCAGCAAGGATTTTGCAGCAGAGTTATAAACCTTTAACAACAAGGTTCTTATATAAGAGGAATAATTTATCAGCTATCCCATACAATACTGGACACACTGTTTTTCCCTCAAACTGCTGAGACAAACACTTGTGATATAAAGATTTAAAGCTAACAGCTTGCACTGTTTATCTCCTCAGTTTATCACGATTCAAACCATAACTTCACTCTGTCTGTGCTGCACAGAGCAGCATTACTTACAGCCAAGGACTTCCAGTCCCTCCTGAACCTATCTGCTTGACACAAGTGCTGTTTCACTGGCAAGAGTCAGCCAGACCCGACACCAAACCTCAGCCCAAGGAAGCTAAAGTCCTTGTTACCTGAGGCTCACAGAGCAAAAAAGCAGTAGAGATGCGTTAGCCACACTCCAGGGTTAGCAGATGCATTCTACCCATGTTTCTCCCGGCCCTGATGGATTTTCACTGAGATGGTCCAGAGAAGCAAGATGGAAAAATCCAAGTCAGTCATCCAGGTAATATGTCAAAAATGTTCATTTTAAAGAATTTCTTCATGAGAGTGGAATGGAGCTTGTGTTCTTCTGCCAGTGCTGAGCTGCTAGCCATGCCCCATGCTCAGACACCAGCATGGAGCACAATGGGTGGCTACAGCAGGCAGGGCTGGGAAGTGACCTCTTTGGGAAGTGACCTCTTTGGGAAGTGACCTCTTTTATGCACTGACAGAACTGTGGGAGTGCCAAATGTCAAACCCTATATAAAGCAACCTAGCTGTCTGATGTTTGAACCCCAAACTGCAGCCATCCAGTTAGACACAGGTTTTGATCTTTTCTTAAACGTAAGCTGTGTGATAACTTCCCCCATATTATCAAAAGCTGATCTTCCACTCAAGCTAATTTGGTAGTTGGCCCTAATACTACTTATAGTAGCTTCTGGCAACTCCACGAAGACCTTCTGACTAGTCTAAGGCACCTATGTGCTGAACTTAGCATTTACAAACAACTTCCAACATGCATTTTGTATCACCTTTGCCTGAAGAAGTGACTTCTGGTTATTTGAAAAGAAGAAAAGCTGTATGAGATATTCAAATCTGTGTATTTGCGTCTCAGATAGATGGAGAAAATTAATAGATGGAGGAAATTAGTTTATGTCAGAGATTTAAAAGCTAGGAAACATGACTTCTTGGGGCTTTTTTGTGTGCCACTAAAAGACAGAATTTATCTTATTTTCACTCAAGCCCCCTAAAATGTTCCTCACTGAAGACAACACCCAGCCTAGCTAAAGCTGCTGTGCACAGGTGGCTTCTCCATGACAATCACAGAGCCCTAAGATGCAGCACATGAGAGACCCATGTGGTGGGCACATTTGGCATGCTGTAACTGGCTGTACTGGTAGCAGCCTCCATTTCTGGAGCTTAGATCCAGAGCAATGAGTCAAAGCCCAGTACAACTGAAGGCAGAAATGATGAGAAGCACATGGGTGAAATTCTCCTTGCACTTGCTAGAGAAGTCAAACAGAGGTAACTGGTATTTGCCATTGCTTTAACAGAAAAAGTCGGTGTTTTGGCAGAGTTACAAAGCCAGTCCATTCTTTATATCCACAAAAGGGAGACTGCCCATCCCTGCTGAGGGACCTGACAGAGGAAATGTATTTTACAGCAAACCCAGGTACACCATTGAATTGGGACCTATTTTTACCATGTGCACTACACGCATTAATTGTTACTGCAATGATATTTGCTGACATATCCACTCCAACCATTTACAGAAAAAGCCCAAGAGACAAAACATGCCCTTGCTCCATGAGACAGAGAGAGGCAGGCAGGATGCCACATTGCTTCCTGTGATACACAGAAAATGCTTATCTGCAAGGGATGATTGCAGCTGATAATGAATCTCCAAGCATGCTGTGAGCAGAGCTGAGCCGGCCCCTTACTGTCCAGCTGAGCCCTAGAAAGGTGAGGCTGGAGAGGGCCCTGCTCACAAGCTGGTATTGCTTAGGTCTGTTGTTCTGCTGAAAGTGCCTGCAGAAGCTCTTCATGACCCCGGCTTGCATGCTGTCAGCCCTCCCTTGCTCCAGGGACAGCCGAAACCCTCAGTCATCCATTAGCAATGCACATTTCTGCAACGAGGTGGCAGAACTCTGAGTAGTTTGCGAGCCCTGAGGTCTGTAAAGTGGTTAGAGACCACAAAAGGGGGCATGGAGGGAACAGATCAGCAGTTTAAGGATGGAGCCCCCATCCTAGTTAAGTGCAATTAAGCTTTACTAGGTTTGCAGAGAGGATGTTTTAGAAAGAACCTGCAAATGATGTACTTAGTCACATGGTCTGAACTTTTGGGTAGACCTGTGCGGTGTCAAGAGTTGGACTTGATGATCCTTAAGGGTCCCTTCCAACTCAGGATATTCTATGATTCTATGATACTGAGGTCTCTTGGACACAGTGGCACCAGAGCACCCTTTTAAATGCAGAAATTTGCCATTTTTGATGCAGGCAGTCAATATGCTCAGTAGTTACACAGTATCATCCTCAATGTACTGACCACTGCCCTCCCTTGCATGCAGAACGGCTGCATGCTGCAGTGCTGAGTGCTCCTGTAATGGGCTGGGTGTCTGCTAGGAAGACAGCTGTGACCGCTTGGGATTCTCCCTGAGAACAACACCATCCATTGCACAGGCTGTAGATGACAGCTGAACAAAATCAGCTCCAAAACGCCAAAGCCTTAAATGTAGGTAAATATAAGATTCAGAACACAGAGCACTTCGACAAATAATAGCATCTTCCCATGCCTCGCAGTATAAAACATGCAGCTGTTCTACCACCACAATTTACAGGGAAGACATTTCTTCTGGAAGTAAGAGAACACTTCGTATATATTCCTAGCCAGATTGATTACCCCTATTTATATTGTAAACTAAGACAGCACATACTAAAAAGCCATATAGTTAAACAGTTCCAGACTCCAGATCATGGGCAAGGGGTCAGTTTTAGATTGTATGCTGCACAGCCTTCTGCATTTATTACAGATATCACAGTTTTCTGCAACAGCCCTTTTTTATTTTATTTTATTTTATGTGCTTATTCTTGTGGTATTTCAACAACCGCCAGGAAAAGCACTGACATTTTATGGGATCTCAGGGAATCGGAGAATCTACCATTTATTTTTTTTAATTGCAAAAAAAGCCAGCGTGTCACTATATAACAACTGAAATCTGTTCTCGGAACAATAAAACCACCAGAATGAATGCAATCTTATATCTAAGCATACACATTTATCCTGCAGTACGATCAACTGATCAGCCCATACTATGTTGATCCAATCTGTATGTTGTTAAATCATTCTCATCTTATATGCAACCTGCGCAGCTGGACAACTCTCATTTTCTCCATAGGGTACTGACAAGGTTTCAACAACCAGCATCATTTCTAAGCAGAATTCTAAAAAATTGTACTCTGCCATGTTTGCCCAGGAACCATTGCTATTCAAACAAAATTTGTCCAGTTTCACCAGGCCAGGAGACCCTGGTAGTTCAACTAAAAGGCACAGAATCAGACTTTACTGAAGTACTCAGTTGGCTCGTTTACTCCTTGTAGAGAGCTGCTTTTCTAGCCACCTTTGCAGTTTCTTCTTTTTCTCTCTCTGAACACTGATAAGATGAGAGATGTTGAAGTCTCAATTTGGTTTATATTACAGTTTTTGAAGGGATAGGTTTCAGCGTGTTACTGTAACAAATACAAGAGTGAAATTGGAAGAGAGGGAGATTTGAGCTAACACAATTAAAATTTCTTCTTAAAAACAATCCACAGATATCCAGTGCCAAACACAATCTGGAGTCATCAACCAGCATGGACATGAATTAACCTAATAGCTTTTGAAAAAAATATGATCCTAGAAAAAAATCCTCCTATTAAAGTAATTAAGTGTTATCAGAATCACAGAGCCATAATTAAACACAGTTTATAATTAAAACAGCATGTGTCCTAGACAGAGAACACAAGAACAAAGAGAATATAACTGTGACAGCTAATGCCAAAACACACACCAAGTATCAATACTCAGAACACAGTGGAACTTTTTGCAAGTTCCAGATGCAGTGCCTCTGACTTGGTCATCAACACCTCTGATGGATGTAGGCAGGCTCAGAACTCCTCACAGCTTTGCACAATTGTTGCCAAAGTTCAAGCAGAAATCTTGGGAACCAAGCACATGGCACTGAGTGCAAAACCCCAACAAGGGGTTGGGGTTGAGGCAGTGCCAGCTGTGAATGGATGGTGAGTGAGCATGGCCTTAAGCTTAGACAAGACTTGTCCTACCTGGCAGCGGCTGAAGATGTCCTCCAGGGTTACTTGAACGTTGAAGTGCTTCAAAACCTGCAGGGCCTGTTCCTTTGCCTTTTCTGAGCAGTTCACGGAGAAGCACCTCCCTTCTCCTACCTGGGACTGCAGCTTGAAAAGACAAGTCATAAACCAAAAAGACAATAAATGAGACAAATTCCATGCATCCTGATCCTGATCTGTGTTTTTTTTTTTTTTTCCTAATACACTTAGTTTGCTTTTAATTACAAATAACATTTGCAATTAATGTGCATTTACAGTCTAAATTTTCATTTAATGGGCACAACAGGTAAATTTTAACACTTAGCCACTGCTGCAAACACTTCTGAGACAACTGAAGCAGTACAGTGTTCATTATATCAAGCACGTTTGCCCAAGTTCCCTTATTATTTAGTGCTGTGGGGCTGACTGGGATAGCAAGAAGAAACTGAATTTAATCACAGTTCTAATGTGAAACCTTACAGATCACACACTGTATGCAAAGGTACAATCAAAGAGATGGTGTCTCATGCCAGTTTTATCGTTTCACCCCTTTAAGTTCACTGATGGCCAAAGAGCTTGAAGTGGTTGATGTGGACATCCTTTTCATGTTTGTTCCATATTTGGCAGAAAAGTCTCAATGGGAACAAGAATTGGGAAGTGTCCAGACACATCTTTATGAACATGATGAATACTGACAGTGAGGTGGATCTGCTACATCTTTTACCAGCATAAAAGAACCTAGCAGAGCCTTTCTGTCCAAGTGGAGGGCACACAAAGGCAAGGGAACAAAGGGAACCAGACATTTCCCAGGATGGTATTGTATGCTGTGAAGCAGTTAATCTCCTTTTGTGATGTTGACATAGTACTTTGAAATTAAAGTTTTGCCAGGTAAGATCATTCTGGACACTGCATTACCTACTGCATCAACCGTACGATAGAGGAACAATAGTCTGGATAAGGAACCTGTACCATGGCATGGCTGAGCTTGCCTCACAGTATCTTATCATGGGGGAAGTTTTCTTCAGTACTCAGCTACTATCTGGCAAATTAAAAACCTAAGTTCTGCAAATACTCTAAGTAACTATTTGAATAGTTGGGAGCTTTCATATTGGTAGTTTGTAACAAAGAGGCCCCTCACTCTGGCTCATGTGTAATCCAGAATAGTTTCTAAATTGTTTTTTGGGACAAAGTGCAAAGGACTTGCAGCAGGCATTATGACATTGCAAACAATGATAGGTTCAATATATTTCCATCAACACTGTTTTGAAGTATGTCTCATGAAGGGCTCTCAACATCTGGTGCCGAGGGTTGGGTTTTGCTTTTCTTTTTTTTTTTTTTTTCTTTTTTTAATGTGTATGTATATTTATAGAAACAAAAAACCTCCACAGCTTCCACAGTGATCCATGCTTGGTGACTTCCATTCTCTTCCTTCCAATCCAGAAGAGAAGTCTTTAAGTGTTGAAACTATGTCAATGTGCAGTGAGTCAGCAAACAAGAATCTTTCTGATAAAATGCATGGGGATTGAGCTGTCTTTCACCTGCCAAACAAAAATGCTTTGTTCTGGGATTGTTTGGCTTGATTTTTTATTTTCTTTAATGGAGGGCAATCGCACTCCCACTGATGAAGTAGTACATATAAAAGACATTTCACTCCAACCTTTGACCATTCATAAACAACAGAGAGCCTCACAAGACCCTTTACATAGTTCTTAGTGCAGGAAACATGAAATAGCCTAGCCAGCTGTTGCTTTCACATCTGTCTTGTCCTCTTTTCTACTCAGAACATCCTGCACCGCACAAGGATACAATGCCAGAAAAATACCAGAAGCTCTGAACACTTACAGTCTGATATGGTAGTCCAGAGGTTAAAATGACCCTTCCTTCCTGTCGAGCAATCTAGAAAAAAACAGTAAAAATTGTAAGGAACATGGGCTGAAGCTACCACTGGATTCAAGCTTTCCTCTCAGTCAAAACAGAAAGAACATGAACTGATGATACGGAGTCGTTCTCTGTCTGTCAACAAACACTAGGCCAAGAGTATTTGGGTCTGGTTCAACAAGATGCTTTTGACAGCAATAGCAGCTTAAGGTATCACTCTCTCCATACATGTCCCCTCCCTGCCAATACCCGCCTTGCCTCACATGTGCTGGAACAGCTACTTGTGCATCTGCACTGCAGATGGTCCAGGGAACTGATACACCTTGAAATAATCCTAACAAAAAGTTTTGTGTTTTTTTTTTTTTTTCTTTAACCCAGACTCTTTCTGTTTCCATGGTCTGGTTCACTAAGAACCAAGCAGTTCTGCTTTCACAGCAATACACAGGGGAGAAACGAAAAATACCCTAAGCGGTTAATTCCAGGGAAAAAAAAAAGTAAAAAACAAAAAGTAAAAAAAAAAAGTACCATTAAATGAGCCTGTGAGCTTCATAGACATTCACAGAATCATCTTCACATCTTAAAGGTAAGACAGTGTCACTCTCCCAACAGCCCAAGAGCAGACATATGGCAATTATGCACCCTTCCCAGGCTATAAAGAACATCTTCATCAGAGCTTGTCTCCTGGCTTGCAGTCCTATGCTTTTATCAGAGGTCTTGTCCTTCATGGAAAAGGTCTGCACTGAGTTAACAAGGGTCTCATTCCAACCTTCACAATAGAGTAAGAGAATCTTTGAGATGGTTTGGTGCCAAAAGAAAATAGGAAGCACTAAGCTTGGAACTGCAGTTCTTCAGAATGACAAAAGCGTGGCTGATCTTTGTACGATTAAGTGACATCCGCTCCCTTCTACCTCTTTGCCCTCTCCTCTTGGAGGGAAATAGTTTCATGGATTTAGCGATAGAAGGATTCCCCTGTGAACCAGCACTTCTGCTCTGCTAGTGCTGACAAGAGATTGGCACTTTGAGGTAGGCACGAGGTTTTCTCTTCTCTGGCTTTTACTCTGCTGGAAGCCCTTGCATTTTTCACTATTTCCAGATGCGTGTCACGGAGCTCTCTCTTCTGGATCAGAGTCTCAGAAGCTCTCTCTTGATCATTCTTTAACCCTTGCAAGAGGGATTTGGGATCTGAGTCTTGTTGCACTTTCCAGGCAGTTAGACAACACCAAATATAGCCAGGGAACACCAACCAACCAGCCAAACAAAACAATGAGTTTTTTTAAACTTTGCATTGGATAGCTATTCTCTTAAGACCCACTTGACCTATGGCAACATGAAACAAGGGGGAGAACACTCTGAAGGCACCTTGTAGTAAAATGAGTAACCAATTTTTTCCTATCCTGACCTTTCAGGTAGCCTATTTCCTCTTTTCTTATATGAAGTCACTGCTTTGGCTGCCAATTCTGCACTGAGAAGGTGATTGGCAAGAACTTCTGAAGTACCTTCCTACAGGCAAAATTACTGTATTTCTTTCAAAATCAACCATGTCTCACAAATAAAGGGAAAAAACCTCGAGGAACAGAAACCTTGAAGTGGCAGCAGAGACAACCCTTTTTGCATGAAATGTACTACATACAGACTGGATTACTAAACAGCTCTGCCTACAAAACATCCTCATGGCACATTAGCAATAGAAGTCCAGAAAGGCAAGAGCGAATCTTTACCACAGTGATTTACCAACACGGGAAAAGAGATAAGAAATTCCTTTAGACCCATGTGTGCTTCAGGATATGTCGGAGGATTTCACAGCTGTAACACTCCATTCTGACTTCCAGCATCCAGGGTTAATTAGTTCAAGCTTGATAAATCCCCTTATCTAAATGGCTCTGCAGAGGCAGGCAAAAAAACATCAAATAAAAAAGAGAAAAGCAGTAACTCTTCCAGCATATTTTTTTCTGCCTCTGGAACAATCAGTGGGAGAAATGTGCAGAGCCAGAAAACCCATGTGATAGCACACATCTGACCAAAACCCACAGAGGAGACATGCTGCAGAAAGGGGCTCAATTCCTTCTCTTCTCCTGAAAGAAATAACCAAGTGCAGTGCCAGGACCATGTGGGAGATGTGTGCTTACAGACACAAACAGAAAGAATCCAAGCAGAGTGTTGGACTGGGTGTCAGGGTTTTTGCTCCACCCCAAGTGCTGCAGAGAGGGCATTGTCCTCAGTTTCACAATCTATTAAGAAGATAGTATCAACTTCCTTTGGAAATAGGCTGAGACCTTCTGGATAAAAAGCACTCCCTAATAACTTAGGATTATTACTTAGCCCTTTACATGGCTGTCTGTTCAGCTAACTTTCATCTTGCAGAGGTGAATGAGCACAAATGAATTACTACAAGACAGACCTGTAACGGCAATGACAGATGACAGAGGGCAGAGAGAGACCCTATGTTTTGAAGCTAGCACTGGTAATGGAAAGATTCTTAACAACCTAAAGGATTCTGAACTAAAGACAAAGAAGGTTTCAAAAACAGTGCCACAGATTTGTAATGTAAAGGAAAGAGAAACTGTGCTTGACGTTATAGCCAAGGCCTTGCACATGTGTTGGGCAGCACTACACGCCCTTGAAGAGGCAAATTGCAGTGCTCTGTTTGCAAGGTAGCTGTCCAGGAAAAGCTGTGACCATCTTGCTGTGTCAGAGGCCCAGCAGTGACCCTGAGCCTAGGCCAGCAAGGGCCCAGTTCAGACAGAAGTGGAGTAGACAGCAATCATCTGCTTCAGGATGTGTACTGGAAAGGCACCCAGCCGGCAATCTACTGGAGAAGTGGATCACAAAACTCAATCCAACCCTGAAGTCTTCCTACCCATCATCTGAAACTCTCTTAAAATACAATGTCCCAGGCAGTTAACTGATGAGCTTAATAACTATAAATGTACTCCATCCAGTGCTGCTGTGCACTTGCTGTACTGCTGGTATTTCAACCCTAGACTTCTCTTCAGCATTCCTGAAAATCATAAATTTCAAAGAGTTACAGCATGATTTCATAACATGGCCTCAAGTGCTAGATTAAACCATAAACCTAGCCTTGCTTCTTAACGCAGGCACATTTGTAACAAGGTCTCCAGAGAAATTTTCCTTCTACTGACCAAACATCAAAAGCTATGTCCTAATCTCAAAGGCAGTTCTCATCTGTTCTCTGTGAATTCACTGTGCATAGTGGTGGGAAGGTAGAAAGACTAGCAAACCCAAAGAATGTGGTTTACATCAAGACTATGGAGAAAGACATTCAAAAATGAGATGAGATCAGAGATTAGATTTTCCCATCACATGAAGGTCTGCTAACTGCAGTATCAGAAGTCCCCTTTGTGTCCCCTGGATCCAAACCAGGGGGACAAACCCACAGCGATTCAGATTCAGGTACACATTGCTCCCTCTGCCTCCTGAGACTCAGCCAAGCCTAGGCCTCTTCTCCAACTTGCCAGTTCACCTGGAGTTTTGGGGAAGTGCATATAGCCTTGTGAGGGAACCTTTTACACCATGGGAGCTGCAGGAAGCCAGTTCTACCAGCCTTCTGGATATTATCCTACTTCAAAAGATACCAAGTTTGCCTCAGTGTGCAAATTATTCTTGGAGGTGAAGATGATTTTGAAGACCAAGAGCACAGTCCATTAAAAACAAACAAAGAAACAAACAAACAAACCCACAACTCAACTTTAAGTCCTTCTGAATCCATTTGAGATTCCACCAAGCCTTTTCTTAGACATTAGTGACCTAAGAAACTAATGTGATTTTCTTACGAGCTTCTGTGCACTTCTGAAGTGCAGCATTGTTAAGATCTACTGCAGTTACCTCAGGCTGGTGGGCAATCCTTTAAGGTTAGTATAAGGAGCACCCCACTGCTCCACCAAGTTCTGCAAAACTGCAGAGAAGCACATCCACTGAAACTTTCCCACCTCCTTCCAATTGCCCACCTAGACGACCCAGAAGAGGGACTTAAAATTCCTTACAAAGAAGTTTGTACAAAAGAAACTGGAAGACCTGGCCAGAAACAGAACTGGTATAGGATTTGATAAAGTAAAGAAAAATGTATTTAAATAGAAATAACGTATTCTTTATAGGGATAACAAAAAGGAATGCAAAGGGTGGCTTACCCAAATAATGGCAGCTGTACACACAGAATGATGCTGCATAAGAGATACTGAATATCTTCTTTCTTTACCAGTAACAAAACTAAACCCCTAGGGGATTGGGTGCATACAAAAATATCAAGGCTTGGGATGGAGTCAGAAGCCCCTGGTGAGGAACAGCTGGACGCATGCAGCCCTTCTTCAAGAAAGACCTCCCTATTTTGCCACAGACTAGGGCACCAGGCTTGGGCTAGTCTAGACCATTACACAAAGCCACTGATGCATTTTTTACCCAAGGTGCCAGACCAGAGTACTGCTGTCAGGCAAGACCATGTTTCAGGGAAAGCACATGGCAACTGTGTCTAGTTCACAGGCTGCTTTAAGTCAGGTCCAGCACAACTTGTGCAGATATTTATCCCCCAGCTGCATATCTGCTTTGCCAAACAACTGTGTGCACAGCAATACAGCAGCTAGAATATAACTGCAACATGGTAAAAATGTCACTGCCACCCCAACAAATGAGACTTGGAAAAATTACAGGGTGCCCATACTCAGATACAAAGCTGCTCTTCCCAGAGAGGCTGGTACCTGTGAATAGAAGGCTAAATGTTTTTCTAAGGGTGGGCTGTGAGCTCTTTGCCCTTAACACGTGGAAAGATTTAAACACAGAAATAAAATTTCAGTAAGAATTTATATTATTTCACCATTATTAAAGACTTTCCGTGTCCATGATTATGACAGCACTTTTTAATCAATTACTTCCCCAGTTTAGTTCTAATTAAATGTCTCTATGAAATAAATACAGAAGAATGCAAACTGATGTCTTCTCACAGAAATTAACTGTGGGCAAACAGTGGAACACACTGGCTCCTGCATCAGTGGTCCTGCTCTCATAGGCCAGCAGATCTGAGATTGCAGGTCTGACATGAGAAACTTGCCATGACAACTGTTGTTCAAATAAAGCATTTAGCGAATAGCAGCAGCACAATATGAAGCAATACACAGGACACAGACTTCAAGTTTATCCTGGGAATGGGGTTTCCCAAACCAATGCATGAGCATTAGTCTTATTATTATCTCATGCATTGGTCTAAAAAAAAATAAAAATCAATGGCTGCCCAAGCACAACTTACAAAGCTCTCAGGCTTTTAAGTCTGATCTCATAGAACAGAAGGTAAAGGAAAAGACCTCTTTGCCTACCAATACTTGAAGTCACTTCGACAAGTGGCAGTGAACAATAAGGACCAAATGCCAGGCTACTCAGGAGTGCTTGGTGCAAGGAGACATGCAACATGGCTGATAAGTCATTTTAGGGAAATGACCTTAATGCAGAACAAACACCGTATCTGTATACACTTACATGTTCCTGGTGACGCTGGTTTGAGACTGTGTTGGAACAACACCCAAACTGTCAATCTTGTGTTTGCTGACCAGGATCCAAACCTTTATCCTGGACTTTGCAAAAACATTTGCTGTTTTTTGGGTGTACAGCGTTCAACATTCAACTTTTATTCAATTGAGACTGACAGATATAAAGCACAGTGGGAGGAGTCTATTTTTATCTTTGATTATCCAAGCACAGATCAAAGGCTCTGCAATACAGTAACACTCCAAGGGCTTTTGATAGTGAAAGGATGTTTGTCTGGTCACCATAGAGAAAGAGATGTAAAACATCCTGTCTGTAGCATGATAAGGTATCAGGATGAGAAGCGGAGACAGGGCTCTGGGGGAAGGCAGTGAGAATTAGTTTGTTTAAATGACTTGTGTAAGCTTGGCAGAGATGAGATATTAATTATTTCTGCAGAAGTTAGAGTTTGCCCAGGATTCAGGCCAAAAAGCCATCTGAAGAGGAAACATGCTGTGCACCAGGCTGGGTGATCAGTGCACATTTGATAGCAACACACTGTGTGGGCTGGATATCTCCATTTCAGCCATGGTAGAAATATGTCTGAAATGAAGAAGCATGTGTCTCTCCTCCGAAAGGCAGAGGGTCAAAGTGGTTACGTGAGTCCAGATCAATGTTTGTTGTCCTTGACACTCATCCTTTCCCAAATATTCCACTGCAATTTGTGGCTGATCAACTTTGAGTCATCTCACTAGCTGGTAGCCAGCTAGGAAGTTACAGGGCAATTTTATTATGGAAATTTTCCCATTCATACTGAACAGCCAACTTTTAATTATGCTTCTTCTTGACTGACCCAAGCACAAGGCAGGCAAATGGTTATGGCTGAACCAGAGAACGGTGTCTCACACAGGCACAGCAGGAAGCATGGGCTGGGCAGTTATTGCAAGTCACTAACCTGTAATTCAGCAAGCAGCAGACCTTCTCCAAGGAGTGTAGATGGGAACTATAAACATGCACGCTCAACTAACCTCAGCAGCTTTCCTATGGTCATCCTCATTCTCCAGCATCCGGACATCTACACCAAGGCAGCGAAGATAGCGTCCAAGGCCTTGCAGCATGTTATCACAGACCACACTGAACTCTTTGGCGGAAATGGAAGCAGGGGGACGTGAGGTCTCCTTTTCAGATCCTTTGCATTGCTACAGAAAAGCAAGACATCTGTAAGCAGTAGAATGGAAGACTGATTGCCATTACACTTGTGCTTTTGCCTCCCTGCATTCATTCAACCAAATTCTACTGTCCCCTGCCACATGTATTACAATTTCCCTCATGCTCTGCAAAACCTCTAGCTCTCCTTTCATGTCCTTTCTTCATTGACTACCTACCACCTGGGCAGGAGGCAAGACATGATGGGGCTAATTCTAAATTACACATTTACTCACTGGCAAACCAGCCACCCAAAGGAGAGATCCGCACTTTCCCTGGAGAAATTCCAGCTTGGTTTTCTTTGATCTACAGACACTGATGTCCATGAAGTCACAGAAATGTATCTTCAAGACTGCTATTCCCCTATCAAATTAGGCTGCAAATAATATAGATGTGCTGAGGTTATTTTGTGGGAGGGGGATCTGACAGACAGAGGGAGAAACAGGTAGACAAAGCATCACATCAGCCTTGTTATCTTCGGAAGTTTAAAAATAGACAGTGCCTGAATTCTGTTTATTTCATTTCAAATGTCTGCTCCCGGGTGAGTTCCTGTAGTTGGAGACTTTGTCTTTGGAGGCTCCCAGAAGTACAATAGTTAAGTTCGTGGAGAAGGGAAGTTATT
This sequence comes from Anas platyrhynchos, assembly GCF_047663525.1. Lineage (NCBI taxonomy): Eukaryota > Metazoa > Chordata > Aves > Anseriformes > Anatidae > Anas > Anas platyrhynchos. The sequence goes on from NC_092604.1 coordinate 3,405,265, forward strand.
AAGGAGCCTCCAGGGTTCAGCTTTGCCTTCAGGAACTGGAGTCAGCTGGGATGGCTGAAGGAGACAGCCACCATCTACGTGGGGCTATGATTCTGTGATTTTATGCTCTTTGCAGCATTTCAGATTAGCTCTGCAGGAGCTGACTCAGGCCTGGAAATGCCTGAACACCATGTATCTGCATGAACACCATGCAGATACACCTGGGCTGACTGTGTGAACTAGGTCCTAGAGCTCAATTTGCATGATGACACCTCTCGGCAGCTGCTCCATGCGCTCAAAGCTCTGCAGCACTGGGTGGACTGGCTGGACTGTCACTGGCTCCTGAAAGGATACTGGCGGATGCCCTGAGGCATCAGAATGCTGTGATAACAGATCAAGTTGACCCTTCGTTGTTGAGGTAGTTGGAAGACACTAACCCTGTGTTGCTGCCTCTGTTCAAACAGATGTAAAGGAGCAGCAGCTGGCTCTTAGCTCGTGTTTATTCAATGGCCAGCAATGTTATACGTAGCTTTTTTCTCACGTTTCATGCCAGCAGAATGCAAAAGGCTTCTAAAGGAGAAGTGTCATTAGCCCCACTTCAGAGAGTGGACAAGGAAACACCAGCAAAAAGAGCTTGGATTCAGGCAAGACACAGTCAGGAGAAGTCTGCTTTTCTGAGTCCCATGCCAAGTTTTATCAACCACCTCTTGGCTAATGAATCTGACTGTACAAAACACAGCAATGGCACATGAGTTCACAAGGTAATTCAAGCCTGAAGTGCTAACTTTCCCCATCTCTGCAGCAGCCAGTCAGATCTGTTGTAACATACAATTTTCCCATGAACACAAGAGTGCTTAGGAAACTACTAAGCAGCTTTGTGTTTTACTGCCTAAGACTAATGGGATAGTGTACATTCACACATGCTTGGTAAGGAGGATCCTGGTAGCTGTACGTGAGAGTATCTCAGTCCAAGCATGGAAGGTAGTACTGACTTCAAGAGATAAAGTCACATTTGGGACTGCTTGGAAGGATATGCAGCCATAGGGAGTCTCGTCAGTTAATAAACAAAACTTGACTTCTGTTGATGTTTTAATAGGTGCATAAACAACCAGATAGCTGCATTTTAAAAGTAGAACTTTATTACTAAGAGAGAAGGTCCAGTCACGTTCCAAAATATTGAAGAGGTCACATAGCTCCAAGTTGCCAGCTGAGTTTTAAGGCTCTACCACAACATACATTGCAAGGGTATGCTAGTCACAGTTTATGTGGTGGTGGACTGGGTGCCAGATACAAACCATCAGAAGGAAGACTTTTTTGATTGATTGTTTTTGACTTTGCAGACTTTTACTGCAGGCACAATAAAGGAGGCATACACATAGTGAAATCATAATGTAGAAGGTCAGTTAAAAGCAAAAGTAAGGAAGTCGGAGCTTAAACCTGATTAATGCACCACTTAGGCCATAGAATTCAAACACACTAATGAGGAAATGCAGAAGGAGCATTTCTACTAGCATTGTTAGCTAGATTCTGCCACACAGATCTATACCAACATTTTGCAAAGACCTAAACCTAAAATTGAAGGGAAACCTGAACTAAGGCACACAAAGGAGGAAACACATTTTAGCAGTGAAGGGGAGGAGCAAGAAAGATGTTTGCTGCAATAGTCCTGAGAACAGACTACACACAGGCATGCCAGGCATAGCTAATAGTATGACTGAGAGACAAGGCAACGTATGATTTGCAGGGGTCTTGAGCAACATGCAGCTCTTTGAAGATGTTTACAAACCTGTCCACAAGGTGACGGTACCTCTTGTTTATTCAGCTGCTTCTTTGCCCTGGCTTTTATGGTTGGTTTTCCCACCAGACTCTTAGTCAGGTCTGAATTCAGACCAAAGCTTGTTGGATCCTTACACAGCTTCTCGTAGATCTCCAGCAAACAGTATGCATCTGAAGCTGAAAACAAAACAAAACAAAACAAAACAAAACAACACCAAAAAAAACCAGAATATGAGCATCAGCTGGATTCATTCAAAAGCCAAAAAGAAGCTTTCCTGATGCAAAGAAAAGCCAGCATCTTTGTAAATGCCACTGAATGCACACAGCCTGTGAAGCTCCAGCTCATTAGTGTCATAGAATCATAGAATTTGGGTTGGAAAGGACCTTAAAACTCATCTAATTCCAACCACCCTGCCATGGGTAGGGACACCTCCCCCTAGATCAGGTTACTTGAAGCCTCATCCAACCTGGCTTTGTTGTACCCTGTACTCTTTTATTGATTCAGTGACCATCATAACCTAACACACAATCAAAAAGAGTCAAGGCAAAGGAACCCAAAACTGATAGGCCCTCTGTTGTCTCTTACTGTAACGTTATGCAAATTTTAGTGTGTCTGTTTAAACCACGAGGTAAGATAACTTCAGCCAACCCATTTCACTCTCCATTGTTACTGAGCAGCGGCTTGCCCATGGTTTATTATTGCATCTTAGGTATGGGAAGGTAAATTCCCATTAGATGCAATATCTTAAAAAGTAATAACTGAGTTGTTTGCAATCACCTGCCCACACGCACTACCATCCAGCCTCTGTTCATTGCAACGGGAACTAAGTCTCCAAGCCAGTTAAGCCAGTTAAGTTACAAGCCTTGGTGATTAACTTTTGTGGGAACTGTGTCAACTTCAAGGATAGCTGAATTTAACAAAGGGCTGGTTCGCTTCACTAGGCTGTCCTTTGATGCCTCAGGAAAAGATTTAGACTCAGACTTCTGACTCTGGGGTAATCAGCAGTAAAAACCACTGTTGCCTCCACCATACCGATTCAGTGCTACAGTCTTTGACACCATGTCTACCCATTTTTAACATTGCTCTAACGAGCACTTCACTATGACAAATAAACACAGCACTTGTTGCCCAGAAATGCTGTGAAATGAGGCAGAAGGAAATGGACTTTCTTCCTTTCATTTACTGAGAGGAGTATCCACTGAGATGTTTCATCAGACAAAATCTGCAAAGCACAGGAATTCTTTCATGAAATAATGAATCACTGGACAGATTAAACTTCAACCATTAAAGCTATGTCTGCAAAAGGACAAATATACCATGTGCCAGCTTCTCTGAACAGGAATTAATCCGCAGAGCCATTTTTCTTCATTTGCTACTTAAAACAATTTTTCTGGTGCCAGACAACAGACAAACATGTTGTCTAATGGACAAATGTAGCACCTTGTGACAGAGTCAGTGACCAGACCTGCATATATGATCTGTTCCTCCCGCAGCGGCCGTTTCTCCCAGTTAGACAGCTGCTCTGTTTTATCTAGAGGTTTTCCCAATACATGTTGTACCAAGAGGCTGAGCCCTTTCTCTGGCTGCCTGATCCCTTTATCCTCATGGCTCTGCTCAACCTTCCGGCTGCTCTTCTTCCAGTCAATGGAGGCCTTCTGAAGCTGATGGAAAAAGGATATAAAACATATGGTTATAAAACAAATTCTACAACACCTCCTGTTTTGGTGGGTGGGGCCACACAGCAACTCTATCATTTTTATATCTTGCCTGGCACATCAAATCCCATTGTCTCAGACAAGGGCTGGGATGACATTAGATGTATAAGGTGTCCGACTATTTGCTTAACAAACACACTTGCTGGAAAGAAATCTGCTTCATAGCCACAAAGGCAAAAGAAATAGTACAGACTGACAACATTGCATCATAGCAGTGGGGCTGTGATTGTGACTTCAAGATTTTCAGGGTGCTCAACCACACTGAAGGCTGTTGAACATCAACTTAATATAAGTTCAACACCTTTCTCCTCCTGGATCCAGAGAAAAGGTATTCCTGCAACACAGTGGGCAACAGCCTTTCTGAAGTTGCCATTTCTCAGATAAAACTGAGGTAACAGTTGTTGGCAGGTACTTCAGACACTACTGCACTTCCCTTATTAAGCTATCAATCCCAAAGATCTGGATCCTCCCCAGTCCACAGTCATTAAAATGGTTGTCCTTAACATTTCTGCAGAATGCTAAAAAAATAGTGTGTGTTAGGCCATAGACATCTGTATCTCAGATGAACAGAAATTCCTGTGCTTAACCTGCAGCCCTTCTGAAATGTGATGAGTTTTCTACAAATCATGAGCTTCATATCTGCTTCAACATATTGTTGGAATATCAGTGTTTGTACAACAATTTATTCACATCAAGTTCAAGTATGCCTTGTGCTCAGGAACTTCTTAATAACTGAACAAAGCTGTATCTCCATTTTGATTACATTTTCATAACTTGTATGAAGGCTATGAAAAGATTATTAGTATACCAAGCACTCAGTTGATGAAAAGTAAATGCTTCTGTCTTTTGTTACAAAATCAGATTACCCTCAAAGCCAGAAGAGGAAAGGGCCTATTCACTGTCTTAGCCATCTCCTTGCCAATACAGGATACGAAAGTACAATGCTGTGAAATCATGACAGTTATCTACTGGTACACAAGCAGGAGGCACATTGTTCCGTATCTTCACATGTTCACCCTTACTTGTTTGTCTACTGTGAGTAGGTCCACTACACCTTGTGATTGCTTATCCATGCCTTTCAAAGCAAAGCATGTGGCTGCAAGACTGCTAAGGTCTCCAGACATCCCATAACCTGGAGAGAAAAAAAATACCACATAGTTATAAAAACTCAAATCATGGCTAATGCACTGCAGCTTTTTTTTTTCTTCTTCTTCTTCTTCATTTTTTTTTCCCTAGTTTGGAGTTAAAATGCTTGTAATATATGTGTAAACTTTGGTGAAAAGACTGTTCTGATAGGGAACAATGCAGACTCCCATCTCTCCTGTTCTGAAGAGATACCCTTGCAGATCAAGACTTGGAGAGAAGAAAAGGTAGATGAAAAATGCTGAGTTTAAACTCAATTTTGTTAAAAACTGCTAGATCAGTGAAAGGTGAACAGAACAAGAAGCTTTTAGCTTCTAAGAACTTGAAAGAGAGAACTATGAATTTGTCCTTGAACTCCTGCCAAAAAGCCTCTTCACAGAATTGAAAACCATGTAAGACCGGTGAACTATTGTATGGTAAGTTGGAGAACACTGGTGTCCAGAAGGACTGATTGTAGAAGGACTGATTAAAGACCCAAGGCAGGGGAGAAGAGAAGCATGTTACCTAGTTTAGTGATGGCTGCATCTGAGTAGAGCATCTGGATAAAATGGGGAAGCTTCTCCTTCTCACCCTCCATCTCAGCTTGTTCAAGGAGTTGTGGCAAATCAAGCAGGAACACCTCATCCTTCACAGCGATTTGAAGGAGGGAGACACGGGGCTTCCCAACCATGCCGAACGAAGGCCTCCACTCCATGTCAATAGCAACAATCTGTCCAGGCTGCAACAGAGACAAAAACTTCCTGCATTTGCAGACTGTCCTTACTTAAACATAGCTGGGATAAGCTTGAGCAACAGTCAGTATCCAGAATACAAGTGTTTCCTTTTCAACAACTGCATCTCTTTGCTGGTGTGCACACTACAACAGTCTCAAGTGACTTTCACAGCACACTTGAGTTATCCCCTTGGGGCTTCCCTGCTACAGCAATTCCCAACAGATTCCCCAGTCAGACAAGCTTTTAGGCCTCACTGCAGTCCTTGACTTCTGGAGGGAGATATTTGATAGCAGTGACCCACATACAATCCCATGTACCAGCCTGTTATGGAGTTTCTGCTCCTTGATCTTGCAGATACCAGAGTTACACTTACCTGCAGCACCTTTTCCCAACACTGCAGCATCTCTTCCCACTTTTGCAGGAAATGAATATTTGCACGTGGAATAGGAAGCTGGTAATAATCCTTCTTGTTGATCTCTTCATACTTCTCTGCTTTTGTGGCCTCTTCTACACTGCACAGAAGCAGATGCAATAACTTTAAACAATGCAACGAGGGGAAATCCTGGTTTGGAGGAACTTTGGGTCATGAAGTCTTAAGCCCCTGATTTCAACCTGGTCCTCTATTTCCCCATGCTACCTCTTTCTCTTTGCTCATTTTACCTGTAATCACTGCAAAGCATCCTGACTCATCTTCTCTTTTTATTCCTATAAATGGTCACAGAAATGGCACTGTGTCTGAGACCTCACCACACTAATGCATTGTATCCACAGCAAAGAAAAGTCAAACCAAAACACTTGTGTCGGAGTCCCGGTCCCTGTCCTCAATGCTCATCCCTCTTTCCCAGAATTGATGAAATTTGGATGACAAAGTTGGGCAGCTGTTTCCACATTCAGAGATAACACATTTTAGATTTACTGCTTTTTGCCCTGGAGGTTAACATGGAAGTCTGCTAGTTCCCACGGTGTAATACATAACAGAGAAGTCATCTCTGACCAGCATTGTGTCCAAACAGGAGCTTCACACTTCCTCCCAACATAAACTGGCTCAGAAAGAGAACCTCGGACTGCTTCACACTAAGATTACTTCCAGCCAGGTGAGTCTCTCTCATCATTGATAATGCAATGGCTTGGGAAGACTTCATGTACTGCCTGTTGCACCTTCTTCTTCTCTACCACCTTGTAAAATGTTTGCATACTCTGTACAAGAACATTTGCCCTATACTGCACAGCCAGCACTACATTGCCAGCTGACCCCACAGACCATGTGCCTGGCCTATGCTACTCCCTCCACTTGGGTTTCAGATGGTACCATGCAAAGGAATTAGTATCTCTGTATTTAACACACTGGAATTGTTGGGAAGATGCCAGCAGGATGAGCTAACTGATTTCCTACAACAGGATCTTACGCAGCACATTTTCTTTACAAAATGCAGCAGAGTCTCTTGAAATGGCCTTGTAACTGGAAGGTCAGCATATTGCTGTGGTGTCTCATCCAGATGATGCAATCAGAGGAAAGAAACTAATAAAAATATCCAGCTATTTTGGACATATCACAAAGTTTTGGACACCCTCTTTCCCAGAGACCTGAAATGGTTTATTATTTGAGAAAATATTTACTAACCTTATGTTTAGGGGACTGTGTGACTAATTTTGTAGCAGAGCAGCTTTCACTGTACAAACACTCTTTTCCATGGGTTTGTGTGCATGCGGAAGTCAATATTTGTGTAAAATATTTAATGAAGGTGTGCAGTCTCAGGTCTCCGGGAATATTCTCGTCTGTGGAGTTCAGGAGCAGCGTGTGGTGTGAGCAGTGACAGAGATGATGTCATTTATATGCTGGTACCACCTTGTTCTCTACACTATGAACACCCTCTCCAGAAACCTGCTGCTTTGTTAGGTCAACAATAATATAGCAGAAAGATTGTTTTATTAGATTCTGTGGCTCCATTGATTTTATAGCAGCTACTGCAGTAGGTATCATGACTGGATGAGTAAACTGGGACAACAAAAGGCTTTGCTTGTCTGCCAGAACTCATCATGAATGGCACAGCACATCCTAATCTGTGTGCCTTCACTCCACCTGGGCATGATACAGGCTTCCTGGAGCAGAGACATGTAGAGAGATTCCTAACTTCTTTGGTTTTTATCTCCCTAGATGCAGTCTGTGGTTAGATCACACTCTTGTTAACCACCTCTTTGTGTTTTGAGGGATTACACCTCATGCAAAAACCTCCTGGCTCCTAACAGGTAGCTGGTACAGACTGAGGAGGGAGGAGGAAGCAGATCCACTGATGCATCAGAGCTACGCAGAAGCAGGTCCTAGACAGACAAGAGTTTCCTGTGCTCCAAGAAAGCCATGTATTGTCTGGAGAAGTGAGCCTTTGCAGTCAGTGTTAGAGGGTAAATACATGTGTCATATTTCCCGAGGTTACATGGAACTTGAACATGAACCAGTGCAGATCTGCAGTGGAAGAAAGATCAGATCCCCAGTCATGAACTGTTTAAGGCTATCTGTGATATCCTCCCCAAACATTAGTATTAAGAAGTAGGTACTCATTGAATTACTCATAATTCAATTAAATCCAATCTATACTCCAAATATATGATTTTTAATTAAGAAAAGATCCTTTTTTTTTTTAATTTATTTTTATTATTTTTTCCAGTATTACCTCCTCTAGGAGATGGAAATTTACTGTGGTGCTGTTTACAATAGACCTGATGATAAACTTGTTAGAGCAGGTAACCTTGCCCAGTCTCAGGCTTGCTCAAAATGGTCTCCTTAGTGAAAGGTCAGCATTAACCAGACATCCAGTGACTGTTGAATGGAGTTCATAATTCTGACACATGATACCAGAAGGAAAGTTTTCCACTAAGAACACACGGTAAAAGGAAGCACTCATGTCATCAGGATGCAGCTGCATGTTCTGCAGAAACATCTGAAAGCCCCAGACTATGTGGGGTAGTAAAAGAGCAAGGGCATGCAGACTCTGCCTCTGCTTTTTGCAGAGTTGCTTTTTGCAAGTTGCAAGCTTCCAACTTGCTACCAGAGGAGCAGGGGTCATCAGCTTTCTGCTGGCTTTAATCCTCCCCAAACAGGCAATGAGTGATATCACCAACAACTGGACCACAGTTCGTATCAACTCAGATTCAGATTTCCATTATACACACAGAAAAGTTCAGACCCATATATGAACTTACTGCTTCGTATTACTGGTTCCAAACATTTCATGTCATTTCAAATGTCAGCAAAGCTTTGAGCTATGCTGCACTGAAACCAGACAGCCCACAGATCTCTTGTATTTGCATCAAGTATTCAGGGATTGGTCCTCTTCTATGCAGAGAATCCTGCAGATGAATTCTCTGCAATTAGATGAATTCCTGTTCTTAAATGAGTGGAGAAAATGCTGCTTGTTTGCAACAGGTCTCCAAAATGCCTGTGCGATTAGCCTGAACCCAAGGACTGTGGTAGCCTGCAGTTTTGCAGGAGTTCGGTTCATGAACATACATGGGCACAGAGGCTACCAGACTCTGTGTTTATGGGACCAGACCGAGGTTCCAGGTATCCTGTGCAGTCCTGCGTGAGACCCTGAGAGGACCCTAATGCAGCATCACCTGCAATCTCTGCAGTTCCTCAAGACTTGGCAGTAGGCTGCACATGTGCAGGACTTTTTGCAGGAGAAAAAAAAAAAAAAGTTCTAAAAAGGGTCCCAAATAAGGCAATCTCTTAATAAGTTGCTTTAACAAAAGCTTGTGGACAGACTCACTAAAGCATGGCAGAAACACCATCACTTGTGAACAAAAGGTGAGCAACTGAGGACTCAGAAAATTATTTGTAATGCATCATTTATCCAAATGCAGCCATTCTTCCTCTATACAGTATAGCTAAGCAACTGTCTGGGACACTGCTGCACGAAGAGGATGATTTGGGGTTGCTATCTCCCAGACACAGCACAGAATACCCAGAATCAGAACTACAAAGCTCTGGCACTCCTCCACATTTAGCGCACTGTGGGGATCAGACAGTTTCTAATCCTTTAATTGGCTATATTTGGCCTTCTTAAATTTTGAGCCTCTTCTCAACTTCCTACAGCTTTGGCTGCACTCAGCGTTGACCTTTTCCCTCTGCAGACCCTTCATCCTACCCCTTTGCTCCTCCTGCACCAGCAGGTTCACAGAGAGCCTTGGCTGGGGCTGTTTGCCCAGTTCTCTGCACTTGAAATCAAGGAGTTGTAAGAACTCATCTTAATATAAGGGTTCTTTTTTGTAGCTCTGCTTTTGCACTCCCCTATCAGGTCACGCAATGGAGTGAAGTTAGGAGAGGAAATGCGGCTGCTGCAGGCTAATGTGCTGCATACAACACAGGGGTCCCAAAGCAAAAGAGGAAACATGGTACTGCATTACTGGGATTGCACTAGAGGAAGGAAAAGGGATGGCAAATAATTAGGGGGCTGAAGGCTTATAACCTCACTTGGTAAACTTGTGCCTGGGAGTCTAGTTTTATCCCAAATTCAGTTAACACAACTCTTCTAGGATCTGATCCCAAGTGTCAAAAATCCCCATTACTTCTGAGAGCTTTGGATGAAGCAAAAAATACAGACTGCCTTAAGAGCTGTCAAAGGAGGAAGAAAACAGACATGATTAAGAATTTTTGAGGAACTTTATTTTGTTGCCCACAAGTCTCCCAAAAGGCATTAAATCACATTAAAGTACATGGGGGATGTAGAGTATATGGACAACTTACACAGACATGTAATGAACTCAATAAAATAAATGCATGTTCAGATCCTACCTGCATCATTTCATTTTCACTAGTGATCTGGCAGAGGGAGTCTGAAGACCTGTCCACAGCATCTCAAACAGCTTTTAAATACTCATGAGTGAGTTTAAAATGCATCTTTTCAGACATTTCCAGGCTTATGAAAAGCAAATTTGGCATGTTCATCACCAAGACGTGATCTCAGTAAATGGAGAAAGTTTTTGCAAAATTATCTCACGAAGGTATAATGGGTTTATGTGGCAAGGTTTTGGTAGTGGGGGGCCATAGGGTGGCTTCTGTGAGAAGAATCTAGAAGCTGCCCCATGTTAGGGAAGGGCCCCACTGCTGACCAGAGCCAAGCCAGTAAGCGATGTTGTTTGCACCTCTGTGAGAGCATACATGTATTTAAGAAAGTAAACAAAACAAAACAAAACAAAACAATGCTGCCACACAGCAGCTGGGAGAGTGAGAGGAGTGAGGAACAGCCTTGCAGGCACCAAGGTCAGTGAAGAAGGAGGGGGAGAGGTGTTCCAGGCGCCGGAGCAGAAGTCCCCTGCAGCCTGTGGTGAGGGCCATGGTGAAGCAGGATGTCCCCCTGCAGCCCATGGAGTACCACGGTGGAGCAGGGTTCCACGCTGCAGCCCGTGGAGGAGAGCACGGTGGAGCAGGTGGACCTGCACCGATGGAGGCTGTGGGCTGTGGAGGACCCCTGCAGGAGCTGATTCCGGGCCGGACCTGTAGCCCGTGGAGAGGAGCCCACGCAGGAGCAGGTGACCTGGCAGGAGCTGCTGCCCGTGGGGGACCCAGATTGGACCAGTTTGCTCCTGAGGGATGGACCCCGCAGTATGAACCCGTTCTTGAGGAGCTGCTACCCATAGGAAGCCCACACCAGATCAGTTCAGCAAGGACTGCATCCCATGGGAGGGACCTCACAGCACAGGGGCAAGAGTGACTGAAAATGAGTGGCGGAGACGAAGATCCATAGACTGACCACAACCCCCATTCCCCCATTCCCCTGTGCTGCTCAGGAGGAGGTGAAAGAGGGTGGATGGGGGGAACACATTTTTGGTGTCTTTCCTTTGTTTCTCACTTCTCTAGCTTGTTAGTAATAGGCAATAAATCTTACTATCTCCCTACTCTGAGTCTGTTTTGCCCATCACAATACTTGTTGAGTGATCTCCCCATCCTTATCTCAACCCTTGAGCCCTTTGCATTGTATTTTTCTCTCCCTTTCCCTTTGAGGAGGGGGAGTGAAAGTGGTTATGGTGGAGGTTGGCCGCTCACCTGAGTAAAACCACCACAGAAGGAAGAATTATGGTAGATTATTTTAAGCAAATACACAGTCTTTGTATGATAAGTAGTCTACAACGAACGGGAATGAAACAGCATTTACCTCTCTTGGATCTTAAGCTTTTGAAGCTCATCAGCCACTCCATTAGGTAGTATCTCCTTGGGCAAATTGCAGCGTTGTGCCCATCTTGCTGCTGTGTTCAAATCACAGTAACTGATTAGCAACTGTATCAGGTGCCCTTGAAGCCATTGATTCTCTCCAACTGTGCTCTGCAAGGAATTAGGGGTGAAGGAAGACCGTCAGTGCCATTTCCATCACAGGTATATCTCACCCACTTTAAGGACCTCCCTGTGGTCCTGGACCAGGGTAGAAAGGAGCAGGAATTCCTACACTACAGGAGTGACATTGCTCAAGCCCTGCAAGTGCTGCACTTCTTTCTGCCAAGATATGAAAAGCACATCTGACCCCTGAAATCTCACTGATGTCTTTGGATTTCTCGGCAGCAAGGCTGCTCCAAACTGCATTTGTTCAGGGAATGAGACTGAAGGCCACAGATGCAGCATAGATAAACAAGAGTAAAACCATGTCATTTAGCCAGACTGATGACTAGCATGTTATTTGGTTGGTCTGAGATACTGATTACATTAAGAAAAATCAGAACTAGTGACTGACCAGAATACAGGTCTTTGAGCTGATTAGGCAGGTAATTATGGAAGGGGCTAGGGTTTGTACTGTTTTAGTCCCTTTCTGTGCCCACACATGACTCTGAAGTGATGCTGCAACTTGATGTTCTTGCTTCTGCAATAAAGACATACATGATCTCGTGTCAGTGCAGGAGCTTGAGTTACATGCACCTGCAAAACGGGAAGACAGTTGGAGAGGTTCCCTATTCCCAAATATTGTCTGGTGGGAGTGAATGGTGTGCGTGTGCCTCAGCACATTTCAGAGCCTGGGGGCACAAGCACGAACTCACTGCTGGCTGTGGTTTAAACCAGCATGGAATCAAGCATGTTGCCCACACTGGCACCAGGGAGCAACTACGTGCAGAGGCAGGCAAATAGGCCCATAATATTCTCCACTGCAACAGTCAGAACCACCTAAGCTTTTCTCTTGTTCACCCTCTTGCTCTCTAGGGTGCTGTGGCACAGCAGCTCTAAGAGGAAATATGAATACAGTGACACCAACAGTCAGCTACAGAAAGGTGGCAATAACCCACTCCTGCCCAGCCAACCCAGCTGTGCTTGCAAATGTCCCAGAGCCATTGCAGCCAGATCAGCAGTTTATTTCTCTAGCCAGTCCTGTTGACTGATTTACTCGTGGATCTGCCTTAGAAGTTATTACTGTCAAGAAAACTTAATTGCTAAAACAAGTTGAAACTCTGCATGGTAGATCTGGATCTGTAGATATATGGCTCTATTGCTCCTAGCACTACCAACAAGTATTTTTTAGCATAGTGAAAAGCCACAGGAATTAAATTCTCAGGTGCACACGCCACTGCCATCCTTCCTTTGCTGCCCCACCAAGCAGCACTTGCAGGGTCAGAGTCTGTTCCCAGGGCCTGCAGGCACCTTGCTCTTCCTCCACCACATGTGCAAATGCTGGCAGGCTGGGTGGTATGCTGGGGCCACTGGGCCTCATTCCTCACATTCTTTCAGTAACTAAAAGGTGAGAAGTTTTCTTCAAAGCAGACACCCTTCACAGAAATCAGGAAACAAACCTGTTGTTGGCCTGGAGGTAAAAAGGAAACAAAACAAAACAAACAAACAAATAAAAGCAAACAAACAAAAAACCCACAGAGGTGCAGGAGGGAATACAGACTTGGAAGAAAAAACACAGAGAAATTTGGCATCCCAGGTAGCGCACACAAGAAGCCAGCCTGCCCATAAAAACTGCTGCCTCAGCACTAAGTCTGCACCCCTGTGACTTCGCCAACTGCCAAAACGCATTTCTTCTAATGGATATGTGGAGGGATATTTTCACTGCTGTTCCCAAGAGGTTAGTGATGCACCCAGGAGCCACTGTCAGCAGGATGGGGACCCAGGGGCTGGGTGGCAGCTACCCAGGGGCTCAGCTACAGAAGAGAAGCAGGAGAGGGAACGCAGGGACAGAGCAGAGCAGGACAGGATCAGCTATCACACTGCAGCTTCTTGCCCTCTACATTTCCTCCCCCCACATCTCCTCTCCTGGCCATGCCAGTCCAGCTACTTTGTGCGTCTCTCACATCTCTGTTTATGCAACTGAGCTCAGCCAAGTACCTAGGACATAAAGGGGTTTGAATAACTCCTTCTGCCTAGTTTGCCAAGCCACTTCTCAGAGTCCTTCCCTAAAAGAACATATTTTCTTATTAACATCACAGAGCAATTCACTCTTCTAGGTTGCCCTGTGTCCATCCTATTGTCTTTCTGCCTTTTCTTCTACAACACAAAGTCTTTGGGTTTGGATCTCTCTTCAGTTCACCCAGAGTCAATTCTTAATAAATCTCATTATGTCAGCTTTATTTCTGGAAATAATGAGGTACAGATTTTTTTTTTCTTTCTTCATTTTTTTTATTGTAACAGATTTATTCTTTCAACCACAAAAACAACTCTGTAAAGAGGGTTAATCTCTCCAGAGATATTACATCTTGCATTTTGAAATGGAAAATGACTGTGTTTATTTTTTATTTTTATTTTTTTTCTGAAAAAATAACATTGTTGTAAAGGGGAAAGGCTTCCACCACAACAGCTCTGCAAGAACGTGGAAACTTTGGCCCCAGAAGATGTGGATACAGATTCAGAGACTAATGTTTCACTAGGGGTGACATTTCATGCCTTTTGTTTTTTGTATATGGACACTTGGAAGAGGAAACTGGCATGGTTGTTCTGATCAACATCAGTGACACCTCCAAGCAAGAAAAGATTATACCATGAGTCTTGTTTACATCCTTCTCTGAATTCTAGACATATCATACGTTCTTTAATCCATAGGCACACACAAAAATTCCTGACACCAACAATAACCCATGATTAAAGCTTTCCAAAATGACTCCTGCAGATTACCTACCCGTAAATCCTGTTCTTACCCAGCTGAATGCTTTACAGAGCTCATAACAGTCAGTACAGAGTAAGCTTAGCAATGTCCTGATTTTAACATGTAGCATCAGCAGTTCTTCCATTGTTATCAATAATTTTGGATTCAAATATCCAATATCTTTTCGGGAAGTCACACTTACCAGCCCTAGATTAGTTTTATCTGTGTGAGTTAAGCTGCATTTCTGTCTGATACAATTCTCCACTTTCTCCCAATACCTTTTACTGAGCAGTGAAGCTATTCACACAAGTAACGCTGACTATTTGAATGTCTTGGCTAATTTCCCCTGTTCTCAAGTGCTTCCAGAAATAACAAAAAAAGTCCTGTTAGTGCAGAGAAAATGTCAAGTAGAATATTTTAGATCCAGCAACTTTAAAAGCAGCAAAAAAATAAAGAGGTCAAGACCACTGTAAGCTATGGAGGACACCACCAGCATTTCTAAAATCATGCATTGTTGCAGGTACTGTGCAGACACCTTTGTTTTAAAGATACCCTGGAACATCCTACTGTGTTTTTTTCATTGTTACTTTATTTGTGATTGAGATTTCCAGTTTGAAGTTAGCATCATTTCTACTACACAGAGAGATGCCACATCAGTAGCTCATTAAAGGAAAGGATTTACACATTGGCGTGGAGCAGGGACCCCAAGCACAAGCTCGGAGCTGAGTCACAGCCCGTTCCACAAGAGAAGGGGGATCCTGACCTCCAGATATCTGAAATAGATGGCACTCGGATAAAAGATGCCAGCTTTACTCACACTCACTTCTGAACAGGGTTTCTTGTAAAAGCAGCAGGCCACTCACCCATGGCCAATGCACAAAAGACAGAAGCATGAGAAAGACAGATTTTCTCACCACTTGAGCTGTTCTCTCTCTCACAGTGCAGGCTACTCAGATGCACTAATTTATGAACTGAAGATGAACTAAATAGCCTCCATTCATATCCCAGAAGACTGACTTTCAGATAGCAATCAGTGCGTCATTGACAGAGCCACACTTCAGTGTTCTGGAGGCCATTACCACATCAATGGCGGGGAAGTGGTCTTTCTTCTCTCTTTCAACAAAGCTCTGGCAATGTGGCTCCCTGGGGCATGTTCACACTACCTAACTTCAGCTTTGTGAATCAGGAGACTCCGCTTCCCAGTCTCCCCATGCAATCAACTGGGAGAGACGGCTCGGCTCTTCTGAAAGGCCACGCAGAGGAGCCTAACTTATGATATCACTTGAAGGGATCAAGGCAAAAGCAACCTTTAAAGCCAACTTGTGGCTGCACCAGGGCTCCTCACAAGGAGCTTATTGCTCCTGGGACATCCAAACAGAGCTGTTAGCTTGTGACAGCCAGCTAGGACAACACCATGCAAGGAGATGTGTCCACCTCTGTTCTTCTTTTTGCAGCTCTCACAACCTCACCAAAACAATTTCTTGTTCAGAAGTCCAGGTGCCAATATCACATGTCCAGCTCAAATTCCCTGGGCTAACTGCATGCCCAGCTGCAGGCTGAGGAAAGCGATCATTCCCTGCCCAGCACCTGGGAGACCACCTCTGGACATGGGGCCTGGTTTTGGCACCCCATTGTAATCAAGGTGTGGACAAAAAGGAGAGACTTCAGCAAAGAGCTGGTAAGATGGCTGGTGGGCTGAAGCATGGGATGTGTAAGAAGGAATTGGGGGATCATGGCTTGTTCAGCCTAGGGAAGGCTAAGCTGGGGTATATGGGGTGTATGGGGAAATTCCTTTCTCTCGTATCATGGGCCATCATAGAGAAGACAGAGTCAAATCCTTTTAGAAAGTGCAACTATGTATAAAGGAAAAAAAAGGTGACAGTGAGGGTGCCAAGGCACTGAAATGGGTCTAGAGGGGCTGTGGAACCAGGCAGGGCCCTGCAAGACCTCGTCCAACGTTGAAGTTTGCCCTGCTTTGAGCAGGAGGACAGACAAGAGACCTCAACAGGCTCCTTCAAACTGAACCTAGCCTCCGATTTTGTGATTAGTGTTGCTAGGCCTTCCATAGCACCAAGGCTTCTCTCCACACAGACAGGTGGCTTCTTGCAGCAACTGCTGCTTTCAAGTTCCAAGCACCTCCCGGGCTAAGAACACCCAGGATCTCGTCTACCCGGAATACAGGATGGTCCTGATCATGCTCAACAGTATTATAGAGAGATCCAAAATACATATCCAGCATTGGGATTCTTTCCAAACCTCTGTCAGGCAGCCCCTGGGGGAAGTCATTCATCTTCGCCAGATGAAATCATCATGTCTCCAAAAACTGCTCATGCTGCCACAGATGAGACAAGGTATATTACAGAAGCAGAAGAACAGACTCTGCTTTCAAAATCAGAGCTGAAGAGAGAGTATTTTCAACAAATGTTAAGCAAGAAGTTTAGACTTTAAAAAACAAAAACAACAACAAAACCCCCCTGCAACATTGGACAACTGAACACTACTTCACAGCAAACTTCACTCAACTCAGAACTGCGTAACAGTCTGCTGGCACAAGCTCCATTTCACAGGGCACATGATTCTGTCTACTTCAGAGATGAAAAAACACTCCATACAACAGCTCTGAATATTACACAGATGTTGCCAGCTTTAACTTCAGCAGCAAACCAGAACACAGGTATCACTCTTGGCTGCAGAAAGCCTAAGCCCAGACAGAAATCCAGGTTTAATGTCGAAGCGGTAATACTCTCGGACAACAGTGCTCCCATCATGCCCAAGTGAATGGTCTGCCACACAATCCCCCAGCTGCTTTGGGATGCTGGGGGATTTAGGACAGAGCAACATGACACGTGTTTAAGAGTGTCACTGAGGCTGAATCCTCAGTGAGGCTGGTGAACCACACCAGCTTATCAATGCAGCCTCTTATAAGCTGTCCTGAAAAATCTGCTTTTACTGTCTGATTAGCTACTACTGCTGTGCTTGCAGAGTGACATTAGCAAAGGAATCCATCCTTCCATGCATGTCACCATCTATTTCAGACAAATCTCCCAGGAGGGAAGGCAGCCGGAGGCTGTGTGGGTATGAGTCAGCCAGTGACACTTGTCTTGGGGCCAGGATCAGTTCATGGTCCTCTTTTGTTTAGCAGTGTAGGTGTAGCCTGACACTTTTAGTGACTTTCACTGTGGGAACAGCAGAAATTTATCCTTTTTTAGCCTAAATTAACTCATTTTCCTCAACCACATCCTACAACAGATCCAGGTATGTGGATACACAAATTAAGGTGCATTTTCCTGCAGTACTTTTTCTCCCTTCCACTTGTACAGGGAATGTCATAGATGTATGCCTTTAATGAGCTATAGAGCCAAATTAACCCTATTCAAGTCAGCTTTATTTGGAGGGAAAAATAATTGCAAGGCATCCATAAAAAACAAAATGAACATAAATCCTTAACAAATAGACTAAGGTAATTTTACTTGCTTTTAAAAATATAATTTCTTCTGTCTTCAGCTTGGTGATCTAGTTCAACGTGAAGGCTGTCCTGAGGGTCTGTGCTTCTCCCAGAAAACCATTTTCATTATTGTTGCAGAGGCATCTTCTGAATTCTAACCTAACTCTGGCCCGAGAACTGCTGAATATCATTCATCACAAGGATTAGCAAAGGACCAAGAACTTGCTCTGAATAAATAAGCCACACAGTTTTGATATGCTTCCAGTTTTCTCACACCTCTAGATCCCATTATGGCAGATATTTTCTGGGAAGATTCCAGCACTTGGCAAGACTGAAAATGAATGAGGATGGGGAAATTGGCCAAACTCTTTCAGAGCACAAAGTAATATGTTACTTATCATAGTAGATGCTTTGTCTAAGGCTAATAACAGTGCACTGAAGACAAACTGGCAACCCTTATCTTCCCAGTGTATTTTGAAGTAGCATTTATCTATCTGCCTTTTGTCATTTTGTCACACATGCACAAACAAGGTGTCACTGTGGCAAATGGCCAATTGTGCTCTCCAGTTAAAGAAAGCGAGGGCTGCCACCATATACTGCACATCAGGTGACCTACACTGCTACTAAGTTCACTGAGCCTGGTCTTAGGACCCAAAATTTCTCTGCTCCCTCAAGCCTAAGAAGATTTATATACACTTGCCAAGCACTTTCATAAACTTTCTACTAATGTCACCATAACACAACTTTACTTCATTTTGTGTCTTGAAGCTTGAAATCTTGCATGAGGAAAATAAAACACTCTGTTAAACTTCGACTTAGCAGAGTCTGAGTCTGCCTGAAGGATTACTATCAAAACGTAACTATTCCAAAATCCAACTTAGCAGCAGTGTATGACATCCACGTGCACTACAAGATCCGTCACTCCAGCTAGAAAAGCACAGCAAGGGTCTTCAGTGACAGCTGAATGCTGCCAGGGAACTACAGTGTTGTGGGGACAAGAACAGAGAACTAAAGCACTGCTTCACTACAGGACTGCAAGAGCTGCAGATATGTAAAGAGGAAGAGCCTGCAGGAACAAAACCACTGTCGCTGTGTCTCCTCCGCTGCTGTTACACGAACTGATTAAGTATTACACTTAATCAGTCTGTCAGGATGCACAGGAACTGAAATCACCATGACGCCTTCCCATTTGTTTTCAAAAGCCCTAATATTAACCCTAACAAGCTAAACCAGTATACCAATTAACCTAACCGATCACTCAATTATATGTTCCCATACCCAGTCACAATACATAATGACTATTCATAAACTCCATCTTCCTTCCTAAAAAATTTGGAATTCCAGTACTTTTGGTCCCCAGTGGGGCAGGAGGATTTACTGCTTGGGGCCAGCCTGTGTCAGCTCCATATGGTCGATGCAGACTTATCAGAAGGAAGGATTTGCAGGTAGGGAAAGAGCCTCGGAAACTTTTCTCCTTCTCTTCCTACTCCAATCTCCCTGCTCGGGTCAAATTCCAAGCCATGAAACCAAACAACAAAGCAGGAATCTCCCATTATTTTGTCCTGGCTCAGGATGTTTTTTAACAGCTTCCGTAGAGGTCCTTCCATACCAGGATGCATCGTTATGCTGCCTGGACACGGTGCTAATGCCTGGCAATTCCCCTCAGATCTCAACTTTTCTTGTGGAAACAGCTACATGAGACACTGGTCATCAAAGAGCTCCAGGTTGTCGGCTCCATCACTACCTTAATTAAAAGGCCTGTAAGCTCTGAAGTGGAATTAACTTAAAATCTCCAGGGTTTGTTGCCAAAGAACAGAAGAAAGAAGCTAATTTCTTCGCTGTTTTTTAACCCAGCCCTGAGCTTCCCTCACATCAAATTTCTTAAACTCTGCTCTACTGTTTCTAAGCAGGTTTATCAGGGCTTATGACCAGCCTTAGAGAGCCCTTCTCCAGGTCATGCTGTAAACCTCAATGATGCACACTGTAGGTTATTTCATTAATTCTCCTGAGCCTCGCTGTGCCTTGTATTCACACCTAGCCCTCTTCCTCATTTCACTCGGCTAATCTGGTCCAGCCCAGGCTTGCTTTAGAATAGTTAGGAACTTGGTTTTTGAATCTTTTCTCTCTAAGAACATGCTAATGCAACATTCCCAGCAGGGGACAGTTTCTATTTAGGAAAGTCTTCAAAGTGAACAAGCAAAAATCTTGATGACGGAAATACTTGCTCAGGAGCACTCACTCTTCCCATCATTAGTCTATGAAAAATAGATGCCCACAGGAAAAACATAGGTTACTACTTATTTCTATTTTACCATTCACGAACCTCAACTGGTTCACAGCCAAAGCAATAGTAAGTACCTTTGCAGGATCTTTACCAAAATAAAAGCTTAGCAGTAGATTTTTCTCTCCTTTAATCTCTTTTGGTACATTTAAACTCCTGGTGTTTTTTGTTCTGAAAGATAAATGCTTGAGAGGTTTGCCTGAATGAACTCTGAAATTCACACCCTGGCAAATTGGACTGATTTCCTAAATCCATAATTACAACATTCCTCAGAGATATGCATTCTTTCAAAGCGAACAAGAGAAGATTAGTTTCCTGTTTCTTCCCATTTACATGACTTCTCTGTTGAGAGGAACTTTTTTTCTTTTTAAACAATCCTCTGTTTATGTGGTTCCCTTCTTGGCAGGGAGCTGGTGAACTAATCTCACCTAGAAGTATAATACAGCCAAACTATCAATTGCAAATAGCCCAAGCATCTTTGTGAGAGACAGCTGATTTGCACAGGCCTTTAGAATGCAGTATCTATCCATGGAAGCACTCAGACAGGTACTGATCGATTACAGGGTTTTTAAAATAATCTGGGATGATTATTGCATGACTGGATAGTTATACTGCTTGGCTGGATAAGAATATAAGAGTGGATCTGTACATGTGTGTGAAAATACACAACGTACAAAACTTCAGTAAAACTGGGCAAATGTAGCCCCTTTCATCTGCACATCCCCAGTCATGCAGAAACTACCACAGGACAAGACTTCTAGGTCCCCTGTCAAAGAGCTGCAAGTAAGAGTCATGTCCCACTCGCAAATAAAATATGTGCAGAGCCTTGGTGATGACATACTTGCCTCCCACTTTCAAAAAGGCACTGAATACATCCTCTCTTCCTGTGCTAACACAGGAAGCAGAAAGCTCAATGCCCCCATCCTCTTCTTTGCCTATTTCTGCTGGAGAGGCCAATGTTAGCACACTCGATATCATTCCTTTGTCTTAGACCAAAAAGAACAAGAGGATTTGTTTAAGTTCTAGAAGAGTAAGACTGGTCTCATTTTTTGTTGTAGCATACTAAGTTGATGCAGTTTGGAGTCAGGAATAGGTATCCTCGAAACTACTATATAAAACTCCTGATGTAGCTTTTTAAAGACCCTGGTTGCCTCACATGTTCCCATAAATTTTTGAATGACACTACTTCCTATATTATTCATAAAAGCAATACTTCTCCCATTTGTTTGAATTAAACATACCAACAGGGTACATCAGTTAAGTCTAACAGCTTGCTGGTGGTCTTACTCTTTAATCTAATAGTGACCTTCCAACCCACAGCCATAAGCCAATTACCCTCTTTTTTATAGCATACCAAATCTCTTTCTGATGAAGCTGTGCTTTTGAATGAAAGCACGCTAGTGACAGAAATGTTATTATACTGCTTAGAATCAAGCTAGCCATGTCTGGTTGCAGGGGTTTTGAGGTCAGAAAGCATCTCTGACACACTGAAACATTTTAAGGATTTTTCTCCCCCCCAGTCTGTTCTATTTCTTTTTTTCAATCTTTAGTACTTAATATGTGTGCAGATAAAAGCTATTTGGACATAACTTTTAAAGACTGAGGTCCCGAGCTTTCAGAAGAATTACTTTCTAGCACCTCAGTGAAGGAGAAGATGGACAACCAGCTCCCATAAGCTTCTGCTGAGTTCCCAGAGCTTTGCCCTATAGATCCTTACTTAAGTAAATGTGAGCTAATCTTCCAATGTTATTGAACAAACACATTTTCCATTGAGAAATTTGTGACTGATTTTTTCTAGGTTTTGACATTTTGATAGATGGTATGGAAAAAGTGGCAGTTCTTCTTAGCTTATTTGTACATAACGTCAAATTCCACCAGAATTCATTAGTATGTTTGTGCTTCACTACTATTTATTTATTCAGAAATGGCTGGATTATAAATAAAGCTACCATAATTATTATTAGGCACACCAGCTCTCACAGAAAACAATCCTATCTAAGCTGTGCAGGAGGTACATTGAGGTATTTACATTTAAGTGTATATATTATCCTTTGCTAGACTTTTCTTTAGATAGGAAGGTATGGAACACACAGCATGTTTGGCTTTTCCCATGTATTTCTCCCATGGCAGCTGTGTTTGTTAAATGAGAAGTTCCCATTTCTTTTAGAATAATGGTGCTAACTTCTTTAGTACAGATGCATACTTTACTGCTCTCTATCCAGAAAACAGAATGTGACTGAAGAATTACATTATGCTTTTCTGGAGACATTCACAGATGTGCCTGTTTTCTACATCAACCCTATCAGTAACCGTGCAACTTAGGTGCTCTGCAACTCTGAGGTCGTTTCAGCTATCTAAGTATATGACACCACTTACAAACTGAACTGAAAAATAGAAGGAAATCTATACTTTGCCTGCTACTTTCATTTTCCAGTTTCTTCATGCTTTAATATACCCTTAGGTGCAATATACTTTTACATCACATTGTGGCTGTATGTTCTCTCCAAAGACCTCTGACAATCATAGTAAATCTAAACAAAAAGGCATGGGGCAAAAGCAGAGAGGTTGCCGTGACTGAGACTGGAAACACTCCCACCACCACTGAGTTTCTGGTCAGTCCCTTTCCAGGAAACAAAACGCAGGAAGAGGAATGAAAGGAGCAATTGGAGCAGCATGGGGGAAGAGACACTGCCAAATCTCAACTGATATAAAGTAATTCCCTAACTCTGCCTTCACAAGAGAGATACCAGATCTTAAATCTGTCATTTGTCCAGATCTAAATGCCATCCATTTTGCAAAAGGGAAAGAGAAAGGAAAAAAAAAAACTCCGTTTTAAGTGGCAGCTGTTGGGAAGCTGCTTAAAGCAGTGGAAAAGATAAATACAATTCTTTCGCAGTTAGCTTAATAGACTAACTGCAGGCCAAATAATCAGAGGTGAGCAGCAGCTCCAGCATATTACAGACACCCGCACAGCAGTGCTGCCCAGCCCTTGTGGGACAGCTCCTCAGCTCAGGCACGCTGTGCAGCAGTGCTGGCAGAGCCATGAACATTTGTTCCAGCTGATGATGCCTCCCTGCAACTCTTGAGACCAGAAGGTACAAAACCAATCACCACTGGCTTTAACTTCCTGTTAAAAAAAAGAGGCCATAAATACTAGCAAGGGACACCACACAACGGCTGGTTAAACTAGTTTTGGTTTCTACCTTCCAGGAAAACAGCCGGTCTAGATTTAATGTTTGAGTGATGAAATCCATTATATCTTTGAATAAACAGTCCACTCAGAGTGAAAGATAATTTGACAGGCAGACTTACACTGAAAGACATGTCGTTTATTAATCACCTCCTGAATATCATTCCCATTTGCATTGCACTAGATTGCCTAATTCCCTATACATATTAAGTTACTTACACTGTAGGGACGTTGCCATACTCAAAACAATCTTGAGCCAATTTAAAAGTTTTCCTCAACACAGGACTTCTAGGGAAGGACACTAGATATTGATATTTGCACCACGACCTTTTTGACCTCTTGTTCTTATTAAAGGTACCCCAGAGCAGGATTATTGGCCAGGTGTTCTGTCCACAAAAACTTCAATAAAATAAAATAAAATAAAATTGAATTCTGCCCTTTAAATACCACTCAAAATCACTTCCTTGAGCGCAACAGCTATTACATTTTATCCCAGAGGTAGTTACATTTTAACTGGGGTCAAAATGGTCCCATACAGACACAGTGCATTAGAATCCTGGCGTCAGTCATTGAGGACGTTTGCCATTTAGATGCTTGCCATTTATTTAACTGGTTACATAAATAAGATTCCATCAACTCCTTGCTGTAGTGTAAGATAATTTACACCTATGGATGACAAATTGCCAACATTTTCAAATGTACTATATGTAAGGGAGGGCAGCTCACTTTTATGTCTACCGTTTGGTAGATCTCTGAATATTCTCTGAAGTAGCACAACATCCCTAGAATTTTAGTGTGACTTGGGTTATATATTTGCTATGAATTATGAGCAAGCATCTCACCCCTGGTCACCGAGAGAATGAGACTTATGAGCTCACAGTGTTTGATTTTCATGGTAAGAAATTTTAAAATAAATAAGTAATCTCATTTTCACAGCTGGTGAAGGAGAGGAGATTAGCTATAGCCTCTCCCAGTGCTGAACACGGGAAACAGCTGGCTGCAAAGCTCATCTGCTACATTCTCATGCAAGACCAGAGTAGGCAGGATAGCTTCAAAACAGGGGACACTTTTCTAGGTGCTGTATCCCCCTGCCCTTCTCTCAAGTCACACATGCCAAGTGAAGGGCAGATTGCTGCCAACCATTAGCTGGCAAAAGGGATGGATGGATGGAGAACCACCGCTCACAATGAATGCCCAAAAAACAAGTAATGTTGTTTCAAACTCCAGCGCTTTTTCTGAGCATTAATTTTGGAATAGTTTAGGATTTATCATCTGAGGAACTCATGGACAGTTCACCCTGTGCAAACACGAGCACAGAAACTAGCACAGGAAGCTTTCAGATCTAGCAACAAAAGGCCATTTGGCTCAAGGTCAGAAAAAGTGGCAGCACTGTATCACCACTTCACTGTTCCAGACATCTTGCAAAATAGGGAATTATCTGCTGACAGTCCTAAAAACACTAATTGACTTTAACCTTACTCAACACTGTATTCCGGTTATTGCCCCAAGAAGAAGAGTCATTTTGCTGTTCTACATCGCCCTGCTCTGCTCCATGGGAGAAGGAATTTCATAGCAAAGTCCACGCAAACACAAGTATAGTTCCTGGATCAAAATACCTTGAAATAACTTTTTAAACAATGTACCAACGGGTTAGCTCTGCTGCAGTTGAAATATTTCTTGCAAAAATACTCCAGATGTTAGAGTCACCAAGCATGCCTGTGCTTTCTGAGCTCTAACTGCTCAGAAACACCCATAACATTCCATCATTCCTCCGTACACACCTCAGCTATCCCAGCCTTTCCTTGCCAAGATATGACTGTCACCTGTGGGTGGCATCTGGGCCTCAGAGCTTCCCAAGCAGCCGGCTGCTCACATAGACAGGCACAGCTGCAATGTGGAACAGACCAGATCCGAAGGGGTGTGGGTGACTCCACGTGGGCACTTTTGCACTAATCAGCCAAGCTGAGACTGGAAGGGCACAATTGCAAGATCACTCCACAAACAGCCATGAGAACACAGCGTGCTAAAAGAGGTGCAGCAAAGCACCTGACCCTCCCTTTCCTTTTTAAATCAGGAAACTTCAGGTAACCAGAACATAGCTGGCTGGCGCAACTCAGAAGGGAGTGCTCCCCAGCAGGTCCCATGTTGTACTGCCAACCTCACGTGAGTATCTCCGGTGCTGTCTGACATCTAAAGCAGTCAGATGCGACATTTGCTATCAGGATTGCTTCTCTACTATGCTTCCTATGCATGTTACTGATCTGTGTGTGCTTGCTTTTTAAAAGCTTGGCAGATGATTGAAAAATGCCTTCCATGCTTTTTAGTCTCAAAATGATAATTTCCTGCAGAATTTCCAGGTAAGCATCAACATTCAAAAAGCCCCTTGTGCTGCTGGCCAAGTGCTCTCTGCAGCCACTGGCAGGAAGATGTTGACTGTTCTGTGGTTGCTGTACCCAATTCTACTATCTTTATGCTAATTAAGACTATGAAAAACATTAAGTATGCAAAAATGGAAGCAGTGAGTACATAGCAAAGCAGACAGCTGGCTCATGCCCTGCCTGTTTTTCCCCTGCATATCTACCATCAATATCCTACACACCTTCTCCTCTGCTTGTGAAGACAGGCACTCTCTCCCCTGCGTGTTTCCATGCAGCTCACAGAATCAGTTAGGCAAGCTAATGAATAGCAACACAGCTGGCACTGTGCAGGAAGAGTGCTCTTCCCCTCCTGCCCCCGAGGCACCTATGCTTGGAGGAGAGGCACAAATGTAGCTCTCCTTCTGGGCTAGACAGGCTTGCCAACAGGCAGTTGATGAGGGCACTTTCCCTAGGGTATGAGGACGTTTTGATCCCTTTGCTTTCCCTCCAGCCTCCTCTGCCTGCCCGCAGCTGCCATTGCTGCCTGCTCAGCCACAGCCTGGCCAGCAGATGTGCAGCACGGGAGCTGGCAAGGAGGAGGGGGCAAAAACAGTTTGCTACAGGGCTGAAAACAGGTTCTGTTGGCCCCACAATTAACTACAGAGCTTCTGCCTTTTGTAGGAGCAATCAGAATCACAGTTTCGCTTGTCCTACTGGGCAGGAACAGGAAATTTCTGTACTTGTACTCCTCTGGGAAACCAAAAAGAAATACTAACCCAGAAATATCTATTGTCCACTACACTGAATGTGATGTGACCAGCACCACTGAACAAGGAGGGACTGGACTTTGACCACGCTCTTAATACCTACATAATTTAAGGTTTTGTTTGTTTGTTTGTTATGGATGCAGCACAGAATTAAACAAAAATGAGTTTTAAACCCATGTAAGCTTTCACCCTCTTTTGACTTAAAATTGAAGTATTTATCGAAAAGTACTGATTGAGAGCTTGTTCAGTCTTTCAGGAGTTTTGGTTCCCATTCCCCCAGGTGATCAGAGGTCACACTGCATCCCACCCTTTGCTTCCTACTCAGTGCAATGCATCTTTAACGCTGTGTCGCCAGGCAGAGTTTAGGAGATAGAAACTCTCTGTGAGGCTGAACCAGAATATGAATGGGACATACAACACAAACACTCTCTCCAGTTCTGCAAGGTGCCACCTAATAGATACATATATTTTTTTTGGTCAAACGTGACAGGTCATAGGTGAAAATTGGAACGAGAAGCCAAATCTTTCCCTCATGTAAAGCCCAGTCTTTATCTTTTTACCAAAAAAAGATAAAGTCAGCTTTGTTTTTTGCACTGAAAAGCAACACATGCCCAGAGATTCCTCCTTTGTAACTTTTCTTTTGTTCAGTGCAGCCATGCTGCTAGCAGTGTGAAGCAGAAGCCTATCTGAACATATGATTAGTTTGTTTTCCTCCAGATGCATGGGTACAGATTCTGATTGCTTTAATGTGGTGCCAAAGACAGTAATCTCTGACAGCAATAAGAGTCAGGGTTGATAGCAGGCAAGTTTAAGCACTACCTGTGTGATAATTACATAGCTATCAAAACTGAATAAGCTGGAAGCAATCAGGAAAATATGAAGTTTGCAATAGTTTGAAAAAGCAAAGATAACCTCCTGCCATAGTCCATCACCCAGTTGAGCTCTGTGTAGTTCACAAGGGAGCTTTCTTACTAGGCACCAAACTTTTCTGAGAGTATCTATTCCCAAGCCTCATGTCTCCACAAGTGACTGACATGATCTGCAATTGTGTGTTAATTAGGAGTTTTTTCCCACTGTCTACCGCAGCGCTAGCAGAAACCCCTTCACTGCATACACCAAAGTACAGCCACTTGTGACAGAGATGTCTGTTACACCATTGTGGCCAATTCCATCTCAGGTCTTGATCCTGCAAGATACCTGCACTTGTGCTGGCCTCGAAGCCTGTGATAATCAAAGGGAACCCACAAAAAAGCTTGAAAGTTCCTACAGTGGATAAGATCACTGAGATCGAGAGGCAAGGCCCCTTCTTTTTTCACAAAGTCTGGCCTTCCGCATGGGTACAATAAACTAAACATAGAAGCTGCATATTCAACACTGAATATGCTCAGTAGATTTAAGAGTTACCATGAAGGGATGATGGACATCTTATCAACCACCTCTGTCTTAAAAAAACGTCTTCATGCTTTTGCACTGTCCTTTTTCCTTCTACACCTCATGGAAGAGAGAAGAAACATCTCATGCTTAAAATGCAGCCATATCTAGTGTGCACGGATACTGCATAAGATCTCAAGATCTCATCATTAGCGATTGGACTATCTTGTCACCACTCAGAGGCCCACACTGATCAAATGGGTTTTCATGGGCAGAATTTGCTGACAGTCAGAAATCCTTAATGGCTGCAGAATTCAAACTAAGGGAGTTATAGAAAAGGAGCCAACACTCACCATAAAGTTGCAATTCCACGGGAATGTTATGGGCATATAAATTGTCACTAATGGCACGTCACCATGGAATTTCTTAACAATTCACTGTCACATATGTATTTATTGTAGTATCAGGCTGAAACACAGTTGCCTGAACTCTGCTGTTTATACACCAAGAAAAAAAATACTGCTCCTTTCTTCCTGTGTCATTAAAACTATTCATGTCCTACAGTACAAGTTGTAGAAGTCATGGTATCTAACAGTCACATAATAAACCTGTTGAAAATTATCAGCGGAGCATGTAGGGGAAATCTAACATTTGTCCAGTTTTATTCATACAACTTGTTAGCTGCCTGAAGAAAATTTCATTTTTTCCTCCTTGTAATTAAGCAATCTCAATACTTGTAGGGTTTACTTACAAACCAGTGCATGGAAGTACAAGAATGTACTTGATAACCTCATCTAAATGTTAGAGCTAAACTAGAGCATTTTTAAAGACATAACAGGAATTCAAAAACATTTTTTCTTTCTTGCTCTTTCCTGTACAGACTATTTTGCTATATGAGTACAAAATTATGAGGAAGTGCAAAATTGTAATTGCTGGACTCCAATATCCAGTTGTATATTTTGAACATTCTAAAAATAATTTCCATAGCAAATAAAACCTGAGAAAATGGGAAAAGAAAATCCATACTCACCTGAACGTGATCTGTCCAATTCTCCTGAGTCATGGTTTTCTGAAAAGACAAATTACTTGTCAGCCACCTTAGATAAGGAAGAATGTTACATATAACAAGCTGAAAAAGTTCTTAGACACTTGCATCAACTGTGATTGAGGAATGCATACTGGAATGCTCTGGAAACCTGTGATTCTCCTATGTCACCAACCAGGGAGGGCATGGCAGAGAAACACAGCTTAGATCAAGTAATTTGGACTTGTTTAGGCTACAGCACACAAGACAAAAATTCATATGTAATCAAAGTACACAGGCAACACAGATCCTCACCTAGATCCCCCAAACACTCCTTGTTACCTGGAGCTGGGACTCATTCGCAAAAAAAACTAATAAAAATCACATTAACAAGATTCTGCAATGTGCAGCAGAATTTCTGAAGGCCTCAAAGCTTGAGTAGTGCTTTTGCAATGAAAGAGACATTGCTAAGCAAAGCTGAAATAGGCCATGCTCTGGTGGAACATGTGGATCGCTGCTGTTGCCTCCACCTCAGGAGACTTGCAATGTGTCTGCAGACTGTTCACCACAGCAGCTAGCCCAACAGAGAGCTATCCCCATAGACTCCAGTAAGGAAATGATCTCAGGGATTATCCGCAAGGCTCTAGAATATATAAAGACAAACTCTTCTCCACAGCCAAGTCATGAAAAATCCTCTGGAATCATGAGGCCTGGGAAAGGAAACTGATAAGTTAATATTCTGATTCAAATGCATTTCAGAGCCAACCTTGGGAGAAACTTGGGATGGGACCTACTCTCCACTCTGCCAAGAATGCAAGCTGCAAGAGACCGATCAGCCTTCCAGGCCAGAGTCTCACCCCCCACTTCTGGAAGAGGTAACAGTGACTACCAGTGCCACTTTTATGGAAAGGTACAGAAGCAAACAGGGAGTAAAAGAGCCTCAGAGAAAACATCTCAGAGATATACAAGCATGTAATCTAAATACTACTGAGATAAAGTAGCCATTTGACCAGGCCTCATACACAGCTGAGAATGGTAAACACAGAACACCAAAGAGCTCTCAGAAGAAGGGATGGTGTCCAGTAACAGCTGCCAAATGTACCTTAATGGAATTAACTGGCCAGCTTGGATACTTTAAACCATGCATAAACTCCAAAACAAAGGAAATGGAAGGCCAGGGAGAGCAGAACATGAGATAAAGAATTCATTTCACTCCACTAAATAAATACACCTGGAGCAATGCTTTCTTCTCTCTCACTGTGAAAGCACCCTAAAATGATGCCATCCAACATTAAAGCCTTGAGCTGAAGGACACTGAAACACTCAAGCCTCCCCAGGTCTTGTGTCAATGGATCTGGAAGGCTGGAAAGGCAGATCAGAGCCCTCACTGGTGGATCAGGAGGTCCTGAAAGCAGAACTGCCAGTGCCAGAATGGTGTCATCAGATCACTACCACTCAACCCCATCTTTGCATCCAAAGTAAACATCAAACAAATCCTCTTTTGAACAAAAGAACAGGAACTGTTGAAGGAGGTATCTCATTTCCTGAAAACTGAATCTCTGAAGACTGGATTAATAGCACCATATATAGGGACACCTGAACAACCTGCTGGGCTTCTGAAATCTTTGTTTAAAAGCTTCTTGTATCTACAGGGAGTAAGCTCTCTATGAACTGCAGATGAAATACTGCTCCATTAAAATGTTTGGCAAATACATCTTGGTAATTCAAAATTCATGAAATGAGAACATTTCTCTGTGCTGTTCAGTACCCTGTGGTCCCTCTCTTTCACAGCCCAATTAATATACCTGGATACAACACCTGCAAGCAAGCTGTTTTTTTCAGAAGAGGAAGAACAAAAACTTATTCTCAGCTGGAACTATCTGTCTTCAGGCACAGGATGACGCTGAATGCCAGACAATCAAGAAAAGCACCAACTGCCTTGTTAACAAGAAGAGAAATGTGCTTCCCACTGCAGTGTGCTCAAGAACATCCAAAGGGCATTGACTTGGCTCAGTACATTCATGAGAGGGGAGGAGAAAGCATTGTCAAGTAATTCAGCAATGAACTGCCAAGTCAAACTCCAAGCTGCCTCCTAGAAACCTGCTCCACAGAAAAAAATAACGGCATCTTCCTATTTCCACAAGCCCTCAGTGTCAGGACAAGCACTACTGTATTTGGAAAGAAGACTAAGAAATTGGACAAAAATAAAGTTAGTTCAGAGATTTGCTTAGGAGCTGAAAGTACTCCCATTTTGCTCATCAGTAACAGGGCTGTTGGCACACAAAGCGTCTGTGGCAGGTTGTGGCATAACTATCACAGCCAGGCCACCAATACCAAGTCAAAGTAGTGGCTACAAACAGCCCAGCAATGCAGAGTGCTTAAATAACTCAGATCTTAAAAATAATAATAGTGATAATAGTAATAAAAAAAAAAAATCTCTATCCGATATGCTCCCTATTTATTTGAGATGACTGAAACTGGACACATGGAGATTCCACCCTGACCTATGTATATCCCAGTGTACATGTCCCAGATAGCTGCTAAAGATGCTGAAGTGGAAAAGCATCCAGCTCTGTGCAACTGTAACACCCAGTCATTAGAATACGAATGGACACACAAATTATTCAGTCACAGAAAGTACAGATCCAGTGGTGTACCCAATATATAGAGAGCTTGTTTATGTAAATCAATATATCTCTATTATATCAGTTATTCGAAATGCAAAAATAAATAAGAAAACTCATTCACACCCATGCCACATAATAAAGAAACGTACCTCAACAAACCTCTTGTAAAAGAGATAATTCAGAGTTCTTAAGTGCCGCTGATTTATGACATTAGGGCAGAGAGCTAAAAGAAGGAAAATGACATTTAAGTATACAACATAGCTGAACTTCCGTTAAATTTTACTGTCTAGACATTACATTTTTCCTTCCCCAAGTTTGAACTCAGTAAATGGAAGGCAGGATGCCATCAAACTTAGAACAATGAGGGACAGACACACACATTGTCAGCTTATCTAAACTATAAACTGTTATTTACACTTTCAACCACGATTACCAATGCTAATCCTTGGCTACTGATATCTCTGGTTCTACCACCCCTGAATTATAAAATCCACTTGCTGGTTCAATATCCTTCAGTCAATGACTTCACACCTTTAATTACATTGCATCCTCATACACCCTCGGTCTCTAAAGGCTGCAATAATTTTGATTTAAATGGAAGTTGTGCTGTTAGTCCTTTGAAGTAGTTTTGAACATGTTACTCAGGATTTACACTTGTGCCTATGGTTTATCCAATAAAATATATATCCATGAAAGAGACTCCATATCCATACAAAAAGGGAGGTGACAATTGTTTTGCTGAGCTAGCATGCAACAGTTTTTATTTTTATTCCTGCCATCTTCATTAGATATGCCTTATTACAACTGCAGAAAACAAGATCTTTACATAGCACCTTGTTTTGAAATCCAATGCAACAAGAGATAAATGTAGAAGATAAAATAGATTAAATAGGATTAGCATATGTATCTGTCAGTTCTTGCAAAATGCTGGTATGCATGCACATGGAAAGATGTAACCAAAGCCTTCATTGGAGTTTCAGTGGCTAAAACCATCTTGCTGGTGGCCAGAAAAAGCAGGATCAACATTCAGAAACAGTAACAGAAAACAGTAAAGTGAAAATTCCCTGCAGCCTCTCTTGCATTCAGCAGACACCAGGAGAAACCAGTGCTACTGATTCAGAGGGCCTCAGAGCACAGGACTCTCCTTGTCTCATGTGGCATGCCCAGAGGACTGCAAATGGAGAGAATGAGGAAAGATCAAATGAAGAAAGATCCTTGAATATCAGACTCTGGAATCAGAATTAAAGTGCCAAGACAGAGAAACACAGATACTCTGGAATATTTTAAAAGAAACTAGTGACATTTTCTATTCTGATGGAGAATGAAACTGAATTTGAATCCATTTTCTGTATTTTATTATAAACAACAGAGAGCAACTTGAAAACATGAGGATGAACGCTAACTTGGTAAGACAGACAATGAATTGAAGAGTTCAAAGGAAGAACAGCAAAATAAAAACAAAATGGACTTCAATAAACTCAGAGAACTGGAAATAATTTATAATGTGGAAATAGTTTATAAGGGGAAAAGAAGGTAAGAAGAGCTGGCAATGATAAAACTGGAAGTGAACTAAGAAACTAACTTTGGTAAATATGAAGCTTTTATTGACCGCAGATACAATAAGAAAATACACAGAAAGTGGAACTGAATTAGACACATACAAAAGAAGAACACAAACACAAAAAGTCAGAAAACCCGAAGTTAACTATGAGATACATCTATTAAAAGCCACAAAGGCAGGAAAAAAATCATTCTGAAAATATTTTTGTAGAAAGAGGAAGACCGGGGAAAGTGCTACTTAGTCACTTGATAGAAAAGGAAAACTGGTGAATTAGGGGACGAAGAATGAAAATGATTACAATACTTGCTTTTCTTCACTTTTCATTAGAGAAGGTCCAACTAGAGGTGCTAACTGAAAAAGAGCAACAAATGGATTATATTTGAGGTTAGAGAAGGAACAATCAGGTTAGCATGTGCGCTCAGCTCAGATGCAGTATATGCTTCCAAATCATAGGCCTCATGTAACCCATCCATGATGGTGTAAGGGTCACCTTTGAGAAGATGTGAAGCACAGGGAAGAAAGTTGAAAAAAGTACAAACAACCACAGTACTATAAAAGTACTATACAACTGTAAGTACAAATAACTACTACAAAAAAGTACAAACCACTAGAGTACTATAATTTCCAAATATAGTACAACTGTATTTGGAAAAGTAAAAATATTTTCTAGACATATGCTGTAACAAACATATTATCTGTGAGCACCTAGAAAATGCGATTTGTTACAGATTTTGCACTGTCCAAAAAAACCCAAACCCACAAACAATGTCATGTCAGTCCTTCTGATACTCTTCTGTGACTCAATAAGCTGTGTCCTAGATAAAGATGAAGCAGCAGTTGTTGCTCATCTTTATTACAGTAATGTTTTCAATACAGTCAAATGCAACATTCTGAGGGCTTTCAAGACCTCCACATTCACAGTAGATAAAGCTGGAACTTAATTTATAGCAACAGAAACTCCAGTTAACATTTTGGAGGAAAAAAAAATCTAACAGTAAGGCTAAAGAAGAACTATCATAGGTTGCATAGGAGGTTGTAAACTTTCTATCTTGGAGGTCTTTAACAATACGTTACACATCTTATATAGAAATAACAGAAGGAAAGCTCCTTTGGCTTTGGGGCAGGAAGGGAGAAACAGGTGGCCTGCAGAATCTTTGCCAAATCTTTTCACTGCAGTTTCATGACTATCTGTGCTTTACACTTGCAGAAATCAAAGCACCTCAGAGAAGAGCAACTTACCCAAGATCACACAACTCATTAAGATTGGGCAGGAATCTGAACTCAAGTCTCCTGAGTGAAAACCAGTGTTTTGTTTGCAGAACCAAAAGATAACAACCTAAGTTTTTCAGAACAGAAACCATCGTTCTATTCAGTGTCTGTATTGTGGAGGGCTTGGGAATCATGACTGGGTTGTGGGGCACCAATGGAATACAAACAGTATAATACAGGGAAAGCAACTCTTGGCCATGTGTTAATTCTTAACCTGGCAGCTCCACCACAATAGTGCTGCACCTGAACTACAGTTCACATCTGGAACTAACTCTGAAGCAAAAATTCCATTCTGCTGCCAGCCATTAGCAGAGAATTAGTGACTATTAACAACAGAGAGGAAGTAAAAATGAAATCCATTTGTCACACAGAGAACGAAACCATTAATACACACCTATTCCACTCATGTAACAGCAGTAATGTGTCTTCTGGGGACATGGTGCAATACATTTTTAGGTGTGGTGTGTGGCTGTTGCTCCCAGGTCACAAATGACTCCTCCTGAGCTGGGATGGAGACCTGATCCTCTTGTTATACTGAGATCCTGACTTCCATTCACAGTGAGATTTCTTTACCCTGCCCTGGCAGAACAGAAGGTCCCACACAAAGCACACTTTGTTTTGGGACAAAGTAAAGCAGCCTTGGTTTAATAAAATCAGAGTACCTGAAATGTTAGAGGCTTTTGCCCTGATATTGCTAAGGACTGCTGGGGAATCTGATGAGGAGTGAACAGTGCATTAATCTCAGTATACTATGATGAGGTTATTCCCTAAGTGCAAATTACTGGAGGGTAGGGCAGGCCTCAAGAAAACCTCTTTTTGTTGTAGCCTCAAAGATAAATTGTCTCTCATAATATGCTCTGTGCCACTACGATCAAGGAAAGTGGTCCTTAGAAGAGAAAGTGAAACAGCAGAAGCTCCAGACTGGCCCCAAACTGTTGAGGTACCTGCTAGCTTTGCTGTTTGGAGCATTGGCTGACTCTGAAGGAAGAACAGTGAGCATAGCAAATAGGTTTCAATCTATGCCTAAAGGAAAAAATGCTCTAGTGTAGTCTTTACACACATCTGCATATGACAAATTCAGGCTTAGAACTACAAGGGTGGTATGACTTTTCCAATAGAAAGCTTGGAGCTGCTGGACAGCTTGTCTTGTCACAAGCAGATCATCTTCTACTACTTGTATTTCAGCAGGGAATGATGCTTTTGAGAAGGTAAGGGCCAAGAATGGACCCTTGGATGTTCACTCCTCTTCTCCTTTAACAGCTTGACTCCACAGCCACTTCAACCTCAGGAGCAGAAGGCTCCTACTTTCTAATGTCTAAGCCTAGAGGTGTTCCTTAGTCACACTGTTATACAGAAACGTGCTGGCGTGTAACTCAAGAGCTAAATAAAAAACTTTGAAGGGACATCACCATGGAATGGGGAGGGGAGGGAAGGGGGGGGCAACAACCCTTGTAAAGCATATGGAAGGGAAAGGAATAATCTTCTGCTCTTACAAAGGACAAGGTAAAAACATTTGAACTATCCTCCTTCCAAAGGCTTTCTTGTAGAGTTTTAACAGTCATTCCTCTATCTGGCACAGCATCTTTTAAAAGTGCTTAGTGCAGTGAACCCATGGGTCCCTGAGGGGCTCTCCCTGGTGACTGCTGACACCCTGCTTTCAGCTCTGGCAGACCTGGAGAAACCTGGGGACAGTTGTGCCTTACCTGAGCAAATGCAACGACTGCTGAGCAGCCCTCGTCTGCCCTCTGCTGCCCCAACACTATCAGAGTGATAACACTATCACACAAGACAGCTTTGGGGCTTCATTTAGAAAATTCACACTGAATCTAAAATAAATGTTAAACCAAGAGGAAAAACCTGGTGACCAAATGAAGAACAACATTTCTTTAGGTTTATACTAAAAACACTTTCTAAAGACTATAGTAAGAACACATTCATAGCATTCAGGAATTAAGGTGCTTAAGCAACTTATTATGCTGCTATAAAACAACTTTTAATTGTACATTCAATTACCCTCTCTTTTCCATCAACACCACTAATATCTGCTTTATTGTGCCATGAGTACTAAGGCCCAGGAAATAAAGACAGTTGTACTTCATGGTCTTGAGACTTGAGGGTCTATTCCCTCACCTCTGAGAACTGTTTTGACTAAAAGTTTTATTTGTAAATTTATGTTGATCTCACAAGGTCTCCAACGAGTATTATGTAATTAGACTGCACTAGGTACAAGGCTTGTTAAACCAGTGCATAAACTGACCCATGTGTTAGAAAAGACTATAAAACTATTTCCTCAATCATTGCCATTTCTGCCCAACCTCTTACTTCCCCAGTAAAGCTAATTATATGAAATCCATGCATAGTTTATTGGGACACCTCTGGGACTCAAAAGAAAATCTTCCACTGCTTTGTGTGTTAGCAGGAATGCTAACATTCTCTTGTCAGAAAAAGAAACAGTGGACTAATCTAAGATGATGGCTTTTTTTTTCTGAGGCTCCAGACCTTTTGTTTTTATTGGGCCACTTTTTATCTGGCTCTGAAATTTAAGACTGGCTGTTCCAAGTGTTTCAAACTTAGATGTTGATCAACACACACCTAAGTTCTGCTTAGGAGTCAGCGAAACTTTCTAAGTGGACAACAGTGAGCTCTTGGGTAGCAAAATATGAAAGTAGATTTGGAACTACAATAACTAAGTCACGTATAAGCTTGCCTTCTCATACCAAGAAACCCTCTCCTCCTCCAGCCTTTCTC
Organism: Anas platyrhynchos; assembly: GCF_047663525.1. NCBI lineage: Eukaryota > Metazoa > Chordata > Aves > Anseriformes > Anatidae > Anas > Anas platyrhynchos. The sequence goes on from NC_092604.1 coordinate 3,442,288, forward strand.
ACCAAAAGCCACTTCCCTCTGCTGCTGCTGCTCTCAGCCTCTTACAGTGAGTAGGAGTCATGAGAGAAAAGGAGACAGAAAGCAGCAGAAGACTGCGGCATCAAGCAAGCCTGCAACCAGGTTAGGTAACAAGAAGTGTGAGTTTCACCCTGCTGCTATAATTTGGTGGAACTGCTCAGAACAAGAACAATTGGTTTTTTAAATCTGTACATTTTACCTAGTCTGCTTCCTTTTTGAACTCTCTTTCATCACTGTTAGATTTACTTCCACTAAAGAAAAGAGAGGAAAAAGGAGGGGAGAAGGGAAAACTGCCACCATTTTCCAATTCAGTTCAACACAAACCAGCACTAAGGCAGAAATTCCTCTGCAGGGATTAAAAGCTTTCAAAGCATTTCAGAGGAGACTGAGGCCAACCTTTTAGTAAAGTGCTGCTTTGAATTACATGTGATATTAGGTAAAAAAATGAACATCTACTTTCATATATGTCTATGAGTGAGAATCAGCCAACCTTGGCTTTAGCTGGCCCAGCTCTGGCATGTTTTCTAAATTGGTAGCACACATCCCATTTCCCGTGAATAGACGGGTCAGTCTTCTCTAGCACCTGACTTATCTTACATTGTAGGCATTGAATTTGGCATAGGATAAAACACCCTCTGGAAGCGTTGCGAGGAATAGGAGAGACTCTTGTTCTGTGTATCTCAAGGGAGCTCCTCACCCATGAACCTACTGTGGAGGTCAAGTGACAGTTTGGCATTATTACTGGCAGCAACTATATCTGAGACACCTATATCACCACCTATGCCCCATATCTGAGGCAACTATATCACCACCAAGCTAAGACACGCTGGTACATACTCTTCTTTCTCATTCGGCTAGATTTTTTGTAAAACTTTCTCAGGATTTTGCATGTGAACAAAATTTCACATGCATTTCATGTTTACAGGTAACACCATACCCTTGGTGAATCTTTCAAAAAGAAAGGGGAAAAACCCGATGTTTTTACAGATCATAAAGGACAATACAGCCTACTGAATGACCAGTCTTACAAAGGAGAAAAAATTACTGAAGACTAGTAAACTCCAGGGAAAGATTTAGATGTTAAATAAATTATCCCCTTGTGCCTCAGATTTCACACCAATGTGCTAAGTTTAATTTTATTTACTTATCCTCCAATGGAGGTCTGCAAGGATTTTCTTATTAACTTTTGAACAGCAGGTTGAAGATGTGAAGATTAATATGCAATATAGTGTTGCTACCAGGCATAATAAGCCCATAATTTGTGGTTAGAAAACACTTTTCAGTCAAAGAAAAGAGAATTGTGTATCTCCTGCTGATGATGGAAAGCTTTGTAGGGTGAAACCTTATGGCGCATTTAAAGGTTTCCAAAATAAGGTCCCAAAGAGAACTGAAAAGGTCAAGTCTCCACTAACAACAAAAGAAAAACAAAGATTTTGTTAGACAACTGATAGTGAAGCAATGATGTGAAATGTGTTACTTCTCTCAGAAGACTGGAAGAGTCTTAAAAATCCTTGCTGCCAACCCTATTTTACAGAAAGAATACAAAGGGCTGTAAGGCTCCTGCTTCCCGAGGGTTATCACTTCAGTACTGACAGACTCGCAACTCAAGAAAACAGATCTGCAGATGAGTAATGACTTGCTTCTTATGTGAGCGGAATGGAGTCATAACTCAAAGCTGACCATCATGTGTTTACGTAGAGCCATTCTGAGGTCAAGATTTATTTCACATCATGGAAGAAGCAGTCTATTAGTCACAAGCACTTCATTCTATGACAGCACAAAGTGGTAATTCCCATAACTTACCAACTTTGTTTTTGAATACCATTAATTAAACTCTGAAACTCCCCATGATAAATTACAGCAGAGATTCCTTACTGAACATGGAAGAAGATAAATTGACTTCGTCTGTTTTTTATTGGTGAGGTAACTCCAGAAGATGTTGCAATATCACATACCTGGATCTACATTAAATCGGTCTAGGAGCCTGAAGACCAGCTTGCTTAGCATTTTGCGGTTCAATTTGTCTGGTTTGTACCTGGACAGACCTTGATATTGTCTGTAAGCAAACAAAGTAAGAAAAAAAAGCACAAACACAACACCTAAGGTTTTGCAAATGGTAGATATTTAACAGCAGATATATCAGGGTTAGGTAGGTATTGGTAAGAATGGTAAGAAAAGTCTCCCATCTTTCCTGAGATTAAAAAAAAAAAAAAAAAAAAAAAGCCAACAATACAACCACACACATTTCCCAGTCAAAGACTGTAGCAAGACCAGAGACTTATTTTGAAGAAAGAGAAAGCCAGGAATTCCTTCATCTTCTTTCAGAACTAAGACTGCAACCATTGCATCTATATTGTGACTTTTACTGTACTGTTGACTTTGTGACTGACAGGAGCTATTCTACTGAGAGGTGATTTATAAATTAAAACACACACAACTATTTCACGAGAACAAGAAGGTTAACCACTTGCTTCTCTTGTTTTTCTGCCACTTCATCACAGTATTATCTTCCTGCCAAACCTGTACAACCGATACTGAAACTCAGCCTTGTCTGTAGCAAAGCACGAGAGTCTGATTAGTACAACCTCCTGGAGAGAGCTTTGATATTGTTATATTGCTAAGATCTACTACTTAGTTTTCATTTTGTACTCCTCTCTCCTGTCAGGAGCTAAGCATCTGTCAATAGGAAGGATACCTCTGTCTTACTGGCTAGTGCATTTGAAAAGACTCCGGCACAGACGCCAGAAATTTCCCCATTGTCAGCTGAAAAATAAATATATTGCACTCCATTATGCTTAGAAAATGATCTTAGATAGACAACCAAAGAACATAGTGTCCTCTGGCAGCCAGTTAGCCCCAGCTGTTTAAAAATTCAACAGACATTTCTACCTTGCAATGTCTCTGATATTAAAACCAGGTTCACACCAGGTGTCCAGGATCTGTACGAGCTTGCACTGGAGCTCAGGATACTCTCCGACATAATCTTCCATCAAGTTAATTTTATCTTGAAACAGTAGTGGCATACACATCTAGGAAATGAAATAACATTTAGTGCAAATGACACAGTTATGCCATGCCTTTGATCACCATGTTCAGCAGTCTGACTGCTGCAGCAAGCAGGAGACTTGGAAGGGTTCCACAGCACTGCAGCTCAGGTGCAGGAAATGGGACTGAAACCTGGCAGAGGGCTGTCTCATCCCCTACTGCTCAGACATGGTGAGCAAGTCACAAAACCCTTGCTTAATAAACTAGTGTTGTCTAAAAGATGGATATGGCATTTCCAACATAAAACATTAGCTGAAGTGGCAAAGCCTGAAAGTAGCAAAACCAACAAAATTTATCATAATGATAACCATTTGTCAAGAACACGGGTAGATTTTTTGATTGCAGTAGTTGTAGCTAGAAAAATAGTCTAATAAGCTTTAATGTGGTCTAACAAAATATAGTTTGTCACTTCTCCAGATGTGAAGTCACTTTAGCAATGCAGCAGTGACTTCTTGCAAACAAGATAAAGCCTCAAGTGAAACATATCATTTGGAGGTCCTTCATGGATGTGCTGCATAACAAAAGGTGGATCTGAAGACAGAGAGGCCTGCAGAGGAAATGACTCACCTTCTCCACATCTTGATCTGGCTGTAATTTTAGCTTAATACTCAGTATGGCTGCCTAGAGAGAAAAAAAAAAAAAAAGTGTATTTAGGAAAAGAAAACACAGTGGATAAACAGGTGTTATTCCAAAGTTAAGTATATATGCTACTATAGAAAGTTTTAATGTGATAATTATTTCTGTTATTTTTTCAAGTATAAACATTGACCACATACAGTCCACTTAGAAATGTACAAGAACAGTCCTGGCAGCGTTGCATATTGTGAGCAGCAGTAGCATACCCTGGTATAAAAACTAAAGATCAGGTTGTCTGGCAGAAAGAGAGAAAGTAAAGTGCTTGGACAAACTTAGCTATAAAGGATATCTTCTAGTGATATAATTGTAAAAAATCCTGACCCATTATACCCTTCTGAATTAATTGAATATACATCTTGCAGTGCCTTTTAACTTTTGTAAAATAGTTTTATTTTGTGAAAACTACTCATATTTGAAAGAATCTCAAATCAAGAGGTCTTAGCTTGTATAATTTCTGCCTAGCTCCAGATCCCTGAATGTTCATCACTTGGAGCACTGAGTTCAGCTCTGGGGCCCCCAGCACAAGAAGGACATGGAAGTATTAGAACTAGTCTGGAAGAGACCACGAGGATGATCAAGGGGCTGGAGCACCTCTCTTATGGAGACAGGCTGAGGGAGTTGGGGTTGTTCAGCCTGCAGAAGGCTTCAGGCTGACCTTACAGGAGCCTGCCAGTGCCTAAAGGGGGTTACAGGAAAGCTTGGGAGGGACTCTTTGTCAGGGAGTGCAGTGACTAGACAGGGGGAATGGCTTTAAATTAAAAGAGGGTAGGTTTAGATTAGATATGAGGAAGAAATTCTTTACCATGAGGGCGGTGAGGCCCTGGCCTAGGCTGCCCAGAGAAGCTGTGGGTGCCCCATCCCTGGCAGTGCCCAAGGCCAAGCTGGATGGGGCCGGGGGCAGCCTGGGCTGGGGACAGGGGACCGTGCCCATGGCAAGGGTTGGAATTGAATGGGCTTCAAAGTCCTTTCCAACTCAAACCATTCTGTGATTCTATGATCACAAACAGAAAGACAGTAAGAACTATATTTAGTCCATTTGTGGTATCTACAAATCTTTGATAACAAAGACCTGCCACATTCACAACTTAACCCCCAAACATTATCTTTTGCAGATGAGGAAACAAAGCTGTAGTGAACTGCAGTAAGTCAGGCTGTGAGAAGAACTGGCTCAGCCACTGTCTATCCTGTCTCAGCTTGGTGACTACAGAAATATGAAATTATAGACAATTATTTGCCTCAGAACTGGAAGAGAGTCAATATCATGCCTGTCTTCAAAAAGGGCAAGAAGGAGGTCTCAGGCAACTACAGGCCAATCATCCTCATCTCCATCTTTGGAAAGGTGATGGAACAGTTCATCCTGGAGGTCATCTCCCAAGCATGTGGAGGATAAGAAGGTAATCAGGAATAGTCAGCATGGATTCACCAAGGGGAAGTCATGTTTGACTAATCTGCTATTCTTCTGTGATCAGATAACTGGCTGGGTAGACGAGAGGAGAGTGGTGGATGTGGTCTACCTTGACTTCAGCAAGGTTTTTGACACTGTTTCCCATAACATCCTCATAAACAAGCTCAGGAAGTGTGGCCTAGATGAGTGGACAGTGAGGTGGATTGGCAATTGGCTGGACAACAGAGAGAGTTGTGCTTAGTGGTGCAGAATCTAGTTAGAGGCCTATCGCTAAAGGTGTCCCCCAGGGGTCAGTACTGGGTCCAGTCTTGTTCAGTTTATTCATCAATGACCTGGATGAAGGAACAGAGTGCACCCTCAGCAAGTTTGCTGACAACTCAAAGCTCAGAGGAGTGGCTGATACCCCAGAGGGCTATGCTGTCTTTCAGAGGGACCTCGACAGGCTGGAGGGTTGGGACAAGAGGAACCTTATGAAGTTCAACAAAGGCAAATGCAGGGTCCTGCACCTAGGGAGGAATAACCTCAAGTACCAGTACAGGTTGGGGGCTGACCTGCTGGAAAGCCCTCTGAGGGGTAGGACCTGGGAGTTCTGCTGGGCAGCAGGTTAACCGTGAGCCAGCAATGTGCCCTTGTGTCCAAGAAGGACAATGGTATCCCACGGTGCATTCAGAAATAGTGCCAGCAGGTCAAGTAGGTGATCCTGCCCCTCTACTCAGCCCTGGTGAGGCCACACCTGGAGTACTGTGCCCTGTTCTGGGCTCCCCAGTACCAGAGGGACATGGACCTATTGGAGCGAGTGCAGAGGAGGGCTATAGAGACAATTAGAGGACTGGAGCACCTGTTGCATAAGGACAGGCTGAGAGAGCTGGGCCTGTTTAGCCTGGAGAAGAGGAGACTGAGGGGAGACCTCAATAGTGTATATAAATTTCTGAGGGGAGGGTGTTGAGAGGATGGAGCTGGTCTCTCATCAGTTGTGCCCAGCAACAGGATGAGAGGCAACAGGCAAAAACTGAAGCACAAGAGGTTGTGGCTCAATATGAGAGGCACTTCTTTACTGGGAGGGTGACAGAGCACTGGGACAGGTTGCCCAGAGAGGTTGAGGAGTCTCCTTCTCTGGAGATATTCAAACCCCACCTGGATGCCATCCTGTGCAAGGTGCTGTAGGTGATCCTGCTTGGCAGGGGGATTGGACTAGATGATCTTGAGAGGTCCCTTCCAACCTCAGCCATTCTGTGATTCTGTGAAATATATTAATATCTAACTGTGCATTGCCTGGGAGGCACATAAACTAATTAGGATTTTAAGCTGTTAGCAGTGTTTAATTTCTGTATGTGTGAGAACACTTGGATCTCAAATAAAAAATAAGCATGCAATGACTTTCTTTAGTATAGTGCATTGTTCCAGTAAATGATGTAGTAAGAGCAAGGAGCCTTCTAACACATTTACATATTAGTACTAACATAATTGTTAACTATGTAACAAGGAGGCTTTAAACAAGTGTCCTTACGTGACCTAGCAAAAAGTTAGGCTGTGTTTTCCAAGATGGTTGAAATTTAAGTTTTATAGTGCTGCACCTCTGACCCTACTGCAGCATGCTTGTAATGCTAAGCAACAGCCAAAGAAACAGATATTTCATCAACATAGATCACAAATGCCTGTTTATTCAGATGAGGATAAAAACAATAGGTTAAGACTTACAGGAAAATTATTCTATTCAACAGGTTTGTCTGATATTGTTATTCATTTTGCTTTGAGAGAAAGACATCGTGAGTATGATGGTTGTGGTTTTTTAATTGTTTTTCTTTGAACAGTTACATGTTAGAATATGTAAACAAAGATAATAAAGTAAAAAATGCCTCCCTGCCACCCTGCTTCCCCCTGCTTCCCCCCCACCCCCCAGATACAAACTTCACTGTTAACCCTCACTGCATGAAACCTTTACAGAAAAATTTAACAAGAAAAATAATCTAAGAGGGGGTAGGAGGCAGCAGAAACTGTGGATAGCATTATCTTATTAAAAATGTATGCATTTTACATCCACTGCATCAAAGACTGTATAGAAAATCAAACAACCAACAGACATCACCTAAGTTCATTCTGACTGTCCAGCAGAATAACGATGCCCAGTTATCAGAGGGAATACTTTTCTTTTCTTTTTTTTTTTTTTTTTTTTTTTTACAAAACAAACACTGACTGTCCATGCTCGATCAAGAAGAGAAATTATGAGAAGAACTTTAAGTGACAAAACCAGGAACTAACATTAATATAAAGACTGTGTGATACAAATCAGATTTGAATAGAAAGTCACATAATAAAGTCTCAGCCCAGCTAATTCTGCAACAAATTTAATCTCTCACTCCAGACCTGATAACTAAGTCCACCAGTTTAAGGCCAAATGTGCTATTCTGCTCCACGAGCAACCAGTACCTTTTCTCTCAAATTATCAGATTAACATCATAAAGTGCAAGCAGAGAAATTATTCTCAAGTGGTACACAAGCTGAATGTTGCTACTTCTGGTTTGGACTTGAATAAGGGTTTTGTGTCTCCAAAACTTCTACGGCTGATTTTTTTTCCCCTCTTCCCAGCTATCTCAGTTGGCCAAATAATAAAAAAAAAAAACAACTCTCAAAACCTTGTTTCACCATTTGATCTCATTTGTGTATTTTATTAAACAAATAATCTGTTAGTTTTAGCATGCAAGCCCACAGTTGTTTCCCTAATAGCTTTTTAATGTTCACAGGCATGTTCAGATTAACCTAATTGCAGAACTGTTATCTAAATGGCATAGTTTTGTCTCTATCTCTATTAACAGTATGGGTGACCTAATCAGATGAACACACACTGTGTTAGGCTAGGTTTACCTCTTTTGCTGGATGTGTATACTGCACTGCACAGGGTGGAGGGCAATGTTCATCCATGTAGCCAGCGTGTGGAGAAACGGCACCTTCCAAACCCCACTGTGGCAGACTGACCTCACACCACTGTTGCTAAGGGCCAGAGGAACACTGTCCTGCCACCAACACTCACCCACTTCAAGCAATTCATTTGAGCTGGTTTTTAACACCATTTTAACATCATCCACTTACAGCAGGTGGTGGAACAGTCAGACAAACTGCTGCTGGTGGACGGTGGCAATAGCCTCCTGCAGCGGAAGTGCCATCAGTAGCGGTGCAGCAGCCTTTCCCATGCACAAAGCGAAGCGTGGAAGGTGATGCCTGACCTGGACCTTAGGAACAAACAACCAGTCCGGATTGCAGGGTGCAGCTACATGGGCTGGCTGGCTGAATAGTGAGGACAACTTAGATAAAATCAGCATGTTTACAATAGGAATAATAAGAGAAGAGATATGAGTAACTGTAATAAAGATGAAAGTGCTTGGCAGCTGTGTCTGTGGTCTCAACTTTAGGCTATTTTAAGATTCTGTTTTGTTATTATCATGTTTTGAATTGTTTCACTCCACAAACAAGTTTTGTGTAAAACGACCCTATTTTTAACAGTCTGTTTATAGATGATAAAATCTCCAGAAAAGCAACACCTCATTCATAGACTCATTTTGTAGTTAGAAAACAAACATTTCAATTAGGCAGACAGCACACTCTAATTGAAATGCTGAGAATCCCCCTTCCCACCCAACAAATGTTTTCCCACATGCAATTGCTCTGTCCAAGCTGTGCTAGGAGACTAGCCATGGTAGCTGGAAGCTAGCAGTCATGTCAGTCTAGCTACAGATCTTCAAACTCAGGTTGGAATGGCAAGGCATCCGAAATCCTGAACAGCAGATGCCTCCCTCACTTCACCAGCTGACAAACATAAGCAAAAAAACAGCTACAGCACAAGAACACTGAAAACCCCTGGTGAACTCCAACGTATCGTCAATTTATTAGGACAGTCTACCTGCCCTCCCTCAACCTATGAAAGAGAATGTGTTACAGTCCTGACAGGTGATTATGTGATACAAATAGTCTGTTCACAAAACTATTTCAAACAGAGGGAGTTCCTAGAATGCAATCTAATAAAAGCAAAGAAATAACACATACAAGTGTTTAACCTATATTACAACAATCCTGCCCCAGCCCTGGCCCCAAAGCTGTATCTCTCTTGCCTTTCATTCCCCAAACATACAGGGAACAGGTACACGATGAAGCCACTGCTTAGCAGTACGGGAAAAAAGGTGATGACCCATCACCTTATTCAAATCTCCTCAGTGTTTATGAGTCTTCTGATTGCTTTCAGGGAGCTTTAGATCATTCTTTAATTATGGGGAAAGGAAAAATCACGTTTGGACATTTTGTTGCTGTTTTGCTTACTAAGGATAAAGCCTCAAAAAATGCAGTGAAGGAGGGTTGGATGCAGATGGGAAAGAATTCAAAGGTGGACAAAAATACTTTAATTTATGTCTAAAAAGTGTGGAGGTGCACTGACCACAGCATGGGGGAAGTTACACAAACTTGATGCATTCAGGCCAAGCAAGCCATGAACACCACAGCTGCCACTACACTGAGAGACCACTTTTCTAGTCATGCAACTGCAAAACCAAGAATATGAGAAAATGGTGACTGCTTCTAAGCGAACACACATGCACCAATACCTGATTCTCTCTACTTGTTTTGAATGCATTTGGCTCTGTCTCATCTAAAAATGACTATTCTTTCCATATACAGTATGAAGCGCAGGAAGCCACACAAGATCTTATCTGCAAGGGCATGTGCACTTGGGTGGTGTCTACACTGACAATTTAGGCAATTTTCCCACGGTGGGGTTAGCATCAGAGGAATAACCTTTTGCTAGTAACACTGCTTGGAGTGATGATGAAGGACAGACACAAATGGTTTCTGATGACTCCTGCATTACTTAGCCCTGCTGTAAGCAAGTTGAGACAACACAAAGGTAAATATGCCTCACTTACGGTAGTATTTCTAAACCAATGGTGAAGGAATTTCTGAAAATCCATAGAACAGACCAAACAACAGAGTGAGATTTGCAGAGGAGGATCCAATGTCATGTCTAAGACAAATCATGGTGATCAAAGTGTAGATACATAATAATGGTAGAAATAATTGAGTAAAAGGCACATCACTTATTAATCATTGGGAACATCTGTTTTGTGTTTTTGGAATCACTCCTTTCAAACTTGTGGCTAATCAACTTTGCTCAAACGCTCACAATGCATCACTGCATAGTGTATGACATCAGGTTATATGTTTAATTACTTCCTGCTTAAAAAGCACACAATATACACAGCTGTCTTTGGGAAGATCTTCAGAAACAAGAAAAACATGAGATTTACCAGGTCTACTTTCAAGAGAGCCTGACCGTATTTTATAAGGGGTGAGACAGTCAAAAGTAAGTGGTGATGCGTTAATCATATGTAAAGAATTTTAGGAAGAAAGAGAGAAGTAGAAATCAAGACTGGAATACGTGTGCATACAGGTGAAGGGAAGAGGGAACTAAAACAAACACTGCAGTGATTTGTCTTCCTCAGGTCACTCAAAGCAGTTTTAAACCTGGTTTAACTTCTCAGTGCACCCTCACAACTTAAAGATCCTCTACAGCACTGCCCAAGTTTCCTGTGTGCTCAGGCCACCCAGCTTCACCCGATTCTCCAGATCCAGACTCTCTGTATGGGTAGGTCTGATGCACATTGACACCTCTTCTCAGACAGCTCTCTCCTTGCTTGACAAGAGCCCAGTATTAATTGCACAGTACTACCATCTGAATTATTATTTCCCAGCAACATTCAAGCTCTTTCCCAACTACTTCAGCAGACAGATGCCAGCAGCAGAAAGTGGCTCCAGAAGCTGTGGTGCTTGGGAACAGGTTATGGAGTTGACTATGGCCTGCAGGTTGGCTACCTCTGTTCAAGTGGCAATGCATCTTGCAAACAATGTGCAACTAAAGCAGTAGATTAAGTTGATAAGAAAAGAGGCTGAGACTGACACCATGACTGAAACATCCCTTGTAACATTTTTCTTGGTTTCCATATGCAAATACCATATGAAATGAACAAACCTTTGCAATTTAAGTGTGGAATTGGAGAATGAAGCAAAATCAGAGACTTTTCACTGTCCTGAGAATAGCTCAAAAAGTTCACAGTGAAGAAATCTAAAATCTGAACATCCAGTATGGTGATCAGTCAATTTTAACACTGATGTGCATTGACAGATTTGCAAAAATACATGATGTGCACTCAAGCACCACTATGAAGTAGAACTATAAGCAGTAGCACCCCTGAAACAGTGTTCAAAACATCGCTACAGAAAGAAATTAAGGTCATGTTGCTGATTGAGCTACACATTTCCTGACCTTAACATATTTGTATTCCTTTAAGATTAGTTCTTTGATCAGCTGCTCTTATCACCGAATTATCAAACTATTTCTGTATTAGTATGTGTTGCTGTGTCCATGGAGTTTTTCCTGTAGATACTCCAACTTATTTTATGACAAATTTTAACAACTGATTTTTTTTAAATAAGATAACCCACACTATTCAAATTGAAACAGCAAATATTTACTGAACTTAATATGAAGAATCAACCTTCCCTATTTTTATAAATTAACAAATTAAACATTAGTAGAAAAATACACTCAGCTTTTGAAAACAGAGAAGTCAGGATGAGCAACAACAACTTGTTAAAAAGTAAATACTCCCTGTTGCACTAATAAGCTAGACCTGTGTTCTTGTTTATGAAACAAACAGATGAAGGGGGAAAGACACACTGGTAGTCACTGGCAGAGAGAAGTTGGAGTGGGAGCTCTCTCAGGAATATTTCTGGTTGTCAGAGGCTAAAAAGATTATTTATTGTTTCCTTCCTAAACCCAGCTCCACTGCCACCTGTTCAGAATTTACTATAAAGCTGTTAAACAAGACAAGAACTTTGATGCTGACTGTGAAAACAAGTTTCACTGTATCTGACCTGAGCAGCACTTACTACTGATCCAGAAGCAAAGGAATTTGATTTTTTTTAAGCACAGCTATCTTTTTACCTTTATAAGCTGTTTAAAAAAATGTAAATAAAATAACTCAGTGGACAATAGAGGGCATTCATTCCACAGAAAGACAGCCGCCACCCTTAGACATGAAATATCGCAGCACATTAAGTCATGAGACCCCGCTAATCAAAGCTGACAGGGCCCTGAATGTGATTTCTGCCGAGACTTAGCGATATCATGGGGCACTGAAGCATGCACAGCCTGCCAGACTGCCCCTGTTCATGTGACAATGGCTTTTATTCCCGAAAGAGGCCTGCGAGTGACAAGAGTCTCCTTTGTCTTTAGCCTCCCGCATTCGCAGTGCAAGAGAGGTTCATTCAACCAGCCCCAGACACTCTTTGAAAGGCTGAAGTGTAACATAAGATGACCATGAAACACTAGCTTGCCTTCTGCCTACCCCTCATTCTTCTCAAGCACAGCCTGGCCTATTCAGGGCCTCTTACAGACTCGCTCGCACTGCATTACCCCCGGTCTGCTGAATCCCCACATTGTCCAGGCCCCACCAGCAGCCATCGCCCTTCCCACAAAGCCATCCACCGTCACTTGGGGCCGCATGCCTGAGGAGCCACCGATGAAAGGCTGTGGTGCTGCCGGCCGCCCCGGGTCCTGCCCAATGCACGGTGCCTCATTGCTGGCCTCAGCCTGCAGCCTCAGGGCTTCCCAACCCACCCTAAGAGGAGATGAAGACACAGGTATTTCAGATGGAACTGCCTGTATTTCCAATGGAGCTGCCCAGACATGGACATTACAACCCCTCTGTCTGCCCCTCTAAAATACGAGTTTTCATGTTCTGTGAGCCATGAGGAAAGGACTCAGAAGCGCTCCTCACTGCTCTGGAGTGTCATGTAAGGCCCCACACCATATTACTCCAGCAGCTGCAAACCCCATTCACAAAAGAATGGATGAAAATACCAAACTTGCCAGACACCTCCAAAGAAACCCCACTTTTATGTTCCTGGTTTTTATTCTAATTGTAACTTCATCAGTTTGTTCTATGTCATGGGAGAAATACTGCCATCCGCTGGCCAGCTAACTCAATCCCACATCTCAATAAGGTGCCTCCTAAAAACAGCTACTCTTTTATGCTACTATATTTGACTAAAAGATTACCTCCACCTGCACCATCTTCCAACAAATGTACCACACATATTATAATCTTTCTTCTCATTATGAACTGACACCCCCACAACACTTGCACGCTGACACATGGAAGGTCTACCACTATGGGAGGCTGCACTCCAGCTCATGAGCAAGAAGCAGCAGCTTATCTCAACTGCAGAACTTTAGGCTGGTGTGATTAACAACCTGGTTCAGCTTCTGCCCAGTTCTGCTATTAACATGGAGTTAGTACAGGCAGGCCCAGATGAGCTTCAGAAACACGTAACTGCCATGCCTGTCCACAGGGAACTCTGGGATCTTGTTTTCTGAAGTGATCTTTCTCCAAAACTTTTGTGAGGGAAAGGAATCTCAACACATGGATCAAAGCGGTGGACTTCTAGGACTCAAACATAATAGAATAAAATGCATCAAAAGAGTTAAATGGAATAATGAATAATCTAGAATAAGTTTGGTGCCTTATAATAAATGGGGAATGTGGGTCAAAAAACAAATAATAAGAGCAAGGAATTATAAGGACTTCTGTCCTCTTAGATGAGCACGAGCGAAGAAACTTGCACTTGAACCTGCCTTACTGTCCCAACTGAAAGGTGGGGAAGAACAGGAAGAAAAGACAGGCCACAGTCCATTGTAAATGTTCAGAGCCCTAGTTCCATTTTTGCTCCATTTTTTTTTTTTTTTTTTGGGGGGGGGGTTAGTTGCTGTGAATTTAGGTATGATCAGTCCCCAAGGGGAATAAAAGATTTCTTGTTATTCTTGAAGATAATTCTATTCATCCTTCTGGCAACAAACAACGCTAGAAGAAAGTCATGGCTGAGGGTAATCACAAATTGAGCTTTCCTGTTCTTCACACTTGGAATGACTAGCAAATGAACTTTTCTGTGGAAGAAAGAACTGAAAAACAAATTCCACCAAAAATTTGGAGCTTTCCAAAACCAGATCTAGAAAGAACTGCATTTCTAAAAGACAATAATAAATATATTTGAAGACATGGATTTAAAAATCACACTTATATATAGTCAAATAATATACTTCTGTTAGGATTTTCAAACACGACTTACTGAGCAAGAAAGTATACTTCACGTAGCTACCTATGAACTTCTAATCACACATTAAATAGCTTATTTTCTATTTTCAAAAAATCAGAATTAATAGAATTCTACAACCTTACTTTGTAATTGAGCTTTAGTGAAGAATAGGACTTATAAAAATGCTATTTGATGTTTTTCTTTTGCTAAGCAAGGTCAAGCTGCTTTACACTGTCAAAGCAAACTAATTCCCTTTGAGAAAACGAATACACTTCTTTTTTTTTATTTTTTTTTTAAATTAACAGTATTGTATTTTGTTCCTGAAAACACTCTCAAGGATATCAGCAAATGGTGATGCCAGAGATGCTATAAGAAGCTTAAACTACAGGGTGAATATACCAAATCCTGGTTTTAGGGAACTTCTGCCAGTGTCAGTCGCTCAAACTCAAATACATGAGTAATAACACATACACATAAGATACCTCAAGCTGAGAACCTTTTGCTTATATGTGTGAGTAGAAATTTTCTAACCCCTTCTCACTGCAGGCAGACTGGAGATAGCACAGCAGGTCTATGACCAACTACAAAAATCCCTTCTTTTCTTGCCAATGACAAGGAAGAAAAAAACCGAATACATCTATCCTCTTAGATTCTCCAAATTAAACCCTATTAACCTATTACTTTCAAAGGTCAAAAAAGGGTTAGAGGAAGGACTCGCTAGTATTCTGTATTCAGCCATTTGAAAAAATTAGGTTGAACACAGTCTACTCTTGTACATAAGAAGACCATGCTAAGCTGTACCATTCACAGTGTGCAGCTGCTGTGATGAAATGGAATTCACATTGAAATGCATCCAAAAAAGGACACAGACCTTAACAGAGAACTGGAGAGCCGGGAAGGTAAATTTATTTGAAAGACATGACCCACCTCTTTGTAATCGCCCCTGTGATAAAGATGACTGACATGTCCAAGCAAATAGTTCCGGTCTGCTGTATGGAGCTGGTAAATGCTAATCAGAGGGTCAAGAAGATTAGCTGGGCACTGGGCTAGTATTCTGAGTACGCGGGTCTGCAGCTTCTTCAGCTTCATGCCAGACTATTTAAAAAAAAAAAAAAAAAGAAAAAAAGAAATCAAACACAGATTTAGTAAAGATGGCTACAATTCAATGGCAGTTGAAAATGCAGCTTGTTTAAACAGTGGAAGAAGCCAATTTCTTGGGAAGGGATTCTCCAATTTCCCCATGGAGTCTGCAAGCAGAAATCAGAACAATATGATACACATTTTTTTCACAGCATCCAATTTAAAAACATTAAATGTTTGCAGGATAATTCTGGAAAAGGCATATGGCCTTGTGCAAAAGTAAAATACGAAACTGGAAAAATGCCCTCTTTTACTAACACAGCTATTTAGAAATTCTCCCCTCTAGTTCCCAGAAGAAATTCTTTGAATCCAGCAACTCCCCTCAAGGGCCATCTCACCTATCAAGGCTAAGAATTCAGCTTTCATTCCCAGGCTTGCTCCTGGGTGCAGGAACAACAGGAAAAGCAAAAGCATTGTAGCAAGATGCACAGACATAAGTATTAATCCTTGTGTTCTTATATGACCATTTTCTTATGACACAGGAATTTCAGTGCCAGTCACACTTCACTGCACTTTGCAGATACTGTAATGGTAATGCTCTTTGAGAATCTAAATACAGCTCAAAGTCTTAAAAGAACCACTTGGAAGAATGGGAAATGAAACAACACATATAAAAGTATGTAAAGTAAAATTGTAAAAGCAAAAGTATAAGCAGTTCCGAGGTAAAACCATATAAAAAAGGGAAATCCTGGGAGGTCAGAATACACGAAGGCATAAGGAATGGCAAACATTAGGATGTAAAATCTGATGACCCAAAATTACAAAGCTAATCATTCAGCCGCTGAAAAGTCGTACTGTTACCATTTTCTGCATTCCCAATGATAAAAGCTCCCCACCAGATGGTAAGAGTTAAGCAATCATACGGTAACTGGCTTCTATTTGCAGAACTGGAAGAATATGCAGAGCAGATTACTGCATTTGGGTTTATCCTGACAGCAGTGATGTGAGTTCCAGTGGGAAAGCCTCCAGTCCAGCAAAGGCTGTAAGACCGATGCTTGATCAAAGTGGTTTGATCTGGAAAGATGGAAATCCCAGCTTGGAAGGGGAAACAGAGGTCTCACATCATAGTTTCTAATGTTATTTCATTTTCAGGCCAGCATCACTAGATCGCAACATCTCAGTAAGAATTTCACACCTTGTCACACTGCCTTTCTGTGAGGCTGCAGAGAAGACACTAGACTACAGAATGAAGTGAAATTGGGAACACTTGAGGGACATCAAAATCAATTGCCCTCTCCTTTCCCCAGGCTCTCTTGCTCTCATTTTCTAACCTGTTGAACAGCAGGATGCTCTTTCATCCAAAGCTGCAACTCACTGGTGATGTAATACCCAAGGGAATGCCCTTTCCCCTTCCAATCGGTGCTGCTCTCCAGTATGTCCAGGAGTCCTGCCAATGGGTCTTCCAGTCCTGCAAAGCCCCGCCTGATTTCTTCCTTGAGCTGCTGAGATACAAAACCACATTGTCATGTACAAAAAGATTAGTGAATCCTCCCTTCCCCCGGCTGTACACAAAGCTTTATTTTTTTTAATTTAATCTATTCAGAGAGGTAACTGTTGCTATTCAGCCACCATCCACGCCTCCAGTGACTTTTCATGTCATTACAGATTCCTTCATGGCTCACTGCACCTCAAACCCAATGGGAAAAGCAGCAATTGTCCACACTAATTATCCCATAAAGACAGAGAAGTTGTTCCGTGGAACAGACAAAGGGGCTTGGGATTTGGGGGAGGGGCAGAAAAGAAGTGAGCTGGAAAAAGGGTGTTATTAAGAAAATTGTGATACTGAAGGTAGATAACTGGGCTCAAAAACCTACTCATCTTCTAAGAGACATGCAAGTAATAACTCAGATAAGCCCCTCCTCCTGTACCACAAATTTTCATATTTGACCTTATATTCACTTCAGCCACAATGGCTCAATATTTGGGAGTATTGAAATACTTTAGATTTTACATACAGGAATAAAAAGAAAGGAAGAGCCAAGTTCACAATCTGTCATATTGCAATACTATAAAAGTAAATCCATTCTTTGCTCCAAACCAATCTGAGCAAGGTATTTGCTGTAGGCTGCCTGCTGCCTCCACAGGGCAGGCACTGCACACCTCAGCAGAACTAAAGGCTATAGGAAGGGGCTTGGAACTTGGGAAAGCACCACGCCATAAATCTTAGGAATCCCAGGGTGATGTGTTTAGAAATGTGCAGGAATTGTACACTCACTTTGTGAATGTTAATAGGCTACTTACTACCCATCTGGTAGAAGTGATAAATTAGCAGTACTGAGCAATATCTTTATAATGTTTACATTAGAAGTAGTTTCCAAGGTGCTCGGAGGGTTGGCAGGGTGAAGAAGTGGCATCCTTCAGTACCCACACAGGACCTTTCACTGCATGGTACATGTACTGGCGTGGAGCAAGGCAAAAGCAGAGACAGAAAACAAGAAATCACTAAGAGCAGCTGCTCTCTTTCTTTTCTGGCTAAAAAGCAAAATCCAAAAGATGCTCATTCCTGCCTGCAGCCAGCACTTGTAATTTACTGTATATGATGGCTTCAGTCATGGCTTCCAATGGAAACAACATAAAGTTTGAAGAATGGCATGAAAAAAACAAAAGAAAATCTACAGAAAATTTGCCAATGAATTTGTTCTTTTTTTATTCATCAACAATATTTACTGGAAGACAGTTATTTTCCATAATGTCTTTCATGTTGGGAAAAACCACAAAACCTATCAGTTATGACAGAAATGGTTTCCTTCTCACTAGATTATCAAATGCAGTAAGAAAAAGCTGATGACTAACGAAGATGTGACTTTAGATAACAGTTTTCTCCCTGTAAGTACGTTTCACTGTGGTAAGAATTTGCAATGTTAAACATAGGGCTCCAACTTTACTGCAAGATTCTGCAGAAGGAGAAGGCAAGATCTTATCCAACCACAAATATCCAACACAGCAGCCAAAGGAAAACAAAGCAACTGGCCAACTGAATTGCACTGTTTATAAATGGCCTCTCTTTTTTTCTTTTTTTCCCCAAAGCCCCACTTCAGCACATTTAGACTGAACAAGAGCTTTCACCACACCACTCAGCTCCTCCTTCAGCTGGAACCAGAGCCTGGGCTTTGGCAGGATGGTTGCCAGCAGACACCACGTCCTGCAAAAGCCCAAGTCTGCTTTCACACGCAGAGCATCTCCAAACACTTACACAACTGGCAAGAGTATTGACAACACATCTAGGCTTAGTCCTGAATTCCTATCTGCTCCACTTTTAAACAGGGGCAAAGCCTTCTCCAAAACTTCCTAGCAATCTGAAGACTTCAATTATGGTATGTGTTGTTTGAGGGGAAATAACCAACCAATGAAAAAAATAAAAACACGAGACACCTAAATCAGATAGGAAAGAGTGCTGTGCTGCCTGGCTCCTGTCTCTGCCAGAAAAGGATTCCTCTTAAACATGTAATTGCCATTTCCATTTCAATTGATTCCCATGGCAGGGAATGTTCCTTGGGGGATTTCTACAGCCTGACAGATCATGGGAATAGGAAAATTTTGCTGATGTTCAAACTACACACTCCTTCATTCTGTTTTGATCCCTTATTTCACAGCTCAGGGCAGTGTGCTGATACATCTATTATTGCAAAACTATCATTCTTATGTAGAAAACGATTACTTCCTATAATCATGTTCCAGGACTGAGGTCACATCAGGGACAGGTACCCTCTTTCTGATGATGTGCACTGATTTGAGACTGACAGGCATCATCTAATGGAGATGACTGATTCACGCGAGTTAATAGACAGTATTGACTTACACTCCCACACAGCAAAAGGCAAAGCAGCTCTCTGCCATTTAAATGTCAATGAAGCAGGCGATGCTCTATTTAAGTCAACTTCCCTCATTTATTTTAACTGGAATGTCAGATAGTGATGTGCTTAGGACAAGAGCAGCACAAGGCACTGCGTTACACACAGAGGGCAGTGCAGCAGGTACTCCTGAAAAAAATGCATTGCTGTGGGTGCACACCTGAAGATCAGGGCGTCTTAGTGCTAGTGTGACAGGTACATGTCAGAAACTACTGGGGACATTCGTCCTGGGCTCCCCACCTTAGAACCAGCTGCTGCTGTGCCACCGCCTGATCTCACTGTGCTGCTTCCTTATCTCTCCAGAATTACTTTCCTCCTGCTTCAGAAACACATCCCCTGGGCTCAGAGCTGTGGTGCTGCCCACGCCTGCAGGCAGGCAGCACAGGCTGAAGGACGGGCACTAAGAGGACAGGGCCTGCCCTGCTGTGAAGCCTCAGCATGCATGCTCTGCAAAACCATGCATCTTACTGGGGTGATCAGTCCAGACGCAAGCAAACTCAATGAGCGGAGCTGCCAGCATGACTCATGGGGATCCTCAAGCTTTTCCACCCTCAGCAGAAAAGCTGCGGTGCTCTCTGCCCAAGGACACATCGATGGGATGCTTTGTCTTTTTCAGAATATTTTTCTTCACAATCCACACACAGGGTATACAGCATAGAGATTTTGATGATTATTTCCTACTGTTGTTCTGCGGGATTAACTTCCCTCAAGACCTAACTAATACTATTTTTTTCCTCTAACAAAACTTGATAGAAAGCTCAAAGCTTCCAAGTTGCTGAGCTCAAGTTGATGTCAGTGACGGACTTTGGAAAGGCACCTCTCACACTGGGTTTCCAGTTGTTTAATTATTCAGGCTGGGAACCACAGACTGTAATCAGTAATGGAAAGTCTCAGTGCACCAGACAAGGACAATGACTAAACACTTCAGATACCTAGGATGGAGCACGTACATCAACATAGCCATGGCAGCCGTTTCACATAGGGCACATTCCACAGCTACACGGTGAGCTGCTGGCTCTGGGGTCTTTTAGAAACGAACATTTCTTCTATGAACATGCCTGAACAGCACAGAGTTAAACATGGGAAACTCACCACCAAGCGGATACATCTAGTGTTTTTGTTAGTTTGCAAGCACCCAAATTTAGATGAAGTCTATTTTACTCCCTCTGAGAAATCTCCATGTAGAGCCCATAGGGTGCTGTACAAAAATATATCACTAATTTTAGAGAGGCAATATAAATTGTATTCACCACTCTAAAAGGCAAAACCAAACCAAACCAAAAAAAGGGTAAAAAAAAATCTTGAGCACAAAGGTTTTGATATCATTCCACTTGGCAAAATGCACTTTTATGCACTTTTTCTATTGATTTCAACCCTTATTTTTTCAGCTACTAGAAATATTCTTCCTTCTTCCCCAAGACACTCACTTTAATGGATAAAAACATGTTCTAATGTAAACAAAAGCAACTTTGATTTTTTTTTCGCCTGTAACTCAGCCGTGTAAACTTCAGCTCTTTTATAGGAATCCCTTCACTGCTTCACATCACACAGAGCTACCTTTTCACTTCTTGCTGCAAATGCACAGGCTCTTTCCCTGTGTGCTGGAACTGAAAGCAATCATGAAGAATTGCTGGTCTGACCTAAGCATTCTGTGTCTGGACATGCTCTGCATGCAGTTATTAACCGCAGCGAGGAGGGGAGGCTCAGCTACACAGCCTTACCTTCTTCATCTCTTTCTTTGTCCAGAGAAGCTGGATTGTTTTCAGCAGTAGGAGTGGGTCCTGGCCTGGAGGAGGGGGAAGAAAGAGAGAGAAGGAGAGAGAGAAAAGGGGGAGAAAAACAAAACAAAACAGATTTATTGGCTCTGTACAGGCAGCCTAGACACACTGGTGCATTGTTTGACTGAAGAGAAATCAGCTACTCTGTGCCACTGTGTTTGAAACTACCAACCTTCCAACTGTCAGTCAGGATTAAAGTGCTAAAACCCCTCACTCTGAGATCCTAACAAAATAACAGACACCATCCATGCATGGCTTTAACTAAACACCCACACTGGCTCAAATACTGAAAAGCTGTATCAGTGCATTTACAACTAAATCATGCTGCTGCTATGCATCGAATACAGCCACAGGGGTGTCCTCGTCAGCTCTCTCTTCTTAATATTAAAACAAAACAGTCCCAGAAGAGTAAGCGTCTTTCGCAGCCTGTAAAGGAATTGTCAGTACGCACAAACTTTTAACGAAATGCCTCTAACATACAAATCTCATTGCACCCTGTGGATGGTAGAGGCAGTGGGTGACTTTTTGGGGAGCTAACCTCTGCTTGTCCAGCCCTGGCGAGCAGGAGCTGAACTCGCCCATGTCAGCCTGGGAGCAGGCTGTGCTTTGACAGCATGCAGCTGAGGTGGTGCTTGAGGAAGGAGGAAAGGTGAAACGTTGCTGGGATTAGTGTCAAGCATAAAAAATAAAGGGTGGTCAAATGTTTCAGAAGAAGGTTGTTTGGAATTATTCTCTTTTTCTTTTTACCTAGGTAATTTTTTCTTTTTACCTACGAAATTTTTATTTTAAAATAAACACGAAATTTTAATTTTAAAAGCAGTAACATTTTTAATACCTGGTTCTATTTAATTCATGATCATTTACTTAAAAACTTTGACTCACAATATTCTGAATGGAAATCTTCTACTGGTATCAACAGTTTAAACATGAAGACTGAATCTGAAAATCTACAAGTTCTCAAAAAACACTCCTCACACATACAGTGCACCTCTTCTTATGTTTTCACAAAGCCAAAAGAAAAATGTTCAACTGAAAAGGAAACATCCTTTAAATCACCTTCTGCCTTCTACAGTTCCTAAATAACTTGTTTCAAAATGCTAGGTTTCTCGTTTAGTATCCCGTCTCACTTCATATTTCAGGTCACAAAAAGCTACTTCAACTGTGAAAAGCTCTCCCTCATCCAACTCAACTCTGAAGCACAGTATTTAAAAAATATTTTAAGTAGCAAGCTGATTATTGGTTGAGCCAGGAGAATGATAACATTTCTATTATCCACTAACCTCTGGGAAACACCAACCAAATTGAAAATGCCACATTTACAATTCATAAGATACTATTTTCTCTCATCTCTTGCTGCTCTGAAATCTTGAACTCTCTGAACACTGGCTGTTCTCAGCTACTGCCTCTTCTTTGGAAAAAGGGAAGTCTCTTTTTACAAGAAAACAGAAAAAAATCCAGATCCCTTTTCCCCACAAAATTAGCAACTAACAGTGAAATTCAGCCCGTGTGTGTGTGTGTGCATATATATGCTCTCCACTTGGCCCAACTCCCGAAGAAATTTATACACACAGGGAAAAAAAAAAGAATGCAGCCCAGTGTGTAACCAAATACACTGTAAATCTGAACTCCAATTAATGCAGCGAACAAGCTGGAATGATACAGGAAATGAGAGCAGTTAGGAAAGCAGTGTTTCACTTCAGATACAGCCAATAATTCAACTGGTTAAAATGCTTTCTAAACCTCAATCAACAAAACAAGCCCTGCTCTTACGTGATTTTTTCCTACCTTACCTCCCTGTTGCTGAAATCCAACCGCGCCCTTATTTCAATACACACTCGCATGAAAACCATCCCTCCAGTCACCTTTAAACACTGCAGTATCTTGCCAGCAAGCTACTGTGCAGGCACAGGTGAATGGGAAACAGCGTTGCCCATCCCTCCCGTGCCCTGAGAGTAGAAGTACCCCCAGCAGGGTGACTTCCCTGCGGTGCTGGGGCAGCCAGGGCTGGGGAGCAGAGCCCCTCGCGCCCACAGACGCTCCTTCAGCTGCTCGGCCACACATGAAGTGCTTGCTCCTGTGCTTCCTTGTGGATAATGGGGAGGCATCTCCCAGGTGATTCTCCAGAGTGGGGATTAAACAAGGAGAGAAAGTACCGAACCAGTACTGCAGCATGCTGATGTCCAAATGGTTTGGGCTCTTCCCTTACCAGGCAAAACCTTGGAAGTACCTGGGGATGAAACATGGTCAGAGGCTCTATGTAACAAACAACCGGCAAGCAGACACTGCTAGAGCCAAACAAATGAGAGCACAAAGCACCACTCTTCTTTTGCCAGCCTCACCAGAGGGGAAAGGCGCTATAGTTCACACTGGACATTGAGCTGTTGTACCTTGCAACCTCAAGCTAGGAAAGAAGATGTAGATGGGAAGGTCTGCATCATTTTGTCTGCTGAAAGAAATGAAGAAAAATTCCTCTTTTCATGCTCCAGCAGGATCTCTCTGGGGACTGGACTCCTCCCTTAGCTCTCCAGGCACCCAGAAAGAGTGAGAACTGTCTTTGGCAGTAACAGTACTGTTAAGCTCCCATCGGAATACCAGACAAAATCCTGCTCACTCACATCTGAGAAAGGACTGAAGAAACAGCAGGAAACTAATGCCAGGATATCCAAGGATGAAGGACAAGGGCCTTATGAGGAGTTTCATAAGCTTTCCAGAGCAAATGGGGAAAGCAGACAATTGCTCAACGCAAAAGGGAGTGAGGAAGAAATAGAAGGGAAGAAAGAACAAAGCAAAGTATCTGAAAACCAAATGGTCATAACTGAACCACAAATGCATCTGGGCTCAAATCAGGGGACAAGAACAAGAAAATCATTGGACCAACCTCCAGCCACAGCTGTAGGAGCAAGAAACAGCAATTCCTAAGATAAAGATTGATAGGCATATTAACATGATAACAGAACAGTGTTTGCAAAAGCAAGGATATGTCCTGGAGGCCAGAAAAATACCTTCTACATATCAAAAACATCAAGAATCTTTCTTTTTGAAGAAAAGTTAACCCCATTCAGTTCTGAGATCAAGCTTGAAGATGAAGCCCTTAGTCTGACATTGATCTTTTGCTGCTCCAAAGAAAGGGAGTTGGAACCATTAAACATCTAGTAGAGCTTCACCAAAACAAGATTACAACACTTCGGTGGAGGCTGCAGAGACACATCTACACATACTCCATCAAGGCACAAATGACATAGATTTTTTTCATATGATAGTTTCTCCAAATATGTTCCTGCATTTTATTTATTTATTTTAAAGATACTAACATATTTCCTTTTAATATTTTTCATTACAAAAATAAATTTCCTCTGCCCTGAATCTGGTACCAAAATTGAAGGAGATGGTAAATCAGATCTTTTCCAGTTCTCAATATCTGTGGTTACATTTCAAAACCATATAAACCACAAGGCTTATATTTTTGAGTTAGAAAAGTGTCTTTGAGGAAAGCCATAAACTGCTTTCTGTTCATTCTCTTTTTCCTTTGTACATAGATCACTCAAAACCTGCTGTGATCACAACAAAAAATGTGCCTGCAGGCTGGTGAGGTAAAGCAGTGGTTTTGCTATTGCATCCTTGCAAAATTCTGCTGTATTATTCACCAGTTCTGCTGAAATGCCCTGGCAAGACAAATCCACTTTCTGACTGAGGCTACTTGTGTGTCTCACATAGGGAAAGTGAGACATCAAACCCCAGAGGAAGAATTTACCAGTGAAAAATCTCTCAACACTTTTGCTTTGTGTCAAAAGCCATTGAATGCCCCATGGCATGAGACCTGGAAGAATTACAGTCAATGAATTAAGAGATACAGAATGTAAAAAGTAAAAGCAAAAAAGGAAAAACAAACAAACAAACAAACAAATAAATAAATAAAGGAAAAGGGGATTATGTGATTGAAATGCAGGATCATACTAGGTAGTCAATTGCTGCTGAAATTCCTGGATAGGAAGGACAAGGAAGGTCAAGACTAACATGCAAATGCTTAAACCTTCTCTAGGCAGACAGCTTACACCTTTGCCTTGAAAATTAACAGGATTTTAATAAATGTTTAACGAAATATACAACAAAATATGCAAAATGTACAATACCCCTCTAAACAATCAGTTAATTTTTAGTACTATCCATTGTTTTGTGAGCCCCTGCAATAAATCCCTGAAAACCATCTTCTGTGAAAACTCTCATCAATCTGCAAAAACATTTGAGATATTTTTCTGAAAAGAAAACAATGGTTCCAGACATTTCCATGTCAACAGAAATGCACCTAGTCGGTTTGCACTTAAGAATAAAGATCTATAGATGTACAGGCAATCTACAAACTGGCAGAGGGAGAGGAGTGAGCAGAGCGATATTCAGCAACCCCCTGTTTCAGCAGTGTCACAGGTTATTTAAATATCATGATTGAAACAGAAATCCAATGAGTAGTATACTACATGGATTAAGAATTAATCAAAATCTCTTATCAAAATCTACTTTGCCTCATTTTTTTTCCAGAAAAGTGTCTGTGGCTCATATCAAATGCGTGCTGGATTTGTAGAAGAGAAGGCTGATAGGGAACAGAAACGCCACTTTGATGATGCAAAAAACGAACAGAAACATTCTCTTCAGACACATGTTCAATCTCTAAGAATAAGTTGACTTCACTGAAAAGAAACAAAATTCCTCAATAGGAAATTTTAGATTTTCACACATTCTAAGTGTTTTTATTGTGCACACAACATAAACATTCCAAACTTGTTTAAATATTTTTGAACTTCAGAAAATGATTCCATATGGAATTTCTCCTGCCTATCTAAAATAATATTTGAAATATACCAAAACAATTTTTAGAATATACAAGTACTATATAATACACATTGTGAAATTCTGTGTTCTGTGTTGTATTAAAAAAAGAAAAAAAAAGAAAAAAAAATATAACCTATGAGAAAGTAGATACAATAAAGAATAAAGATACAGAAGGTAAAATGCTGTATTATTTTTAAAAAACATGTTATATGCACTGGGCATTAGCCAGTGGGAAATGGGAGCGACATTCTTCTTTTGCTTTGTAGAAGGCTTTTTTCAGAAATTTGTTCTTACCTGAATTTCTCATAGAGTGTGGGGAGAGATACTTAACACGGTACATAATCAGTGGAGTAGGTAAAGATATGATAAAACTAGAATTTATGGTCACCTGTCAAAATAGATATTTTTACTTTCTTAAAAAAAAAAAAAAAAAAAAAAAAAAGCAGAAGAACTGGGATCATGTTACTGCAACACTCTGGTCCAGCCACGATGTCCCAGACCCACCTTTCAAGAGAGGCTCCAACATACCTATGAATGAAATGGGGCAATCTTCCCCAAACCATAGAGACATTCACACAACAAGAGGTCCCGTGCCCACAGTGCCCCTACGAAGCACGCTCCCAAGTGCATGTTTTCTGCTCAGCTTCAGCAGCTTCCTGCTTTTCCCTGCTCCTTTTGCAGTAATTGCCATGTTTCAGCCTGGGTGCATCCAGCTCAAAGATGACCTGACAGCCAGGCTAATGCAGCAATCGACCTTCCTCATTTTCAGAGGCAGGACCAGCAAAGGGGAGTCAGCACATCAGAAGCTGCAGAAGCCATGAGCAGGACTTAGTATTCTGATGCAGAGCTGACCAGACCTTGGTGGATGCAACATCCTGAGCAGCAGGCTGGCAGCGATCCATGACCTTCGCACTGATCCATTCTGCATTTCTTGCTGAGAACATGTGTTCTAAATGATTTTAATGGCAGAGCCACAATTTGCCCTTGTTTTTCCGAAGAGTAACAAGGGCTGTAGTTCCTTGTTCATCCACAAGGAAATGCAACCTCTGCTTACTTTGCATTCATGTGGGTACAAGAGCACAGCTGGGACAGCCACCATCTTCTGCAAATCCAAAGTCTTTTTTTCACCATTCTCATTCAGTTCTGTTTCAGAATATAATATCACAAAGGGTTTTGCTCAACAGACACAGCACTGTACCAAGTTAAGTTATAGGTGTGGGTGAGAAGTAATAAAACCACATTTTTCCCCAGTATGAACTCTCCCCATAAAGAATGAAAAATCAGACAACTCAGCTGGCAGCCAGAAAGGCAGAGTTCCAAACATCTGAGAAACCATGCTAGCAAGACTGGTGCCAAAACAAGGGCAGTGCCTACCATGCAGCTGCCGTGTTTGCCCTCTCTTCCTGCTGCACCTCCATGCCCCAACACTGATGATGCTCCTGTGAGGTCAGGGACCACCGTATGCTATGGCTGTGGGGCTCGCACTTATCTTGGGCACGTGAATATCTGTGGATGCTGCTGAAGCACTTGGGAACCAGTGCCCATGGTACCTCCCCCAGAGTTAGAGCTCAACCAACACACTGCAAGGGATTGGAATGAGAGCATGGATCTGTTGAAGGCAACACACTCCGTGCACCCCACGCACAGCTAAAAGCCTCTCCTGGGAGCCAGTTTGGGAAATTCTCTTTCTGCAGAACCTGGAAGGAAGCCTGCTGCTCTAAGCATTCGGGCTCAGGTTCACAGCAGCTAATACCAGCACTTCCTAAAGGTCTTCCTTTAACAGCACTTCCTAAAGCTCTTCTCTTCCTCTCGCTGTCCTGGCTGTACCTCACTGTCCCTAGCTGAAATATGAGCCTCTGTCATGGAGGCAGCAGGGAAAATGCGCCATCAGCTGCCTGGCAAATGTCCACACCATCTCCTGTTCAGATCTGCAAATTCCCCTTATTGAGGATGGACTTCCAATGCATCCTTCTCCTCCCCTGCACATTACTTTGAAATGTAAATTAGAATTATCCTGAGGACAGGGAGGTTTTACAATCACAAGAGTGCCCCCTCCTATTTCAGATGCACCTGCACCAAAGGGGTTGTAGGCTCTTAAACACTTTCTCATGGCAGAGTCTCTATCTTAGCAGAAATGGATATTTCCAGGAATGATAGCAGTTCACTTCCAAGCACACTATGACTAAGGGGTAACCACTCAGTGATTCATCTGAATCCCTACCAGCTGCAGTCAGTAGATTCCCACTAAGAATAAAAGCTCCCCAGAGCTATTTGCTTACAGGGAAAGGTCGACTGTACCAGTGTCTGCAGACAGGCAGAGGAATGCTGCCATAAGAGCCCAACCAATTTAAATGTTAATTATATCCCACCACTGAAATCTCCAGTGCAAAATTTACAAGAGGATCAAATGTCACAAAACTATTTCATTTCAGAAGCAATAAATTGCTTCGCTTTAGCACAATTTCCAGAGTTCCAAAACACACTCAGCATGCCCAGCCACCATTCCTTAAATGCGTCTCCCACAAAAGACAAATATGCTTTTTAAAGGTACAACTATGTTGGTTTAGCTGAATTCAAACAATAAGGCAACGAAGCAACAACATGGAGAGGGTCCGTCTGAATAAGGTATGTCTGGCTCACTCCAGCCTTTGGCTCAGTTTCCAATTTTAGCTACAGCTTTCTAATCGACAGAGCTTTGAACTTCACCGCACAGAAGGCTTCAGATCTCAAAAGGGAAGCAACCACACACAGCTACTGCAGTCTTAAAAGCTCCATACACCACGCACCTCCCCTATAATTTTAACATTAAAGATTTAGCCCTTTGGGAGGTCTGTGAGTCTAGGTTCACCAAAGGAAAAGAATTCAGTGCATGTCCCTCTAGTTCTTCATTCACACATTTGGATTCACCTTCTACAGCCCATGGAAGTATCTGCATCAGACAGGAGGAAAAAAAAAAAGGACGTTAAAAAAAAAGAACAAAACCAAGCAAGCTCATCACTTGTAGTCTCCTGATTACGAACATCAGCTCATTTTCAGTATCCAGAATTTGCATTTAACAAGAATGGTTCCTTACTCCTGAGCTTGTTGACCAGCTGTGACTGTTTCTGACGCTCTTCTTCCAGCCCTGGCAGCCTCTTATACGATGGTCTTTGTCTCCTGCTTACCAGAGGAGAGCAGGTCTGTAGGCACCGCGCATGGGCCCTGGCTGGACAGTTCCTGCCGTGTCGCTACAGCAGATAAAGTGCCCCTGGCTGGAATCATTACCAAAGCGTTGCCTTCACCAAACACACCACCACAACGTTGTGTTCCATGCAACAACTAGAACTGCAAAATCAGTTTATGCTTTGGTTCATAGGCCAGACTGAAAAGTTAGGCTCCCCCAGAAGTTTTTTCTTCATATCAAAAGCACAGGGGAAAGTTTCTATTTAATTAAAGTTTCTATTTAATTAAAATAAGACATTTTTTTCACTAAACAGAAAACATATCACTTTGTGGGGGGTTCAGCATCTGGGAGCTTATCTTCTGGAGGTTCTTCTCCAACTTTCAGACAAACTTTGCATGTAGAAGCAGCAGCTTAGGCCAGCAATTCCAGAAATTGTAGGCTCTGGTTTTGGTCTCTTCTGTTAACGTGATAACATGCAATACTGTATCACAGGGTTAGCTCTACTTGTATTTTCTCTAGTATCTTTGCAAACCCTTATCGCAAATCAACTAAGCATTCAAAGCCAATTTCATGTTTCTCATTTGATTCTTCCAGAGGAAAGCTGGGATTCCTCAGATGCCATTAGCTGAGTCCACCCCTTCTTGGGATCAGTGTTTAGCCACACCTCGGTCCTTACTGTTGACTACGTCATCATGGAAAAGTCAAAATTTAGACATCAAACAGAAACATGGCTGAAGAATGAGTTCCACAGGCAGATCACCCTCAGAAAGAGAAGCTACTACTCTGGAGAGAAGAAAAGTGGAAACGAAGAATAGTGGGTAGAGTAAAAGTATATTAAATGCAAAACAACTTTTTCTAGAAGAAAAATCCATTCTTTGTCAATGGCAGTAAAAGTGATTCTTTCACTAAAGGCAAAAAGAGATCACTTCCATTCTGAGAAATTTGAGTTATGAAAACATAATAGGAAACCTCACAATTTTGCTAATACATGCTCTATTTTTCAGTGAGTCAGAAGTTCACATTCTTCTAATGCAACCTCCCAACTGAAAACAATCCCCACACTCCAAGCAAAAGAATAATAAAGCACACATATGCTTCTTATAAAGCAGTCCTTACAAATAACCATGGGTTTTGTTTTCATAATGGCTAAAATTCATCATCCCCCCCAAGAAACGCAGATCAAACAAAATGCACTCTCGTTAAAATAAAAGGCTTGCTTGTACGAGCAGAACAGCCAATAACACTTTCCTCTTATTTTACAAGCACTTTCTGTCAGCAAGGAGTAGGGGAAGTTGCTTACCAGCCACCCCAGTCCAGACCTGCTGCTCACCAACCCACCCACAGCAGCCCAAAGGGGCACTTGCACTCTCTCTCCCACTTAGCACACAGACACCTGATCAACAACAAAATCTAGGCATTGTCCGTGGCATGTGAGCAAGAGATGCTCTTCAGATCTGGGGCCAAATGAAACAAATCAAAAGGAAATCTAACCAAGAAGTTGCCAAGCTTTGGGCACATCTTGCTGGCCAAGATGACCCATGCAGGGAGCACAAACACTCCTTCCTCTGATACAGTGGCCAAGGAGAGCATCTGACACCATCAGCCTGCTCATGCACATGGGTCATCACTTCAGACATACAGAAATCGTTATCAGATACTTTCAATACGCCTTTGTTTTACAAGGAAAAGTGGACCTATTTTTACAGAATTGGCAGTTCTAAAAATAACACTAACAGCTTGCTTTTTAGGCAGTTAATGAAATTCAGATTAATAAAAGCCTGAAAATATAGCAATTGTTAACCTTTTGCAAGTAATTGGCAGCACTTTTAATGGTTTCCTCATCTGTTGCATGGGGTATGACCTCAACGTTAAGCACAAAGATGACAAAACAGTCCTTGGCATAGAACGACTCCAAGCTGCTGACCGATGGAAGTCAGGCACATGCAAAGACAAGGACAGCAGGGCACTCACTCCCTCATCCCCTTCTGATTTTTTCCACCCTCTCCCTATACATATTCACTACCAGTTATGGTCAGAGGCTACTGAAGCTGCTGAGCTTGACGCACCCTTGCCCATAGCTTGTGTTCTTCTGTTCAAATCTATTAACGTAAAAAATATATTTTCATCATAAAATATTTTTTCTCCCAAAACTTCAGCCCAAGCCATTTTTCTTCATTTTAGCCAACAGCACCATACATTTTTTTCAGTGATAAAGAGAAAAGGGTTTTGTTCCCATAAAATGTGTCACTACTGTGGAGGGAGCGGTAAGGAGCGAGTCATCGTGCTCCCAGAAGTGCTGATAACTCACTGCTGTGGAATCAGCCACCGACCACATCTCAGCACTGCGTGCTGGCTGCTCTCTTATCACAGATCATCAAGCCTCAGAAGAGATCTGCTATAACCAGGATATCAGTCAACACCCCTACACCCAGTTAATAACACTTTAATGGAAATGGAAACTTGGGAGTTTAAAAACAACATTTAAAACAACGTTCTGGAAAGCCAGCAATTTCTTCTTTTAAACTTACAAATCCTGCAAAGATGAAGAAAACTAATACTATCCAGGATAAACGTGTGTGGGGGGGAGCGTTATTACACGTCCTTATTTTTTGGCTACTCAGTGACTGTCAGAACAGCAGCCTCAGCAGGTCTAGGAGATCGAACTGCAATTTGGAGAAGGAGCATCAGATGCAAAGTAAAGCTAAAAAGATAGCATTTTTTTGTTCTTCAGACATCTCTGGAAATCCCCAAGTTCTAAACTGAAAAAACACTAAAAGCCTTTAACTGTCTCTCCTAAAGAGGTTTCCACACACACACACACACACACAAAAAAAGCACCAAACCCAACAGTTAATGCTAAAATGTCCTAATACATGTTTCGAAGCCATCCAGCTTCCTTTTTAAAACACTAACATCCTTTCTTCCAAGGAAGAGGAATGGGCAGCAATCATTAGTTGCTAAGATTGACACTAATGAGGACACTCCTAATTGTTTTTAATTATTATTGACAGACACTCTTTTTCTGGTACAGGAGAGTGAATAAACACCTGAAGCCTTCAGTTCACCTTCTCCTTCTGCCCTTAGAGAACTGAATGGTGAATAACACACTGACTCATGGGGCCACGTAACACAAGTGAGCCACCTAAAAAGCCATGTTTTCAAAAATAATAAAACACTCACCTCAAATATATCAGGCCATCTTTGAGATTACACAAGAAGATGCTGCCATAATGAAACTCTATGGTTGCAAGAAGTTTAGGTAAAGACAAATGAGTCTGGCAGAGACACTTCCCATGGACACGGGATGATGAATCAATGTACCACAGACTGCCTGCTTCCAATCTTTTGTATCCAGGCTTTTCCTGGGAAAACCAGCACAACTCAATGACTCACTGATAAACTGGTAAAGATGATTCAGGTGTTTAATATCCATCAAAGAATTTGTTTTCAACTTTGGCTGGAAAAAAAACAGAAACCTGTATGTTATACCTGAAAAAGCCAACTTGAGCTTGAAGAATACTTCAGCTCTTACAGCAGCATTTCAGAAGCATGTCAGAATAACCCTTCCAGTAAAACAGAAACTCACTTTATTGTTGTTGTTTTGTTAATAGCTGAGACCATTTAGATAACTGAAGATAAGAAATCAGTTTCAAGGAAGCTTTGCTCTAAAAGTATTCCAACAAGAATTAAAATGTTTTTAAAAATAGAAGGTAAAATAGACACTTTTGCTTGCTGAGAGCTAATATTAGGGAAGTATTTAGACTGTGCGTTTAAGACTGTGTTAAAATGCATAGCTAGAAACACCTGGTCCACTTCCAGTACCCCAACATGAAGCTTCAGTTCTTCAGCTGAAAAAGTCGATGTATTTTAACACATCCCAATCAAGCGGCATCAATGTATTTCAGCCAAAGCTTTAAACCTAAACATCTATGAAGGAAAAGCTCTGGGGATGAAATTCTCAAGCAACAGAGCTGACATAAACATCTCCATACACGTCAATTAAGGAAGCATTTCACTGAGCTGGGACCACATACTAATTTTTTAATCCATGTTTTACTTCATGCTTGATTTCTTCTTAAGTAAAGAATTTTGCCTAAATTCAGGTTATTTAGCTTTCTATAAAGTTGTACTATTAAATGCTTTAACAAAATATCAAGAAGACACTTCAGATCTTGTTTCACATAGGTGTGGGGATGGAAACTCTTTTTGTTCTATGTTGTACAGTTGTGAGGAGTTCAGCTTATTAAGTGAAGCAAGAAAAAGGTGCAACTGTGCCTTCTCAGATGAGCATAAGGCTGCAGCTCACCTGGGATGGGGAAACATGCTGGAAACTCCTACAGAATGCTGCTGAAAAACACTGACAAGTTCTGCTTATGAGAGGCAGATACTGACAAGCTACATGTAGGAAAAGCAGGACGGAACATCATGAATAG
The DNA here is from genome assembly GCF_047663525.1 of Anas platyrhynchos. Classification (NCBI taxonomy): domain Eukaryota; kingdom Metazoa; phylum Chordata; class Aves; order Anseriformes; family Anatidae; genus Anas; species Anas platyrhynchos. The sequence continues at coordinate 3,475,716 of NC_092604.1, forward strand.
AGATTTCTTTCTCACATTCTTAATATGCAGTTTTGTAGAATCATAAAGGTTGGAAAAGCCCTCCAAGATCATCTGGTCCAATCCCTACCACCAATGTCACCCACTAAGCCATGTCCCTCAGCACCATGTCCAACCTTTCCTTAAACACCCCCAGGGATGGTGACAGCACCACCTCCCTGGGCAGCCCGTTCCAATGCCTGACTGCTCTTTCTGAGAAGAAATGTCTCATAATCTCCAACCTGAACCTCCCCTGGCACAACTTGAGGCCATTCCCTCTAGTCCTATCACTAGTTACCTGTGAGAAGAGGCCAACCCCCTTCCTTTCAGGTAGTTGCAGAGAGCAGTAAGGTCTTCCCTGAGCCTCCTCTTCTCCAGACTAAACCCCCCAGTTCCCTCATCCACTCCTGACAGGACTTGTGCTCACCAGCTTCGTAGCCCTTCTCTGGACACGCTCCAGGGCCTCGATGTCCTTCTTGTAGTGAGGGGCCCAAAGCTGAACACAGTACTTGAGGTGCAGCCTCACTAGAGCAGAATACAAGGGGAGGACCACCTCCCTGACCCTGCTGGCTACACTATTCCTGATACAAGCCAGGATGCTGTTGTGGCCTTCTTGGCCACCTGGGCACTCTGCTGGCTCATGTTTAGGCAGGTGAGTGTTGACCAACACCCCCAATCCTTTCCCTCTGCACAGGTTTCCAGCTACTCTCCCCAAGCCTGTAGCACTGCATGGGGTTGTTGTGGCCCAAGTGCAGGACCTGGCACTTAGCCATGTTCAACCTCATCCCATTGGCCTCTGCCCATTGACTCATCCTGTCCAGGTCCCTCTGCAGGGAGTCTCTACCCTCCGGCAGATCGATACTTCCCCAACCTGGTGTCATCTGCAAACTTACTGAGGGTGCACTCAATTCACTTGACCAAATCATCAATAAAGATATTAAATAGGATGGGCCCCAACACCAACCCCTGGGGAACACCACTCTTGACCACTTAGTTGGGAACATTGCTTTTTATAACACTGCTTCTGTAGATCCTAATACACTGACAAGTTATCTACAGGTAGGCAAGAGGGAAAAGGCCAAGATGACAGCACCACCACCTTCTCTTTCTGGAGACAGGTTATCTCCTCAGCATGCACAGTTTAGCGGAACTAAAGCTGTCAGCTTAGCTAAAACACCAATTAATGGTGGGTATTGCAGACAAGACTAGCACCTTGGAATTAAAACTGAAACCTACTTTAGGAACAAAGGAAAAAAATGCAACTTTTATTGTCTAATGGTCGACAAAGGCAGAATCAAAGGAGGTCTGACAATCGAAACAAGGCTATGAAATTTAAGAACATGTTACATTTTGCCATTTATTACTTTTTACTTTGAGTTTCACAACTTTCCACTATCTGCATGACAGTTCCTCTTCATCTGCTCTAACCAACACACATCGTACAATCTGTAGGAACCTTTCTCATTAGTTTAAAAAACAAAAGAAAACTTAAACGTGCAGCAGATAATAGTGTAGGAGATTATGATATTTCTAGCCTTCCTCTGCTGGGAGAAAAAAGGTACAGAAAACTGAAACAAATGGCTCTCCAGATTTTATCTATTTCTGAAAATGCAGATGTGTGAGGCTTGCATGCTGCGCCCCTTCCCTCACCGACTTCCACATCTCTAGCCCACACGCTGGGGGTGCAGCTGGAGGATGCCCACCCTGCCCGCCCCTTCTACGCCTCGCCTCAGGCGCTGCCACTCGCGGCCTGCACCACGCTGCACCCAGACGGCGCTGCTGCCACCCCGAACCTGCTTTCCCCTCGGACCTGACAGCTGCCATCCCTCTGATGCCAGCACCTCCAGGCCAGCAGTGCCCTCCTCTCTGCCTTGGGCTGTGGTCCCCCAGGTGCATGCTCAGGCGGTGCCACCAGCTCCACACACTGTGGATCTCTGTCCGTATGTGGGGACAGGCAGTGGGTGGCAACCGCCTAGGACAGATGTGGGCAACTGTAATCCGTGCTCTTGTGGGACAGTGCATCGAACCAAAGTGGTTCACTTTACACAATAATTTGAGAAAGTAGCTTTCTTCTAATTGTGACAGATCAGACTAGAACAGGGAGAGACTCATTATTAGGTAGTGTAGTGATAGAACAAGGAGTAATGCCTTTAAACTAAAAGAGAACAGGTTTAGATGCAATATGAGGAAGAAATTCTTCACAGTGAGGGTGGTGTAGCCCTGTCCCAGGCTGCCCAGAGAAGCTGTGGATGCCCCATCCCTGGCAGTGCCCAAGGCCAGGCTGCATGGGGCCGGGGGCAGGAGTCCCTGCCCATGGCAGCTGTTGGACCTGGATGGGCTTTAGGGTCTGTTCCATCCCAAACTCTTCTGTGATTTTACGATTCTAAAAATATTTCTTGTAAAGAAATATTACGTATAATGTAATTAAATTTAAATTGGAGAAAACCCATCTGCCTAGGCTGAAACATGCACTCCATGTGCAGAGTGCAACAACTGTTTTGCTTATTTTGAAGAAAATAATGGTGAAAGTACTTCTTCTAACTAATTACATCTCACAGTGTTAGGTTAAAACTACATCTCCAGCACTGGCACTATTGCCAGAGAAAGCAAGCCCCTTCACAAAAAACATGTTTCTCAAATGCATCTTTGTTCCCTTTGCTGCTTTCAGAGATCCCACCCCGAGGTGCCAGCAACACTACTAGCTCCTCTGAAAGGTTCTCCAGATGCAGAATGTGTTCCCTACATGCACAAAGCTCTCCAGGTCACCTTTAAGTGACTGCAAAATAGCCAAACGCCTTTCAAAAATCTGGCTGGCTCAAATGCTTTTCTAGAAGTTACATACGCTCAGGCAAAAGCTTGGCCAGTACTTTAGACTTGCCTAGTACTTCAGGCACTACCACTGCCTGGAGTTTGCAGTGTGTTTAACAATAGGCACAAGACAGAACAACAGACATCACAGTTACTTAAGATAAAAGTAGTGATGGGTATTGATTTGCAAAATTTACAGGTGTACTCTCTTAGATAAAAAATAAAATTAAACCATTGAGAGGTCCCACTATACAGGACTTGCAAAGTTACAGCTCTTGGGAGGTTAAGTAGAAGAGAAAGGATACCTAACAGCTACCACCAGCATGTTTGAAGAGATTTGCTGGTTTCTATGGTAAATGGGGAGGGTAACGTGACTGCCTGGTTACAATTATGACTGACGCACATCTCAAACAATCGTTCTCTTCCTGTTCGTATGACATAAGAAAAACAGGATGCTGAGAGGTGTTTATCTGAATGAACAAGATAAGCACACACACTAACACTTCTAAAAGTGTAAGACTTAACTAACAAGATGTTATAGATTTTCTATGGAAAAAAATCCAAATGCTGAACTGCTGAATGTGATTAAATTATGCATGGAAAGATCCTTTCCCTCCTAACCCGCAGGAAACAGTGGAGGAGCTGTTATATGAGCCATGCATACCAATGGAAAGTCTTTTTAGTGTGAGATACTGAGTTACACTGCTGAATCAAAACTGAAGAACAGCTTAGTCTGCAATGTCCTGCAGCCTCCAAAAATCTGTATTCATTTCAAGCACTGCTGATGGCTAGAGGTACAGTGAATCGGGGTGCTGCAATGGCACTACTGCTACACAGGGAAGCCAGAAAGGATTATAAAGCAGTTTGTGGCACTGGTCACCATTTCACAGGCATTTCTCAGGCCCGCGGGTTTTCAATCCACCTAAGTAATCATCGTAGCTACTTTAAACATTTTAAAAGTCCATCAGTGCCCGAGAGGGAACCTTATCACTCCTTCCTAAAATGATTACTAATCAATTAGGAAACTTGAAACATGTCAGAGTCACACAGCAGAGTATAGTGCTGCAATGACTGCTGCCCAGTACTTACGACAAGCTGGTTCAGCCAAAAAATGCTGCAGTTTAAAGCATTAAACCAGCTTGTGTCCAAAAAGCACAACATTGTCCCACTGAAGGTTTTGGAGCAGGGGAAAGGAGCTGGTCTTTACACTCACATTCTTGTCACCTGCATGCATGAGCAACACAGTTGGCTAAAAACCTCCAGCTCCAGAGCATGTTAATAAAAATGAAACAAGGAACTGTTTGAGCAATACGACAGGGTGACACAGAGTCAGCTCACATTTGCTTTAATACATCACTCCTGTTCAACCGGGAAAAGAGAAAAACTCCCCATGGGCAGGCAGAGAGTTCCTGACTTCCTGAGGGTTCATTCCTACTGTGGACTGGAGTTAAAGTCTCCTCAGTCTTCAGCCTCAGAGCAAAATTTATAATGCCAAATGTTTTGGTCTGGGGTATCCAAGAGTCAGCTGTTAACTTTGAAACAGTTCAATAATCTTTCACATATTTATTTCTTCATAGCTTTGCCTATTTCAAATGTATATTCAATTTAAAATAAAATATCTGAAGACACTGAAGATCTGGTATTAACAGTAACTTGCCTTATAATAGCTAGACCACCACAGAACTATTTGAGCATATGGTTAGAATAACGATAATGTAGTAGAGTGTAAAAAATCTTAAACTGAAAAATGACTACAATCACATACTGAAGCGAAGGATAATAAATGCATGGACTCGGTAATAGTGAGCAGTGAGGAGGTGCACTGGGACAGCTCTCCAAGGAGAGCACAATGCGGTTGCTAGGGATTAAAACATCAAAGTACCCATGCACAGTCACAACAACTCGATCCCGAAAAGGGATCTCACAGTGTGAGAGATGTGACTGATTGCAATACTTACCTTCAATGATTCTTTGTGCTCTCTAGAGCATATTCCATCCAGGAGATGCAACAATTTATGAGCCATAACGGCTTGCAGCTGGTCTAGGAGCAAACACACTGGTTTTGGACTCCTGAGATCACTAAAGCAGATGCATTGGGAAGTCTGTACTGGCTTCCTTGGCAGTGCAGAAACATCCCCAAGCTCTATACAAAGCTACCTGAACAACCTAGCACACTCTGCATGGGTTTGTGAGCTGCAGTTACCTAAAATATTTTCTAAGTAGCACTCTTCCACCACTTTTTTTTTTTTTTTATAAGACGTTTTAAATAAAGGTGTTTGAAACCTCCCTATCAGGCTTGCACAAAGTCAAGTGCTCATCTCCCAAATGCAATCCTTTTACAGTGTTTAATTTGACCACTTGAACACTGTCTTGCGATGCTACCAAGACACACTGCAAAGCAGCAGCGTTCAGTGAAGCACTATTGTAATGACCTGCCAGTAACGTGTATTGCTTGGGAGACAACAATCCTCTGTATTTTTCCTTTTCAACATTGAGCAGGCATTGGTTAAAAAGCTATGCTTAAGGCAATGCACTACAGTTCATACATGTACGGCAGGTAGGTGTCACATTTCCTCTGCACACAGGGACAGAGAGGCACTGAGAAGTAAAGCAGTTCGCCCAAAGTCTCCCAAAAGAACCACCAAAGAAACCACAGCAGGTGCCAAGTCTGGTCTCCCTCATTTTTGCATCAGTATGGATCTACCTGTTTATACAATCATTTCTTACATACTTATTCTAGCCTGGTATTGGCAGCTCTGGAAAAGCCCCCCTCTGAAGGCAAGGACCCTGGAGGCAGGGGCCACAGGGACTCAACGTCCCCCAGATGTGCCTGGAGCTGCTAAGCGCCCATGCTGTCTCCTCTTGCCCACCAGGATTCAGCTGCACCAGACCCATCTTCCCACAGCTACCAGTAAATAAATAAATAAATAAATAAATAAATAAATAATAATAATAATAAACAAAAACACCACAGTCAGGAATCCAATGACAAATCAGTTCCCTAAGAGCAGACATGACTTCCAAAGTCCTTCAAGAAAAAATGAGTTTTACTACCTGTGAGATGCAAATCCATCTCAGACAATGCAGGGCAGAACATCCCTGTGTAAGAAAGTGGATTTCTACTTACTTTTACGTAAATTTTGTTTGTGGATTTGGTGCACATATTTAAGTCAGTATCAAAGGAACAAAATGGAAACCCAAGCATTGTCTCTGGCTTGGCTGGCTTACAGATCAACTCCCAGCCTTTAATTCTAGGAAGTGAGTGACCGCAAAGGATCCTGACAGCCAAAGGCCCCCCTCTTTCAATCTGATTTGCTGTTTGTCTTGGAAGTAGCCAGGTTAACATTGTCCCATTCAGCCTGCAAGAGAATGTGGGGCAGACAGAAAGAAGGAAAGACGGACAAAGACGTACAGAGAGACACTGCAAAAGACTGAGAGACAAAGACAGGCGGCTGGATAAAAGCATGGAATGAAGGCAGGACCCAGCCAAGCCAAACGAAGTTTTCCTTGAGTGATTACATCTGCTGGAGAGTCACCAGCTTGCACTCTCCTTGCTGAGAAATTCTTTTAATTGTTTAAAATGTCTAGGACATTTTAAAAATCCCAAGAAAAGCTCCACTGCAAACATGAAAGCTCTGAACTGCATGAACTTTTGTTATGCTGAATTACTGATAGCTTGCTACATACTTCTTGCAATAGAAGCTGAAAATTTATTTACAGAAGATTTTTCTGAGGTAGAATCCTGAAGACTGAAAACTGATGATAAATCTTCATTTCTTATTCCCAAGGAAAAAAAAAAAAAAAAAAACAGAAAAAATCTTCTCCCTCCCAATGCCTGGGTAGCTAAATACAAAGAGCACACAGAAGAAAATGAAAAGAGAAACTTCCTTAAATTATGCAAAATTAAAGTAAGGTTAAATAATAAGGTTAAATGAATGATCCATAGAGCCAAGAGCTCTGATTCTGAAAAAAATGGCATTGCTCCCTGAACTCAGTAGAGACGGCAGCTCTTCCCAGCTGCTGAAGCTGCTCGCTGGGTGGCTGCTGTTGGGAAGCGGGCAGTTGGGCGAGTACAGACACCCAGCACCATGCCAAGACCGAACTGAATGTCATACTGCTACAGGTGCTTTGTTTCATATGTGAAAATTAATACTTGCAAGCCCCCAAAACAGGTTAATACTAAGCAACTTCCAATTTCTTTTATAAGCATACTCTTTTCTTACCTCCAAAAACACAAACACTGCCTGCATACCTCAAGCAACAAGACACTTGTATTTACCAAATTCAAGGTTCAAGAAAGGAGAGAGCCACTGGAAGAATGCTGTAGAAGACAAGGCTGAATGTGAAAAGATAAAGAAAATCACAAGGTCTGTCAAGCTGCTCTGCCATGTCACATGTGTGACACCAGGAAGGTGAAAGCATGACTCGGGGGGACATCTAAAAGCCACCGACAGTGTACTTTGGCATATGCACATATTGCAAGTATTTTGAATGAGTATCTATCTATACTTCACCACTTCACTGGTGCCAAGACATTTTACTTGTACCAGCAGAAGTCATTCAAAAGCAAAAGTGACTCCTCAATATATATTCATGCTTCGAGTGTGGGTACACAAACCAACCTGGACCCTCCCCTCTTTTTCTCTGCTTTTAGCAGAGAGTCCCTCGCCGTGCCACTTCGCATGGCCCGGCCTTCGGCAGACCTTTCAGGAGCCAGCCCCACCCACACTGCTGGCAGAAAGCTAACTCGGTCAAAACGCAGGGCACTTTTTGTGGGGCCAGTGAAGTGAAGCAACTCAGCAAAGGGTTCAAGGCACCACTGTTGGAGCAAAGAGGATGACTCATGGACCCAGGGCTGGGGACAAGGGCATGAGGGAGAGGGGCAGGGAGCAAAACCTTCAGCTTTTAGTTGGACTTAAGCTGCTGCATCACTCAACATTTCCATTTGCTCTGTTCAGTCAGAACATGCGCCTTTCCCTATGACATACACAGAGATGCCTTATTACTTAGATAATAGGTAGACGCAATAAATAGCGATACATATTCTTCTATGAATTGCAGGGTGGGCAGATACTATGTTGAGGTTTACATTCTCCACCATGCAAAAGACATGGCTCAAAGTCCAGTTAACTCATCCACATCAGCCACAGATCTTTCAATCTGCTGCAGCATAACATGGCCAGGCTAAGATGCTGCAGTGCCCTCATCTACAGCAGGAGTTACAGGCACTGTTGAAAGAAGCAAACACGTGGAGGTCAGGATCATCCAGGTTTATTTTGTAAACATTATGTCTTAAAGCAACTTTAAAACAATTGTAAACAGTACCTCTGTCCTTAAGGTAGATAAGGAGAGAGGGAGAACTGCCTCCTCTGCCCCCAAATTCTGCTCCACTCTTTGGGAGGCAAAGGCAAGATCACGCCATTTAGAAACTCCAGGTCAATATGCACCGAACAAAACTGCAATGAGGCTGAAGGAAACTTCAACAGACAGAAATGCTAGAAAAGCTGTAACAAAATGGGCAAAAATAGCCAGCCTACCATGACGCTGACCGAAAGAAGAGGGGATGAGGAGCCAGACCTGAACTAGGAATTGAAGTGCCTGATGGCTCTGTAGCCCCTAACCCCTTCTACAGTGCAAAGGGAATAAACAGTCTGATGGACGAACAGGCTATCTGAGAGCACCAACTGCAGTAATCTCAGTCCTCAAAATTGTGGAGGGTTCCCTAAAAAACAGCAGCTTGTCAGGAATGAGACTGGGGGTTTGTTTTATGCTTAGTTACCCACTAAGGCAAAAACAAGAGGTAACCATTCATTTCCAGTAACTGTTGACCAAATTGGAAAAGGAGTATTTAACAATAAAGTGCAAGAGTCCACCATGAGTAATAGCAACTCATGTGTTTTTATGAAACAATAACACACCAACATAAAATAAATCAGTGCTTTTTAATTTAACAATGTAAATTACCCTCCCACCTGCTGTGAGTCTCGTAAGGAGAAAAAGCTGACTGCATTTTTACCAAGCTGCCTATCCCAGTCTCATTCTGCGCCGGCCTCATGTCCTGGGGTTAGACTGTAGACTCTGTCATCTCTTGCACTCGTATGACCTAAGAAAGGGAATGTGGCCTTTTTCCCACAAGCCCAGAGTGAGAACATCATAAAAGCTGAACTTTAGCCCCCTTTTTGGGCAGGCAGCACAATAGCAAGGAGGATGCTGTTACTCCCTGGAGGCTCTGCTGCTGAAAAACATCACCAAGCTCAAGTAAAAGGTCAGTAGTTAGGATTGCATCTCTTGTTTTCTTCAGTTTTCCTCCTCCGTCAAAGGCAGTTAAACATTCTTTGCACACCCCCCTCCCTCCTTCTGAGAAATGCAGGAAGGAAGTGCTTGCAAAATAGTTTAATTTAAAAGAACGCACAATCACACACACAGCAAACACTGCTTTAGACTCGGAGCAGAACATTTCTATTGCCTCAGAGTTCCCACTAAAACACAAATGAATCCCTGCCGTGGCAGAGCCGTTCCTCCTTCCCCACAAATAGAAGCTGAATTTCTACTCCCAAACCTTTTTGTTAAGGGGCAGACACCTTGGGTGAGTAGATCTGCAGCTGAGTACTGCAGGCAAGCCCCTCTGCTCCTGCAGGTTCCTTTCAAGCTGGAGAAAAGGAGTTTTATCCAGTAATCAATGGCTATGGAGCTAGAGAAAGCAGGATGAAGAAAGCCCTATAAGCTCTCAAGATGCTGCACAAGCATGATGCTGCAATAATACAGTCCTGGGTTATGGCACACATCATGATTTCACCTCCTGTAACTAATTGCCTCTGATTCACTAGCCCTAGCAAGTGCTTGTTTGATTTTGCAGTACATTTTCCACCAGTTTGTAACATGGACCTGGGAGTTTGTGAAGATTATGTAGGGCTGTTGTATTTAACTTGAACCTTTGCCTTCACTAAATACATGTGAAAGAATCAGATTCTTTTTGCAAAGGGGAATATAGACACCAGAAGGCAATTCACAGAAAACTTCTTTGTTATTGATCAGTTTATATCCAATCTGAACTAAATTTTATCATCACGGTGTTTTTGTACCTTTGGGCAAACAGCATTTACCATCACAAGCCCATTTCTTTTACTTCTCAGAGATGTGCGTGGTCCTGAAGACTTGCTTCCCTTAAGCCCTGACAACCACCAGCATATCAAAAGGGGCTCGCCAATCCCCACCCACTCTCACATCTTTGAGAAGCATCAGTCCTCACAGCCACAGATGCTGGAAATGAGCGCCTCCGTTCCTCACAGCTCCTCCGAACACAGCAGCACTTTTGCTTGGTGGTTCGAGCAAATCTGGTCACGTTTCTGCCACCCCACGTTCCTTGCATTGCTCGGCTAGCATGTGGCAGATTGATTTCACATTGGCACTCCTGTACTTTAAAGGGACACTGCCAACAAATCAGCCCTATCTCACTTTCATTTAACCCATTGCTGTTACAGGGAATAGTTAGATGAGTTAAACGAGTGAACGGTGATGTAGAAACTGAGTAGACTGCACCCACTGCCCATTAGTGATGTCTTCTTCCTGCAAAGAGGACGTCCAGGAGAAGCAATCCCACAATAAATTACATTCTGCCGGGCAATTAAGAAATTTTGCATGCTGTGAATGTGAATGCTTTTCCATGTATAGTCAAACACCTTCACAAAGGGGAAGATTAATACTTTTATAAACAGTTTGTGGCATTCAACAGTCTCATTTCCCTGTCTGGGGACTTCAGGTCTAAGACAGGACCTGAAACTAGGTTGTTAAGCTTTGTTTTTTGCCTTTAAAAGTTGATACAACTTCAGTCTGATAGCATTTACTCCCAGTCCTAAGTGGGGGGAAATCTGATATTAACTCATTCTAAGCCTTTGCCATGATGGGGACAGGTTTTGTTTGCTTTTTATTGTTTTTAGAAGAACACAGCTATTACTGCTATTTACCATCCTCCCCAGCCCCAGTCCATTTTACCTCCTTTCAATTGGTGTTACTCATGCCCACATTTTGGTAGACTTCAAAATAAATGTTAGCATTTCAGAAATGCCTTCAGATTTTAAACAAGGACTTCACAGTATCACATTCTGTAAAAAAAAACTTAAATGAGAAATAATTTCTGTCCCACAGAGTATTTAAATGCATGTAAGGAGCTTACTCCCCACCGCACCCGTTACAAGCCCAGACACGGGACAACACGAGCGTGAGCCAGAGAAGGGGGAAAGCAGCAGTCGCAGGAAGGCGAACCTGGCTGCGCAGCCCAGGCGCTCCTGCAGGTAGCCAGAATGGAGCTGGGGCTGTTTCTGTGTCTCAGCACAGTTAAGAGTTAGTGACTGGTTTTCACATGATAGAAAGTATGAACTGCACTGAAGGATGTTACAAATACAACTGCCACGTAAGTCAGTACGCACAGAGGAAATTTTAGGGTGAGTTTTAAATTTACTATTAAGCTGGACTCTTAAATGAATTTTACCCCAGCTCTCCAATGACACAAACAGAGAAATCTTAGAGGTGTTCTAACTCCATGCTAATTGACAAGCCAATGTACTTGGCTGATGCAGAGGTGGGGGCTCAAATGTGGGGTGCAATTCCATAGGTGCAACATCCATGTAGAATGAGGAGGGCAGGTGCAATTGCTTTGATGGCTGATAGCCTCCCCGCCCCGCCTTCCATTCACAACTACAATCTGGTCCCCTTGCTGTTGGACGCAGCCTCCTGGGAGGTAGTTTTAAAGCATCTCACACCAAAGGATAATAGGATGGCTTCCACAAGGACTATGGGAAACTGCAGAGTAGGAACATGGTTACATAGACAGGGTTCTGACTGTGTGGATGCCCACAGAGACTAAGCTAGGTGTTCAACCTTAACCATAAATCATTCAAGCTTGATGTACAAGGAAAACTAAATTTAAAACAGAAAAGTTGCTTCTCCAACAAGTTAAGACTCCTGATAATCTGTTATCAGGATTCATAACAGATTGAATAACTGAATCATCTAATTGTTCAACAGGATTACACAGCTGTCTCAAGAACTCACTGTTTCTGGTGAGTGCTCATCACCTCTTAACAGCTAATTACTGCAGGCAAGACTGCTGCTTTGATAATCAAAATAAAATTCCTAGCTCAAATTTGATAAGAATACTGAAGCCATACTGAAGAAAACCAAATTGATGGCTTAAGGAATGGTTCAAAAAGGTTACAGAGCAGGTAAGCCTGAAAATACTACCCAAATATTGTAATGCAGCTTTTAAACTTTTGTTTAATATGAGAAAAAGATCAAGATTCAGTTCAGAGCCCTTTCTTGGAGAGAGGCATGAAGTCATATTCTGTAAAGGTGATTCATGTAATGGTGAGGCCTCCACCTTATTTATTTCCTCTTTCAAGGCATCAGACTCGCTTTTGCCTTGTCACTGCCCTACCCTGAAGACCTGACAGAAACCTCTGTCTCCGTAATGCCACTTACTTCCTTCCCCTGTTGCCAGACAGATCACCCTGGGGTGCTGTGAACCAGAGAGCACGCCTAGTCACTTCCTTGGCTTAAGGCTTCACAATCCTGGTGGCTTCTTTACCAAGCATCAGATCCTTTACATGTTACCATTTTCCCTTTTTTTCTTTTTTTTTTCCCCCTTTTTTTCTTTTTTAAGCTTATTCTAAAGGAGAATTTTGATTATTGGGAAGGGAAGGGAAGGGAAGGGAAGGGAAGGGAAGGGAAGGGAAGGGAAGGGAAGGGAAGGGAAGGGAAGGGAAGGGAAGGGAAGGGAAGGGAAGGGAAGGGAAGGGAAGGGAAGGGAAGGGAAGGGAAGGGAAGGGAAGGGAAGGGAAGGGAAGGGAATCCTCAGCAACCTGCTGTCAAAGTTTTACAGATCAGACTGGCTTGTGCATGAATTCCAGAGGTTTGCGCTCATGCTGCCTCCAAAGTGTTTATGTGAGATGTGTGTTTTTCCTGTTGCACTGCTGTGATTGTTTGGCTAGGCTGGGTGATGGATGGTGGAGAAGGTAGTGTCTGGAAATGTGCTCCAAAGTCGACAGGAAGCTGAGGGGGCCCTTGCCAGTACTTCCTTCCTGTATACAAGGGGAGGACAGAATGGGAAAAACCTTGGCTGTCTCCTACCCTGAGAAAAGTGCTACCCTTCCAGCTGGATTACAGTAAAAATATTTTAATCTTTCACAAGATTATAATATCCTTCCTCTCTAACTATAGCTACAGTGCAGCAAGGCTTAGATAATGAAATGAATTGACAATGGAACACTTACTGGGTGGCTACAGAGTGCTGGTGCTAGAAGCTGCACAAACAGATCCAAATTTGAAGATCCCTGTGTTCAGCCAAGATATAAATCATCAGTGGATCAGGCCTGTGTAACCCAGAACCTTGACTCCAAGAGTAGCCAGTACTAATCACTCCAGCAGAAGGTGTAAAATACACAGTAGTAGTATGCTGAAAATGTGTCCTTCCTGACAGCTTCATTCTAGTGTCTGTTTCTTAAGACAGTGGACCAAAACTCAAAGCATAATTTCTATTAGCCCAAGAAAAATAATGTTGCAATGAGCAACCTGTGAGTATTTTGACCATGTGATCCACACCTCTCTCATGAGCACCCAGGATGATTTGTGTTATGGAAGGCCTCCTTGAATGCCTTTTTCCAAAGATCCTGCCTCCAAGTCCTTTTGTAGATGACTCGTGAATTTGCATGGCATCCTGATATTCAATCTTCATCTGTTCACAGTAAAAAAAAAAAAATGCATGCAGAGTAATACAGAGTACAGATTCTTCCTCCTTAGCCCCATAGCCAGCTAGGCAGGACTGTAAGGAACAATAAATGATCTCTTTTTCTTCCAAGCTAACAGAAGAATTTTCTTAAAATTTCCATTCTTGAAATCCCAGGTTCAAATCCACAGACAACAGCAAGATTCTCAGTGTAGGCAGGTGTTCTGAATCCCAAACTCACCAACCTACACTGCATACACCCATGTGGGCTGTGACAGTAAAACAGAATGGCAGAAGAATGGTGGCTATGAGGACTGCTTTCTTTGCCACCCCAGTAAGAGGATATCCTAATAATCCTGTCAGGCAGATATAGTCTGGACGGGTTTGCTTGAGCAAGTCTAAAAAAGGAAGGACGCGTTACAAAGAAAAAAAGAAGAAAAAATAAATCAGCAGCTCCTATATCACCCCTGTTTCTGAAAAAGGCATCAGACAAAAAGACCTCATCGATTAACAAAGAGTGGGGAACAATGAAAACTGTCAAAAAATAGCCCTTGCGTCAGAACTAAGAATGCTCCTTTACACATCCAAAAAACACAGCTGAGCAAGAGCCTGGGAGTCTGTCAGGCACTGCTTCTGGCTTGTGTGTCTCCCAGGCCCTCCTCCTTTGCAGAAACATCCAGAAGTAGTAGATGATACTGATTTCCAGTAACCAAAGAAGGGGATGGAAGAAGAGAGGAAATTCTTGGCAGAACTGAGCCAGAGTAAGTAACAAATTCCTGTCCATTCAATCTCTGCAGCAATGACCCTGACACTGAAACTTTGTGGGACATAACATGACAACAGAATATGTGTGCATCTTCCCCAAGTCTTACTTTTTATAGCAATTACAGAAGCAATTCACGAGAAAGCTGAAGTATGGATGAAATCTGAATGAGTTGTGTAATATACTAGTAAGATGGGACACTTCTGAATTTGTGGAAAGTTAGAGAAACAATTGTTACAAAAATTTTCAACCTGAAATATAAGAATGCTGAAATCTAGCTGTGTACCCAGGAAACCTCAAAGATTTGGTCACTTTCATGATATGCAATGTGGAATTGAATTCAGAGCTTCTGATCTGTGACTCAGCATTCTCCTCCAATAGCACTAAGGAAAATAAATGGAAAGCAAATGATGCCAAATGACCCAGAGACAAGCAAATGACTTGACAAGCAGAAAACTCACCAGCAGGCTCATCATTTGAGTCGCTCTCCTGATTCATCCTCCCAAAGGTGGCACCGAATTAGGATGCTGAGCTTAATAGTCTACAGCTCAGAGTTGGTAGTCCAAGCTCTTGCTTCTGGAAAGAAAGATACAGTGTTATGATCAAACTATAGGAACCTCACCCCGTATGACAAAGGAAATATCATATGTATGGTCTGTAGCTTTTGCATGTAAGAATACAAGATAGCATAGAAACTGTATGAGCATATGACTTCTCATGGAAAGCAGAGAACTTAACAGGGAATTGGTAAATTAAAGTAAACTAAGAAACAGTAAACAGTGGTATCTGAAACCTCATGAAAGTCATTACATGAATTAAAACTAAATCTGGATTCCTGGAGTAGTGCAAGGTTAGCTTTCAGATTTCAGTTGCACATACAGGAGTCTTTATCACTGTTTACTTGATTAACTAAACCAGAAAACAGACCTATCTAACCTCCAAACTAGACTAGTCAATGTGAAAGCATGTTCTTGCCACAGCTAAAGAGCTCCTCCTCTTTGTTTGCTTGCCCTTCCACTCATCACATCTTGACTGTGGTAGAGTTGGGAACAGAACCCATGTCTCCCAAATCCCAATCCAGTGCCTTAACCACAACATCCTTCCTGCTGAATCACATTGCAGAATTGTTTATCAGGAAGGAAATTCCCCCTTGAGAGTACTCACTCTGAGTGTGCTGGAGGAACACAAATGCTAAGAAAAATACAAATGTACTAGGAATAACAACAAGTGATTTAAGTCACTGTACAAGAGACTAAAGGTACATCAGCATATTGTTTTTTGTTGTTAGCAGCAGTATAAGGAAGGCACCATCAAGCAGGACATTACACAGAGCAAGCAGCACATCCGGATGTCCTCAGAGTAATAGCCTCCTTGTCTTCTGAAGATGATACGTAACTTCAGAAACATCTAGCCCACACTGAGCATTAGGTATACGTCACTCAGAGGGGAGATTCAAAGGTTTATATTCTTACTAGGCACTGCGAAGGTCACCTTTTGTAGCATCACACACTAAGCTGCTAAGTGCAAGCAGCTGTAAAATGTGGCCTTGGGGGGTCAGAATTATCTCAACATCTTGCAACAGCAAAGGGCCTTTTCTTTCTTTAAAGTCTTCAGCCAAAATAAAACTGGGGGGGGGGGGGAGGAGGCAGGGAGAAGATATCAGTGGAGCATATACTTTTAACCTAAACACAGTTTTCCCCATTAGCCTCCTAGAAAACAAAAGGGTTGTAATTCATCTGTGATCTGCCAGAGAACACAAAGCCACTGAAATGGCAAGTTCATGGTCCAGGACTTCTTTCTGAAGAATTTGGCTCTGTTCAGCAGTTGGGCACAGGAGAAGAATTTCCCCACTTGCAAGCAATGGCTTTTCAGGTTGTGTCCCAAGGGAGCCCACCAGAGTAACTGACACAAATGCGCCTGGGCAGATTCCCAGACCTCTGACAAAATTTCTTTTATATCCCCTTTTAAATGTCATTGTATAGAAACTCCAAAAGGACGGACTTTTGAGGGGCAGGGAACCAAACCCAAGCCTTCAGTCACAATGTCCTGGGCTCCCATTTGTCAATCTAGAGCAGCTGTTAAACAACACATCAGATATGCCCAGCTAACTCCAAAGAGCTGCCACAAGAGCAGACCCATGTAAGACATGCTCAGCCTCTGGTGCACAGGGTGCAGGACAGCCCCAAGAAACAGGCTGCACCCTAAAGGCTCTGGTGGAGCTACCAGCCCCACTGAAGGAAGAGTCTTCTCCCTAGAGGAGCCTTGCCAGGGGGCAGACATCCCACCACGTACCCACACGGACATCTCCAAGCTTCTGTTCCCCACGACTAGCTCCTATATTTGCTCATTAAACTCCAAGACCCACATCACACCTTTCAAACCCACCACAGGGTGTATCAGTCAGGCTCTGGAGACACAGCCCCCCTCCACAGGCACTCTGGATGGGGCACCTCAGGGGGTGCACCGCAATGGGCACCACTGTAAGCAGACGTCTGTGGAGCACCCACTTCTCTCTGCTGACTGCCTAGAGACTCGGTGACCACCTCAGGTGAAGGCGTCTATGTTCAACTACTTCAATCCCTTGCTCTATCATTGATTTCCCAGAACTGAATATATTAGCTCTGCTGTCCCATAGCACGTGGAGAAACACATTCAAAACTGTCAGGGAAAGCAGCAGTATTAAACAACGATGAATGACACTGCTTTGAAATCTGCTGTTTTGAATCCATTGCCTACTCTTTCTTTCTGTGTTACTTCAATTACCTGTGGTTTTATCTTCATACACCTACATGGAAACAAGTCTGACAGAGCCAGTCTCTTCTCAGTGGTGCCCAGTAACAGAAAAAGAGGCAACAGGCATGAAATAAAATAAAGCAAATTCTGTTTAAACCTCAGAAAACAAAACCAAGCCAAAACCTTTCTTTCCTGTAAGGGTGACCATGGACTGGAACAGGCTGTCCAGAGATGCTGCAGAGGTTGCATCCCAGCTGGACACAGCCATGAGCAACCTGTTCTGAGCAGCGGGCTGGAGCAGACAACCTTGTGAGGTCCCTTCCAACCCCACTGCTCTGCAATTCTGCTGAAGGCTGTACATTAAGAAAAGACTCCTTGCATTTGGGATGTGCACAGCTGAACACAGACAAATCTCATTGCTCAAAGGTAAGGCTGAGATTTCCAGTGAAACATCATCTATCCCAGACTGTTCTCCATTACTCACCCCAACAGAAAACACTGCTTGCTGCAGGATACCTGTCTCCATTTTGTTCTACATTGCTTCACACTTTTCCAAGTCACTAGCACTAAACAGACGCATCCAATAATTTATTAAAGTGATGGTTTCTTGCCAGAAGACATTTTGAAGCACTACTTCTGTTCTCTTGAACAGCAAGAAAAAGTCACAATTGCTTTCCGAGGCTTCTTTCAACCTTGAATTATTTAAAAACACTCCAGGCTTTTTTTGTTTGTTTTTATTTCTCCATCATATGATAATATGTTAGGAATTAGTAATAAATGTAGTTAATTTGTTCTTCATTAAAAAGGCTATCCTCTCATTCCATGTCTGTTATTTTTGCAGTCAGGATCAAGCTTGTGGGGTGTTTTTTTTTTTGGGTGTTTAAAGAGGGTTGGAAGGGGGGTGGCTTTGGTCAGCCCAAGTTAGGCCTAAGTCAGTTGTGTCCTGAGGGAAAGCGCAACTTCACATCTTGCACCTTGCAGGATGTTGCCATCAGTTTATAATGGGGAATAACAAACAGCGTATTAGAAGGCAGTCACTGTTATGGATGTCTTCTGCTTGGTTCAAAGTATTCCTGTATGGCAACAAGCAGAGAACAGGTGAAGTAAAAAGCTTCAGCAAATTGCTGCCAAACTGCTTCACTGGAGACACCTGATTTTTCTCCAGAGCAGGTGTGGGTGCTGTTGTGCTCTTGATTTGGGGATGAGTGCCAGGCAGAAGACTTCTGCTTCATATTTAAGCAAAATGAGCCAATGATTGTAGAAGTCATCCTGAATAACATATATGTTCTGAGGCAAAAGGCCTCATAAGTGTCTGAGAGTTGCACTGCCCTCACTTTGTAACTGCCCCAAAGGTGACGCTGGGTCGGGGTGCATTGCAGCCTGACCAGCAGAGTTCATGGTCCTGCTTCCTCAGTAACAGCTGAGGCCACAGATAACACCAGACGAGGAACTGGAGGCCACTGGCTTCCTTTTACGTGATTTCAGTTCAAGCAGGGCCACCCCAGCACTGCGTAGAGTCCTGAACCCTGAGCCCAGCAGGCAGCAGTGAGCAGCAAATCTCTCCCAGTGCGTGCGTTATGCCCTGCGGGGGCTGCACCAGAGGGGCTTTCTCGAGCCCTGACACAGCTGGTGCCCCCCTCAAAGCACAGCAGCTGGGTGGAGGGCCTGCAGAAAAATCTTCTCTCTCCTCACAAAACAGTGTCACCAAAACATGAAGTAGGTTTCTATTCTGCTTGATTATGGAAGAAAGATTTGAAAATGTGAAGTGAGAGTAACTTAGAGCTTTAGAAACAAGAAGACAACTACAAGGAAGTGATGTTTATTTGTATTCTTCTCCATACTGTGATTTCTAAGTCTACCTCACATTTTTGCAACCTGGCTTTTATTGCTTTATTGTTACAGAACACACAGCCAGAGATATCCAGCATCACAGATCCCTTTCTAGAAAACAACTAATTAGCAGTATTGGTAAGGCTAGTCCCAGAAGCACTTCCACAAGCCTCATCCAAAGTGCATGGGTGTCTTTTCATTGACTTTTTCAGACTTTGATTCCTCTACTAAATCCAGTTCAGCAGTCCTGGGGCCAGCCACAAACCCAATATTTAATTCTGCCTAGCACTAAACTACAGACTGCTAAGCTACAGCAGCCAAAGCCTCTCTGCTCCACTCCAAAATTCCGTCACCTCAGACCCGTTTGTCACGTATTATCATTGCTATGTACTGAGACTGTTTACAAGCAATCTCAGTAGCCTACATTATTTCAAAGCGGAAAAAAGTCACATATACTAGGTCTCCTTGTAGCTCAGGCTGAAATGCAAATAGCAGTTCCACCTATTTTACAGTCATTTGTTTATCACATAGATCTTCTCACTACCCAGAAATAGACGCTTCATTTCTTTACGATAAGGATATGGAAAAAAAAAGGCACTGAACCAGCAAAGAAAAAAGAAAAAGGAGTTAAAAAAAAAAAAAAAGTAGCAGAAGGCCAGTGCCTACAAGCAACACTGCTCCAGTACACAGAGCAACGGGCAACTTCAGCCCTCCACCACCACGGTGGGCTGAGGAGCTCCCTCCCGAGCCATCCAGAGGTGGCTTGCACAGCACCATGAGGGCAGCTGTGGCCGTGGGAACCCCCCAGGACAAGACCGTGCAGCTAACAGCCGCCTCCTACGCTTACTGAGTTTATCCAGGTTACCTAATTCATCCCAACAAGGAGATTGTTCTTCCTCTGCTTCAGTTTTATGGAGTTTTTACAAAATGATCATTGATTTTTGCACATTTAAGGAAGTCATTTAATGACATTATTACCATAAGATTCACTGGAACAGCTGAAGGCTCGAAACAGAACAAATACAACAGGAGTCGGTAGAGTAATGCTATTCTAGAGTACCTCCTTTTGCCTAATTACTTCTGACATTAAAACTAGAAAGCAGCTGACAACATATCAACAGATGTCTATCAAAGTCTGTTGTATTATCAAAGCTGTCACCCTCAACATGGTGAAACCCACCAGTTTGGCATAAATGTATTTTTAGTGGACGTTCCTTTTCAAGTTAGTAATATCAATAATAAGCAAATTGTTGTGACACCACAGGAATAAATAAAAACTGAACCCATGGAGAATGCCCTGCACACCAGAGAGCATGTCTTCCTGCACACATTTCCAGCACATCATCAACACCAACAGCATACCAAGAAAAAAACAACTGGCGCATGCTGGTACTCGCTATGTGAAGCACCATCAGAAACCAAGAAGTTCCCCCCAGCCTTTTCAGCCTATAGCTGACAGTGCACGTCGCAGGCCAGCAGCTCAATTCAGGATGCTTTACTCCTGATAGTAGAGACGAGCCTCTATTAGAAAGGCAGCAGCTTCAAACAGCTGGGTCACCCTGTCCCTTCCAGCTAGGGCAGAGTTTACCAGCAGCGTCTGGCTGAAGGTAATGAAGAGATAAAGCACTTCAGTAGATTTGCAGTGGTGCTGCAAGGAGGGTTTATACCACAGGGTGGGCAGAAGCAATCTAATGGACCCTCCTGCGATGAGGTGAATCCTCCTTTCCAAAGGAAGGCAATCAAAGAAAAATTCATAGCTTGGACTTGAGCTTCTGAAAACAGAAAGACCTTTAAATGTGATGCTTCAGTGCTTTCTGCCTTAAAGCTCTCCCATTTGAGGTACACGGGGACTCGTAAAGCACACGTGAGTTAGAGGAAAGAGCCCAGGCACTCGCACGCCCAGGCAGGGCTCCTGCCTGTCCCATGCAGATCTGCACCCAGACATTTACCTATCATGGCATTTGGTAAGAATAATGTTTGCCTTTTTTTCTTGTAAATCCAAAGAGTCACGACTACGGAGGACAAACTAAATACACGACTCTTTTAAGTATTCCTGCCACCTCCGGAATTACTTCGGAGACAGTTTGCTATCTTGCTTCTTGGAAGCTAATTGCCACAGAGGCTCATTGCATCAAGAGAAAAAAGCCTGCCTACGGTCTCCCGTCACCTTACTGCTGGCTCTGAGCTTCTGAAGGGCTCCCAGACCAGTGTGCTTCATCACCTGCAAACCTCCACTCCCACCAAGAGGCTCCCGCAGCCTAACAGCATGTGCAAATACTGCCTACAGATTCAAGTGTAGGACCACAGCTGCTGTTCTCTGCCTTTTCTTATTTGCCTCCACCTGCCCAAAGTACTTATGAAGTCCCCCTGCTCCACCAGTGACATGATCAGGTCCCACTCTGCAGAGCAAGCTCTCCTTGATCATCGCGCTGTTCTTACACATTAATCACATTCAGTCTCTTGGGAAACTCATCCTGCAAACAGGCAGAACAGCACGAGGCACTGCTGAAGCCCAGCGCAAGGCTGCGAGCATGTTCCCCAGTGTCCAAGGTGGCTCTCTAGTCACAGCCTGGTCCCAGGGGAGGGTACTGGCTCTGGACCGCAAGGTTTTGTGGTTCACACCTGCTTTTCCCTTTGGAGGCTGAAAGAGCGTGACTTTGTTTTCTGGTCTCTAGCACCCTCTACTGACAAACCACTACCGAGCTGCTCATCCGTGCAGACCCATCCAGTGCCCAGTGCAATCAGAGAAGTTTCAAGCTGGAAAAGTCATATACTGCCAACATAATCACACCTCCTTTTCTACATGAACATGTTATGACTTCAAATTTCTTCTCTCCTATTTGTTTTTCCAGATGTTTCCATAACATAATACTACTCACAGATGCACCTCTCTCCTCTTGGTTTGCTCTGGTAACTGAGCCCGCTACATAAAGGAAGCCACCCTACTCTTCATAGCTGTGCTACCTTAAAACCCTTTATATTTCCCATCCTCTACACCTAACAATGACCTCCACCACCTTGCATGCAGCACCTATCCTCTCCCTTCTTTCCAAAAGCATGTCCCAGGGAGGTGACCTAAACTCCAACAACAATTTGGAGAACAAAAACCACAATAAACCAAAGCACAACAGTCAAGCTCTGACGTCAGCTAACTGTGCAGACCCCCAGTCCCACGCTCTTGGTGCACGATTCCCCCCGCGGGCCGCACCCCACACCTCTCCCATGGCTCCCGTAGCACACTGACTCCCTGAGGTCCCTCGGCTGGGCAGGAGGAGCAGGGAGCAGCGGGGCAGAAGCGGCTGCAGAACCTGGAGTGAGAGCTGCACCTGGCAGGGGGGCTCTGCACCACAGCAGCCTGGCAGAAAGGTAGGCAAGGGAGGATGTGGTCACACAGACCTCTGTCGTGTACCCAGCATGACCCCGTAACGTGTCCAGCACGTGCATCCCAAGCAAAGAGATGCAGGTACACTGAGATATTTGCACCCAGACTCTCTGCAGTCAGCATATATTGGAAGAGAAGGGCTTCGCTTAGCTAAATCACTGATGTGATGCATACTGACCTGCTGTGCTGCACTTTAAGCTTCACGGTGAACAACAAACACTAAGAGCAGAGAATATTCTGCGTAAATGTAGCAGAGAAATAGAAACCTAATCTTCAGAGAGGTGTTGACTTTGGAGGTTGATTTTCAGCCTCACTCTTACCTGCATTTTTCTGCTGCTTGCTTTTTCGTATTCAGATGAAGAAAAGGCCAGAAGAATAAGCCCTGCTTGCCAGTTGGCTTACACTGGGTAGACCAAAGTACACTTTTGCAGGCTATATAGACACTTACGCTAAATTTCTAAATGCTATTTCAAGCTCTTGAAGGTTGTAGCTAATCTACAAAGGTTCTCCATTTCCGTACACAGAACCCCAATGTAGCACTTTACTTCCAAACTAACACCTTTAAAAAATGAGCAAACTTTGGAAATACACAGTGCAGAATTTCAACTAGAAGTTTTAAAAAAAAAGTTTAAACATATAGGAAAACAGGTCAGGGTGGCACACAATTTACAAATTTAATTCTAAGTTGTTGGCCATGACTGAGAACTACTACAATGCACAAGATTTGAAAAAGAAACTTTAAAAAGCCATGGGATGCAATAGTCAAGACTGTAACAGTAATATGTACGTCCTAACTAGGAGATATGGTGCAGTTGTTGTAAATGCTGACAATTCAGTACCTGAGTGCTTCCCAACTACTGCCCCAAATAATCTTTCTTTACTCTCTTATTTCCAGTCCTAGAATAACCTAATATTAACTCCAAAAGCAGAACAACTCTACAGACTCAATACGTGACTTTGCTATCTCCCAAACCAGAGCTGGAGTGGTTCCATTTTGACTTCAAGACCTTTGCCTGCTTCCCAGCATTCTGATTTCAAGTTCAGACACCACAATTAAGCAATGAAGCCAGCATTGTTAACATCTGTCCAGTGCTCTGGGGGGACAGCACATGAATGTTTTCTCCTGGATTGCTGAGGAAGCTTCACTATCTTGCTTAAACCTATTCATTTTTTTTCTTTTAATGCATTAACCATCCTCCAGAATCTGAAGCTTCTAAAGGGCTTTGACTGAGGGGTTCTGGCAAGCGTGTCTGTGACAGCTGAAGCCACTGCTCTCACCAGCTGCTCACCCCACCTCTCCCTGCCAGGAGATGCTGCCTGTGAGCACAGCTGGCTGAAGTCTGCACGTCAGATGCCTCGGCTATCTCAACTCTCGTTTTGGCATATAAATGTGAACAGGGGGTGAAAGTATTTGCGCCGAACTGCTGCGCTCTGAACTAGAGATACTGAGATATAAGGACACATTCCTTCTGCAGCACTAATAAACAGTGGGGGACAGTCATGTCTTAAATTATTGCAGCTGTTTGGCCAGCAGACATGAGTCAGAGCAGTAACACACACCGATCATCAATGCATGTAGGAACATGATCTGAACTCTCACCTCCTGCCAAATGCTTCACTTTGGGGGTTGATCCTCAGGGATCACCAAGATTCTTCAGCCATATCTGCACTAGAGAGTTTTGGAAGCACAAGCATGTTGGTAAAAATGCAGTAAAAATAATCACTTCCCAATTGACAGATGCTTGAGCAAACTCCCAGACAAGATGGATACAATTTTAGGAATCATGTCATTTAGGGAAGGAGGGAGGGAGGGAGGTTTGTCTGTGACAAAATAGTTGGAAGCTTTCCTTCTTATGGAGGCTTTGCTTGAGTAGCTGTAGCTGTAGACACAGCACTAAAACATAACCCTTTACTGGATGAATGGATAATCTCAGCAATCCAGTAAATCTCTATCTTGATCTGCTTCCCTTGTTAGTCTCCCTTTCTATTCACTCAGAGGACCTTAAACTATACCATGCTGATTTCTTCATGATTACTTTCATTCCAGACCAGGCCTAAACACTACTAGAATCAAAGCACAATAATCCAAGGATTTCCGTTCAAATTAACATTTCCTCTGTTATTCCTGTTGTTAGCAAATGCCTTGGATCCTGTCTGTAGCTCCGCATCTTCCGTCCTGGGCCAGAGTTAAGGCAGCAGGTCTGCAGCTTACACAGGATCCAGGCAACACTCAAGTTGGTGATAAGTGCCTTTTCTTTCTCCCAAAGGCACTGCTGGTATGCCTTGCAAATATTTCCAAAATGCAGGAATCCCACAAGCTATTGGCATTTTAATTTCTAGGTTATCTTATCAGACTTGACCTAGATTTTCTTCAGGTTTTTCTCACCTGAGAGCTGATACACCTTGTTAACAACATGAAGCCTGTCTGTTTAGTAAGTTTTACCTCTTATTTATGTTTGACTTTGATGTGGGCATCTCTATGCATGGGTCCTCCTCTCTCCTTCAAAGAGGGAATATCCTCTTTGTTAAGTGCCTGAAATGCAAATAACATTTTGACTTCATGAACTTCTTATCAAACTAATTGACATTTCATGTAAAAGCTCACGTGGTGAAACATGAGTTTCAGAGTGGCCTGACATGCTGAGGCAGAAGGCAGCAAGGAAGGAGGAACGTTAGATGACACAGAGAATGGAGATGTAGGAGATGCAGCCACCAGAGCTCAACTAATCAGCAACTATAGTGACCTAAAGCTGAAGGAGACACTGGCTTCACAGTAGCTGAAGATCCTCACTGCTATTTAAAATATAAAAGAAGGGATGGCAGATTACTGGCCTGAGATTTTGACCAGTAGATCCTTTTATAACACAAGATCAAATCTTACAATGCACTGATGGCCTTGTCCGAGCACTGAGAAGACCACTGTCTTGAACAATTTCCACTACTACATCTAAGGGACTAAAAAACCTTGTACTAATCCTTCAGTGTGAGGGTCCTCAGTGATTCTTTCTGAGCAATTATTTTTTTCCCTGTCATCACCAAACAATGACAAGACCAAGTAAAGCTGCTTCCCAGGGTCAGTCAAGTCTCTGTCAAGCACTCAGAGGATGAAGTCAACAACTCCACCACACTTGCCTTGTATGCCTCCTCTGCTTGCACCCACAGCCAGAGAAACAGTATCTTTCTGGAGATAATCTAATGTCAAATCCCAGAAAGTCAGAACAAATTCTGACCACACTATTCACCATAAACTGTGTGCCAAGTTTTGGATCTCTTCCCAAGCCATTTCAGTGTTATGTACATCATGTGCGATAATAAGTTGCTTTCAGAACTCCTTTGGGGGAGAGTTCTTCCTCACCTTTTAACTCCTGAATAAGCTTGAGAAGGTCTTCTTCAGTCAGCAGGCTTTCAATGCAGTGTTTATATACCCCACGAGTTGGGGTATATAAAGGTCATTTTTGGTGGCAGAAACAATTTTCACATGGGACAAAGGAAAATTTGGAAGTTGAGGTTCAGTTCTTCTCACAACATATCTTGTAGGTTGGCAGCGTGTAGTCAACAAACGATTCCTCAAACACCTGTACCAGGAGCCAGGCCTTCCATTTGTTTTTGAGTATGTCTGGAAAATGGGTCTCCAGCGACCTTCCCACTGCCCTTTGCTGCTTCTTCTGCCTTTCCATCCTCTTTCTGCATCACCACCCAGCAAATGAGTCATACAGTTTCAGGGGGAGCAGTGTACCTGAGTTCAATGGCTCAGATTTATGTTCCAGAAGTGGCATGTGCAGCATTGTGCATGAGACTGGCTGCACAGACCTAGAGATCCCAATATGCTACAAAAGTCTCTACCATTATCTTCAGAAAAAGTTGAGAAAAATGCTGCATTAGCCAACTTTTGCACTGTTACGCATCCATAAACAGTATTATTACCCTGAAAGGCATGTGTTTTTCTCACTATGATTTATTAGCTGCAGTTATAGTTGCAATAATCATGGTCTAATTTTTCACAAAGTACTACAGTTTATGCATAGTTTTAACCACCTTTTGAAAGACCTTTAAGTAATGATGAATCGACCCATAAAATAATACAAATGTTAGAACCAACATATTATTCTCCTTTAGGCATGGGTAGGAATATCTGATTTATGTCTGCCAAATGATTTGGCTTCTGAGCAACTGGCAACAAATTCAAAGTTAAATTGCGAAGCTGTGGGCAACCACTTGCAAAGATCAGGATTCTTTCCTTTTTCATTTCAACATGAAATGCCATGTCTGTTCAGGGGTGATTTAATCTAATTCACTTGTTCACAGAGCAGCAAGTTAGCTACTTCAAGCTAGTGTGCATCTACACTACTTTGCTACAATGCCATAAAGTGCCTCTCTTATTAAGCTTTATGTACGCACAAGTCCACACTTGTTCAAAGTAACCACTGGAGAAAGATCCCACCCTACGGAGCTCTCCTGCAAAGCTCTCCATTCTGCGAGTTTGTTCATGCAGATGCCTACCAGAAACTTCAGGGTCTGAAAAGAGATGGAAAGGGAATGCTAACTTCTCCTTCAATGTAACTAATCCAGCCAACTCCATTTCCATGCTGCTGGCAGGCACTGTGGAGGCGACATTTTGGGATGTCTGCTTATGTGGTCAGTAAAAGGAACAGGATGCTACACGCTCAGAATGCCCAGGACTAATGTGTGTGTCTCACCTGAAGAGAGACCATCACCTCTAGCTCCTTCTTAAGCCCCAAAGAGGCTGCACACTGAACAGAAGTGGCACCATGCATCATCCTCAGGATGCACGATAACAGAAGAGTTGGGTGCTTTAGCCAACATTCACAACAGAACGGTGCTCTGCTACATCTGCTTGCCTCTACATTGTTTGCATTGCATCCTTTTCTTACATGCTTTTAAAACTTTCTTAGAAGTTTTGAAGGATGGTCCCAAACATCATCGCTTACACCACCTATCTGCCCTTCACGGCCTTCCACACTGGAAAGCTGGCCTGTGATGCTATTTAACTACTTTTCCTGACTGCTTCAAAAGTGGAAGGGGAGCTATAGCTATGCACGCTGTCTTAAGAAAGGTGTTCAGTGGTGAGCATGCATTACCTCAGAGGAAAAGACCTCTTGTTCCCCTCCCTAGCTCCCCTGCAGTTATTAACTGCTATTTTTTCAAATATCAGGTTTTATACAAATGAGGGCAAATCTATATAACCCTGATGCTGTCACAGGTCACAAACCTCAAATGAGGCAACAATCCAGGTACCAAAGCAGCTCGCTCCAGCTTTGAGTGCTTCTGCTACAGAGCTAGAGGAAGCCAGATGTGCACACAGATACCAACCATCCACGTCCCGTCTCTCGAACATGCCCAGAGGAATGTCTCTTGCCAACCTTCAAGCAATAGGTGCAGTGCAGAGCAAGGCAGAAAAGCCTTAAGCACAGCACTCCCTGCAGGGTGTTTCAGTGAGGTGAGACCACAGAAAACAGACAAGGGTCCTGCTTGACAAGAAAGGCACTAGTTGAAAAGATTTGTACCTGTCCCATGTATTCCCGTCTTGTTTGAGGTACCTTTGCATTCAGCAATGGACTGACTGCATCCCCTGCACAAATGCAGACCAGCTTCTTAAAAGCTGCATGTGACTGCGGGCTGTTCCTGTCCCTCTTCAGGGAATTTATCAGCCCAGTGATAGAAATAAGGTGCAGGAAAGTTGCTACTTATATTCTTTTTCAGGGAAGAAAGTTCTTGCAGCCTGATGGTGTTTACAGACAGCAATATTTAGTTTAAAAAAAAAAAAAAAAGCGCAAGAAACTCCCCAACAGAGAAGAGCAGTGCTGCAAAAGGCAGAAGCAGAGGGACTGCTCAAGTTGTAACATTTCAAAGCACATCCATGTGAATCTCACAGAAGAAAAGACCTCCCTGAGAAGTGGGATTTTCCTGCCCCAACAAAGACAGCATACCACAACTCAGGAAACCACTAACTTCATTCTCAAATGTGCTGGATGGACACAGCACATTTTTAGAAGAACTGCAGCATTCCCTCCCCATGCAGGCAAGACTGACTGCATAATTGCTCCTCATCGTGCCTCTCACCAGCTCTAAAGCTATCTGGAATACAATAAGGAAATCAGGGGTAACACGCTGGCAACAGAAAATTGCCAACTCCTAGAAATTATTAATCCCTTCAAATGCTGAAGGAATATCCTTTCTCAAAGCTGTGGTCTGTGAAGTTGGCACAGCTCATACTGAAGAGAAATACCATCGTCACTGGCACGAAAGCATGAAGCAGCAACCTGTGCTGATGAGATGCTTGGTCTGGGTTTTCTTCACAGGTCCTTCTACCACCTCCATCAGTTGAAAGAGCCTGGGGAAAACAATGGCCTGAGCCAGAGGCTCAGGGAGGAGGGAAGTTGCTCATCAATAGTAATTAACTGCCGCTTGCTATTTACCGGGAGGAAAAACTTCTTTTAGAGCACTGTGCATCTCCCTACAGAGCTCTAACGGAAATTTAGTGAGTGAGGCACCAACTCGGGGCTGCACAAACTTTTGCAATCCCTGCAGACAGCAGGCGTCAGCAGCTAATGCTTCACAGAGCCCCGCCACTGCCCAGTGCCGCTCAGCACCAAGCCCCACACTGCTGCACACAGGAGAGGTCCCAGGAGGTGCAGGGCAGTGTCTGCATCCAGATAACACTGTTTTAGTATAGGGCTGCATCTCTGTTTTCACATATTAATTAATAGCTCATATTCTTGAGGACTGGGGCAAACTTGCAGCCCAGACGTTTTGAGATGGGAGCACTGAGAAAAACACAGGTATGAGGCATGCCTGACCTACACTTACACTGGCATTTGCAGCTTTATTGTCATTTTCGCCCATCTGCGACATTCAATGCATTGTCTTCCCCAGCCTGAGGAAGGACGCTGACGCATGGCACAGCCTACCCACTTGTCACCCTCAAACAAAGAGGAAGCTTGCAACCGTGAGATCAATAACTGGAAGACACAACGGCAGTTTCTCCCTGACGCCGGGCAGTTAATCCTGATGTATGATCCCCTTGTGAATTTAAAACACTAGATACATATTGTCTCTGGCCATGATTACACATCTAACAACTCACACTCTGGTAGATTAAAAGAATTTGTTTTGTGGTCACAAAACACTACAGAAAATAAAATCGTCCAAGAAAAAAAAATACAAGGAGGCTCAAAACTTAAAAAATATGCCTTGCACTAAGAAATAAGTGGCTTCTAAGTTATGGCTTATGAGTGCAATACAGCAACAGAACAATATTAGAAAGCTTTCATTTAAAAAAAATCATATTTGTACAACACTTTCTTATTTCACAGAATTGATCATGTGCAATTATTTGTCAGTATTTATAAAGGCAGATGCCAATTTAAACACAAGAAAACTACTCTAAGTGCAGCATGATGTTAAATATAACACGAATGCAAATTTCATGGTTCAACTAGAACACTTTACAAATACTGAATATTGATTTTATTTCTGTACACTCCTTGATCTTGAGATGTGTAGACTGGAATCAGTGCTAACATCAACACTTTGATATACTAAATGAACTCACTCTGTTATTTCAAAATGGATTTTAAAATCCAATTTAAAATTTCAAAATGGATTTTATGTTTAAGTTCAGTAGCATGGCAAAGACAGTGCAATCCTGAACTTAAGACCACTGCAACACGTATTCTTAATTCCACTGGTTCACACCTGCTTACCTGCAAAGAAATTAACAATCCATTTACACAGATTCTCATTGTGGTCCAGTTTAAATTTTCTGGGAGGGAATCTAAATTGGTGAAGATTGTCACAAATTAAAAATAAGAAAAAAGTAGCAAAGGAAAAGCTATGAAGATAAGATGACTGAGGACACCAGAACATATATATTAAAAATACACTTTTCCATGTATAATTTACATCTTCTCAGTCAGAATGATTAAAGCTAGTTCACAGGCAACTAAATAATTTACATTTGTTTCTCAGATAACAGATATTCAGTTTAATATGCTCACAGCAACCAGTTCTGAGAATTGGAACAGAGCTCTGGAGGTCTCCAGAGCTCCTGAGGAGAGAGAAGAGTACTGCACTAGCACGAAGGACGTGCCTGCTGTACTAAAAGGCAGATGCCTTCAGAGCACTGTATGTTTAGTCATCTCTTTATCAAACCCTTAACTAATTAAACAATCCTCTTGTCAAAGAGGACAGTCATTGTTTGTGTGACCAATGCCCTGTAAACATAATGGGATAATCTGCCTTTCTCCTTTTTTTTCTCCCTCAATTCTTCCAAACAGCTGGGGGATGCGCTGCCTGCTCTCTAGGAAGCCTCTGCTCATCTGTCATTCTCCTCTGCTTGCAGCGCGCTGCTGCCGCACGCAGCATCAGAAGCCAAGCTTCAGACAATAACGCCTCAGATGCAGCAACAATCAATCTGATACTGTGCCATTAACCAGTCCCCGGGCCTCTGAAGGGCCAAACGAACAATTAGCAGGGAAAAAGAAGCCATTCCTTGATAGAATCAACAATTAAAACTATATTGATATACAAACTGCAAAAGATGCTAAAATTAAAGCATTTCCAGTGCCCTCTTTTGACTTCAGTATGAAGGAATAAAGAGCTTGCAAATGACAAAACTTTTATCAGGTGGCATTACGCTTATTCTTATATCTGCACAGCAACAGCAGCAAAAGCCACCAGCCACCCATTACAGGCTCAAGTCCTTCTGAAGATGATCTCCAAAG
This sequence comes from Anas platyrhynchos, assembly GCF_047663525.1. Lineage (NCBI taxonomy): Eukaryota > Metazoa > Chordata > Aves > Anseriformes > Anatidae > Anas > Anas platyrhynchos. The sequence goes on from NC_092604.1 coordinate 3,506,693, forward strand.
CCAGGTATACACGGCACCAGCTGACAGCAGGGCAGCATCTCCCCTCCAGCACACTTCCAAACAAGCACCTGGCATCTTTGCCATGCCTACAGAATTGAGCACGACTGCTACCTGTCACAGACAGCCTTCCTGAAAGCTTCTGGATTCCTACTTAGAGCAGCCTAGACGCTGTCAATAGGAAGTTTAGACTAGCCAGACATGACATCTTGAAGCCAAATACAGTAGCCTGAAACCAAAACGAATTGTTTTGAACACAGGCAGATTCTGCTGAACTGTCTGTCCTTCGCAGGGGGAAGCCAAGACCATGCGGGGAGGAGGGCTGTTGTGCACGGCCCTGGGGACACAGTCAGGATACGGCCCCATGCAGTCGGTGCTCGACACGGAGCCTGGCAGCAGGAGTTGGGTCCCGCACCTGCTGTCAGGCTGAGGAAACGTGATGCTTCCAGGAGGCAGAAGTATGGGAAGGAAAAATTACATCCAAAAACGAAAACCTTTCAACGTCCATCAAAAGAAAGTTCATGGTTCTCTGCAGGCCCATCGTTGTTTTGAACATCAGAAACACCCGATTACCAAAATCTTTGCCGAACCACAGACAGGTGGAGGACAAAGAGGGGACACAAGAAGGATGATGTTCTTTCCTGGCCCACCAGCCCAGCTCCAGGACCACTGGCTTTGAGGAGAAATCCCCTCCACCCAAGCATCCAGTTGTCCACCTCAGGCAGCGCCCTGCTCCCAGCCAAGACAGGAGGCAGGAGCTGTCTTGCTCGGCTGCAGGGATGCTCAGGCAGGGCAGGGTGAATGTCTCACCGCGCAGCTCACAGAGGGGTTCGGGTGCCTGCCTGTCGGTGCCTGGCCTGACCCACAGCTCTCGGCAGCCCCCGGAGGAGCCAGCCTCCTCTAGGGAGGCAGAGTGGAGCCCCGTCCTTCGCTCAGCACGGAGCGAAACCCAGGAGAGCAGCACAATGGAAAGCCTGTTTCTCTTTGCGCTCATCTAGACCGCAGCAGGAAAAAAAAAAAAAAGCAAAACTGCTCTATTTTTATTTTTAATCTACCACCAAGAGAGACATTATAGAGCCATGCTCAAATCCGTATGAGTTCCTCATCCCAATCCAAGTTAAACTCATCAAGTGTAAAGAAGACATCCCAAATGAAATACATAAAAGAAAAGCCAAAATGATGTTATCCTAGCAAAATTTCAAAAATGTACATATCTGTAACAAAACAACCGACAATATTGGCCTTATGGCTCTTTCTCCGTCTCTCTCTCATTTCTGTTTTTTGTTTTTCTTCCCCCATGTTCCCTCCCCACCTCATCACTGCAGCCAAGTTTTAAACAATATACATGAAAATAGCAGCTTTCAATCTGTTCCTGGAGTAGCCAAGTTAATGAGGCCACATGGCATCCCAGGGCTCTCTGGAGGGAAAGGTTCAAAATGCTTCTTAGTGTGGCCTGTGCTGCTCTAAAAAATGTCAAGCATTTTAAACTGGCTAGCATTCCACTGCCGTTCTCCCCTGCTCTCCAAGCAGAAGAGCATTCAGATTTCCAAATGCATATTGTGGAAAGAATGAAGTGCTTCTGGAAAAACTGAAAGACCAATTTTCCTTTCTAAATTTAAAGATTTATAAATCCATGCAAATCTTTTTCAAAAAAAGAGAGTGCTTCTGCACGTTACAGCACAGCAAGCAAACAGTTGTTGTAGAAACAAGTACCTGTTTTTCCTGACCTACATTTCAGGTTGGCAGGAAATCAAAGTCCATGTGAAATTACAACAGATTTTGAACAGACTTGTATGCACCCTCCAATCTCAGCTATTAAATCTGCTTGGGCCCAGCGAGTTCATTTTTGTAAGAAGGAAGGTCCCACTTTTTAAAATTACACATGCTCGGTATTACGTAAATGCAAATAGGTAGTCTTTTTGTTGTAACACTGAAAGGGAGAATTGGTTTTCCATAGAATTTGGTTCAACTAGAGACATTTTCCTCTCCTTGAACTGCTATATTTTATCTCCTATATTTATCATAAAAGCCATGTGGTAACCACAAAAAGAAAACGAGTCTAGCTTTGTCCCGAAGGCCTCAGTATGAAAAGCCTCCCTGGTTCACAGAGGCCTGTGTGGGTCCTGTGTGCACATAAACAAACAGCAACCAACAAAAGGTGTTTTTCAGCAAAGTCCACCCACAGCCGGCGAGCAGGACACAGTCACAGCATCAGTCATATGGGAACACTCTCACCTGCTTCCCTCCTGACCCCGCCAGCTTGAGGCGGTGTGAGAGCAGACGGGCTGCGGTCCCAGCTCTCCGCAACATGCGCGTGGCTGTGCTGCTCCTGCCTGTGAGCTGGCCTGGGAGACAGCAAGCAGGGCTGCACAGGTTAACAGTGCCACCAGAACATGCCACCAGCAGGGATTCGGCTGCATCACCGAACTGCTTCTCCCAACTCTTACGACTGTGGTCCCAGGAAGCGGGACTGCTGATAGACTCCAGGCTGCAGCCCGCTCCTCTGTGGGATTTCCACCTCTACAACAGAAAAGTCTGCTGATCCCAGCAGGAATGGAGTGCTGCAATAGAGAGACAGGACGGAGAAGAGCTCGTGTTTGTGAGGACTGAGCTCGGAGTGCACAGCACCACAGTCAGCTTTGGAAAGAAAATCCACCTATTACACTGGAGATTTCACCCCAGAATGCTCTGTGTAAGAAAGAAGCGTACTCCCCATCTTCACCTCTGCAAGTTTTATTTGTACATGAACAATCCACTGTGCTTTTGCTATCTGGTTTACCATAAGTTTGCAAAAACTTCATGTGAAGGGAACATATTAAGTTTCCTTTCTTTTCATGCCCACTTTCAGATCTCTGTAGTTTCACAATGTCCATATTTCACTAAAATTAAAATTGCTGCATTGCAAAACACATCCGAGACAGAAAGTTTCAATTAAGTCTTCTTTTTAAAATGTTTTTCACAATCACGACAAATTCTTGAAAAATATATCTTCTTCAGGCCAAGTGTGTTCCAATACGCTGTGTGTGCAAACCCCAGTGAGCAGACTTCCCACCTATGCAAATTCATGTGAATCCAAACATACTTTCACACACATATGCTAACAGATGGATTTTTGTAGCGCTATCTATACTAACCAGACCAAGCCTAAAAACCTCGTGGTACCCCACTGAATTCCAATCTCAGACCGACATACAGTATAAGGAGCCAGACATCCATTAGCAGGAATCTAAACAGCACTCTGCTTTGGGAACTGCTGTTTTTGCTTATGTTTTTTGATTTATACCTCATAACTGCAAAACTAATGAGATTCTAATGAAAAGTAGGACATTATTCATTTGTTTCCCCCCAGGAGGTTAAGCATATTTTCAACAAGCATGCTGCTGATTAAAACAAGAGGTGATGGTTTTAAGAATCTTGTACGTAAACCTGTTCCCAAATGAGCATGTTCTAAAACAATACACTGCTTTCTGTAGTTTACAATTTCAGAAGCCTTCACTGCCCTTAGCTAAGTGATTTTGTTCAAATACATATATATATATACACACACATACACTTGCCACTGCTACATGAAGAATAAACATCTAACCTGTGTATCAAGTTATTGCACTGAGATCTTGATAAAATACAAAAAGGACAAACCTTTGGTTATTTTGCTTCTACCATGCCCCAAAGAAATCACTCAAAAACCCTGCATGGATGTAAAACATAAGACTGTAACTTTTAAAGATTGATAGGTACTTAAAATTGAGAAACTAAATGTAGTCAGATGCACAGAACGTTAGTCTATCTATACAGCTCTCACAGAAAAAGCTGTAAGTCCAACCTAGTATATTGGGCACAAAATTACTATCCATTTAAAAGTGCACCCCCTAAATATCAGTGTTAGACAGACTCAAAAACTCAAAACCAACTGTATTAATACACAGGCCTGCAGTACGATGGTTGTATTTCACATCTATAAAACTTTCTACAGTAGTTGCTATTCAGTCATAGACTTAACATGTTCTAGTCTCTAGTGTATCCCACATAATTTGTATGCATCCAAGAGTGCTTTACACTGTCTTTTTTCACATTCAGTTTATTTCAGACAGTACAGTACTCCTAAGATCTACTGTGTAACATCTAGAAAGACTCTGATCTGAAACTCAGTCCCTCAATACAATAGGGTCACTGAAAAACGAAACACTAAACCAGAGCTTTTAAATAGGCATTTAAAATAGGAAATTAGTTCTATAAACATAAAACATTTGAACTGCCCATTTGTTATGGATAACTTAGTAGGGCCGCCAATTACAAAAGTCATGGACTCCAAATTGGCAGCATTTGCTTTCCAACATTACATCAAAACCCTGACTCTACCATGCTGGAATTTAACTCCTCAAGACACAAAACAGAAATACAGCAACTACAAGTTACAGAGGAACAATTTTAATAGTTTATTCATTAAAGCACATTCAGTTATTGCCTTATGGCTACATTGCACAATCCAAATTTAAAAGATTTTGATTGCAAAAGGCATCTTCTCTGGTGTTCAGGTTTGCCCAACTTCTTCCTTCTTTGCCTATATACTAAAAGATAAGATGGTAAGAGCATATTTTTCCTTCAAGCATTTCACTCCAGTCATCAAAATCACCAGGTGGCTTTAGGGAAACATAGGATTCAATCCACTGAATCTAAAATACCTCTTTCTTAAAGTCAATAAACAATTCTGTAAGTGATCCTGCAGCATGCAGAAGATGAATGTCCCACAAAAATCACAAGAAAGATAAGTTGTTCCACCCAACTGAACAAACATTTCCTCACAGTCACGCCCTCCTCACATAAAAGCAGGAATCTTTCTAAACTCATGCTGAACAATTCTAGTGGAAGGTCACAAACAATAACAATGGATAATTAAAACAATAATCAAGCTTAGTAAGACAAAAATTAAAAGTAAATAGCTCATCAGTTGTGTTGTTTTTTTTTTTTGGTGGTGGTGGTGGTGGTCATTTTTTTTTTCAAGCTGACCAAGCCTCAGTAAGAACATGTTTTGGACAGAAAAGAATTTGAAATTAAAAGATTACAAGATGCTGTTCATCCAAGAAGCTCTCTCTACTTTGAGTACTATGGGATTCACTACAGAGCAAAGGGATTTTGTGGAACAAAGGAAAACAGAATGTAACAGACATGCTGAAGAGGTATTTGTGAATCATACATTCTTACGCTGCTAGGTGATTATCCATCCCCACATCCAGCAGAAATTAAAAAAAAAAGAAAAAGAATACCAATAAGAAAATCTGGTTTTGCAATGGCTTTAAGAGCCTTAAATTAACCACCCTACTGCATTTTTTTAAAGTACATTATGTCTGAATAAATAAATAAATTCCTAGCTGTTACATTTACAAAGTTTTTAAAACTATGTATAGCAGCTACAGCATGCTGTGAATCCAACACACCTGCAATATGCTCACACAACGGGATGAAAGTAATTGTGACCTATCAAACTATACCCATTGCCATATATTCTGAAAACATACAGTTCTCTTCAAAGCTTGCATCTGTTCATTCTTCTTTTGTTCTTATAAAAATGCTTAATTTGAAACAAAAGAAACAGAACATAAAATAGTCTAATAAATACTTATGTTACCTGTGGCACAGTAATTACAGGGCTATGTCAACTGTAATTCTAGTGGCAATATCACAAGTGAGACGGAAGCATTCAAAACAATTTCAACCCACGAGTGAGACACCAGCATCAATGCTCAGCATCTTCCTGCCTCAGGAACCAGCACTGGATTCTCCTGAAAGAGCTGAACTCCCACAGGAACTCAGGAGGAAACATCCTGATTTAAAGCCTTCCGTTTGGTTCCACTGATCTCTAGACAGTCAGAGACAACTCAGAGAGCTGCTCCAGGCCTCTTCTACCTCTCGTTGGAACTTGCAGGCTGACACATCTCCAGCTCTCCTGTGCAGCCAGCCCTGCAGCTCATCCCACTGGCCGTGCATCACCAGCCCTGCCCTCAGCACATGAAACTTTCAGTGCTTCTGCCCTGAAGATGCAGGAATAGGAGTGGTGTCAGGACCACCATTAGCATTAAAAAAAATGTTGGGATAATTTATCTAGACAATACAGATAGTATGTTAATTTGGAGTTTTCTATGAGGGATGAAATTAGATCAAGAAGAAGTACTGCTCTGCAAAATGCTTCCTTCCCCTGCATCACCACCTTCGAAACAGAGGGTGATGAACCAAACCAGTGGGAGGGAAGGGAAGGGAAGGGAAGGGAAGGGAAGGGAAGGGAAGGGAAGGGAAGGGAAGGGAAGGGAAGGGAAGGGAAGGGAAGGGAAGGGAAGGGAAGGGAAGGGAAGGGAAGGGAAGGGAAGGGAAGGGAAGGGAAGGGAAGGGAAGGGAAGGGAAGGGAAGGGAAGGGAAGGGAAGGGAAGGGAAGGGAAGGGAAGGGAAGGGAAGGGAAGGGAAGGGAAGGGACCCAAGTGGTACTGTTACAGTTATGTTACCCTAGGTTTGTCATCAAGAATCCTTTTATTAACTCACCCTTATTAAACTAATATATATATATAATATATATATAAACTAATATATATATAAGATTAAAGGCAGAGAAAAGCATCTTAGGTAATACAGCAGAAGGGATTTTGTGCTGTTTAAATAACCTCCAATAACCTCCTCTCTCCAGTGACCATGTTCCACAGGTTATAAATTACACACCTGGCTCTTTCCTCATCACTTGTCTTTCCACTACCCCACAAAATCCTTACCCCTTGCCATTCCACAAGTCCCATCTCCTTCTTCTATCAGAGATAACTTAATTGGTACTCTTGAACAATTGTTCTCAATCATGCTTAGCTGAAGGACAGCTACTTCTGTGCAAGACCTCTACAGAAGAAATAAAAATAGAACTTCAGGCTTTGTAGGAATGCAATTTTTCCTGCAATACACAGCATGGCTCCCTCTGCACCCTCTGCTAGGGTAACGTGTGAGGCAGCGCTTGACAGACAAGTGCTTTCTTAGCTACACACTCCAGAGCACATCCATCTTCAACACTGTGACAGGCGACAGTTCTTTGGAAAAAAACACCACGTTGGTATGTGGTCATGTAATTAAAGACTGTCATAATTCACACCCACATTGTGGTAGGTTGGAGTTGTGCAGGCATACTTAGTTCTGGCATTTCCTCATTTTAGACTACTTGCATTTGAAATCTAAGTGATGTTTTTATCGTACCACATCATAAATTGATTGTGCAGAAAAAGCAATATCTTTGGAAAACAATTCCTCAGAAGGAAAACCCAGCTAGATCCCCTGCAAGAATTAAGCCACAATCCTGGCTTCTCAGACACACCCCAGGCCCGAGACAGGAACGCATCTGAAAAAGATTGAGCACATAAGCACTCTCACTGTGCTTAAAATTAAGCACATGATAAAGCATCGCATGCTTTGACAAATCAGCGCTACAGAGGAAATAGAGGGGGCTGAGATCAAAGAGAAGAAATGGGAAAGCCAATGGATTCAGAAAGGACGCCGGCTGACAAGGCCACACATTCACACCACTGGGCTTGAACACAATCTTCTTCTTTTTTACTCTTACACTAGACAAATTAAGAATAATATTGACGCCACGAGCAACGGCAAGAGATAACGCCATTGTTCTCCCTGCCGACGACGCATGCCTCCGCGTGGGTGTAGGATGGGTTAATCGCTATGGAGCCAGATCAAAAGCGGTTGTTAAGGGAACAAGCAGGAAAGGTGGAACAATGGCCGAGATAAGAAGCATCCCCACCAAAGTGTGACCAGACCTCGAGGTTTAGAGCTGCAAGGAGACAAGACTTGGGCCCCCACCCGAGTGACGCAGTTGCTTGGCCAAGGCCGAGCAGATGGAGGCCAAAGGAAGCGCAGCGGGCCTGGAGGAGCTTGGGCAGGGTGAGGAGCTGGCAGGGTGGCCAGGGACCGACAGGCTGCACGGGGCCACAGAACGAGCGGCCTCCTGAAGCAGGATGAAGGGGAAGGTGCGAACAAGAGCTCTCACTTAGACCTTTGCCAGTCTCTGCCACATACTGCATGGGAGCAAGCTCCAGAGCAGCAGGCACTACCCACGGCTCCAGGACAGGCAAAACACAAGACGCGGAAGGCGGTTGTTAAAGCCTTCTCACTAATCAAGAGTTTTAAAAGCAGCCAACTTCTCGGTCACAAGATCCTGTCTAGCGACCTTCACCCCAAAGCTCCCTCTTTCTAGGAATTAACGTCAAATTATTTGCCTGCCCTTGCTGCACAAAACCGCTCGATTCTCACAGGCAGCCCCGTACAGAGGGTGCACTCAGCAGCGTATCATCTGCTCCTGCAATTCATAAGCTACAAATTGAAGAAACACACCAGGAGCTAAAATGAGTTTCCGAGAATGAAAACAGCTGGTAAAGAAACAAAAGCCAAATATTCTCCTGGCTGCTGGCTGATTTTTTTTTTTAATTTAGCTTAAAATGAAATGAAAAAAATCTGCTTGGAACCCAAATAGTCTCTAGATGAAAATGTGGTGTCTAGCCTGAAAAACAGAGGCTTCTGGACACAGTGCCAACAAGCACAGGATTCCCATGGACCTGGTGTTTCTCAAGCCCTTAATGTGGTTCAACTTAGGCAAGTGGTTTTAGGATTCCCAGTTTAAAATCTACAATGCACATCTGCAATTCATTTTCATTTCTTATTTTATTTCTTACTTCTTCAACCAACTCCAAATCATTTTACGAGTTCTTGCAATCCGGTACTAATCAGTTACTCATGCTGCAGGAGTCCCCGCTTCCTAAGAAGGGCTCCCTTTGCACAAGAAGCCAAACTGTGCATTTCATCAGCTGCATTTCGCCAGAAACAACAGTAACTACCTGACAAAATAAGAATGCTTGGCAATGCTAAACACATGATTCCATGAAAAATTTATATCCTAATACACAGCGTAATTTTCTGTTTCTTTCTTCTTCTATCAGAGTCACCACTTTAAACCAAAGACAACTCCTCTACCAAAAGGATTAATACAATTGCCTATTTCTAAGAGATTTGACAAGTGGCTTCAGGTTTAAGAATAAGAAGAAATTTTCATGCAGCTGTAATGGAGGAACTCCTGTATGAGAAATGCTAGTGGGTTAAAATTTTAAATGGAAGTGTGAAAAAATTTTAACTGTCAATACCTGCCCTCAGAACATCTAATATGTTAGATGAAATGTTGAGAAGACACACCAAGTAGGGCAGTTATTCCCAGAAGCAATTTTGACTTGGTAAAAAATGCTAACACATGATACAGACTGTTTTTTACTTCATTGCTCTCATTTAAAATACAGCTTATCTGAAGAAAAGACTCCATCTTCCCTTGTGCTGTGTGCAATACCAGCACTGAGGTTCACTACACACAACAGAGGAACCCAGTCAGTGCAGAACAATACATTTTTCAGGGGTCCAGTTAGCCTATCAGCACTCACCCTATAACAAGCCTCCAGTTCCTTGTCTTTTCCATAAACTGTGTTGGCAAAGCACAGACCAGAACATAATAAAGAGATTAGATTGGTTTTGCTCAGAAGTGTTCTCCCACTGGTGGTGGATGCAAATGAAACTTTTCTGGGTTTACTACGTACCCTGGTACCACCAATTAGAGGACCCAAGTGTGAAAGGGAATGGACAGGACTGCACTTCTGCGTGAAAATCTCAACTGCTCCTCTTCCCAGAGTGCTCTCAAGGTAAGGCTTGTACAAAGCTGAAAGATGAAGAACAACGAACTCAAGTTCAACAAGGTAAATTCTAGCTTAATAATGGGGGTGTGGGATTCACAGGAATAATAAAGCACTGGAACAGGCACCCAGAGAGGTTGTAGTATCTCCATCTTTACAGATACGGGGGGACAAGGCCCAAGGAAACCTGACATAATTGAAGTAGGTCCTGCCCTTAGAAGATGAGGCATGGGTAATCTCCAGGGGTCCCTTCCTATCTAAATGACTCCTCCTATTTAACATATGTGGGTGCTGGACAGGCAGGATGCAGTATTATCAGCACACAGACAACACCTGGTAGCTCATCTCCATTTGTCCAGCTCAGATAAAGAAACCATTAGCTGAGCCATAGTTAAGGGAAGGTAGCAAAACACCAGCTATGCGAGGCAAAGAGGATAATTGCAGGTCTAAAGATATAGAAGAGATGTCAGTGAACTTTGCCCCAACACCCCTCATGGCAGACTGAGTTTCCACTGGTCAACTCAAAAAGTGCTTATAAACCTCCCAGATGTGGGTTAGTCACCCACCCTGGCTCAGAGTGATCCTGTACCAGCAGACCCACAGAAATCCTTCTTTGCATAGCATTGGGCAATTAGTTGCCAGACAATCTCTCTTCTTTGCATGGCCTCTTTTCAAGTGTGTTAAAGCTACTCTGGGCAAACTGGCTATGTAAAAAACAACCACACTTTTTTTTTTTTTTTTTTTTTTTTTTTTTTTACTGGCAGAAGTACATTCAGCACATTTGAAAAAATAAAGGTGGCAACTAAAAATACACCTCTTGCTGAGATACCAGCATGCAACCATCTGTACCTAGGTTCAGAGTATGCAATTTTTAAAAATTTTTTTTTTACAGATCTGCCCTACCACTGACTAAATACAGGTTATATACAGGATGTCCAAAGATAACACAGATGGCGCTACCTCATTTATTGAATGGGACACATCACTGCAAGATTTTAGCACAAGCACTTGGAGTGTTACAGTGGCAATAGACTAAATTTTAAAAACAGAGTTCAGCTTACAGTTAGGCTTGCTTTTCTGACAGACTGCCGACTCCTTTATCCCTCAGTGCATTGCTACATCCAACACAAACCAGATTCTTATTATAATAAAGCATCCTGGAAGGACACTCACAAAGATCATGAATATCGTGCATGTGCACACGTTGTGCTTGTGCACGTATGCACACACACAGTCCTTGCTTGAAATAACCCCACAGTCTGTGACTTCTAAGGTGTGATGCAGTGTTCGCCAACACTCGGGAGTGGGCAAAATTAATTCTGGTAACAGGGAACTACAAAGTTTGTGGCTTTGATTTATTTGCTTCCTGAGCCACAAGAACAAAACATGATTATTTAATGCTATAATCTTATTTTACAACTGTGACTCTAGTAACACTACTGTTTGTAAGCCCTGTAGGTTTTAGGCTCATCCATGGTGTTCAGAATGCCCCTCAAAGGTGAAGCACCAGGAGCTGTATTCTTCACCAGAATGCCTGCTTCAGGTGTTCCCAGGAAATCATCTCCCTGTGTCTCCAGACGCTCATTCCTGCAGCCACATCAAGTGGTCAACTCTGAAATCTCTGCCAAGGAGTTTTCTCTTAATTATCCAAATGTTAGGTCCCACTGAAACCTGAAGACACTAAGACTACATTGGCATCATTCTAAAGGTTTGGACAAACTGATAAACATAGCCATCACCAGTGTGGCATTAAAGGATTCTCTAAGGACCCTGCGGTATAAAATAATGACAATAGTAATCACTGCGGTATTGAATATCAGTACTTCAATGATGGAGTTATTCCCAAGAAGAGAGAGATCAATTTTAAGACAGAACGTATGTTAGTCAAACAAGGGTAAGTCAACAGGAAAAAAGAGCATTTTTATTTCACATTGCTTTTGAAGATCATGTAAATATAAGTTACAACTAATCAAGCTTTTTTGCAAATAGACATCTATTTTGCAAATAGACAATAAATCAAGCACTAAGCATTAACACCTCATTCCACAGCAGATCTCACTGGGTGGAAGAAGCTAATCCCACTCCGGGGGCTCCACCCCACAGCAGAGGGTCATGGCAGGACAGCGCTCCCACCTCCTGACTGCCCACTCCTCCCGGGCTGGAGGATCCTCCGCCACAGTGCAGGCTCCTCCTTTGCTCACGGCCTTGGCGAGGGCTGGTGGAGGTCAGATCTCTCACACACCAGCTCTCATCTTGCTCTGTCTGCAAGAGGAAACCAAGGGCTTTCAGCCCTCTGTTTGAACACGCCTGCTGGCCCAGCTTCAGGCAAGGGGGCCGGGAAGGGGGAAGGATGACACAACGCAGCAGTAGGTGGCACACAGGACACTTCTGTGGTGTATTCGGCATAAATCAATGTGCAGTAATGTTGATAAAACAATATTTTAGAACCACTGCACTACTGAGCTGTTGGGGCCCTATTTACCATTACACAGAAACCCACAGAATTTGGACAGAGCAGGCTTCTTAGCAGATCACAGAATCACAGAATTTCTAGGTTGGAAGAGACCTCAAGATCATCGAGTCCAACCTCTAACCTAACACTAACAGTCCCCACTAAACCATATCCCTAAGCTCTACATCTAAACGTCTTTTGAAGACCTCCAGGGACGGTGACTCCACCACCTCCCTGGGCAGCCTGTTCCAATGCCTCACAACCCTCTCGGTAAAGAAGTTCTTCCTAACATCTAACCTAAAACTCCCCTGGCGCAACTTTAGCCCATTCCCCCTCGTCCTGTCACCAGGCACGTGGGAGGACAGGCCAACCCCCACCTCACTACAGCCTCCTTTAAGGTATCTGTAAAGAGCAATAAGGTCACCCCTGAGCCTCCTCTTCTCCAGGCTGAACAAGCCCAGCTCCCTCAGCCGCTCCTCGTAGGACTTGCTCTCCAGGCCCCTCACCAGCTTCGTCGCCCTTCTCTGGACCCGCTCAAGCACCTCGATGTCCTTCTTGTAGCGAGGGGCCCAAAACTGAACACAGTACTCGAGGTGCGGCCTCACCAGAGCCAAGTACAGGGGGACAATCACTTCCCTAGCCCTGCTGGTCACACTGTTAGATGATGAATGCTGCTGTCAAACGCTGCTTTGGGTGGAAAGCAACCCAAGAGTAACAACAATTCTGTTTTTGCCTTTCTGAGTTTCTATTAAAGAGAAAGCTATTATATTAAAGAACCTTTGGAAAGGAAAAACAAGAACAGTCTGAAGCTCCCATTTCTCTTGCACAGCTCACGTGACGGGTACAACTTAACTAGTGCATCTATTACTGCTTTGCTGGCTTCCTAATGACACATCTGGCTTTGATGAGGAGATTCGCAAGCCCAGCTGGTAGATAAAAGATTCCTTTCCTTAGGGCTGAACTTCTGATTGCCTCTTTCAAGCTTCAAAAGAGACCAAATGATGATTTAGATGTGGTCCTATCAGACAAAACAGAGCAGGCAGGAGTTTGTGCTGGTTGTTCAAGAAGTAGGATTGTTGTGAGAGCAAAGCATGCAGTTCTCGCTAACCATCCTGGGAATGGCAATGCTGTGGCTGGAGGACAAACTTCTCCCCATTATCTACCCAGCTCCAGCACAGCATAACAATTAGCTGATAACTATTTTCAGCTCCCAGGATTTGGAAGGACAGGCATTGAAGAAACATTCTTCCAATCTCCTGTTTGAATAATGCAATCGTCACATTCTGGATCTCGTCGTCAGAACATCATGCTGCACCCTGGCCAGCTTTATAATATCTTTCATGCTCGATGTTTACATTTTGACTTTCACCCTCCACATGTTTTCTATCTAGAGCTCTTGAAGGTAAGACATGAGCTTCAGCTATTGCACAATGAAATTTCTCCACAGAACTTATAATATTCTTCTCCAGAGAGTTGGGTAGATAGCACCCTCCCCTAACATCCTTGATAATCTACAAATTCTGATAATCCACGTTTAACCAAATTTTAAATAGAATACAGATATAATTGTTTGCTCTAGCTTCTTTAAATTTTCATGCTGGAAAGGGTTGGAAAATTATTGGCAATGAGTTTGTACCTTATATATAAAATGTCACTTAATTTGCCTGACAACATTGCTGCAGTGTTACATTGTCAGTTAGTTGTGCTTGTGATGACAATAATGAATGCTATGAAAACATTTAGCTATACTAAATTAGAGAACAGAATTAGAGAACAGAGCTGGAAGAACCCTTAAGAGTTCATCTAGTCTAGCCCTTATGCCTTAAGGCAGAATCAACTGTAGTTCATCCATTTTCAGATACTTGTCTAATCCAATCTTAAAGCCTTTCAAATTTGGACACTTGACAACTCACCAAGGCACTAAATCTCAGTGTTTCATTATTTCTGTTCAAACTGTACAGGAAAAACAGCTTATTGCTCTTTTAGCAGCTTACTGCTCTTTCCCTTTAGTAGAACACAGCTTCCCTCAAATGCCACATCCCAACCTGGGTACAATACTCCGAGCAGACGTCTTACCATGACTCACTAGCAGAGCAAGATTATTTCACGTTTTAAAGACACCTGCACGGGTCTGTTCCCTCCATGCAGGACACTGAGAGCAGTAGATCACTGTGTAGACACAATCACAGAATCATAGAAACACAAGGTTGGAAAGGACCTATAAAATCATCTAGTCCAACTGTCTTCCTATCACCAATACAATCCACTAAGCTATTAAATCATATCTTGTAGCACCACGTCCAGGCACTTCTTGAATGCTGTTGTTCAACTCAGCCTATAAAAATATGAAGAAATTTTGTTTAACATTGCATCTATTAGTATACCACTTAGGAAAATGCTTGTACTAAAGAAGTTGAACACTGTTAAAGACTGTTCCAAGGAGCACGCAATCAATACCTACTTTATTTTAATTAAAAACAAAACAAAACAAAAAAACATAAGGCAATGGAATTCACACAACTGCTGCCTTGTCACTTGTCTCCCAATCTAACTTTTAGGCCACTTCTCCAATCTTCCAAAGATTATTTACTTAGCGCACTGCCACACTTTCAATAATTCCTCCCAAACTTAGTTTATCACCTTTCTCTCTACAGTAGATTTCTAGTTCTAGCATATCTGTACCTCACTGAAATTTCATGATTTTTATGTTTTTACCCAGAAACAATCACATACACATTTAATAAATACAAGGTGACAAAATATAATAACTCTATATACTGTTTGAATGGTGAAGTTCATGGTCAATTATTACATTCTACCTGAAGCGATGTACACTTTCTAGCAGTTTATCTTAACTTTGATCATCTGTTTGAACAGATCTAGTTTTAGAGTGCTAAGGAAGAAAGTACAAGAGTTAAGAATTTTCAAGAGCAAATCAGATTTACTTGGCAATTCAGAGTATTTTTGTCATCCTATGCACTTTGCTAGCAATGGTGTGTTAAATTAATTTCTAGTGTACTTCAGAGCAAATGTTAGTGCAATTATTCTGCCTGCTAAAAGCTTCTCAT
Source organism: Anas platyrhynchos (assembly GCF_047663525.1). Classification (NCBI taxonomy): domain Eukaryota; kingdom Metazoa; phylum Chordata; class Aves; order Anseriformes; family Anatidae; genus Anas; species Anas platyrhynchos. Next base: position 3,521,914 of record NC_092604.1, read on the forward strand.
GGTTCATGCCAAGTTTTGCCATGGTATTTTATCACATGACAGCATTTAGCGAGCTGCACATGATTAAATTCAATTATGTCAGTGAAGATGCAAAACAGCTCCACACAGCTGGCATCACACAGGTATATGGGCAAATTTCACCAAAACAAAAACAATACGTAAAATAACTATAAGATTTTTCGGGATAGAGTTTGAACTAAAAAGCCATTCTCTCCAACAAAATAGTGGCAGAGTAGTATGCTAAATCATGACTAAGAACCACTTGATGTCATGTCAATAAATGGAAACAGAATAGGATCTGAAAAATCAAAGAAAAGTCAGGAAAAACAGAAACTGAAAGCCAGCATCAAACACGCTCCCAAAGAATCACCGTGGGCAAAAGGATCACTGTTAGTCTCTCCTTGCTTGCTGACCAGAATTAACAACAGCAAATAATCATTAATTATGCCTGTAAGGATTGCATCAGCAATCTCCAGAACAAAAGAAAAAGTCTAACCAGTAGGGACATTTTAAAGAAATACAAAGTGCCTAAACAACCTGGATTACATTTAAAGCAACACAGTTGTAAAACCAGTTTTGGAAAACTGTTCTGTACTAGCTCAGGTCCAAACAAACCATGAAATCATGTCTCAGGAAGCCCACCTGTGGATACAGATACACTGTGCATTTGTATTAATAGTGCTGTCAGAGGCAGGGGGTTCTACTGGTGTCTACACCTGTGATAGCGAAGGGGAAAATGAAACCAGCCAGGTTACTGAAAAATAAGAATAAAAAGCTTTAGCAACAGGCAAAGAGTGAAAATATGTGGCGACTGATCCTTTCACTAATCCTTTTGTAAGAAGGACCACATACAACAAATGTAAAACTTGAAATTTAACTTCTCTTAACAATTAGATAGTCTGTGCTTGTTTGTTTTTTGTTGCTTATAACGAAAAACTGTGCATCTGATGAAGTATGTAAACAATCTTAGAAGGCTGATTTTCATATTATCTACCAAGACAGCATGAATTGTCACAGTTTTCTATTGCATCAGGCCAGCATTATACCTACTCAGACATTATTTCAAGTAAAAAAAATCCTGAAAGTTTGGAGAAATATTCAGTAGACAAATTTCCAATGGCAAATTCAAATATTCTTTAAGACTTGTTTCTGCAGCAATGAGATGGTGTTATATTATTGCCTTGATCAGCCTCAAAACCAATATGGAAATCTATTTTAATTTTTCACATTTATAAATGCATACAGAAGTCAAACTAATACAACAGTTGTTGTATTGGCCTAGAGTAACAGATTACTTGTGTGTTTCTAATAAACAAATAAAGTCCTTGGAAAATAGGAACGTAGCATCAGCGAAATGTTTGTGAATCTTTCATTCACTTGGCTTGTTACAGACCTGTTTATTCATCGCCATTAATTCAGTCCCATTAACACTTACACGAACATCCAAGGATAAATAAATGCTTCTCAGCACAGCATTTGATCTCCATTTCAAGAAAAAGCAAGGTTAACAAACCATTACCGTTGGTCAATGGGATGTTTTCTTGCACTCCTTCTCCTCAGCAAATCATGTAGGGTCCTTAGAGATCCACAGATTAAGAGATGAACAGAATAAACCAAGAAATTTGGGCAGTACACGAAGGTATCAATGTGATTTGACTACAGAAATAATTGTAATGCTAATTAAGAAGAGGAAATAGTAAATTATCAACTGGGAAATTTGACTGTCACCCTAAAACATCTGTGAGTTGAACTAGACAGCCAACCTTAGTTTCATAAATTAAGGCAAATTTTGTAGCTGAAAGTTTAAAAGTTTTTTGTTTTTTGTTTTTTTAAACACATCACAGAAAAATGTCCAAGGAATCTTCTTTGATACAGTTTGAGCTTCTGGATTGCCTCCCTCCTCCAGAAGGACCTATAACACTGGTGAGCACATGCTTACACAGTTTCTTCCTAAATTAACATACAACTTGAGCTGAATGGACAAATAAAACCTCCAAAAGATCGCAAAGCTCATTAGTACCAGCAGATATTGCCACACACATGCAGAAAGCACAGAGGAACGGGCTTGTCAAAAGACTTGCGGCAGGACGGGATCTCACACCAGGCCTCAAAAGTGACAGTGCCCACTCACCGATAACCCACATCCCTTTCCAAAGAAGGATGAGGATTCAAAGCAAACACTCATTCTAAATGAAAGGAAGTTGTGAAAAGGTGGTAAGCTGCTTGTCTCCTACAGTGTAGTTTTTGTGCTGCCTCTTTACCCCAACTGTAAGTACAGGACTGTACAACACTGAGGCGAATGCATTTAGACTGCAGCTTAATATTGAAGAAAAAAATAAATCTATTTCCAGATGCACAGCATGCTCACTAAACATTGCAATGCTGTGAAGCAGCTGTTCTCTAAGTGGCCTTCCTCTAAAGAGAACATTATGTTCTATTCTGCATGAGCTCAGAGAATCCAGGATTTTTGCCCCTGCTAAAAACCACATGCATGTAGACCCCTTCCAGGCTACGATGCTTAACGTATCCTGAAATGACTTCCAAGAGCATTCTTTGGAAATCCTTTGGTTAACATGAATGTTTCAGCCAGGAATGGACTTTTCTGGATCTTACTCATGGACTTACACTAAAAACTATACCGACTCATTTTTCCAGCCTCTAGGAATATTGCATGCAACTGACTTTTTTTTTTTTCTTTAAGAACCTCACTCCAGGATCATTATTAAAAACTATTTCCAGACTTGGGAATAATTGCCATATAATGCCTTTCCAAAAATACCAATATTAGATTATCATTGTACCCAGTGAGTAAAAAAAAATGATAATCCTAGTAAAATAGTTACAAAAACATGCTTAGGAGTATTACAGAAACTTTACAATGTTATTGAAATCTGATCACAACTTCATCTAAAAGTTACCCCATTACTCCCAAATCATACCATTTATTCTCACCAACCTACACAATTTTCATGTCAATTTTGGAATATTTACTCAAGCTCCAGCTCAGAATTTTACTGCCATGCACATGTCAACTTTCACTTGTTTGCCAGAATAACTATAGAACAAATTAGATGCATCCTACATGGGTACGACTGCAAATTGTCCCAGTCGTGCAGTAAATAGTATTATCTTGCAATCAAGTACAGGGTTTAAAAAATGTATTGACAGTATTTGCAAAGCTTCAACACAACTTCTTCCACTGTGAACGAACAGTAGCTGTTATTACTGTTTTAAGAAAGAGCAGGTATGTGAAAGGCAAAAAAAAAAAGGATAACCTTTTTCTGTTTTGTATGGTTTCTGCATTGGTAGTGAAGTGACAGTTACACGAGCCAAATCACAGACAGAAAAAAGAAGTCCTTTTTAGGACCACCTTAAATGGAGATTAAGATTAGATTAGATTAAAATTCATATTAATTCCCTCCCTACTTTTATGGCCAAGCAGAAACAGAGTCAGGAATCAGCATGATTTCCCCTTCACAACACAAAATTTAATTCCGACTACATGTAGACTAGTGGGAGTCACACAGCTTCAAATGAGAAACGTTCGCTTTCCTAAAGGCTACATGTCATCAGTATTTGAGACTCCCACAGACAACACAAGTACTTGTAAGCAAGGGACAGGTAATGTTGTCCTTGCACAGCTAAGAATCCTGCAGAAAAAACACCACTAAAATAAATTAATAGTTTAGTTTACTCAAAACTCCTGTATTTACAGACTTGTCTGCCACTTAGAGCAAATGCTGCAAGTTAGTTCCTATGGCGATCAGTAGTGTCATTAATCAGACTGTAATCAGGATCATAGTCATCGCAGTTCATTAGTTCATTACTTTTAAAGTAATATTTTAACAACTGTGCTGTTGATAATCAACAGTTATTTTTGTATCTGGTCCAGTTCATTAACTTGGGGAAAGACCCTCAAGGCCCATTTCTCATCTGCAAACCGGGCACAGCATCGTGTACCTTCCTTTGCCTGGCATTCTGGGGGTGCAGGGCACTGAGGAATACTGCTAGCACCTCATCTTCTGAAGCACGCCCTGCCAGCACCTCCCACTGAGAACAATGGTCCTTGCCGGCTGCTGAGAGCTTCTGAAAATCTGGCACTGAAACATGCAGGAACGTTGCATCACTATTTTCGAATTGGAACTTCAAAGTCACTTACATGACACAGGCTTTGCATTTCCTTCCAAAAAACGTGTATTTTCACTGAGCAAGCCTGCATTAGCTCTCCTCCTGTGAGTACAAACCCAGTGAGTACAAACCATTGGCAGCTTTCCTACACATCAACCCAGGCAAGGTGACCCCCGGAAAAGAGCGCTAACCTCGCTCACTTGTGATCATATGGACCTGTGCCTTTCCTCCAGTACAGAAAGCAACTGCTGAGCAAGAGTTCCCAGGTGACAAGCACCCCCACCACACACTTTTCCAGTGAAGACACAGACTAAACTTTCTTGGATTTCTATGGTTCTTTCAAGACATTTTACAAGATCAAAATTTTAGCTCCATAAATTATCAAATTTAATGTCAGTTCATATCTGCCACACAGCTTACATAGGTAATTTCAACCATTATCGCTCATTTAGAAAAGTTACCTTACAAAGCAGAAATAAAATACACCAGTAAAAATAAACTAAACTGAAAGCAAAAATTATTTAGCTATTTAACCTTGTTGGCACAGTGGAAGAAATATTACAGAGAAGGCTAAACATGGCACCATGTCTCAAAGCTCCGACAGAGGCATTCCTCTTTGTGAAAGCAATACTGTTTTAACTTATACGCTAAGAACAAAGGGAGGATGCTTTGTCTTAGCATTCACTGGTTGTTTCTTGCCACACCTGTGGACACAAAACAGCCTAATGAGGATATAAGAATAAAGGAGCTGCACATTCACCTTCGTTTTTCAACAGAAATCTACTGTTAGATGTCAGTGCAACACAGGTCTTTGTTACTACTTCTTTAAATCCTGAGTCACTTTTAACATCAAATTTGTGCCATGGCACTTATTTTCACAAAGGAAAACATTCTTGGTATTAATGAGAGATTGGCATTAGAAAACGGATGCTAAGAAAAACAGAATATCAATAGCTTAACTCTCAGGTTTGCCACTGGCTTCAATAAATTTAAGACTAATTTTCTAAAGTGATGAGAAAACCACAGACAGGTTCACGATAAATAAACCTTAGCAGACTAACCAGAAGGATTAACTTTGATTTTTCAAAAAATGCTAAATGTAAGTAAATGTACAAGAACTTTATACAAAAGCTTACAGCCAACACTCATTTAGATTTCTTTGGAAAGATACTGCTGTTTGGTTCCATTTTTCTTACATAATTCTGAACAACTGGTAAATGTGCTAAAGAAATTGTGCGGTTCATCCTTATTCAAATGTTTAGGGAGAAGTCAATAAAACCAGAAAAACCCTGTGTAACCTCAAGCTTATGAAAATAAATAAATAAATAAAGGAAGTTTGAGTAAAAAGTAAATTAAATGTACTTCAGAAAAATACCCGTAAATAAACAGATGAGAATAAGCAAGAACACCTCAGTTTGTAAAGGCATCCAAGGGTTTTCCCAGAACATGACAATGTGCACGTGGGCTTCACAGAAGTGTCTGCTCTGGTCTGCACACACGGAAGCATTTGAGAAGCAGGTCTTCACTGCCTGCTGGAGTTAACTGTCCTATGTGATAACACATCTTCTGAAATCTTGGCATCTCCTTATCAGGGAAATACTGCTGCACAACGTACTTGAACCAACACTAACAGAGATCAGGAAACCCTTGAACATGGGATTAGGAGCCAAGGTTGAAGCAGCCTTAGAACAGCAACAGCACACGGAGAGTTGATCTGAGAAGTGCAAGACTCAAGAGTGGAAGGAACTGGCAAGTAATACCAAGAACTACACCAACATACAGGCAAGGCAGCAATGATATTAAGCAAGAGCAAAAGGTAGGCTGAGTATCTGGGAAAAAAATCTTGAAGAGTGAGAATCAATATAGGGAATTATTCCTAAGGGAAACAGTGGAAGCGCTTTTGCGTGGGTATTTTATGAGAGACTGGGCATACCACCAACAAATGTACTGCAGGAAAGAATCAGACAATGGCAAGGAAATGGATTAAACGTGTTACTAAGACAGTTTCCAGATCCGATTTCTGTGAAGAGAAGACCATGACCTCACCACTGAATCTGTGGTGTTACCATTAAGCACTGTCCCATACAGGCCCCAAGCCCCTCACTGGAAGGGGTACGGTCTTGAGACAGACCACACCAAAGACCAAAAGGGATCTGGGAGTGCCGCTTCATTGTTATTTTATTTTTGTATTAACGATGGGTCAATTTATGGCCACAGATTTTGTAAGACGGAATTCACTAGGGATACTGAGGAGCAGAAAATTGAGACACAGAATAAAGCTTTTGATGAAAACAAGAGGTCTGAACTTGATTAAAAGAAAAAAAAAAAAAAAAAAAACAACAGAAAAAAACTCAGAGGAACAGAACATTTGAAGAAACATATGGGGGAGAGTGACTCTCTTCCAAAGACAGATGGCAGCAATGGAAACACTGAAAATGGCTGGTTGGCCAAACTGCTTTTCTGTATTTGCCTCATGCTTTCCAGTTCACTCTAGTTCATTGAAGCACAGCAGAAGTGTCAGCAGCTTTTCCCTGCAGCATGTTCCCACAACTGTAACAAGCACAGAGAAAATTTAAGCACCTATCTGCATCTGATCAGGTCACAGGCACTCCGTGTATCCACCATTGGCACTTCCAAATCAGAACAGCTATTTCAGATGCTGTTGTGGGAAGGAAAAAAAAAAAAAGAAAAAAAAAAAGCTTCCCTTTCATCGTTGACTAGTAGTAGGAGCTGACCACAAAATCAAAATAAAGATTAATAATTTATTAATAAATAAAATAAAGAGAAACGGTCTATTCAGGGGACTGGCCCACTGTAAATACATACACTGCCCAATTAAAACATCCTTCCCCTCTCGTAACAATGACTTGTCCCCTCATGGGACACCTTCGTGTGCTGAATTTACCAGCCCCTCCTTGCAGCATCACAGGAAAATTAGAGAGCTGATTAACTTGGCAGTCAAGCCAGGAGACATGCACAGATGACGTGATAAAACAGGACTCAGAGATTCAGCTCTCATCTCAAGGCTGCAAGCTGCTGTTAGCATTCTAGGACAGCTTTACACTAGCATCACTTGCAATAAGGCCCTCTCCTTCAGCCTGACGGTTCCTGCAAGCTTAACAGTAATTTACTGAATATACAACATCTCGGTTATCACGAGTTCCTTGACAAGAGATAATTCTCGAGCATCTATTTGACCTGTGTTTCGTCATCTCTTTACTGGAATGCTCCCAAAAGTCACCTATCCCTTGAGCTAGCCCCTGGCTGGGTTACTGCACAGCTGGACATTGAAGACGTTCATCAGACAGAAGCATTCTCACTGCCCTCTGAAGACAGGAGAACAAACAGACCAAGGAGTCATCTAGCCAGAGACCTGTTAACAAAGGTGGACAACAGCAGATGCTAAGAGAGCATTATAAAATGGGGAGGGTGTGAAGCAATAGTTCCTTCACATAGTCTACCACCATAGGGAATTTGAATAGAGGTTGTGTTTGTAGTAGTTTTTGATGCAATTTTCTTTTGCTAGTTTGTTCAGTTTTTCTTGAATTCACAAGAGCTTTAGCACACTCTGCCATGCATGTTTTCCTAAGTTACCTACAATGTACAAAAAAGCATCTGCTTACCTAAACCTTTCTACTATTAATTTGAAATTCGCTAAGTCTTGTATTGGAAGAGATTGTTCACAATCTCTGCCTATTCCTGTTCTTTATTTCACTAATCATAATCTACTTAAGGTGTGCACCAGCTGGGACACTCAGTATCAAAATCCAACACAGTCTCACTGAATTGTCACGATCACTGGAAAGCAGTCAAGAACGAAGGGAATAATACAGAGTTAAATACTGAGAAAATACAGACTTCTAAATTTCATCCTTTTTCAAAGGAACAAAATTTTGCTCCGTAGATCTTCTAGGAATGCAGAAAGATTAGATTTCAAGAATATGAGACCTTGGAGAAGCTTCATATATTTTATTTTGGCCATTACTTCAGCAGAAAAGCTACAGTAGTTTAGTTTTGCTCTTATAGTTCTAGAAATATAATTGGACACAAACATACAATTTAATAAATTAAACATGCACAGTTAGGATTTGGCAAATTAATCCACTTCTGTGATCAAGCAGAATTTGAATATGGATCATTCTTGAAAGCATTGTCAAGACTTCCCTTTGCAGTATCCTGAACACTTAGCTCACTACCTTTACATATACCTCCAAACAACTCAGACACGACCAGTTCCAAAGAACTGGTCAAGAGTTCTGGTGGAGGTTCTAAGAGCTAACAGACCCCCCTCCCATACATTCATTTCAGCATTAGTTAGTGAGGCAATGCGATAAATTCTGCTATCAATAAGGTAACACAGTCACCAGCTGTTTATTCTACCACCTGTCAGTAAACACCTCCAGGTCATCTGCTGAAGCAACTGCAGAATATAGACTAAGGCTTCAACTAAACAAATCTGTTGAGCCCTTGTATACCTTTTTACCATATTTTTTAACCTATTGCCCAAAACAATGGAAAAAGATTCCAAAGCCTCTCTGCAGAGGAACATAACAGTGCACAACCCTCTAAGTTTAATGCTGTTGTTCCTAAAGGAGGTAATAAATATCAAATGAATAGGAGAGCTGTGACTATGCCACCAGCATGGATTGTCATTTAAATCCTTTCCAATTATAAGAACAATGAGAGCATATGCCTGGAAAGGACTTTGGGGAGTGATATACTTTTAACCTCCCACAGCTATTTGGTCAAGGGCCCTCCAGGGAGCTGGGCAAGGGGGCGGACAATGCGATAAGCAGATTAGCATCCAACATGCCCTGCAGCTTTAGAGAGGACGATGCTGTGGTACCAACTGCACCCAGCACCCAGCAATACTGAGTAGCAGGACATAAACACTTCCAAGCCTGTGTGAATGAGAAATTACAGACAGCCCTTATTCCAGGAACATACTTGGTTGATCTTCAGCAATACCAAACTGAAAAAGGAAAATGCTGGTCTTCACTTTAGCAGACTGGGAAAACTGGACTGTATAAAACAGACTTTCAAGTATTGCCTGTGCAACTGTCACTGAGCAAAAAAAAGAAACTCAAACAGACACTTCACATAATTTCCTTGTCCTGCTGTTTTTAATACCTTCCTTAAGGTCCCAGCAAAGCACCTCATATCCATCTGCAAAATCTATTTCTAAGGTTTGAATAAAAAAATCTTGAAATTAATCATAAACCTAGGGGCATTATTAGATTAGGGTTATATCTATGTAATATTCTGCATTAAAAAGGAAGAGGTCACTAAAACACATTTTTCTTTCTTTTTTCTCCATTCAATAAAAGTGGATATTGGAAAAAGGTACCTTATTTCCAGCCTGGATTTATTCCATACCACAAATGTTAAATTAAGTAACAGAAGGATTTAGGAGATTTATTGTTTCTGCACTGGTATATATGGATGCATCTCCAGAAAACAGAGTGCAGTGGGGAAGACTTAGGAAGACATACAACAATCTTCTTATCTTTCAGAGACCAAGGAAGGAGGAACTCTATTACTCTCATTGGTTTTGCTCTTCGAATTCCTTTGAATGTTTAAATACTTATGAATTTTCCATAAGACTGCATTTTATTAATGCTTGTGCATGACACGACGTTTCACACAAACAATTACATGAAGAACCGGGACAGGCTTATATGGACTAGAACAAATCTATCCTCCACAAGAATGAAACATGTTTTCCGTCTACAGATGGTTCAAATGCACTTGGATACCAACCAGCCTCTTTTTGTCAATAAGAGGATCACTGAGTATAAATCAAGTTTTATGAACAGCACTGTACACCTCTGTATTCCATTACCATCAGCAATGGTATGTCCAAAGCCCTTAACTAAACACCTTTGACATCTCAGCTTTACTAACACAGAGAACTTCAGCCATCATTCTCACGCAATGGTTATGTTCAGTTCATACGAGACATACTGACACATTCACTGGCGACTGGGGAAGGATGACTCCTTTAGTTGAAAACATACACTGGGCTCATGTAAGCAGATCCAGTATGTGCATTTACTGAGTAGTTTCAGCAAAATTTTGACTAAAAGATAATGAGTATTCAGTCAGCTGAAACAGATCGCAATTATCATATTTTCAGTCTCCTGTTGTACTCCAGTCTTCCACCCCTTCCTCAGGGCAACAAAGTCACCAGGGAACTGGTCTAGCTTCTGCTGTACAGGATTGTACAACTGTATCCCTGTAGGTTTTGGTGGTTGCACAGATGGGAGACAGCAAGAGAAAAATGAGCATATTTTGCTTTGCACACCATGTTGCTTGGGGAGGCTCTGGCAAATGTCTTTATACATACAGCAGACAAAGTTTGGCTTGTCCATAGTTAAACCTCAATTCATTGTGAAGTACTATAACAATGATACAGGAAATGGACACCAAGACAAAAATAAAAAAAAAAAAAAAAAGAAAGGGGTAAAGCAGGCTCAAGTACTTTGCTTCTGAAAACAATTTCACATTCATTGCTCAATAGCAGTGTTTGAACTGGAATGTCTCTGGTTTTAGTCAGGCTCCCATTTTGGCAGGGTGTGTTACCTTGTTTTCTCCTCTAGCATTTCTGTGAGATACAGGCTGCAGGTTGTCTGACCAGTCTTAGGACATCTAAGTCTACCATGTCTCCTATAGCTACTCCTGTTGTAAAAATACAGATGCACTTTCATTCAGCTATGCACTTTAGGATAATCTGAATCATGCCTTAGAACCTTCTCTCCACTGACTCTCTGAATATTGGGGTTACTAGCTCTGCAGGTCACAGCAGATGTCTACAATCAGTCTCTTTTCAGAGACAGGTAGGAGTCTTCTCACCTCACTTCAGCCAGAAATACAGAGGCTGGTCTCGCTGGGGGCAATAGAGACAGGCAGGTTACAGAGCACCACTGAACTCTGTGGAGCAGCCCACAGGCACTGCAGCTCCCCTGGGCAGAAGCACCAAACAGGAGAGGAGTAACATTTGAAAGTCTCTTTTGGGTCCTGCTTGAAAACAAACAAATAAAAAACAGCAGAAGACTAATAATAAAAAATTGCATCTAGGCACACAACTAGTTGATATTGATATTTGCACTTCTAGAACTGACATACAGGATTACGTACCAAACTTACAGAACCCCAACGATATGACCTAAAGTGCTTCAGATTTGAAATAGCCTGTAGTTTTATGAAACTTTATTTAGGAGCATATTTCCTTGATGGAAATTGCAGACTTAATTACTTTAGAGAATTCCTTCAAAAGTATTTCCTCCATTTCTGGAACACGTGTATTTTCCATACCCGGATGTGTTTTTGCTGTTCTCATTAACATCTCCCTAATTAGGCCAAGTTGAGAGCCACAGAAAAACCCTCATTTGCAAATACTTAGTAAAGAATGGCTAGAAGGTGAAACTTGAATTACTTTAAGAGGCTTCAAGCCTGGAGAGCGCTGTGAGCAAATTCCCTTCCGATTACAATTCTGACACATTGCAATTGAGGCAATGATCAAATACTGGAACATGGAAGAGAAAGAAACAGGTGGTAATAATGCAACAAGCTGGAGACAAAACTGAGCTACTAGGGACTGCTGAAATTGCCTATCGCTCACGGCTACTACTTGAGTCAAAAAAAGGTTTGAAAACCAAGATATGATTATTAGATCTGCAAAATACACCAAACTAGGAGTTGCTACTAGCGTGAGGAGGGACATACAGGAATAAAAAGCAAACTAATCTTGACAAATCGGAGAAGTCTGGAGGAAATAAAAATTTTAAAAAGATAACACAGATTTTAAATTAGTATCAGAATTCCCTATTAGACGCATCAATGGACAAAGAGGTAGTGGGGGACATTTTCAGAGAGATACTGTGATTCTGCAAGAATTCTGCCTTTCAAAAGAGTTAAGAAAGTCTGTATGCAAATTCTAAATATCTTTTTAAGAAGTTGAAATGCAAACAGGTGGACCATGTTATAAAAGAGGGTAAACTATTGTTCTAATGATCCTTTACAATCATAAAATATCTCTCTCTCTTAACGGCCAGTATTTTTCAAGCTCATGAGAAGCAGTAAGTTCTTCTGAGGTGCTTTTCAAGATTAGTTTTCAATTTCTGCTGTTTTCTTGGAAGCATATCTAAGAGATGTGGCTATATATTTACACATTAAACACTGCAGACAAGATAAAAGGGTTTCTGTGATGGTATTTCTAAAAAATTATACCATTGAGAAAGGAGAAGTTTGAGAAAAAAAGTGTTCAGTTGGTAAACACGAGAAAAACCCTGTATTCTGCTTTACAGCCTCAGCTATGGCTGTCATAAGAGTACAACTACTGCAAAAGAGATTTCCTTCATCTAAGTCCTACAGCATATGCCAAAATGCTTAAATTTCTGATTAGATGATTACACACCAACCATGGAATAAAGTTTGGGGCTATCACAGAATACAGCTTTTGCACTCGTACCATTTTTTACAAATACTGAACACTGGCCAGGGCTATAAACCTAAATGCTCATTCTTTCTGCCACCCTGCTCCCTTTGACTATTGAGTAACAGGCTCTCAGTTTCCAGCTGTAAGTTACCATCAGCTAAGGGAACCAGCACACGTTATCCATCTTTCTCCTCCTTTCTCCAAACAGCACCTGGACCAGCATCAACTCTTCAATACCTGAGGGTGACAGAGCACTGGAACTGGCTGCCCAGCAGGGTTGTGGAATCTCCTTCTCTGGAGACATTCAAAACCCGCCTGGATGTGTTCCTGTGCGACCTGATCTAGGTACTCTCCTTATGGCAGGGGGATTGGACTAGATGATCTTTCAAGATCCCTTCCAATCCTTAACATTCAGTGATTCTGTGTAATCCCTTCCCTTGACCAGCTAGCAATGCCATGCCAGATGCACCCCAGGATATGGGTGGCTCTCCTGGCCACCAAGGCACACTGCTGGCTCATGTTCAGCTGGCAGTCAATGAAAATCCCCAGAACCCTTTCCACGGGGCTGCTCTCCAGCATCTTGTCCCCCAGCCTGTATGTATAGCCAGAGTTGCTCCTTCCCAGGTGCAGAATCTGACACAATGTGCTGAATGGCAAGTGATGGGGAGATACAGGGGCTGATTCAGAAGACAGAGGTGACCACTCTTTCCTGCTACCTACCCCTTCATCAACAAAGCTATCTTAAATTTTCGAGCAGTTAAATTAATATAGAACACCTCCTTAAACTTGTCTTCTTTAGCCTAAAGAGTGAAGTAAAAAGCCCTACCAAAGCATACCATCTGGGTAACACAGCATATAGGAAACGAAGTTTACACAAATGGGACATATTGCACACTCCCTTATGTCTCTCTATCAGCACACCAGCTTTGCAAATCTGCCATAAATAAAAACAAAATTGACAACACATTATGTCTGAGGCCAGCAGGGCTGTGTACGCCTAGCATGTACTTGGCAGAGTCTGGATTGTTGTCTCCACTTTTTACAAACAACTCACTTATAAATGGAAAACTTGCTAACGTTCAAGTATTTTACTGTGCTCAAATGTCAGGAGGATTGTATTCAACTGAGTCTCCTAAAGGGATCAACTAAATCACCATCAAATTCATAGAGATGAAGCTGTAGGTTGCTTAAAACCTAGCAGAACTTGACACAGCCTTCTTATGAGCCACAGTAGGGACAAACACAGATCTGGAACATTTTCTATTAATTCTTTACAAACATGTGAAAATAACATTTTAAAGATGTTTATTGTCACCAGTTACATAAGGTGAAGAATATAGCTGAACACTACAGCTGAACACATATGGAAATGCTTAAGAAGCAGCTCCATTTTCTGTCCAAGAAGTTTCTAGACAAACACAATAAACTATGCTACACACATGGCAACTCAATGTACTACACAAAACCAACCAAAACAAAACAAAAGTTTGTTTTCTTAAAAAAGAAGCTTCGTTTATTTTGTATGAGGAGTGTATGAGACAGGAGGGATTATTCGGTACCTGTCTATTTCAGATAAAAGAATAAAGTACAAAGACAAGACATACCGACTCGGATCGTATCTTCATCTAGCATGTATCGCATCTTGCACAGCAGTTAGTGGTCGATGGCTAAGGAAGAGAACTGTACAACTAATTGCCCAACACAGTTCCTGAGCCCGCAACAAAGTGTGCCTTAAGATCTCCACATGCCAGGTCTTCTGCCTTGGTATGAAACAGACTTTGTGGGTCATTCTTCCAAGAACATGTCCAACATTTTTGTGCAAACCATTAGCACTAGAGTATTGTTTCAAAAGCTGATGCATTTTATTTATTGTGCAAACTATTTTTTTTTTGCTTCTTTTGAACTTCCTACTTCCATTTGCTGTACCTACTTTTTGTTACAGAATGAGAAACAGTGTTAAACAGCACAGGTCTTCTAAGACTCCCATGTGACTCTAATGGCAACCTCCGTCCACTATAACAACTATTACTGACACGTTTTCTCACCAGTCAACATTTAAATAAAGAGTATTCTTTCACACTGCAAGACATTAAGCTTGCCTTAAGAAGCTGTGGCAAAGTACCCCGTCTGAAATTGTTTGAAAATCCGAGGATATCACAGATGCTGGAATATCCTAATTCAGATGTTTGATGAGCCTTTCAAGTCCTTTGATTTGTCAAGTGCAACCTCCTTTTAAAAAGACATGTTGACTCCTCCACGTTCATATAAAGTTTATCATATGCCCAATCAATAATTCTAATTTATATTATTAGTTCAATGTTTCTGCACAGGAGAAAGCCAGATTTCTCAGTCTGCAGTTCCCCAAGCTCCCTGGAAGTCTCTTCCAAGTTGTCATCATACCAGCCCTACCTATTCTCTATTAGGGTTGAGGATGGTTTAAGTGAAAGGTTGCACACAAGTGTTAATAACTCAGCAGTTCCTCTCTTGAATCCCTCCTGGGCTGTAATTTCATCTGGCTCCCGCAGTTCATTATTTCTCACAGCTTTCTTAAATATGCTAGAGTTCATTTTGAGATCTGGCTGGATTAATTTTGAGCATTTTGAGTTCTGGTGCAGAAACCATGATGAACACAGGTGCCACAAAACTAATTTCTTTCTTTCTGTTCCTCCTTATCCAAGTGATTTGTTCACAATGTAGTTTTTAAGGGTTTTTGCAAATCTTCAGACAAACTTTTCTATTCCCAAAATATTTGGAAAAGAACTGCTATTTGGCCTTCCGAAGTGTTTGTTCTTTTCTATCATCCTCACTTGGTCATGACTTCAGCTTTTGGAAGGATGCCTCTAACTCTACAGCTTTTCTTCCCTGCTGTTTCACATCATAGCTTTTCTCTCTCTCAACTGGCTTTTGATAGGGCTGGGGCATTTCCTCTTCAGTATAGCGTTTTTAAATAATCTTCACGCTACTACAAACATCTTCCCTTTTTCACTGCTTCTTTCAGTTTCTTTTTAACAAGGTTCCTCATTCTTGGTTTGGATTAATTCTGCAAGGATGTGTACGTATTCTTGTGTTCACCCTTACAGGGGGCCACTGGTAGTAAAATTTTGCGCCAGGTTCTGCACAATCCTCAACAGAAAGTCAAAAGTATCTTCCTCTTTCTAGATTCCCTGACCAGATGTTTCCCAAAGGTGTCGTTCATGATGTGTACAAGGACTGAGGCGCCAGTTTTCTCCTATTGTGTTTCCTACTTTAAAGCTACATACTTTATATTAGTCTATAATTTTCTGATCCGAAAGTTTGCAAAATTTCTAATCTTCAGGATTTTATTATAACACAGTTATTTTCCTGATTTGACCTTCAGCTTTAAGACACCACAGGTTTTCTGCATGGGTTTGAAACCCTTTGTCATTTTTATGTAACCTATAACTTGATATCAGGTGTTCCAAATTCCATTTTTCTTCCATCAAACTTCTTACTGCCCTATTTAACAATTTCACATTAAAAAAAAAAAACACCAAACTTCTTAGGTCATCTACCTCATTTCTTAAGATTTCAGAGTCTGCCTAGAAATGCATACATATCTGGTCCAATTCTCTATTTTTTCATGTTATGTCAATGCTAATCTAAGCGGAGAAAAAAATGTCGGTCATATGGTGAAAATTTTCAGCGACAAAGTAAACATGGCAGGCATAAGTTTTTATATGATAAGAAAAATGAACCAGAAAGCTTATTTTCTACTAGTCATTATTGGCAGTAGACAAACCCTATAATAATTCAGCCAGCAAACCCGGGGGGGGGGGGGGGGATATCTTGTGTCTTGTTTCTCAGGCTAACTTTTAATTGTTGCTGAAACATATACATGAACACAACAATGTACTTTAAAAACCTTCTATATTTGTTTTAATTGTAGTGTGTCCCTGAAGCTATATGCTGAAATACACGAAAACAGACATGACCATCAGTGATTCTTAAATCTCTTGAAAGAAAAAAGAAAAAAAAAAAGTAATTTATTATAAAGAACTACATGGAAGTCTGGAGACAAAGAAAGACAATGAAATATCTAGAGAAAGCATCCATCTCATGGTCTCAATAACTTAGATACTGAAAGAGAAGAACATACATAGTTACACACTGCTGTCAGATTTTGTTTCCTACACCCAAAACCTGATGGCCTGCCACTCTTGAAAAAAATATATTTCAGCTTAGTCTTTAGTAATGTTGAATTTTACCTGTTCATTCCACAGAAAATGTGAAAACTATTAATTACTCGAGAAAGATAATTAGTATTTAGCTATTATCATCTAAGTTCAGAAATGTTTCCATTTCTTCAGTTACATCATCCTTACTACATATATAAGAAAGATTAATCCACAGGACACAAGGAGTTCCGCTCATATCAAAGAGATTAAAAATACTTGCTCTCTTTGGAAGTTCAAAAATCAAAGGCATCACCAAACAAATCATTTGATCTAGAACCTTGAAGAAAAGCAAAAACTGACAGGACCTTGCAAGTGGTTTACTTTCAGTGTTCACTGAAAGATAACTACAACAGTTACTTAACCTTAACCAACTCTTCCTGTTGCCCTTCATGTTGATACTGCTCATCTTTGGGACCCCCAAAATAGCACATCAGCAGGAAAAGAAGCTGTAACTGAAAAACAAATTCATACTTGGTGAAAGATTTCCAGACAGCTGCTATGCTACTGCTTTCTAATGAAGTATAAAATGAACAACTTAGAGCTATGGCCAAAAAATTGGATGCTGTAAAATGTTACAGACAAAATTTTTAGGTCAAGGGCTAAATCCTCACAGAAGGAAAGAAAATAAAGTTACCAGAGAGCAACCAACAAGCATCACTGCTAATAGTACACACACTGGTAAAACAGAAAAAAAAAAAAGACTGTGCAGTGAGTTATAAGGGGATTGAAGCATCAGTAAGTATTTAAGTGCTGTTTTTCATTCAGCTGACCCCTCCGTTATCCTACCTCTGTTCCTTGAAGTTACTAAGGCTATATGGACAAGTACCTCCTTATGATACCACTTGAAAGACCACAGAAGAGAAAATGAAAGCGATAAAAGATTTCCAGTTATCAAACTGTACTTCACAACATATTTTAAATCTGCTTAAGTAAGAAGTATTGCCTCTTGGTCTAAATTACGCTGAAGAAGCTGCAGAATCCGTTATTTTTTCTGCATTAATTCATCCGTAGGAGAAAAACTATGGGCCACACAAAAAACATGCAAAATTCCAGGCAAACCAGGCACACCACTCTCTATGGCCTTTGTTGTATGACACTAGTCCTAGGACAGACCTTTTGTCAAGTTCATGAAATGTAGCTGCTCATGTACAGGACATGAACAACCACAGAACCAAACCATACACTCTGCACAGACTTCTCTTGTTAAAAATTTCAGTTGTGTGTTTTGTTTACAATTTTCACTTACCAAAAAAAAAAAAAAAAAATACTGGTATAATATCAAGTACCAAAGAAGACAAATTAACAAAAAATAAAGAAACACTCACTGCACCGTGAGAACAGGTTTAAGAGGGAGAGGGAATGTCTACATCATCTTCCAGAGTAAGTTGAAGGAATTTTCGATGCTTGGGACAATATGGCCCAAGGGAAATGGTAATGGGAAAGAAATAAATTCTTTCACCTCTGGGTTGAAATCCAAGTCAGGCTGGTAGTAGCCAAGAACCATTAGCTTAACATCTGCTAGCTGTTTGGCAACCCATGTGAAGTGAGTTATATTCCTTAGTGTCCACATCACAGTCCCACTAATTGGCACCACGTTGGCAATCTAAACAGAGAGGTTAAAGACTGAACATACAGCAAGCATGAGCTACAAGATTAGTCAACTTCAGTTTTGAATACATATGTGATAAATTACACATTTGGTGTATGTAACTCCATCTAATTGCCCCACCATCCTGTCCTGCCCTCGGAACAGTTGTAAATCCAAACAAGCCAACAAACTGTCAGCATTCCCTTGTCAAGCACACAGTTTCTGAATTAGTAAGACACATTATTAAGTTCACTGCTATTCAAAGTGCTTAAGTGACTGCTTAAATTTCAAGCAAAATACCGCAATACCGTACAGCATAAAGTTAAGTATGAGCTAAAGTGTTAGATAATAGATATCAATATCCATCAAAAAATATTTTTCTTAATAACACCTTTTAACTCAGAAATGCACAATCTCACTCAAAATGCAGTAATGATATAGTCTCATAAATACCAAGTAGCAAGGCTCTTTTCTTCATCTTTCCTTCTGCAGTTTCCTAACAAAGAATAAGTGCAAAGGCACAAAGCAGACCTTAAAACAAGATCCATTAGCTTTATGAAAATCATCCTTTGTACCGCCCTGTGGTAACACATTTGGGCCTGAAGAAAAAAGAAAAAGGGGGGAAGGGAGGTGGGGGGAGAGGGGGATCATTTAAATGTATCAGAACAAAAACCATCTTAAACTATGAAGGAAGAAGACTTCTGTGTTGCAGTTTAGAAACTGTCCCTATGTTTACACATCATTTCATTTTAAAGAATTGCTTATCATGGGAACATGATGAAAGCTACTGAGCATGAAGGGAGATAAAAATGAAGCCAAAAGTTATCTTTGCCAGAACTCTACCAAAATACAGAATCACAAAGTAAGCTCATCTAGGAGGGACCTCTAGAGGTTTCCAGTCCAATCCCTTGCTCAAAGGAAGGCCAACTTCAAAGACAGATGAGGTTGCCCAAGGATATTTTAGATAAAAGCACAACATAATACAATGACCTGTAAAATCCACATATAAAGAAATTGCTCCTGCTAGCTGAATACCCCTTCCATTTACTACTGCTCTTGAAAGATTCAAGTTCTAAGCTGGTTTGAGAGAAGTAATAATGGTTACCTGCCATTAAGAACAGTGATCAACTGAAAAGGAAACCAATCTAATCTTCATATCCATTACTACCAACATTTGGAGTACTTAGCTTGGTAGAATGCATACTTAAGGATGGGAGACTGTCTGAGAGAGCTTGGAAAGTATCCTCCTCCCAAAACCCATGTTTTAAATTACGTTGGAAAGGTATGCTTAGACCTCATAAAAAAAAATGCAGGCAGTGACAAAAGGCCAGCCTGCAGGAAAATAAACGGCCCCAAGTAAGTCTGCATTCCACAGCCATGTTGAAAGAGATTGATTTTTTTTTCTTTCTTCTTGTGCAAGAAGCAGAGTCAACATAGTTAACATGCAGAGAATCTGATAGTATGTAAGTTGCCTTAGAGATGAACAGTCTGCTTCTACTAACACAGTTAGTAGGTTCTCCTTACCACTGCCAGGCTTACCTCTCCTCTGGCAAAGCCTGACTGATTTAAATTCTGTGAAGGGATGCTGCCAGTTTCTTGGACCCGCACACACTCTCCACGGATTTTGTGTTCTCTTGTAAGAGCTTGGCAGACCAAGGAATCTGCCTGATATAGTGAGGCTATTTCTTCCCATTATCACTGCCTGGCCTACTATCTGGTTCAGGCAACAAGGATGCAACCTTTTTTTCCTGTCACTGAGTCCTAAGCCTCCAAGGTAGACCTTTTCTTACTCTCTTTTATAACATTTAGAGGTAAGAATAGGGCTGCGCCACATTTTTTAGGTGCCAGACAAATTCCTTTCCATCGAATACATTACTATTAACTTCTTTTCACATCCTATCACTGCAAGTACTTATATTGACTCTTGAGGTGGGATCTGCTGTGCTGACATCTAAAAGAGAATTAAGGAAGGTGGAAATGACTGCCAGGAATGTAACACCAGCTGGAAGGAACCAGGCCAGCACCACAAAGACAGATACTGCAACTGTTCTGCCTTTGGCTGCATTCAGCCCACCGAGCTACCAGCTCAGGATGCACTGAAGTAAATCTTCAGAACTAATTCATGATGCTGCGTGATATTTAGTCACATGATAAGGTCAAAGTAAAGACTGTAACCAAATGATGAACTACTTTATCAAACAGCTCTAACATTTGCTCCCACGCAGATATCAAATGAGCCTTGATACTCAAATGTTTTCTTGCAAAACCAAGTATAGAAATAATACCAAATGCATGAGTTTCCTGAGAGTAATTCTCCCCTGCTTGGAAAACAGGAGGGGTCCAAGAAAGAAATCCTTCTCTGCGGGGAGGGAGGCAGGAAGGAAGGAAACATGAATTACATACACCTCTGGATAATTCCCCTTTAAAAAAAAAAAAAAAAAGGAAGGAAGGAAATAAAATTTAACTAAAAAAGAGTATGTTTAACATCACTGAACAAGCCGGGAGAAAACTAGGTAATCCTGGTTAAAGATAATGCTGCCTCCTCCTGTCACTGTTAGGCTTTCCACATTCATTACGACAGGGAGAGGTGAAAGGTCTGTTTTTCACTCTTTCATTTGAAGCGACACTTTGAAGTTACCTACACATCAGAGTCACTATTTGCTGGTCACCTCTCCCATATGTCATCTTATGCTCTTTTGTAATAGGGCTATTAAAAACCATGTGTTTTCACTTTTTTTTTTTTTTATAAAAAAGAGTAACTTATAACTGAGCAGAGACAAAGGCTCTGTTGATAAAAAAACATGTGGATTAAATCTGAAAGGAGAAAGAAAGCTGTTCTATTAAGCTGACAATCCTACACAGAGGGCTTATATCTAAATTGGTGCAATAAATCAATAGGAAAGATTTCTTTGGCTGAAACAACCATTTATTTAGGCATGGAACAAGAGCATTTTTAAATTGCTCTGGACACAGCACACAAAAGGGCTTCTTCAGTTTCGTTCTTGCCCTCCCCCCCCCCCCCCCCCCCTTTTTATTGCCAAAGATTTGCATTTGCTTTGCTTAAAAATATTTATATTTTGGGACATAAACTTATGACAAATTGGACAGGTAGCACCACTGGGCTCTTAGATACTGAAAAAGTAAAGAAGTGCTCACTCCATTTACCTTATTACATTAGGCAAAGGACTGGCCTAAACTTATGCTTTCCCCCATTATGTTCCTGTCCTGTGTTTTCACAAGCACGGGTTCTATTTTGCTTTTCAAACTCTGTTAGAAGAAGCTTTTTAATTCTTACTCAAGAAGGAAACACTCTTCAGTTGTTGCTACCTACCCATGTCAGGAAGCAGTCTCTCCCACGTCTGCTGAGACCAACAGAATATCCTGCCATGTCAGGATGGGAGTCCTTAGATAGACACTACGCACAGGGAGGTGCTCAAGAAACTACAATCACCATTCTCAAAATACTGCCCAGAAATAATGCATTTGGTCTCCAGATCCCAAAGCCGTTGCTGAGGCACGCTGAAAAACAAGGAGGACTTGGCAGAACATTTTAAGTACGACACTGATTGTAACTATAGATGGGACTAAGAACTGCAACCATCTCTTTTAATTAAAATCAGATGGTACCTGGAACTGATTTGAGAGCTAAAGCAGAGATGACACTAGCATCTACTAATTACATTTGATACATACATGAAGATGGCATTGGCTACCCTATGCAAACATGTCACCACACAACTCCAGCTAGTGTTCAAAGAATGACAAAGATAAAAACATAAATCATCGTAAAAATAAACTGTCAGTTCTACGGAAATGTTCTGTGAGAAAACATTTGTAGGAGATGCTACTCAACACTGGAGAAACGTATTTCATTCCAGTGTGCTGGAGCTTCTCTTCAGCACATTTTTTAGATGTCATTGGCTGCAAGATTAATGTTATTTTTTAGAATACCCAAACTTTATGCGTGGTAAAACATGGGAGGGCATCTACACGTGGCATGGAGTAATAACACTGAGGGGATGAAGACTTCAGCTGATGCTTCTGTCTTTCAAAATGTTGTTCCTAATATTATTTACAGAAATCACAGGAGATGAGCTTCTTCAAAACCATTAAAAATACATTCCGCAGCCCAACAGATGAAAATACTTTAGGCTCCCTAACTGTTATCTTCTGCCAGAGAAGTCCTTATTTATTCTCTTTCACCTTAAATTCCATTTGCCAGTCAAGCAAACAAAAGATTCCTCCAAACTACAGCTGACGCAGTTACTTGGGCACCATGCCCAGCTGCTGGACAAGCCAGCCCACCTGCCTGCCCTGTTCTCAGGGCACTGCCGGGGCAGAGTGGCAGCCCCGTGGCCAGGTCTGGGCTGCCCAGCCTCCCGGACCTGCTGCCTTTGCCCAGAGAATCTGCTACTGCCACCGGCCCACTGGAGGTGGAGCGCAATCAGGAGCACGGGGATCACAAGTGCACACAGGCTGACCGCTGGAGGCACGAGCTCTTGCGCCCTAAAGGCAACAACACCAGGGACACGGCACCCAGGGTGCCTGCTCTCGTCTAGCATTTTGTCCTCCACACAAAGCAGTTACTGATAGACCAGAGCTTGGTAACTAACTGTACCTACAGAAGATCGGGTCTTAAAGAATATTAGCAATTACAGACTTCTTGCAGTCTACAGTCTCAAAGGAAAAACTGAGTTTCTGAAGCTACTCAGCCACGACTTTACTGCAAGAGCAAGCTCCTGCTGCTCATCTCATGCAAATCAACTGTGCTATGGTCTGCACCAGTGTTCCTTCCCATGCATCTGCAACCACGCACAGGGGCCATATTGGAGCTCTGCTCCTGCTGCCTCCTCCTCTACCATTTACACAGGATGGACACTGAGGACTCCTGGGAAGGAGCTTCTCAGCTTTCCACCCTTAATCCAAGCAACCATTCTTTGCCAACAAGGCTTACAAGGAGACACGCTAGTGGGACAGAAAGAGCAAATGCAAGAGAAGATAAAAATTAGGGAAAGTAAAAGATGGCCTGGCAAGTGTTAGATTTTCCTTATTGTTCTACCTTAATTTTGGGAAGCAGACCCTCACAGATATTACAGTTCATGGAAGCACTACACAGCCATTCAGGATACCAAACAAAGTACAATCTTCTACCTATAGTACAGATACCACCTTGATAAACTCTCTGGCTGTCAGTGTCTACCATCTCTAAGGCACAGCTGCCACCTCTGCGAGGTGAAGCCAAGCTCCTGGCAGACAGACCTGCCAGTCCCAGCTGGGAGGAACCCATCCCAGTACGGAGATGGTCAGCCAGCCAGAGGACTGGTTTCTGGCCATAGCTGTCACTACTCTATTCTGTGACCACAAGCAAATCACAACCCCATGCGCTGCCTCTTCAGAGGCACTGCTGAGTGCCTACACAGAACCCAGCCAGCAGCAGAAATGCTAAGACAGAATAGGGAATGGAAAGGCAAAGTAAAGCAATATATTAAAGCTGAGGTTTGTGCACAGTAGGCATGGTTCCAGCACAAGACATGCACTTTAGTTTAGCCAAGCCTATCCAGTGTGGGTATGATTCAGTGCTAATTGCTCAGAAAAATGTTTCAAGTTACACCGGTTTGGTATGCTTTTTTAAAAGCAAAACAAGGTATGTTTTAGGCAAAGCTAAGATTCTGTTTATGTTTACAGACAATCTGACTCCTGCACATAAAGGATGTTGCTCCCTGGACAAAAACTAAAAGCATCAAGAAAAGTCAAAACTAATGCAAATGATCAGGCTGTATAATCTTGCCAGAATACAAGAAGCACGAAAACGCTTGAGCAATAATCATTCTCTTAAATTCAACTTCCTTGACTCCTGCTTTGTTCAATATGTTAATATATTAAAAAAAAATAATAAATAAAATTCAGATTTCTAAGAACATTTATATATATTGGCAAATTGTCCTAAGGTAAAAATCATTATGTTTTTTATTATGGAAGGAAAGTGAAGTAAGACACAGTAAGCAATTTGTCAGAGTTACAGAAGGAACTCATGTAAGGGCTGGAATCAAAATCCAAGTTTCTGAAGCAACTTATTGTTTCTAAAGGAGTTTTTTTAAGATGGCAGCAATACAAAATAGTTCTCAAAAGAACATACATTTAGGATCAAGATAGTTTATGGGGCAAAGGTCATGAGAAAAACAAGCTAAATGAATTAATCCACTGTTGGAAGACTACAGCGAATTATCTAATAGATTGCTGCTATCTTCCATATACAGTGCTAGCATTAAATCAGCCTACAGTATAGTCATTTTTGCATTGCATCACAAGATAGTGTAGCATATAGAGTAATCCATCTCAGGCTTCAAACTCTCTCCTCTGGAGCAGCAAGTAACATTTCCACCAGTACTTCTTTTCCTCCAAAGAGGATGTGGTGAATGCTGTCTGACAGCATGAGTCTTGCCATGCGTTATTCAAGAGTGCCCTCTAACGAAGCTGCAGCTGTATTTCAGAACACGTACACAGGAAACTAGAAAAATGCAAAATGAGACTTTCCAGAAATTTCTCATTAAACTCCAAGCTTTGCTTTCGAACAAAAGGGGAAAACAGGTGATACACAGTGACTGGTAGACTGCTGCTGTACAGACATTTTATATTGTGCAAGCCCTCATTGAGGTAAATACATCAGTGGACAGCAGAACTAAAGAGAAAGATCGAAAAATTCAGAGTTCTCTCTTTCTGACTAAAGAAAGGATACTGAATTAGATGACACCCCAGTTGTAAGACTACAATTTAAATATAAACTGAGTTCCACACAATCTGCTTTATCTCTAAGGAACTGCTCAATCTTTACAAAAATAGCTGAATATCATGAATGAAGTTCACAAATCAAAATTGAATCCTCATAAAACTATTCCCTATTACATTGCAGTACTATAAAAATATTGCTTATTTGAAAGGAGGTCTTCATTTAATGGTGGTTGAACAAACTACAATGATGAAACAAAACCTGCTACAAGTTTGTACAACTGTTGTTTTGTTTACTGTCAAGTTCACTGTCACCTACCTACACGAACACATGCATTAGCAAAACATCCTGTGAACAAAAGCTGCTTGTAATACTTGCAGAAGCAAACTTCACACAGAAAAGCTGACACCATTCACTGAACAGAAATTAACCTTAATAATCTCACTGTCAACTTGTTAGAACGGGACTGTACCACTCACAGGTCTGCCCCTAACTATCCGCAGAGGGCACAGCTTCTAGGTGTGGGGGCAGTGCAGTCACAGCAGCCTTAGCAATCACCTCCCTCTCCCTCCCAGCCCATTCCACAGCAAGGCACACCACACTCAGCCGTCCCCCAAACACCCATGCATAAGGAGGAAGAGATGCACAAAGTAGTAAACATTAAAACTGATCATCTTCTAAGCCTGGATAAGACAGGGGCTAGCAAGGGGTATGAGCTCCTTACATTGTATTGCCAAATATGTGGTTTGCCCCCGTATCATCAAAAGCCTTTGAACAGATTCAGGTCTGGAGACTTGGCAAACTCACCCCGACGGCCAGTGACCTGACCCTGCTATCTGCTGGGTGACGTCTGGGATGCCAGTGCTGTGCAGCCCTGCAAGGAAACAAACAGGTCTGCTGTTAGCACACTGAGCTTTTTGTACACACAACACCTGTGCTCCACTGAAGCAATTGTATCTAAGCGAGCACTTCCACACCCAGTTAAGTGTTACCTTGCAAAGACCGGGATTCAAGCAAACAGTAAGTGTTTTCTTGAAATAGGGCCTTAGATACTTGCCAATGTTTTTACTTCTTGCTAAACATCTTTACTGTAACATTGAGATCATGTGGCTAAGAACCACAAGGGACTAGAAAGACCACACAGATGTTATCAAATGTTACCTTGAGACCCACTGTCCCAATCCAGGCTCAGTGTCCACTTTAACACAATTAGATCTCCCCTCCCATTTATCTGGATCACCCACTGGCAACAATAGCTTACAAAACAACAAAAAAAAAATAAAATCACACAACAAAGCTTTAAAATGTGGCTGCTAAAAAGAGCTTAGCACAGTCTGAAACAGCAGCCATTTGCTCTGTAAAGCAAGACTGCACTCCTCATCTCAAAAAGCCAAACTGATTTCCCTTTAGTTTGTAACAGTGGGATACTTCAGTCCCTGGGGAATACTTCCCCAAAATTTACAGAGATTTGTGTAACCTAAGAAGCCCACGTGGCCCAGTGTGATATGCAAGCACTCCCCAAGCAGGGCACAGTTCCTCCTGTGCTCTCTCCCACATTTTCAGACATTCCTCACAGCACTGTTATGTCCCAGCCAACTTTTTTCCTGACTTAACAGTTTATTCCTTGAGGAGGTTCAGGCAGAGTTTGACATTAAAAAGATCAGTGGTGGATAGTGTCCTGGATGTTTAGAAAAAGGGATTTTTTTTTTTTTATGAACATGTAACCCAAACAAGGCTCAATGAATTTCCATGAAAATCAGACATGATCACAGAGTGCCTTTAGAACCACATAGCAGAAAGTTTCAGTGCAGAATGAAAAAGATAAGCACAAGAAAAAACTGAAACTGAAAATTAAAACATTTTGCAATCTGAGCTATAATTACTGCTAAGAGAGATATCACATCGTGCTTTTGTGTGTGTGTGTGTGTTTTTGTTTTTGAAAGTATGATAATGAATACAATTATTAGCTAAAACTGAGACTAGGCAATTCACACCCAGCAAAAGTTTAAAATAGTAAAGGTTATTGAAAGACATAATGAGTACCCAAGCTGCACAGCTGCGTGCAGAGCTACAGGGGCAACTTCTTGTAAAGCCTTTTGCCTTCTGGAGGTAAGAGCAACAACAGCCAAGAGTAAATCCATGGATTGTATGGATGCAGCTAAACATAAAACAGGAACATTATTTTAATTAGGGAAGAAGTCTAAAATGACAGCAGCCACACATTTACACTTAACACAAAGTCTGACCATATCTTTGGCACAGTTGGAGAGGTAGCTAAGAGAGAATGAACACGTTACAATGCATGCAATACCTGGAGAGCTGCACATAGCCTCTGCTGCTCTAGCTTGTTAAGGTAACAAGAACCACCTTGCTCAGCTTAGCAGCAGGCCCTTGCTAAATGCACAACAGCCAGATCTCACCTACACTGGTATAAATCTGCTTCCATGAGCTGAAATAAGCTGCTGTCATGAACACACTCAGTAATGGGTTAGGACTGGAGCACTGAATAGGGAACCTGGTTTCTATACTACCACATAAAAATGAGACACTGACACTATTTTTTTTTTGGTAGTTATCAACACTAGCAACTGTCTCGAGACACCAACTTTAACCATGCCTTATACCTTAGTTTCGAAACAGTTTCTAGTGCTGTTGCTGTCTAAATGTTTATACAATTGTAAATTAGAACTTTCTTTTGCTTGTTTCTTTCATTATTTATATTTTCTTCATTAGCAACTTTCTTCTTCCAGATCCAGTGTTGCAACTTGAAGTATAGGTAACACGCAAGTTTAGTGCCAGACAGACAAGGAACAGGATTCTCATGTTTTACAGGTAGTAAAAGGGCAGAAGTTGAAGGATTTTTAGTTGCTTCTGGTATGATCAGATTCCAAAACAAATTGCTCTACACATTTTTATTGCAGAACACAATGCAAAAAGGCGTAATTTATTATTGTAATAAATAAATACATAAAATCACGGTGTTGTGTTTTTTTTTTCTTATATAGAAATTTGTTTGAGAATAGCAACAGCCTCAACCCTCAAACAGGTCTAATGCTACTTTGAGCAAAAACCAAGGACTATGTCCAAAGTGTCATCCCAAGTGAGTGGCAAAGTTGAGACAAAATAAGCTATTAGTTACATGAGTAGGGGTTATTTTTGTTTATTATCTGCAGACTGTAAGGCATTCTTTGCCTTAATTCATCTAGCAGGGAATTCACACAGCTCGGAAAGAGCACACTACTCCTGATCCCAAGCATTTGGACAACACTCCCACCTTTCAGGCCCAAGTTAATGCCATTTAGTGGTGTTGCATCACTAAACCTGCATGTGGAATCACCATCGACCTGTTTGAGGGTTGAGGCAGTTGCTATTCTCAAACAAATTTCTATATAAGGAAAAAACCACTGTGATTTAATGTATCGCCGAGGCGATCGGCTCCAGGGCAGATGCATTCTGCAGCGGAGCAGGGGATCGAGGTGAGTAGGGCTTTTTTTTGGCATCGAGACCACTCGAAGCAGCCAAGGGAGCCACCAGGACCCAGCAGCCCTCACGAGGGAGGCTGACGAGGTGTTGGCGTCCATCAGTGCTGGTCAATCTTTAAGCACTGCCTCCTAAAAGCACAAGATCAGGCAATTCCAAAATATCAGAGGTCAGACAGGCAGGGCAGAAGGCCAGCCTGGCTGACCAGGGATCTTCTACTGGAGCTTAGGTGAAAAAAGAAAAGTGTACGGCTGCTGGAAGGAGGGTCAGGCAATGTAGAAGGAAAACAGGGATACTGTTCGCGTTTGTAGAAAGAAAATTTGTGTGGCCAAAGCCCAACTACAATTGAAGCTGGCCAAGTCTGTGGGAGACAATAAAAAGTTTTTTTTTAAATATGTAAATAGAAAAAGGAGGACCAAAGAAAACATAGGTCCACTACTTGATGGGGAAGGTCACCTCACAGACAAGGATAGGAAAGCAGAGACATTTAATGCCTTCAAAGAATCATAGAATCATAGAATATCCTGAGTTGGAAGGGACCCTTAAGGATCATCAAGTCCAACTCTTGACACCGCACAGGTCTACCCAAAAGTTCAGACCATGTGACTAAGTGCACAGTCCAATCTCTTCTTAAGAGAAGAGCTTCTCTTCTCTTCTTAAGAGAAATCTCTTCTTAAGAGAAGGCTCTTTTTAAGAGCCTTCTTTGCCTCCATCTTCAACACTGATGATGGGCTTTGGGACCCAGCATACAACTTAACAAAAACATCATACAATGGGTGAGCAATTGGCTGACAGGTAGGGCTCAAAGGGTTGTGGTAAATGGAGCCACATCAGGCTGGTGGATGGTCACTAGTGGGGTCCCTCAAGTACTGCATGCAGTTCTGGGCACCACAGCAAAAAAAGGATGTAAAACTTTTGGAGAGTGTCCAGAGGAGGGTGACGAAGATGTGAACGGACTAGAGGGGAAGACGTATGAGGAGCGGCTGAGGTCACTGGGCCTGTTCAGCCTGGAGAAGAGGAGGCTGAGGGGGGACCTCATCGAGGTCTACAACTTCCTCGTGAGGGGGAGTGGAGGGGCAGGTGCCGACCTGCTCTCCTTAATCACCAGTGACAGGACCCACAGCAATGGTGTCAAGCTGAGGCAGGGAAGTCTACGCTTGACATCAGGAAGAGGTTCTTCACAGACAGGGTGGTCGCACACTGGAACGGGCTCCCCAGGGAGGTAGTCCCTGCACCAAGCCTGTTGGAATTTAAGAAGCATTTGGACTGTGCACTTAGTCACATGGTCTAAACTTTTGGGTAGACCTGTGTGGTGCCAGGAGCTGGACTTGATGATCCTTATGGGTCCCTTCCAACTCGGGATATTTTATGACTCTATGAAAAGAAACAAGACTTTCATCCTCTTGGAAAAGAGCTTTCCAGACTTCTCTTCTGATATATGTATAACTGGAGTTTCTCTTCAACCTTCCCTTATCCCATGCATACATGCTCCCCTCTTTCATTACCTCTTGGACGAATTTTTCAGGCTTTTTAAATCACTGATGTCTACCACAGTTCTTCCCACACTGTATTAATTTACTAAAAATTAATTCAATTAAAAGTTGAAAATGGGAAGCAGAAAGATGCTCAGCAGTTAGCATATCTCATTTCTGTTAATGCAATTCTATTCCTCTGATATGCTTTTCAGTTAATTATGGTCACCCCTTTCTCCAATGCACACAATTACAACAGGGAGCTCCCTCTGTAGGCTGTCTTTATTTGACTGCATAGCATCAAGCACCTGGAGGCAGCTACAAAAAAAGTAAGAATTATTTTTTTAAGCCACTGGCATACTGCTCAAGCTCAGTAATTGCCTTTGAATTGAATTATTAAAACTTGGTTCAGGGAAAGAACGCTTGCTGTTTCTTAGTTAGCCCAGGGGCAGCCTGTGTCCCCTCATCCCTGCTCTTCTCAGGTTCCATCACTTCACGTATTTCAAGTATTCAGGGCAAGTTTGGGCAAAATTACTTTACACAGGAACAACTGCTTTGGTTGCCAAAGAGCCTAGATGAACGGACCAGCTCCTCTTAATAACTGTGAACTGACCTACCTCTCTGCATTAAGCTCTGAGCGCTGCTGGGTATATACTCAGCAGACAGAGAATACCCACTTCTCCTTTTCCTCACAACATAAGTTACTTTTGTTTTCTGCTCTGATGCAGTTTCATATGAGCAGCATATTCAGCTCCCTTGACAAAGCTGAGAAGTTTGTTCTAACTGATAAACTGTAAACACCAACTATTTTCTGTGTGTTATGATTACTTGTAGCAGACGGCATTTTCTGACAGATCATTTTACATTCTAGATTACATGTTTCGCTGGTTCTACTCCACATGCTAAAATTGCTGATTATTCCTGCTCTATTGTTTGCACATAAACAGTGAGAAAAACCATGGGAACAGAAGTCATGGCTATTAGTGACACTTGTGCCAAAAAGCTGTCATGCAGCCATGAGTGCAGGCTTCCAAAGAAAACCAGAAAGAACACCAAAAAACAGAATCCTATGTGAAGTGGTTTCAGTATTCATGAAAGTAAGTACAGGAGGCTATTTTTTTTTTAATCAAAAGTCATGATTTCTGAATGAGTCAACAGATCTTCTAGTTGAGTCCATCATCTCATACACTTTTTATAAAACCTACTACCCTGAAAGCACTCTCATCCTCTCAAAACAACAAATAGATCCACCCTTTGCAAGAACCTGGTGAAATAGAAACAGTGTCAGCAGAAAGTCCCAGCATGAAAACTGTATTCTTGCTGGACGTGAAAAAACTCTTCTCGTGCATTAATCAGACTCGTCTGGAAACCCCTTCCTGACCTCAAACATGGAGCAGATTGCAAGCATTTGGGGAAGAGTTATTACATGAGGAAGAGGATTCTCTGGACACCAGCACACCAATTCACCCTCCTCAGTGTCTGTTCTCTGTGGCCAACTCTAACAATCTAGAGAACAGTGGAGGAAGAAATACACTACCTTAATCAATTTTCCTCTGTAAGAAAAGCGTGCTTCCCCCTTAATTCAGAACTATAGTGTTATCAGCAACACAAATAAACAAATAAATAATCCTGCTATTCCTGCAGCCAAGCAAAGAGGAAGAACAAGCAGAGTAAACAGAGTCCCAGAAGGTGACTCCCTGACAACATCCCTGATTTCCCCCCAACCACGTGGACATTCTTACACCAGTAAGTTCCCTGAGATTCCAGGTTGAAGCCTTTCTTCGACATTGTTATCTAGCTCCAGGTGAAGAGCTCCAGACAACAGCAAGCCTTTAACCTCTCCTGCAAACTATTCCTCTATGTAATCTCTATCACTGCTAGGAAATTGTGTCATATGTAAAAGAATCTGTGTACCTTTGATTTTCAGTTACTGGATCTCAAAGAGACTAAAAATATTCAACTATCAAGTAACTTTTCAATAGGCAAGGATTTCCACAAAGTAGCTGAGACTTCTTGAACCTTCTTCTCTTGGAAGTGTCTGAATAAACTGAGTTCACTAGATCTGTTACAAGGTTTTTCCACAACCAGAGCATTTGTGTGGCCTCCTCTGAATCTTCCAGGATCTTCATACTTCATCTGAAGAGCTTAACGGGACCTTATGTTCTAGCAGCCATTCTAACACACAATGTGTGCACACACAATCACAACTAAATCCTGCAAGTCATTATCTAACAGCTTCCTACCACATAAACAGAGGAGGTAACCTTGGTTTTTAGACTTCATATGTTCTTTTTCACTATATTAAGATGCTTCCCCAATTTGGACTTATCTAGCCAGAAAGATCAGAACAGGCTACAGCACTAACATCTTGTCACTGCAAAGATTATAAATCTTCTTTTGGATAATTTAAGTCAGTAGACATATTAGTATTTGAACAAAGAATTTGTAAGAATAGGAGCTGAATGGAAATACTCTGCATATTTATGTCTTCCAATTAACAATCAAGCTGTGTTGTTTGCTCCTAAGCTCCTTCTGCACTTTTGCCTCACTGCCATACAACAGTATCTTTGTTTAATCAAATTTCCACATCACGATAGAATCAAGTTCCTCAGAGAATTTCAAGTCTGTGACAGTCATGATAATAATAATTGACTTCATTGGATCTTGAAATGTCTTCCCAAGAGGGGACATGAGGTTTATTAGAAAAGAAAGAAAAAAAAAAGTCATTTTTTAAAGCACGTCTCTTGGTCTTTAGTATCTACATTTATCATAGAATCACAGAATCATAGAATCATTAGGGTTGGAAAAGCCCTCCACGTTCATCTGGTCCAACCAACCCCCTACCACCAATGT
Source organism: Anas platyrhynchos (assembly GCF_047663525.1). Taxonomy (NCBI): domain Eukaryota; kingdom Metazoa; phylum Chordata; class Aves; order Anseriformes; family Anatidae; genus Anas; species Anas platyrhynchos. Next base: position 3,554,795 of record NC_092604.1, read on the forward strand.
CACCCACTAAGCCATGTCCTTCAGCACCACGTCCAACCTTTCCTTGAACACCCCCAGGGATGGTGACAGCACCACTTCCCAAGGCAGCCCGTTCCAATGCCTGACTGCTCTTTCTGAGAAGAAATGTCTCCTAATCTCCAACCTGTATCAACCTGGCACAACTCGAGGCCATTCCCTCTAGTCCTATCACTAGTTACCTGCAAGAAAAGGCTGACCCCCAGATCCCCACACCTTCCTTTCACATAGTTGTAGAGAGCAATGAGGTCTCCCCTGAGCCTCCTCTTCTCCAGACCAAAGCCCCCCAGCTCCCTCTGCCGCTCCTCACAGGACTTGTGCTCCAGGCCCTTCACCAGCTTCGTAGCCCTGCTCTGGACCCGCTCCAGGGCCTCGATGTCCTTCTGGTAGTGAGGGGCCCAAAGCTGAACACAGCACTCGAGGTGCGGCCTCACCAGAGCCGAGTACACGGGGACGACCACCTCCTATTTTATCTTAATCCCACAATTGACATCAGGTTACCAAACCTACAGTTCCCCTACCCTACAACACATTTCATCTTTCCACGTGTAGGGACAACACTCGTGGCACTTCCAATCCCGCCGAACTGTTCCCCTGATCTTCCAAAAGTATTTAAAAATCATTAACAGGGAACTCTGCCAGCCGCTTTAAAGCCAAGCCTCTCCGTTTGAGAGCACGGCGCTGCCGCTGGCCGCGGCCAACTCGCCCTCGGCAACCCCCGGAGCCGCCCGCGAGCCGCCGGCACCGAGCCGGCCTCCTCCGCCACAGCCTCCAGCCCCCGGGCCCGCCTCAGCCCCGAGGCAGCACCGGGGGCCCGACCGAGGCCGCGCGGCTCTGCCCCGGCTGCGGACCGTCCCCGTCCCCCCTCACCGGCCGCTGCCGCTCACCTGCCGCCGCCGCCGCCGCTCGGAGCCGCCCCCCCCCCTCGGGACCCCCGGCTCGGCGCGGAACCCCCGGCGCCCGGTGCCGCCGCCCCGCCGGGCCCCCTTGGCGGCAGCACCGAGCGCGGCGCGGAGCCTGCAGGGGGCGCCGATGCCCGCAGCAACCCTGCGAGCCCGGGGTGCGAGTGTGTGAACGTGTGTGTGTGTGTGTGTGTGTGTGTGTGTAATTTACCGTAACGACCCGCGGGTTTACCGTATTGCCCCGCTGTGCCGTGCTGAAGGTGCACCCAGACGTGACCATCACTCTGTATTTCAACGAATAAAACGATCGCTTCGCGGGCTGTGCCGGCCCTGCCCCTGCCCCTGCCCTCAAGGGGCACTGCCACAGCTTCTACTCGGGGGGCTTTCGGAGCCGCCCTTCGCTGCCACGGCCAAGCAGAGCCGGCGCCGGGAGCCCCTCGCCCTCTCACCTCGCCCTGCTCCCCCGAAGCACGGCCGGGCCCGCGGGACCCACGGGGCGGCAGCGGGGCCGGCCCCGGGAAGGAGGGCGCTGGGCGCGGCGGCCGCCTCCCTCCTCAGCGCCTCCCGCCCGGGGCAGCGCCCGCAGCTCGGCGGGGCGCCGGCTGGGAGCCGCGGGGCGCGGGCCATGGCTTACCGGGAGCTGCTGAGGCGCTGGCACCAGGCGGTGCTGGCGGCGGACGACGGTGACTGGGACGCGGCCCTGGACGCCTTCTGCGGCATCGAGGAGCCGCCGTCCAGGATCTGCTTCAACATCGGCTGCGTGCACCTGCGGGCCGGGAGGCTGGAGGAGGCCCTGCGGGTGAGGGGATGGCGGCGGGCTGTGGCCGGGCCCTGACTTGGGTGGATGGTGCTTTCCTCACCGTGATTTCTGGGGGATTCCTGCTTGAATGTGCTCTTCTGAGACACCTTGCTCAAACTACTTACAATCCTTACTCGACATGTCGGCCTGATCGCTGGGGTATGGGTGTTGATGGTGTGGGTATAAAACAGGCAGTGCTGCCGCTCTGTGCATCCCTAAGTAATCCCTCACGAGCTAAGATTTCTCCAGAAGAACTTGCTATCCTGGACTACCACTGTATTTTGGAAAGTGAGCTAGCTACCTGACAAGTGTGCTGAGATAAACTATTTCAGCATGCAGCAGCCAGCCTGTCTGCATGTCTCTCTATCAGCTGCCCAACAAAGAGATGTGTATAAATACTTTGTCTTACACAGCACAAAGAGGAGCGCAGGCTGTGCTGGAAGGGGCTGTGGCAGCACCGAGCGGGGCCATTGCTGCGAGACAGCAGCACGATGGTGCCCAAGAGCCTGTTTTCAGCCCCAATAAACAGGCACCTACAGGGAAGCAAGTCAGTTATGCTTCCACTTAGATCAGCGGTTGGTTGTTTGTCTTTTATAGCACCATAGAGCAGACAAAGTAAAGTGCACTGGCTGAGTCATGGGAGAAGCCAGCCACCAGTGCCGAGGAGCACAGTCACTCCTTAATGTCCTGCAACATATTTTCCCCATTGCAATGCTGTCCCTGTTTACACAACGCAAGGAAAGTCTGGGGTTGCAGGTTTGATTCATTATCTACATACCATCTCATTGCAATGGTTAAGTGTAGGAGCACACCTCCTAGCTTTCTCAGAAAGATACTGAGACAAAGCAGAGCGGGAAATCACTTTGAACCACTGGTCACATGCTGTTACCAGCTTTCCTGGTACTTACCTCTACTCAGCTGGGAAACTGGGATCAGAAATACCAATCTGTAGATGCAGTTTGTGAACCCCTTCAGCTTTCTCCCTTTACGCACTCATCACCACAGGCATTTCAAATAGCCAGTTATCAGGGCAAGGTCTGGTCAAGGCAACAGACTCTGCAGATCACAAAACATCATGTGGCAAGCATGGTTCATTTGTTACTGTCAGTCTGTTTTCCCAAGAAAGGATAAAATCCTGAAGTTTATCTCATACAGAGCCAAGACCTGAAAGGTGACATGAAGCCATCTTCTGCCCTTTGGCCTGGATCACAGCCCCACATTTCTTAGACAAGACAAGCTGGTCACAAGCCCAGGGATGGCTTCTGCACCCAGCTGGGTACATATGCCCAGACAATGACATAAGAGATCCTAACTGATCACCAGGATATCTGTGTTTTTCTCTTTAGGCATTCAGTAAAACAGTTACCAAGGACAACTCGCTTGCTGTTGGTTACTTTCAGAGGGGGTTTGTTTATCTGCAGTTGGAAATGTAAGTAACATAAATAACTCTTGCCTGTTCTTTCTCTGGTTTTCTCCCTTTACTAAAAAGTTATTCCTAAAATTCACTCCTCCAGTAATTTTAAGCAGTTCATAAGGTCTGATTTGGCCTTGTAAACCATGTCACAAATCAGCAAGTCTTATCTCCCATTTACACAGGAGAACTGAGAAAATGTGAGCTGCACAACAACTCCAGGACCCCAGAGTTGGCTAATGTGACATTATTGTCATGTACACACAGAGAAAGAAGCCACTCCTATATGCAGGACTGATGGGAGATCCATCCAGTTTTGCCATCCAGTTTTTCACTGGGAATGAAAATATAATTGCACTAGTTGGTGTGGCTTCGCATGTTATGTGCAAGTTTGGCCTTCCCAAAAACACAATCTGCTGGCAGGCTCGTGGATGGTAGTGCCCTGCCCTGGCCTAGAGCTGCTTCCCCTCCAGCTCTTGATCAGGTAACCACTGCAAAGCCTTTCCCACATTTCATAGCCTGAAACCTCAGTGGGAACCTGTTTTGATTTCAGTTGTATAGCTGGTATAAATTCAGACTAATCCCCTCCTTATCTTTAGAGTTTATCCAAATTTCTGTTAGCAGTGCTCTGGCCATTCATGTATGCTCACCATCAGCAGGTGTTTCCCAGCCCTCGCTTCTACCCCAAGATGTCTGCTGGGACAAAACTGCCAGGAGCAAGCTGGGGAGGGAGCTTATGCTATTTGTTAACCTTTGTTCTTTACATTTTCTCATCCTTGGCAATGCAACTGTGCTTCAGGTATCAAAGCCTATTGTTTATCCCAAATAGTAAAATAATGCAGATAATCCTGGAGAAGAGATGCACCATGTTCATTTTGCATGAGCTACCCAGTAGGTAGGAACTACCCAATAGGACTGGAACTTTTGTGGTCACAAGACATGTCTCTGGTGCATCCCTCCTCATCTAGCCTGTCAGGAAGAATAGATTGCTAGTTTGATTCTTGAACTTTGTATTAGAGTCTTTAGCTTTTTTAAGTCTCAATTCCACCTGTCATCTCTGCATTGTAGGTATGAAGAAGCTCTCTCTGACTATCAGATGGCCTTCAGTCATCTAAGACAAAATCCTTTCATTGATTACAAGCAGCTGGGGCTGAGGCACATTCTTTATGCATGGGAGGTAAGGGCCAATCTGTCTCAGTCATCCTTCCCCTCTGTTGGGGGTATTCATCATGTTTTCAGCAGTAGGCCCTAGTAACCCAAGAGCTTTTCAAGAAAGTACATTAGGACAGTAATAAATTTCTGTTTGTGCTTTTTTTTTTTTTTAAGGGAACTTAATTATAAAAGTCATAAAACAATGTCATCTCTGAAAAGTTGTAACAAATTACTGTTTGAAAAGTGAAATTGTTTGGAGCAGATCCCCAGGAATTTGCCTTTTTTTTTTTTTTACACTTACTTGTATAAAGATGTATGGAAGTTAGGTGGAAGTATAGACAGATAGGAACAAAATTTGTCCAGAATGAAGATTTTTAAAAAGCTCATGTGCACAAAAGCCATCTTTCCAAATGTAGCAACTTGTCTCAACATTATCTGTCTAACCTATATACTAGACGTCGAGCTGCTTCTGTAACACTTCACGTTGCAGCTTTTATGTTTTTCCACAGAATTGACCTGCCACATCCTGTTCATAAAAGTCTGCCTGAACTGATTGGAAATGTTTGTAATATTGAGATTGTAAATGACTTCTACAAACTGTGCATGCACTATTGCAAGGGTTCATTTTGTGTTGTGTCCTGAGTTCTTGCACACAGACAGAAGAGTAGATACAGGAAATAAGTGTTTAATCCCATACTCCTGCAAGAGGAGTCATTGTGCAACTCAAATCAAGCATGCCCATGAACCAGTCATTCAGCCTTGTTTAATTTCTGTGCTCATTATACCTGGCAGGAAGAAGCTATCTTTGGCATCTGTAACGCTATCCAAACCTTACTGTTTTTAACAGTTTCAGTGCCACAGTACTGCTTTCTTTGAGCTCAGACACACCTAGAAATAATAGGTTCCCTTTAAAAAAAATCACAGGGCTATAGGAGTGCCTAATCTCGTTAGGAGGAAGTTGTTGCTCTTTGATATGAATATCCAGTCCCTTGCTCCACATGCTCTACATATTACCAGGATGTGTGCCCTCACTGTGGTGAGGCTCTCGACTCAGGATCTACATCCTGATTCATTTCTATCTCACTCTGACATCTACCTGCAGCTCATTTTACAAATTATGCAGACAAAAGCCTTCTGCAGAACTGTGCCATCAGCTTTCCCCAGGTATGGCCACTCAAAGGCTGTATCTGATCCTCTCAAAGTAAAGGAAATTTTGGTGGATGGTTTAGAAATCCTGAGATTTTTTTGCCTCCTTCAGGGCTGTAGTACTTCTACTGAGCTGAGTGACAGCTGCTGCCTTGTCTTTCCAAGAGGGAGTATCTCTGCAGTTCCAATAGGTGTTCAACATGACCATTCTACCCCAAAAGAACAATTTTCTGTTGTGATGAAGGAGCGAAGGAAAAGCATCCTACTACCTGCATATCTGTCCCAAGCACAGCTTACATCCAGATATCACAAAGCAGTTCACAAAGTGATGACCATCACATAAAATAGTAAGAAACCGGAGGGGGGCTATTGGGCCACACTTCTGTCCTGTAGGCCGGAAGCATTTCTGTATACTAACTGTTGGCTAGTGACAAGAAGGAAAGAGTTATCATCCTCTTACTTAAGCACATAAATTGAGGCTTCCTGACACCCAGTTCATGATACTTCCACGCTTTGTCACTTCAGCAAACAACGTACTTATGTGCTGGGTAACAAGCTACAGCTAACAACTTACACATTCAGAGCCCACTGCAACGGGCAACAATTTTAGTTAAATTATTCCAAAGCGAAAGAGAATCAGAGTAATTCTACACAGCAAAAAATATTACCTAGTTACATGCATAAAATAACCCATGCAGCTTGCCAAGGAAGTCCTCACTGGCTTCTTAGACACCAGAGGAATAAGATCAAAACCTGTGTGGTAGCAGAGTATTCATCTACTCTTCCCTATGCCACTCCTTGCCTTGAACAGAACTGGACTGCCTGTTCCCAGCTGTGAGTACAGCTTTTATCTGTTTTGACTCTGATTATGATTCTTTTTTTCAGCTGTGCTTCTCACAGTGCCTCTCCTGTAATCAGGGGAGCAGGTTTGTGCTGCTGCCATATCCATAGTGTTTCTGTGCCAGGTCTCTCTTGCTTGGCTGAGCTTTGTAGGTTGCACTGGGTGGTTGCTCAGTTGCAGCCCTCTGAGCAGCAGGCAGACATCTCTGCTCCCTCCTTGCTGGCCTCAGGTGCTGTACAGCACTGCAGCAGCGCAGTGCCGGCTGCAACAGTGGCAGGAAGCCAAAGTCACCCTAGACAAAGCTGTCGTGTGGAGACCTGAAGGAAGAACAGCAATGTTGGCCTTGGCCCTTGAGCAGGTGCAGGTAAGACCATATCTGTGGGTTCCTGGGGGTGTGCCCTTGGCTCAAGATGGTAAATCCAAGGTAAAAACCTGCTAATTGTTTTATTTGTTCGGGTTTTCCTGTCAATCCACCTGCTTGATCTCCTGGGGACAGTCTAAGCCATTTTTGCGTTATGCTCTACCAAACTTTAGCTAATCTAGTAATTCCACAGAAACACCAGAGTTGAGAATCATGAGATAACCTCTCAGGCTGGGGAGGGTGCTCTCTAGCCCTGCTGTTCAGGAGCTTAGTTCCATCATACGTGTACTATAAAATAAGTTGTCTTATGGAGTGTTTAACTGCAGTACCCCATCAAGTGCAGATTTGATGGTCTCACTTTTCATGAAACTGTCTGACTTTTTTGAATTCTTTTGGCCTCAGTGATAATTAGTGGCAGCTCAGACAAAAATGGCGATCACATTTAGAGCTCGAATAGAGTGTATTCATGTTTACGGAGCTGGTTCTAAATAGTACTTTACGGTTAGACTTTTAAGGTCTAAAAAAACCTTTAGAGTTTTTTTTAAAACCTTTAGAGGTTTTAAGGAACAACTTACAGGTCTCAGATTTACTTTCCCTGGAGGATTCACTATTTTGCTACCTCCATAGGTCCTTATCTTACTTGTATCCTTTCTAAAGATTTATCACTTTTTAAATCTGACCATCTCTTTTAGCATCATGACAGCATTTTACATTAGCATATAATTTACATTTGCTATTTACATGATACTCATTGGTTGCATAGACTGACAAAACAAAACCATCAGAAATCAACTAGAGAAACCGCTCAGATTTTTTTAATAAGCCTTACTCTACTGCCCTCCCTTCCCACCCATCCCTTGCTGACAGAGTCAGCCTTTGATTAAACACTAGGCAGTGGCTACTGCACTCTTAATTTTCATGTGCTTGTTAAACCTGAGTGACCTTTTTCAAGCTCACAGCTATATTTTTTACTCCATTGTCTTCCTGGAGCTGGTTTCACACACACACGGAAGCTATACTTGCTTTTCACTGCTGTCATATTTCATTTAATATTAACTGATGGTTTTCCTTTATCTTCTTTCCCTGCCCTAGAATCATCTGTTTTTAGAGCCTATGCAGGTTCCCCTTGGAGAATTTTTCAGACCACGGAAGAAGGAAATTGAACAGCTGGATTCAAAAGATTTCCTAGGTAAACCCAAGGTAAAAGACATGTTTAGATTCAGATTAAGAACAAGAAGATAAAAATTCCACCTCCTGACACCTCCAGAGAGCATTATTGCTGGACACTCCAGCAATCAGTTAGTGCACTAGTGGAGAACCAATGGCAGAACCATCAGGACTTGCAGTGAGTCAAGGCATCTTAAACATACAAATCAAAATCTGTTAGAATTGACACCTCTTCTGTCAAAATTGCACATTGCTGCTAAAAAAAGCTTTGAATCTTAGTCACTTAAACTCTGAAAGAGCTGAGTGTGCTTAGGGATCCATGTGGTTGTCAGTTTGCTGACAAAGACATTTTCAAGGAGTACTTTCCTCCAGCTTGCTCCTACTCACTGCTGCATTACCACTGGGACAAATGTGTGTTTGTGAGACAAATGCTTTGCCACATACTTTAATGCAAGTTAGCAGGGAATTTCTCTGATCCCTTCTGTGCGCAGTGCATTCATCAGAAGTGCCATAGGCCATAGACCTCTTACATGAAAAAAGGAACAGGAAAATAATTCATTTGCATACTTTTGAAGAACTTTGGAAAAATGAAAAAAACAGACAAAAACAGCTGAAGCAGTTTGGGAGTGTAGCTCTCATTTTCCCCTATGTGCATGTCCCTTCTTTATGGAGTGGGTCTGATTGGATAATCTTGCAGGAAATCTCTTCATCCACCTTGGATTCATATTTTTTTTCTCCCACAGGTGATCTCGTCCATCATTCCCAATGATGAGTACATTGGCTTTGAACCTCTCAGGCCTCAGGTGAGCAGGGCGTAGCTGTGAAAGGTGGAATGGAGCAGCAGTGGAGCTCCACGTAGGGCTTTAGATCCTAACTCTGTCATGGTAAGAGTGTATGATGAATGTGGTTAAAAGGGGAAGACAGAAAATACAACATGTGAAGGTCTACCCCATTCAGAGGAACAGTAAATAAGACAGTGCCTTTGCTATACTGCATGCTGTTATAAACAGATTCTGTTGTTTCCCCCACAGAAACAGGGCTTTTATGAACCCAGTGCTGATGCTGTACGGTAAGTGTTCAGTTCCAGCCTGGTCTAACTCTGCTCTTACTATTTCTGCTCAGAAAGTCGCGTTTTGTCCTCTGATGTCTTTGTTTGAGGACTCTTTATGATCCACAGCCACCTCGCCCAAAGGGTGGGGTGAATAAAAAAATGCACACAGGTTTGTGGCTGCAAGAGGTACTGCAACTGAAAAGAGTGACAGTTCAGTAGCAGCACTTATATAAAGATATCAGGGCAGTCTGAACAAACTGATTTGATGATTTTGGGATACAGGCAAGGATCATGTTGTGGCTGGGAAATGGGAGCAGAGGGGCTGTAGAACCTGCTCAGGTCAGTGGCAGAGGCTACTCAGCTGTCTAGTCCTAGTTTCCAGGACAAAGTGTGTTCACTACATGGTTCAAAAATCATGAAATTTGCTTGGTTTGGTGATCTTGTACCAACAGAACTTCAAGGCTGAATTTAGTCATTGTTTTGATCTGGAAGATGTTTATCATTATTTTCATTCTTTCTTTCCAGAGACCGTGAATCGGGCTACTATCGAGTTTTGTCCCATTATTACCTTGAGGACTCAGAGAAGCTGGCAGTGAAAGCCAACAGTTTGGTCTTTGTGCTAGCAAGAGGAGCGGATGGCTGGGCTACAGCCATACATGACGGACAGGTAAGGGAAATGGATGGGCTTTCCAGCAGAGACCACAGACCTGCTGTGAACAGAAGCTCACTGCAGTCCACTGAGCACATCCTTGGGGACCCATTTATAGCACTGCAGAGCTGAGGATGAGTTCAGGAGCTCATTTCCGCAGACCAGTTACTAACCATAGGTCTCTGACGTTTGGCTCCCATCAGCTTCTCCCATTCACCTCTGTGCCCACAAGGGCACCTTTGTGGGCATTTGTGCTCTCTACTGTATGTGATCCTGTGGTGGAATCTGGTAGGATGACAGTCATGAAGAACCAAATTTTAGAGCAGTATTTGTCACCAGGGAGTTCTAACAGAGCCAAGGAGATGGCCTGGTCCCTAATTAGATATAATTTATAAATAGGTTGAATAGAAACAGATAAACTTGACAACATGGAAAGTTATTTTGTTGACACAAGCCATTTTCACTTCTACGTAAGTTGTTTGAAAAAGTCAGCACACACCTGGAGTAGGTTGAGTCAGTAAATGTATCGTTAGCCTGTATTTCAAATAAATAAATAAAAAGATTGTTCATAAAACCACAAAAAAGAGAGCTGGTTAAGCACAAGGGGCAGTGCTTTGAGGACTGATTACAGCTTAAAAGAGAAAAAAGGTGGGCATAAATGTACAGGTGTTTTTGTTTGTCTGTTTTTAAGAAAGGATGTGCCAACAGAGAATCTGCTGTTACCTCAGCATTTAGCATATTTTTAAGTGATATCATAATAGTGGTAGTGATATAGTGCTTCTTAAGGTGATAATGTTCCATGACAGACAGTCAAATCATTCAACATATCATAGACCTGGAGCTAACAGTGAAGAGCTACAGAAGGATTTGAATATGCTGGTTGACTGGTAAGTAAAGTGTCAGACAAAATTCAAAGTCAAGAAGAGCAAAATATTACACATACTGGAAGAAAGTAAACATAATTACTCTCAGTGATCAGTTGAAATTAAGAGCTCTATAGCAGTGATTGATAGAAGTCACAGGAAATGGGCTGGTACCCCTTGACATCCTTGCTGCTTCTCTCCCTGAACGTCTGTTTTAGGAGCAGGGTGTTGGACATGGGTTGGTGTTCAGTCTGTCACATCACAGCCACTCCATTAGCCACATTGATTTCAGCAGAAAAAGATGTAAAAGGACCCTTGAATTTTGTTCGCTGGTTTCTGAGCACAAACCATATGGGATACTGGGCTCATCCTGGGCGTGCCATGGGCACATTTGCAACAAGGTGAAGAGGCAACAGTGCTTTGCAATGGCAGGAGCAGTGCAAACTGGTCTTAACAGAAGATGGACTTGAGTAGGCTGCTGCTGTCTCAGTTCTGTGCTTTGTGTCCCACAGAAGCTGCGCATACCGACCTCTCTTCTGGAGCCTGCCTCGAAGATGGATATAGGGGTAAGCTGACAAACTTGCAACCCGGGGTGAGAGAAGGGACTGAGAAATACGTTCAGGACATTTGTTTGTAAGACTATCACAGAGTAGAAGAGTGGTGTAAGGTAAACACAGTGTTTGAGCTCAGATGCCTTAAATGAGGATAGTAACATCTTAAACAGGCACATATTTTTGCCTAGAGTTCATGTGCCTAAGCCCTCAACCCTCACCTTTGACTCAGGAAAACTTCCTTCATCTCCCATGTCCCCCATAGGCACCTCCATATGTGATCTCAATTCTTCTCCATCCAAACCCAATGCAGCAAGTTGTGACTCAGACCCTAGCTGCCTCTGAGAGATTTTTCAAGCTTATAGTTGTTTTAATATTCCTATGATTTTTTCCTCCAAATGAATCCCTGGCCATAGCATGCAATTGGGCATTTGCTGCATGAACTGGTCTCCCTGGGGTTCTCTCTGGAGTTGCACCCTGAAATTTATAACCTGTTGGAGGCTGTCCTGAACACTGGCCTTGCTCACTCTGTTATCTTCTCCTCACTCCTTTCTGATGCTGTTCTGTTACAGAAGATCAGCATTGGGATTCCTCTCCCTCCTGCCCAGGTGCCTCCCAACCGACTCCATGTGAAGCAGACATCAGGTAGTCTCCTGGGCCAAGGACCTGAATGGGTGTTTTGTGAAGGTGGTGTGCCCCAAGCCCCCAGCTTTATGGGTGTATGGAGGGGCTGTCTGTGTGCTAGTGGGTTGCAGAAGATCTGTGTGGGGCCTCTGCTGACTACAGGGTCTGTCTCTATGCTCTTGTTCTGCAGAATCTCCTGGTGGAGTGAATGCTTCTGCAAATGATGCTGGTTCCCAGATGGGCTTTGAGGTAAAGTGTTTCACAAACTGAAGCTGCCACAGCCTCAGGAGGCTGTAAAAAGTGCAAAGATTAGATCCTCCAAAATTCCTGAGCTGCCCCAAAACCACTGGGAAAAAACAAACAAACAAACAAACTCTTCCTCTGTCCATTTTGCCATTCCAGAGAGGCCTTTCCTCCACCACTCCCGTATCTGTGACCATACACCTTTGTGAGGCAACCCAAAGTTGAAGTTTACCTGGGCAATGCCCTTTTGCCATCTTCCAATGAGCCAAAAACCCCAGGCATGGCAGTGCTCTCAGACACACACTTTGCAGCCTGTTTTGCAAGAGAGAGCAATCTTTGAACTACCTGCAATCCCTTACCAGTGTGATATTTTGTGTTGCTGTCAGGCCAGGTACCACAATAATTCACTTACACTAGCTTTCTTCTGGGATGATGTCCTCCAGTTCACTTCTTTGTTATTACCAACCACTATGTGTGATGGAGCTGGAATTGCTCCTCTGTCCACCTGGGGACAGCACCTCTCTGGCAGTGTCAGCTGCAGATCAGCTCTGCTGCCTTGTCTTTACTGCCTACGTTTATAGGGATTTTGAAGTCATTTTTTTCATCTGTACTTCTGACAGAAGGCAGCAGAACACAGGGCCTTGGCTGTACCTCTTCAGCTGGCTGGGGGTCTTGGGGTTCTGCTCATATAGGTTTGGGGTTGGGAGTATCTGTGTGATCAGGCCCAGAAACAAGCTTTATGGATCATGGCAAGAACATTTGATCCCAGGCTTTGAACACATAGCTCCACCCTCCAACATTAAGGTCTTCATTTTGATGCTGTGAGCTTCCTTAATAACCAAGATGTCCATGCTGCCACATCTCTCTGCAGATCCCAAACACCCAAGGAGATGCTTCGTCCATCCTGGACAGACCAGCTGTGCTGCGAGTGCGTTGCGAGTGCATGGTGGTGGTGAGGGCAGGTGAGGTGCCGTCTCTGCCAGAGCTGCGGACCCTTCTACGGGAGCGCTTCAGCCTGCAGGCAGAGCGTGGGAGGCTGAGGTAGGCTCTCAGTGTGCATGCCTTCCCTGCAGTGTGTGACAGCAGTGATTTCTCTGAGGACACAGGCACCTGACGCTGTCTGGCCTCTGGGATCATTTAATTATCATAGAATCATAAAATATCCCGAGTTGGTAGGGACCTATAAGGGTCAAGTCCAACTCCTGGCTCCACACAGGTCTACCCCAAAATTCAGACCATATAACTAAGAGCACAGTCCAATTGCTTCTTAAACTCCGAAAAGCTTGGTGCTGTGACTGTTCCAGTGCACAACAACCCTCAGTGAACAACCTCTTCCTGATACCCAGCCTGAACCTCCTCTCTCGCAGCTTGACACCATTCCCTTGGGTCCTAACTGGGGTCATTTAACTGGAGGCTCTTTGCAGAGAGCCAATGGGGGAACAGAAGGAAGCACTCTGTACAGATACAGCTGCTGCATATTGGATTTTTCCTGCCCAACTCAGCCTTTTAAGACACTCTAGGATCAATGCAGAGCAATCTGGGAGCCTGGCCAAAGTGTTAATCGGTCCTGGGCTGAAATCCCACTGATAGCGGCACCCCAAGGGGTGGTGCAGTGCAGTCATGAGAGGTTAGGATCTACCCCTCTGTTAAGTGTCTAAGGAGGTGAGTCTCTTCCTGACAGTGCTGTTTCTGCCCACTGAGTATGCAGGATGGCCCCATGTCATCGTGCAAGGTGATAAGCTGGAGCTGGTTTACAAAGTGAGCTTTGGAGACTGAAGATGGTAGATGGCTAGAATTATCTCAAAGCTTGTCTTCACATCAGATGATTTGAGCCATGTTAATGAACTCTTGCAGCTACAGGCATTTGGATGGCAAAGAACTGGGTGCAGTTTCAGGAGAGGAAGATCTAGGGAAGATGTGGCAGCAGCTGACAGATGGCAGGCTTACACTCTGCTGCCAGGTATGTGGGCCATGACAAGCTTCTCTGCTGTGCTGGACTTTAATCACTGCCTTGCAACCTCCATTCTGACTTTCTGCTCTAGGACTCGGACTCCCACTCAGGCAGACCTATCCTCTACCGGATGCTGGCTCAGCATGCTTACCCTGCACAGGGACCAGGGGACCTGGAGTTCAGCAAGGGGGACGTGCTGGATATTCTCTCTGAAGGTAGCTCTCAAGTCCTGTCTGTCAAGTCTGTCAAGTCAAAGGCTGTCCCAGACCAGGCTTTCAGAGTCTGCTGCAGGGAAGGACTGGGGAGTGCATGGCTTCTCCAATGCTGTTTCAAGGTTTTGCCCTAAGGATGTGCAGACTAGTGCTGGGTTTTGCCCAGAGTTAAATTCCAGCCATAAAAGCTCTCCTAATCCTGCTCATAGGGGTCAAAGCTAATCTTGCTTCTTTATGTTTCCCCAGTGAACGAGGAGTGGCTTGAAGGACACTGCAATGGCAAGACTGGCATCTTCCCCAAGTGCTTTGCAACCCAGACCAGTTGTGGTGCTACCTTCCCATAGGGAATAGGAGCCTTCTCCAGCCTAACTGCACATGGAGCCCACTGCCATCAGTCCTGTCTCCCAGGGGTAGGAGACACCAGTAGCAGTTCATTTGGCCACAGCCAGCCTAGCCAGGAGCTCTAAACAGGAAATGACCCCCACAAACAGATCCCATGGGGTCTGTTCCAGCAATTTGACAGCATTTACTATGGCCTGTTCTGAAATATGACATTTTTACCTCTGTGCTTCCACTGCCAAAAATTTGCTTGTATGGGGCAGAGAGAGGAAGGAAGAATCTGACGTTTGGCTATGGGAAACGTCCATGCAGCAACCAGAGGAATCTGCCAGAGCTTGGGAGCTCAAACTACAGGGTGGGAAGATGCTCCTTTGCCTGGAGGAATTCACCCCATCTCCCTTGCTGCTGAAGTTCAGGCTGGGAAGGATGAGCCTCACTCTAATGAAGCAAAGGGAAGCTGACTGTGAGGAGGAGGCAGAGCACTCCCTGGCCCCTTGTCCACATACTCTTATCTCCACCAGAGAGAGCTGCTGTTCTTTTGGAAGGCTTTTGTAACTATTTTGCAGTGGGGTATATGGGATAACACCCTGGGTTAGGACCAACATGGATCTGCTGGAGCCAAAGGGCTCTGATCATTTATTAGGTGAGATGTCTTTGATTTCTTTTTTTTTTTTTTTTTCTTTCTCAAGCCCTTAAAAAGTCCTACCTGGATTTTACTGCTGTGTGGATAAGGGTCTTTCAGTGCAGAGGAGAGGTAGCTGTGGAAACATCCCTGCTCACAGCAGCCCTGGGCTTTGTCAGAGGCTTGGAGGGATTGCGGAGGGGTCTGACTGGGTAGTGCAGCACTGGGCTGGTAGCTGTAGCTTGAAAGGCTGAAATGACTGTCTGATTCCTGCAGCTGAGATAGTCTGGGCTCCGCTGATGTAAATAAAATACTCAAGTGCCTGGAGCTGCAACCTGCTGTGGATTAAGTGTCTGACAAAGCTGAGCTATGTAACTTGAATATAGAATAAACTCTAAGCCAGAGTTGGCAGTTCTTAAATCAAGTTCTGATTGTATTTTTCTGCTGAGATATGCCAGTAAATATCTTAAGGACAGCTGTCAGTCAGTCTGTCCTTGGAAAGATTTTCTGTCACACGCTACAAAAAATCTTGCACATCTTGCACAGGGCAAGATACAGAAAATGTCAGTCCTCCTTAGGGTTTAAGCGGTCACCACTGCTCTCCAGCACCCATTGCCTCCCATGGCTGCAGCTGGCTGGCTGCCGGGAGAGCCAACCCACAAGGACTGGAAGTGCCAATGGATGGAAACTCTGCTAGGCTGGTTAGCAACCTTTGTGTTTGAAAAACAAAAAGAGGTTTATTTCTAGTTTGAATTTATATGGCTTCATCTTCTAGCCACCTTGTCTCGGTTGGCCTTTGTCAGCCTGATTGAAGACGTTCCTGGAGTCAGGCATTTCTTCCTCTTAGAGATGCGTAGGGAGCTCAAGATGCCTTTGCCATCCTTGATATCTTTACAGAGGTTGTTTAAGTGGGCCTCCAGAGCAGTGGAGGTGAGTCTAATGCCCTTTACTGTCTTCCCCTTCCACCTTCTCATGCATGACTTTCCCTGTCTGGTTTAGTGGGTAGGGTGCCCCTAGCTTAGATACTGGGAGCTACTTGGATTTCCAGAAACACTGAAGGAGAATTGCCAACAGGCCTGCAACTATGGCCAGCACAATGAAGGAGATGGCACCTGCCCACAGACTGGGCTGGTGCCCCTTGAGGTGTTCCAGAGGCTCCGTGGGTATCATGTTGGTGAGGTTCAGCATGAAGCCCAGCGTCCAGCCAATGTCTGCGTTTCCTGCCTGAGGAGACAGAGCAGAGGAGATCATCAAAATGTGCCTCTCCCAGGTAGTAAAGGACTCTCCTTGCTTTGGTGCAAGGGACTGGTGGTTGCCTCTCCCAGGAGCTGCCCCAGCTGTGATTTCGTACACAGACCTGGCAGGGGCAAGCCTTGGCAGCACCATTTACACTGAGAGCTTTGCTTTGCCCCTTTCTCAAGGGCTAAAGGGCAGCTGGATGGATGATTGCTCTAGTCCAGATGTACCTCTGTCTTCTGTCCTCTACAATCCTTTGGATTTGGACATGTTCAGTTTTACATAGGTCATAGGACCACCATCGCCTCTCTGATGCTTGTGTGAGTTCTAGCCAAAATCAGAGATCAAAGTGGCCAAATCCTACTCTGCATCCCTCTGCCCCTGTTAAAATTAGCTTACATCCACACCACAGTACCTAAGAGCTTGGGGCAGAGATTTGGGGGCAGGCAGAAGTGACTGAAGCTGTGCTGGGTGCCTGGGTGACAGGCATGAGGCAGTTTTTGAGACATGTTTATGGGTCAGGGGACTCCAGGGCTGCTGCTGCTGAATGTGTCCTCAGGCCAGGGTAAAGATGTGGCCACAGCCTCCTGTCCATTCCCGATGCCCCACAAGGCTTTTACCTTCTGTGTGAAGTGGATGCTGCTCCATGTATGTTCATCAAACTTGTAGCCATCAACCAGCAGTGTCAAGATATAAGTCGCCACAGAGCAGTATGTGTGTAGGTATTCGTCCTGAGGGAAGGTCTTTTCCAGCTGCGGGGTCATCAGGGGACATGGTGCAATGAGGAATGAAAGAGATGTTCAGAAACCCCTGGCCCAGGGAACAGCAGGGCATGTGCTTTCTGGGCAGAGCTTTGGGACAGGGCAGACACAGGGCTCCTTGCTGCCCTGTACAGGGCTCTCACCTCTTTCCAGGTCTTGTTGCAGAAGGCCTGAACCGTGGTGTTGACATGGGTTAAAGACTGTTGGCCGGTCAGGTTCAGGAAGTGGAAGGCATAGTAGAACCCAGCAAATGCCTGAGGAAGAAGGGATGATGGTGAAAATTACATCTCCCTCCTCACCCAAAGGAAGGCTTCTTCTCACCCCTCTGTGCTGGGGTCAGCACTGCCATCCCTGTCCCACAGGAGTGGGATGACAGGAGATCAGGAGGGCTGGCTGAGCCTGTGGCAGAACATCTTACTGTGACTGCTTGGGCCAAATCCTAGCATAAGGCCTGGCCCAGGGGACCTTCTGCCTGGGGGCAGACAGATTTCCATGTAATCCCTGGGGATCTGCATCCAGCACCCACTTGATGGTCTACCACAAAGACTAGGAGCTGGTGGATGAGCCCTGGGACTGCTGCTTGCACGTGGAAGCCTGGCCAACTCAGACTGGTTCCCTGAGAACAAGATCTTCCCACTTCTCTCAGACAGGGCTGGGACTTTGCAAGAAACAGAAGCCACTTCCCACGTTAGGGGGAGAGATTTGCAGATGGGACTGGCTTCGGGGACCCCTCTCTCCTTACCCCCTCCCACAACCAGCAGTAGAGGAGACTGCCGCCCTCCATCCTCCCAACACCATCACCACCGTGGGGCCAGAGGCTCCTTACAAAGAACTGTCCCCGCACAGGCGGCTGATAAACCCCGTTGAACCCGCACGTCCTGTTGGTCTCACAGCTGAAGTTGAAGAGTTTCTGCATGGCAGCACTGCACGCTGCCGGGTCCCCTGTCCCCGTTACGATGAGGACCTGTGTGGGGCTGGGTGTGCTCGGTGTGCGGACACAGGGACTGTTGTAGAGCTCTTCCATGGTGATGTTCTCCTGGTATCCGTTGGGGTAGCAGGGGTGCGATATGTGCTGGGAAGATAGGTTGCCCTGGAGAGAGAGAGAGGCATTACCGGTGCTTGGTGGGGGATGCCAGTGAGACCCTACCCCACAGCTCAGCCTGCACTTACATCTTCCCAGAAAGCAGGATCTAGACCCTCCTAGGGTCTGATTTCTCCCCTCCTAGGATTTGAGGAGAAGCAGAATCCATCCTTTGGGTAACTTTAACCTGCCCATGACTTTTCCTGGTCCTACTGTTGACCCTGCTGTTGAGCTGGGCTGGAGTGGCAGTGCCACTGCCAGCTACTGCCTCCCTGTAAGGCTGAAACCTGCTCCTGAGTGCAGTGTGCGCGCTCTGTGCAGAAAGGTTGTTCTTGGCATCTGGTTTGTCCCCACAGCAACTCGCAGGCCCTAACCCAGGAAGGACTGAAGGTGTGTTCTATCTGCACACTTCTCAAGCATCTCCATCTCTAATGGGATTGGGCTGTGACCTCCATGGGAAGCGAGGGGGGAGGACGCTGGTTAGTGGTGGAGCAGTGTGCAGGAGAGGGTGTTGGGAATCCTCTTTGGGGCAGAAGTCAAGGAGGCAAATGAATTTAATCCCCATTAACAGTTACCATGTCTGCACTGAGCCATGTGGAAACTCAGCTCCCCACCCCACCTGCTCTCTTATTTAAGGGCACAAAGACTGGAGGCTTGAAAATCCTAGCCAGGAGGTGCCAGATCATGTCTGTGGGTGACTGGACTCCCTGTCCTCTGCTACCTGGATGTTGCATCTATTGTTTAGTGGCCTTTAGAACCTGGTGGCCTTTTGAACCACTGGAGATGAAATGAAGCTGACACCTGGAAACTACCCAGGCAAGGAAATATCTCGTGCCCCCATCAGTGGGAACAGGGAAGAACCTAAAGATACAGCTGGGCTAGGGAAATTACAAAAAATGCCCTTACAGGATGACAAAGGGGCAGAAGGGAGCCCTTGCAGGGAACCAGCACCACCTTCCACCTAAATCTGAGATTTTTTTTTATTCAGTACATAAAGTCTAAGCCTTTCCCAGGTTCCTGAATTTGTGAAGCCTCTGTTCCCTGACACACATCCAAAACTCTTGGAGGATATTTTTCAAGGCAATGGGAAAAGGTTCAGATCCTGTTTACTACTGGCTGCGATACCTGGTGGAGAGCTGCCATTAACATCTTCAAGGCCTGCGTCTGCCCATAGCAGAGGTAGCTGTGGGTGTAGAGGGAGTAGTTGGTGCCATACAGCCTGAAGAGCACAGATGTGTTTTTGTCCTCAATGGTGACTCCGGGCTGGAAGGTTATTTGTGTTGAGGCACCTCCAAGGTCCAGAGCTCCCAGAACCTCTGTGCCCTGCGGATGTTCCCATTTTTCTGCAAAGGAAAACTAGCCCCATAAAATGGCAAGTGTTAGTGTGAATTGAAGGAAATCATAGTCCCAGTCCCTTCCCTCAAGGTTTTGTGGTTTAAAAACCCCAGAGAGAGGTTCCACACTCTGTGTCCCTGTTTAACCCCTCACTGCCCATGTCCTCCTCAGCCCACTTAGATCTCCATGTAGCGTTGAGGTCCAGCCCCTTGGCTACTGCACATCAGCTTGGATCCAGGGACTTTGAGGAGGGAAAGCGTAGCTGGGCTGAGCTGGACACAAGATCCTCCTGCCTCTGAGTTAATCATGTCAGTAGAGTCAAAGGTGCAGTTCACAACAAAAGGCTACATTTGTTTGGGTAACTATTGTCCTAAAAACATTTTTCTCTCCTCTGGGAATAAAGAAACCTGGCCATAATTCAGACAGGGATATACAGGCGGCATAATCCCCATGCCCCCTCCTCTGGCCTGCACCTTGATGAGCGTATCCAGCAGGTAGTTGACGGTGATCCAGCCGAAGGAGCCTTCCTCGTTTCCTGTGAGGATCTGAGCTCCACGGAAATCCACGGGGTACTCTCGAATGGCCTTGGTGACCTCAGCGAAGACCTGCTCAGCTTTTGTGCTGTTTTGCAGCCTGCAGGAGATAAACCCCACACGTTGAAGGAGGCAATTGCTGGGGAGTTTTCAGGGCAGAGCTAACAGTTAAAAAGCTGCTGTCTTCTGCAAAGTAATGGAACTACTTGGAGAGAGGGTACATGCCCCATCCTTCCACTGCTCTACCTGTGGGCTGTCTCTTCATCAAGCCACCAAATCACTAAACTGATGCATTGGGAGTCCGCCTAAAAATGCTGCCCGCAGGCTCTGCCTGAGCAGACGGAATGGTAAATACAAGGCTGGAACACCTCTCACATGAAGAAAGGCTGAAACAGTTGGGGTCATTCAGCCTGGAGAAGAGAAAGCTCTGGAGAGACTAAAGCGGCCTTTCATTATATGAAGAGGGCTTATCAGAAAGACAGAGGAAGACTTTATACCAGGGACTGCAGTGACAGGACAAGAGGCAATGGTTTTAAACTGAAATAGGGTAGATACAGATTTGATGTAAGGAAAAGACACTGGAACTGGTTTCCCAGAGAAGTTGTGGATGCCCCCTTGCTGAAAGTGCTCAAGGCCAGGTTGGGCAGGGCTTTGAGTAACCTGGTCTGGCGGGAGGTGTCCCCCCTATGGCACAGGGTTGGTGTTTGTTAAATGTCCCTTCCAACTGAGACCATTTTGTGATTCTGTGATTCTAAGTCTGGTAAGGGATGTTCCTCCTCCTTCAGGGCACTGTCATACTGCTGCTGGTGTGGGCTGTGGGGTTTCCCCATGGGCACAGTGAGTCATGCCTGTTGGACACCCCCAGCAGGCTGCAGAAATGGATGCTCTGCTCATTGCCATGGTCTGTCCGGGCAGCAGCCCCCAACCCCTGCCTCTGCATCCCAGCCTCATGCACCAGCTAAGATTCAGCAATGTGTGGTGGGGCAGCGCCAGTACCTCAGCAGCCGCATGCCCGCTGTGGCCCCCAGGTAGACGGGGGTGTCCCGCTGCTGCTCTGCAGGGATGATCTTCATGGCCTTGTCCAGGCAGGGCTTCAGGCTGTCTCCAGCCTTAGTGGCGTTATCTGCGTAGCTGGAGATGCCAGATCCTGCAAGAGAGCACCCCCTGATGGAGCCAGCCCAGGAGGGATGTGACAGGACAATGGGCGACATATCCACCCAGACAGCCTAGAAGCCCCCAGGTTTTTTCTCTGCATACCCAGATCAGGCATGCCCTTGCCTAGGGTGTCCCCAGAAGGGCACTGCTCAGAGCTGCTTTGCCCAGAGGTGGCACATGTGCCAAGGCCACGGTATCTGCAGAGACAGGTGGTGAGCTCTTGTGATGCTGAGTGCATGATTAATCCCAGCCGAGGCCAAACAGGAGGAACATAGCCATTCAGTCCCGCAGTCCCACTTGGTTAACAAACATCGTGATTCCTTATCTCCCCAGGGGAGGGGGAAGCTCTCATTTGTCCTGCTAGGAGGACATGCGGAACTGATACGCACATGTGGAGGTACTCTGTGCGCAGCTCAGTGCAAACAAAATCTTTCTATTTTTAGAGGCTGATGCCAGAACTGGGCACCCAGCATGGTCCTGTGGTGGGTGGGGATGGTTAATATCACTATTTACCTTCCCCTGAGTTCTGCATTACAGTATTGTCACTAGCCCAATTGCCCTCTCCCTTACTCTTTGCCCTCCACCAGACCTTTGCTTTGGAGCAGTTAACCAGTAACTGCCACACTGCAGCCACAGAGCCTTGATTTGACATCAGGGCAGGCTCTGCAACCTCTTGCCCCCTTGCCCAGGCACTGTCCCCTAGCCCAGTGGGCTTTGCCAGTCCCAGCCCAGCTCATTATACCACCTACCTGGCCCTACCCACAACAGCCACCACTGTCAGGCACCAGGGCCCATCAGCTGCAGCGTCCCCTGGCAGAGCAGAGGCTGGGCAGAGGGGCAGACCTGTTCTGGCACACTCACCATTCACGGTGCAGGTTTCCACCTGGCTGACAATGCCTGTGCCATTCTCCTTGTTCGCAGGCCACTGGTAGATGTAGAGAGCCGTGTGTGTGGAGCCAGCATCAAACACCATTCCATACTGGGGAGGCAGAGGGGACACAAGGTGACAGGGGGTGCAGAGCACCTTCAGCTGGCTGCAGAGCTCTGATTGCTGCAGGAGAGCTGGCAGAGCTCCCTGTGGGCATGGGGAACTCAAGTGGCAAAGCAAAAAGCACCAACAGAGCAGGCAAAAGGTGTCATTGCAGTCACCAGCTGTATTGGAGACAAGGCTCCATCACAAGCCCTGGGAGCCAGCAGGGAAGGTATCTTGCTGCTCTGCAAGGAAAGGACTGCATGTGCTGTCAGCAAGAAAACCGTGGCACACCCACATGGCATGCCAGCCTGCATGGCCATTTGTCTCCATCTTGGTGATAAACAGCACAGCCTGCCTGAAGCATGGGGAAAATCTCCTACCAAGGGTTAGCCAACACACAAGTGAGAGCAGGTAGCTGAGCTCCTGCCTAGGACCTTACCTTATTGCTGGGAGGCAGAAACACATCCTTCACATTTACGGCACTCAGTATGAGGGCAATGATACTGAAGACACAGGTGGCTGCTATGAGACCTGCAATGACCTTGGCTTTGTACTCCATTCTTCCTCCAACCTGCAAGAACAGCCCCAACCCCCAACTTAGCACATCTGCATTTGCATGGCCAGAAATGCAAATGTCATGGATGGAGATGGGACCTGTCAAGATAGAGCTTCTCCCATGTACTGAACAAGGGCTGGAAGCCATTCTCAGAATCACAGAGTCACAGCACAGCTGAGGCTGGAGGCACCTCTGGGTCCCTCTGATCCAAGCCCTGCCCCAGCAGGGCCACCCAGAGCAGGGTGCCCAGCACCACGTCTGGGAGGCTCCTGAAGATCTCCAAGAAGGGAACTCCACAACCTCTCTGGGCCTCACCTGTGCCAGTGCCCTGTTACCTGCATAGCACAGCGGTGCTGCCTGGTGTTCAAGGGAGGCTGGAACACTCCTGTGCTCCAGGTTGTGCCCAATGCCTCTTGTCCTGGCACTGACCACCACTGATGAGAGCCTGCCTCTGTCCTCTGTGGTCTCCCTCCAAGCATTTCTAGGCACTGATGAGATCCCCCCTGAGCCTCCCCTTCTCCAGGCTGAGCAGTCCCAGCTCTCTCAGCCTCTCCTCACAGCAGAGGGGCTCCATCTTCATGGCCCCATTCTGCAGTGTCCAGCTGCTCTTATGGGAGGCCCCTGGCAGTCTCACCAAGACACCCTGTCCTTCTGAGCCCTGCCTCCCTGGGGGATTTTCAGATAGGCTTTTTCAAGTTAGGCACTACTCAAACTGGGTGGAAGGTGAGGATCTCCCTTTCCAGCAGCAGCAGTAGGGAAGTGGCTAACACGAGACCCAGGCTGGCAGCAGGACCATGCCCTGGTAGGTTCCCAGTGGGGCTGTCCCCTCTGGGGTGCCAAGCCGCATCCCTCTGGCACCCACATGCTGCCATCATACCCTGCATCCTCACACAATCCATCCCACAGACTTGGGACCATCAGGTCACATAAAATAGAACAGTCCAGATGGAAGGGACCTGAAAAGATCATCAGGGCCAAATTTCCCCATATTTAGTGGGAAAGGGAGCCTAAATGAGATAATCTAGCACCCTGTCAAAGTGCATCTTGAAAACCTCCAGTGATGGGGATTCTACTAACATCTGTCGCTCAACAGTCTCAGACTTCCCTAGGGTCCCTCTCCATGCAGGGGAACAACATCTCCATCAACATGTCTTCTGCTGCTCCAGCTCCTCTTGGGTCTTGGCAATTCTGCAGCAGGAAAGCAGACACACAGGGGTGGTGTCTGGGCTTGCAGGCGATCGATGCCCAAACTTTTCCTGCGGCCCTTGAAGGGTGCCAGAGGCAGAAAGCTCCCTCTGATCTGGGCACACGCAGCCAAGCTGGCATGCTGATGGTCACAGGAAGGCAAGGCCAGCGAGGCACTATGGAGCCCTTGGGAAATGGATTGGGCTTTATGTCTCCCCTTGCCTGGCCAGAGCTCAGCTCCCGGCAGAATCAGCCCTGAGGCACCAGTAAGAAATTGCGGCAGAGAAGCAAAGCCCAAGGGCCTGGTTCTCCACAGCAGCCTCAGCACACAGCAGGTGACACGTTCACATGCTCACCATCCTGAGGCCACCCCAGGTATGCTTTTCTACACACACAGCTCTCCCTCCTCCTCCTGCATCAGCTTGCTTCGCAGCACCAGCACACGCAGCGTGCCGGCAGGGAGCGTGTGGCATCGGGCTGCGAGCCAGATCACAGCCACGTGGTAGATTCCCCAAGAGCCCTGGACATAAGCTAGAGAAGTGGTCTAACCCAAATGGTGCTTTGGGGGGCACCTCGGGGTGTGCACTTGGCTATGCGGTTCTCCCAAGAACACACCAAAAATTCCCTCACCCTTCAGAGTGGCCAGATCAGCAGTTTCAATAGGAGAGAAGATCTTTGGCAAAGTCACAGGAGATGCTGATTCCTGTTTCAGTCAGCATCTCCAATGATAAACAAGGGTGACCAGTGCCCTGTGTGACATCAGATGTATAATGATGGGTGACAGCTGTTCTCTTCTGTTCTGTGTCACGGCACATAGGACACAGAAATCTTTATCATGAAACAGGAAACATTTATCAGACCATATCCAATACCCCAAAGCCCTGCCCTGTATGGTAACAACAGAGACATGTAAGATGGTGATGAATTCCTGTATTGTCACATCTCCAGTCCTATTAATCTTGCTGTAGTCCACACAGTCCAATAACTGTTATTGGGCTGTACCTTCCCTTCTCCTGGTTATAGAGCAAATAGAAAAGTCCCTATCCCAGCACTCATCATGGAAAATCCTGTCCGAGCCACTGTGTGATGGTAATACATTGCACAGTCCTGTGTGCAGGAGCAGGTGCAAAACTACCTCCACCTCTTCTTGGAAGGGACTAAATTCCATTTTTTCTCAGTAGCAGGCAACACCCAAAGGCTGAGCCTGCAAGGCCAGGGGATTAGAGCAAGGCACGGGGAAGGAGCCCTGCAAGCGGAAAACAAGGAGGGAGGGATGTGAGAAGCTGATGGATCTGCCCTGTTTTTCAGTAGCACCTCAGGGCTGGCCAGGTGCCCATATCTGCTGCTGTACCTGGCACGGCGCTCTCAGGGAGCAGGTCTGGGGCACGAGCAGAAGAGACAGAAAAGCGGTGATGCCCCCAGAGCAAAGGAAAAGGCATGCTGCTGCACGGCTCAAGCACCAATGCCCAGATGTTTCAGAATGCGGAAAGTTTGCAGCTGTGCATGCTGCTTGGGCTGCTCTTGCACCGGTTTGTGTATGACCAGACACAAAGAAGTGATCTGCCAACAGCTGCAGGACAGCTTCTTGCAGTGTCCCTCAAGGGAAGGGAGGGAGGGAGGAAAGGGAGCCTCAAAATTAGGGAGAATTGTCTTGTAAGCACTGTTGGATGTAAACTGTGTGTTGCTCAGGAGAATGGAAATCAAACCTCCCCACCGTGCACATGTGGGATTCGGATGTCAAAAAGTTCTTAAAGTTATATGAAAGGGGGTGAACGCGCATGCTGGGAGCATCCCTGCCAGGCAGAATGGTCCCTGCCTCCCATCCCTCCCACCAGTGTGGGGGCTCAGCAGAGCCCTCCACGTCCCCTCTGCACCCTGTAGGGCACCTCGAGCAGCAACCCAGTGCCCTCCTGCTCACCTTCCCGGCCCACAGCACGTGTTTATCTCCAGCGTCTGGCTCTGCTGCTGGCCAGAGCACCCCAGCAGCTCTCAGCCCCCTGGAGCAAAGCCTCATGGAGGGGTGCCCCGACCCCCTCCCCTGCCCGCAGCTCACCTGTGCTGCTCCCGGCACAGGGCCACGCTGCTGCTCACCTCGGTGTCAGCGCGTACCTGGAGTGTGGCGCTCAGTGCCTGGGACAAAGGCTGTCCCGGAGTCCCCCGTATGGCCCTCCCCTTGGCCCCAGACCAGCAACCTGCCCAGGAGAGCACTCGTCCAGGAGGCAGCAGGGCTGAGGCTGGAGAGCCCAGGTGAGAACAGCACCTGGCTTTAAGCACTTTGCTGCTGGAGGAGAGGCTCTGCTGTGGAGATCTCCGCCCTTGTGGGTGGTTTGGGTCCACGCACGCCTGGCAGTGCTGGCGGGGCTCGGCAGGGCTCAGCTCTCCATGACTCCCACAAGAGCTCCAGCCCTCTCCTCTGCACCTCGAGGAAGCCACCAGGACAAAGACAGCAGCTGAGATCTGGGAGAGGGGCTTCTGCCCCACCGATATGCCTGTCCCACCCCTGCTGCATGAACACGCTGCAGGGTAAGGCATGGGCCAAGCCTGTCACCCTGCACCCCAGCTGCAGAGCTGCCCAGGGCAGAAACGTGAGGGACCCGGCAGGTGGGGGAGGGACCCATCCTCATGGCCAGGGACACACAGTGGAACCTGTCCCCACTGCCAGGGACCTGCCACCACAGGGACCTGCCACCACAGCCAGGCGCCCAGCTGTCTCCACGGCCAGGGACCAGTCCCCGTGCACAGGGTGCTCTCTGTCCCCACAGCTGGGCTCCACCGCTCCACAGCCGGGCAGCCCCAGCCCCGTGCCGAGGGTCCCATCCCCGCGGCCAGTGCCCGTCCCCACGGATCACACGCGGTCCCCTCCGTCCCCGTGCTGAGGGTCCTGCCCGGCCCCACGGCCCCGGCCCCTCAGCCCCCCCCCGCAGGCCGCCCGCGGCCCCGCCGCTTTCGCTTTGCCCGCGGGCCCCGCCCGAGGCGCCGCGCGGCTGCCGAGCCCCGGGGTGGGCCGGGGCGGCCTCGCCGAGCCCGTCGGGGGCGCCATGAGGCCGGGCCGGGCCGGGCCGGGGCGCTGGGGCTCGGCAGCGGCGCTGGTCGTGCTGGCGGTGCTGGTGGCGGCCGTCCTCCTCCTGGTGCTGGCCCCGGACAGGGACGCTGCCCTCCCCGCGAGGAACCAAGTAGGTGCCCGGGGCCAGGACCGGCCGCCAGCCCCTTCCGCGGCTCGGCCCGGCTCTGCCCGGGACCGGCCCGGCTTTTCCGGGCTTAGCAGAGGCAGGGCCGGGCAGGCCGGGCCCCGCACCGTGGTCCCATCTCCGTGGTGAGGAGGGGAAGGCGAAGGGCGGCCTTCCTCAGCACTGCGCCGTCCCCACCCAGGCTGTTCCCTGGTGTCGGACCTCTGGGCCGCGCGGGGCTTTCCTTCTCTGTCTCCTGCTGCTTTCTGCTGTCATCTCGGACGGGCTTTTGCAGACTGTTAAAAATCACGAATTTTTGTGAGGTCTGCCATGGCTGCAGGTCTGACAGCAGCTCTGGCTGAGCTGTGTAGCACATGTTGGGATGCCTCCCTGCTCCGCGCATCCTGCAGCCGCCCTGCCTGTCTTCGCCCTGCGGTGCCTGCCTTGGCTGGCCACGTCTGGGGCTTAGAAGGGAAGGGGAGGGGAGGCTGAGGGTGCAGCCTGGTGCTGCTGGTGGGTTCACGTAGGAAGCGAGACTTCCCATGACGGTGCAGCCCCAAAAACGTTGCCACCTCGTGTCCCCTCTGCCTCCCCAGTACGGAATGGTGTTTGATGCTGGCTCCACGCACACGGCTCTCTACATCTACCAGTGGCCTGCGAACAAGGAGAATGGCACAGGCATTGTCAGCCAGGTGGAAACCTGCACCGTGAATGGTGAGTGTGCCAGAACAGGTCTGCCCCTCTGCCCCAGGTTGCTGTCCCTAACTCCTGCAGCATGGTGGGCGACCTGAGTCTTACAGCCTGTCCTGTGCCAGGAGGAGATGGCCCAGAGGAACCAAACTAAACTGTTGTGGGGGAGAGGCTGTGGTTTAGGGAGCCCTAGAATATCAGTGTGAGGTGCCCAGAGGCTGCCCAGAGGTGGGGAAGAAATTGGGCCCCCAGTTAGCACAGCTCGTGGAACTAGTCTTGTCTTGCAGCCAGGTGTTATGCTTCATCTCGTGGCCTTGGGTGTTGGATGTGTAGAGCTTGAGTCTTCTTCAGTGCAACCAATTCTTTAGCTCTTCCCATAACATCTCTTTACAGTGTCTTTCATGACTTAAAGTGTGTCTACATGTTTCCACAAGGCCTCCTAAGAGCTCTCCAGATAAATGTTACTGTGATGTTACTGTGTCTCTGCTGAGTTTCTGCTTGTGTTTCCCAGCTGCTCTTTGGGTCAGTACCTGTCTTTTAGGTATGCCCAAAACACAGAGTTTTGGGCAGTGACTGAGACTTCTGAGTATTGCCAGGGAGGCTGAGAGCTCCCTGAGCCAGTAGGATGGGTGGACGTGTCCCCTGCTATCTCATCCCTCCTGGGCTGGCTCCGTCAGGGGGTGCTCTCTTGCAGGATCTGGCATCTCCAGCTACGCAGATGACCCTGCTGGGGCCGGAGCCAGCCTGAAGCCCTGCCTGGACAAGGCCATGACGATCATCCCTGCAGAGCAGCAGCGGGACACCCCCGTCTACCTGGGGGCCACAGCAGGCATGCGGCTGCTGAGGTACTGACGCTGCCTGGAGCTACGCACCTCCACAGCCCTGCCCCAAACCCTGGAAGCCTGCTTTCCAGTGAAAGCAGCAATGGGACAGGGCTATTAGTGATGGGAAGGGCTCAGGGGTTATGTTGCAAGGTTGAAGGGACACTTTGCCCTCCTGGCTGGCATCTCTGATGGACCCATTTGTGGTGGGGAACCAGTGACCCTGTTGTTACACATTTTCTGCCCATACCATGCTCTCCCTCCCTCCTTTGGCAGGGAGCAAAACAGCACAAAAGCTGAGCAGGTCTTCGCTGAGGTCACCAAGGCCATTCGAGAGTACCCTGTGGATTTCCGTGGAGCTCAGATCCTCACAGGAAACGAAGAAGGCTCCTTCGGCTGGATCACCGTCAACTACCTGCTGGAGACACTCATCAAGGTGTGGGATGGTGAGAGGGCAGAGGGGAGGGAAGGTCTCACTGTGCTGGGAGATCCTGCTTTGATGGAGCATCCTCAGTATTTCTGGGCACCAGGGTCAGGGTCCCCTGGGGTCAGTCCTTGTTTGAAGGTGAAACAGGGAAATCTGGAGCCGCATCAGCCCCCACAGTGTCTGGAAGAGCCCTAAAGGCTGTGAGGCCAGTGAACTGTGGGTCCCCTCTCTGTCATGCTGTAGTTTGGGCTGGGAAGCCAATACTCCTGTGCTCATCCTGCACTGGATCTGTGTGCCCTGTAAGTGAGTCTCGGTTTGGGGCAGCATTCCTTCACAGGCAAGTGGATCCACCCACCAGTGGAGGATACCGTTGGAGCTCTGGACCTTGGTGGGGCTTCCACCCAGATCACATTTCTTCCTGGGACCACCATAGATGACAGCAACACAAGAGCTCTCCTCAGACTGTACGGGACCAACTACTCCATTTACACCCACAGCTACCTCTGCTATGGACAAATGCAAGCCCTGAAGAGGCTGATGGCATCTTTACACCAGGTAATTGCCTCCTGCCTTGTGCTCTCCTGCAGCCAAAGCCCTGGTCTCACTGAGCTGGGCAGGCAACGTGTGCTGGGTGTTATGACCAGGGGGCTTGGTGCCTTTGTGCAAGCAGCAGTCAGGATAGCAGATGCAATGGGGCCACCTGCACAGGAGCCACCTCAGGCGTGTCCCAACACCAGGGCAGGAATGAAACAGATGGAGTCAGACACCTGGTGCCTGACCACAGGCACTGCCAAGGCAGCTGGTGCCTGGGGTCCTGTCCCAGGGCCATTTTGCCCACCCGCTCTCCTTCCCTGTCCTGATGGCGGGGCTGTGTCAGCCCAGCCTCAGTCACAGCTGCTAGAAGGACTTGAGTCGTGGAGGAGGGAACCCACTGGGTGCCATGAGGCTGGGGAAGACACAGTGGGATTTTTTAGCATATGTCTTGTAGGGAATAACTTGGGTTTATGAGAAGGAGTCTGAATAGGCTGATCTTCAGAGGCAGGTGCTGGGAGAGTGGAGGGAGGTGTCATTGCTGCTCAGGGTAACCCTCATGTCTGTAGCATGGCTGAGGGACAAGGTCTCAATGCCAGTTCATGATGCTTGGAACAATAATGGGCAAAAGGCAACATCCAGAGCATGTTAGCAGACAGAAATCAACATGCATTTCTTTTCTGATTAAGTGGTTTCTCAGCTTTGGCTCTGCCTCTGAGTCTGGTGACACTACAAAGGAAGAATGGGGACAAAATGGGTGCACACTCAGCACAGGGCACAAAACCCCAAGGCCCTGGACATGCAGCTGTTGCTGTAGCTGATCCCTGACTGGGACATGGCACACCCTGGCTGTGCCTACAGCACTGTGCCTGCAGCTCACAGCATGGTGTTAGATGAGACCTCATGAGCAGTGGGGCCTGCATGAAGGCAGGGTGCCTGCATCTGGGTGTGGAAACAGGCACTGTCTGTGGCCTGCTTCTCTCTATCCTCATCCTCAGTGCCAGAGTGATGCTAATGCCTCTCTCTCTCTCCAGGGCAACCTATCTTCCCAGCACATATCGCACCCCTGCTACCCCAGGGGATACCAGGAGAACATCACCATGGCAGAGCTCTACAACAGTCCCTGTGTCCCCACACCGAGCACACCCAGCCCCGCACAGGTCCTCATGGTAACGGGGACAGGGGACCCGGCGGCGTGCAGTGCTGCCATGCAGAAACTCTTCAACTTCAGCTGTGAGACCAACAGGACGTGTGGGTTCAACGGGGTTTATCAGCCGCCTGTGCGGGGACAGTTCTTTGTAAGGAGCCTCCGGCCCCACGGTGGTGGTGTGGGTGTGGGGCTTTAGGGCACCAGAGGCTGGCCAAGGCTCTGGGAAGCCTGTTGGAGGAGGAAAGTGAATAGTGCCAGTGACAATGGATGTCTTGAAAGCTGGGGTGTTCCTCATGCATGGAGACATGCAGGGTGCTCACTGGTGTGCCAAACAGACTACCATATTCTGTATTTCCAGAGTCTTCAGGGCTCTCTTCATTCAAGCTGGTCAGCAGGCAGCACCCTATGTGGTGTGCCCCCTGGACACCCACAGAGCACCCAGAGTGAGAGTGGAGGGTGGCAGGAAAACCTGGGCCTTCACTAACCTGCTCCTTTTGGTCATAAACACCCACAGGCGTTTTCAGGGTTTTATTACAGCCTTCACTTTCTGAATCTGACTGGAGAGCAGTCCCTGAGCTCAGTCAATGACACTCTCTGGAAATTCTGCACCAGGAATTGGAAGAAGGTAAGATCCTGCCTAGCTGCTGCTGGCCCCTGCCTGTATTTCATCCAGCCTGGACACTGGGCAGCTTGAGGGCCTGCCACAGCCTGTCTGTCCCCTGCTGCAGAAAAGGGCAGCTGGAGGGAGCTGGAAAGAGCACAAAGATCTCTGGGCAGGGAGAGATGTGGGAGTGCAGCCTGCAGCCTCACAGCTGCTGCTCCTGATTGCACTGCAGGGCCCTTCCCCACTGGCTGCCTCCCTTTGCTCTTCCACATCTACAGCTGCAGAAGGAGTTCCCCACTGCAAACAGGACCCACCTCCGTGACTCCTGCGCCGCCAGCTCCTACACCCTCACCCTCCTGCTGCACGGCTACAAATTCAACCACAAGACGTGGCACAACATCCACTTCTGCCAGCAGGTAGGAAAGGGCCTGGCTGCCACCTTACCTCGCAGCTGCTTCACTAAGCTTGCATGCTTGTGCCCACCCTGCTCTGCCACACTTGGGTGCGGGAACTGGGGATGATTGGTTGGCATAGTCCACCACCCACATCCAGGCTTGCCTGATACTTTGCAGCCCTTCACATCCCTCTTCTTTCTCTGTCTGCACAGGTCTCAAATGTAGATGTGGGCTGGACTCTGGGCTATATGCTCAATCTCACCAACATGATTCCCCCGGAGATCCCCCAGAATGTCATAGGGCTCCCAAGAAGCAACTGGATAGTAGCCACAGTCTTGCTGGCCGTCATGCTGGTTCTCACCTTCTGCCTGCTTGTGGCTGTGTGCTACCAGAAGAACTACTCTGGTTATGAGAGCCTCTAGCAGTGCTGGATGCAGAGGCTGTTGCAGCCACCTGGTCCTGCTGCCAAGCTTGTGCAAGGAGCTGTCAGTGGGGGAATGGGCCCCATGTCCCAGGGCTGCGAACTTGTGGGGCACCTGTGTCATGGCCTGGTGAACTGGAAGCAGAACAGGCCTTTAAAAAAAAACAACACCCTGTAACTGTGTGCTGTGTGGTTTCTCTTTCCCCTTGCTGCTGGTTGAAGAAGCCTCTAGGAGAAAGGGCATGGCTGTGTGGGGCAGGGCTCAGCACTGGGGGCTTGGAAACAGTAGTGATGAGGGGCAGCTATGACCAGAGCGGCCAGGAAGAGAGAAGGGGAGTCTGGCAGCAATAGGATCATCGCAGGGCTGGTTGCCACCTACAGCAGATACCCCAGGTGGGACAGAGGTGCCACCTAGAGGGATGTTGGGGCCATGGGGGAAAGTTGGCCTGGGCTCTGCCCAGGTCTGGGAAGCTGTGTGAGGTGGGGAGTCACAGAATCACAGCACGGCTGAGGCTGGAGGCACCTCTGGGTCCCTCTGATCCAACCCCTGCTCCAGCAGGCCTCCTCCTTTCCCAGCACCATGTCCATGCAGTTTTGGAGACTCCACAACCTCTCTGGGCAGCCTGTGACAGTGTCCCACCATCCGCACAGCACAGAAGGGCTGCCTGGTGTTCAGAGGGAGCCTCCTGTGCTCCAGTTTGTGCCCAATGCCTCTTGTCCTGGCACTGAGCACCACTGGCGAGAGCCTGCTTCTGTACTTTGCAGCCTCCCTCCAAACATTTCTAGGCACTGATGAGATATCCCCTGAGCCTCCCCTTCCCCAGGCTGAGCTGTCCCAGCTCTCTCGGCCTCTCCTCACAGCAGAGGGGCTCCAGGTCTTTGCTTATTTCCATAGCCCTTTGGGGGACTTGCTTCAGGTCTCTTATTCTGGGGAGTCCTGAGTGGGACCCAGCCCTCAGGGGGTGGACTCAGCAGTGCTGAAAGAGGGGAAGGATCACCTCCCCCCACCTGCGGGTATTATTTTCCCTAATGCAGCCCAGGGCACCATTCCCTGCCTTCTTTGTCCCGAGGGAGGGCCGGTTGCTGCCTCAGGGTCAGCTTGGTGCCCAGGCTGCTTCCAGCTGGGTGCCCCCAGCACATCCTGGGGCTGGGGTTGTTCCTCCCTGGGGGGAAGGACTCTGCACCTCTCTCCCTGGGGAACCTCAGGTGGATCCTACCAGCCCATTCATCCAGCCTGGTGAGGTCCCTCTGGTTGGCAGCAGGGCCCTCTGGTGCATCAGCAATGCCACCCCATTTTGTGCCAGCTGTATACTCACTGAAGGTACACTCTGCCCCTTCATCCAGATCATTAATGAAGTTGTTAAACACGTTTGGACCCAGAGCTGACCCCTGGGGCACACTGCTAATGACCCTCCAGGGGTGTGGCTGTTCAATCCACCTCAGTCTGCCCATCCAGCCCATACTTCAACAGCTTCTCTATGAGGATCTTATGGGGGACAGTGCCAAAGGCCTTACTGAAGTCTGGACTGACAATGCATGGGAGCAGCCCCGCGTGTTTTCCCACACAAGGTCCATCTTTTGTCATTTGTGCCCTGTGTCTGTGCCAGGCAGCTATCTCGCCCTTTCCAGCACCCAGGCGATTTGGGAACGCCAGCTCTTGGAAGATGTCCTTGTCCTGGTGCCCCCACAAGGTCCATTGGGCACTGCATGGGGCGAGCACCCTGCTCCCTGCAGCACTGGGCAGTGCTGAGGAGATGGATTTTGCTTCCTGTGGCTGGGGCAATCGTTCTGTCCCCTTTCTCCTGAGTTCCTGTTGTCATCATAACCAGCCCTTACCTGGGACATGGAAGCAATAAAATCTTATCGGCTCAGGAGCAATACAACAAGCATTTCCGTCTTTGCTGCCTTTTGCAATGTTTATTTCTGGATAACAGGAGTGGTTGGGTGCTTGCCTCTCTGCAGAAACAGCAAATGTCAGCTCTGTGCTGCTGGGAGGCAAATGTGCTGCCGGCAAATAACACAATGAATCATGCACAGGGCAGATAAGGAGTGAGCAGGACCAAAGGCAAAGGCAAGGACACAGCTGTGGGCAGGACCCAGTTCAGTGCCCTGTGCAGGTCAAGGCAGAATTTGCAGCCTGCTGGAGTCACAGCCTGACACCCAGAGCGCACAGGACTTGTGCTGGTGGGACAGCCTGGTGTCTGGGAAGGCACTTGGGAACGGCAATCCCTTTATCCCATTATGGAAGGGAAGAGAGGGATGAGGAGGGGAGAGGAAAGGAGATGGACCCTGTGGAGAGGCATGGACCACCCTTCTGGCTCTGGATTGCTCAGTTTGCCTTTCAACTCCAAGGCCATCAGCTGAGCCCAGACAATGGGTATTTAGGAGAGCCAGCTGGGACACCACAGAGCCTTGCATGCCCTCAGGCTGGCAGACCTGGCAGGGACCCTCCTGGCTATTGGTGACCATGGTCAGACCCAGCACTGGAGGAAGCACCCGGCCACATGCCTGTGGCCTCAGGCTGGCGGTCTGGCACCCAGGTCCTCCGTGGCCCGGCTCGCTCTGCCTGGCCCCACGCTCCGGCTGGTGGGTGCAGGCCGGACCTGTAACAGGCGTGGCGGTGCGAGGAGGCAGATCGGCATGGCTGCGGCGTGTAGACTCATCTGAAAACCTCCTGCAGTGCCTCTCCTCATGTTTGGGGCCAGTCCCATGGGGCAGCCACTGGTTCCTCTGTGCCCTGGAGGTTCCTGTTCCTACACGCGCAAGAGCAGGAGCAGAGCAACGAGCCCCAAGGCCAGTGTGAGGGTGATAAAGGCGACGGCCGCAGCCCACAGGGAGGGAGCCTGCCCCTTTAGCAGCCCCGGAGCCTCCGCCGGGATCATGTTGGTGAGGTTCAGCATGTAGCCCAGCGTCCAGCCCACATCAGCGCTCCCTGCCTGCACGAGGAGAGGGGACGCTGAGTTAGCATTGCGCTGCCCCTGTCCCCACCCACCGGCCAGGTTCGCCGTTCACCTTCATCTGGAAGACGATGTTGTTCCAGCTGCTCTCGTTGAACTTGTAGGCATCAAGGAGGAGTGTGAGGATGTAGTTGGCGTTGGCGCAGTATTTGGGCAGCCTCTCAGGGTTCTCTTCAGGGTAGCTGGAAGAAAGCTGGGAGGGGGTGTTTAGAGAGTAAGGGAAATTATTTGCAAGTCATTTCCATTCAGGGACAATGCACTGCTCAAGGGGCAATGGCTCCACAACCACCAGCATGCAAAGAGACTTCAGGGCTATACGGGTGTTTTGGTTTTGTCCACAGAGGGCAACTCCTTTGAGGAGGTTTTAATCCCCACGTGAAAGTACAGAGACATACTGAATGGAGTTTCTCTCAGTCCAAATGCTCCCATTTTAGCCTCCTTGCGCAAGGGGCTCCTGCTCTCTGCCCTGTGGTAGCCCCACCGCACCTTTTGACCTTACTCATCCCCGTTTGACGCCTCCCCAGCAGCTGAATCCTCTCACCCTCCCCCAGGTCTCCATTCCCACCTCCATCCCAGCTCCCGTGATGATGGGGACATGATGCTGCTTTGACCTTCCCCTTTTCCCATGTTGTATGGGCAAAAAGGGCCCCTGAGGGTAGCTTCAGGACGGTCCTGGCTCCCACCCAGAGCCCAGGGATGGCTCCACTGTGTAGGGCACAGCTCAGTAATCAGGTAGCCTCTCCCTGGGGCAGTCCCCCCACCCATTTTCTTGTGCAGCTGCCCCAGAGCAGCTCCGATCATGAGGAACATACGTCCTCCCAGCTCCTTGTGCAGAAACGCTCGATGGTCTCCCTGACAGTAGCCAGCGACTGCCCCTCGGTCAGGTTGAGAAACTTGAAGTTATAGTAAAAAGCAGAAAAGGCCTGAAAGGCAAGAGGTACAATTGCTGATGTGTTACCGTGAGAGAACCCCCCAGGGGGAGCTGCCCTGTCTCCCCCAGAGCACAACTGCCTGCAGGGGTGGCTTCACCAGGTCTGTCCCACCCTTGCACAGCCCTAAGCATCGCTGTCCCTGTCCCAGCAGAGATGATGGCTGGGGGTCTGTGTGCCTGCTCTTTTTTTTTTTACTGAAAACTTATTTTTGACTAAGCTCCCGTCTTATTAAAATGGTCCCATGTGGAGCTCTGGCTGGAAAACCCACCAGCAGCAAGCCCTGGTGTGTCCTGAGGCACCAGCAATGTGGGTGCTTCTTGCTGTGGGGAGGTGACAGTGGCACAGGGCACAGCCTGACAATGTAGTGCCCGGGGAACACGTGCAGCTGAGCAAGTGGGGGGACAGGGTTTGCCTTACAAAGAACTGCCCGCTGATGGGGGGCTGGTAGACGCCATCGAAGGTGCAGTCCTGGCTCTGGCCACACGCGGAGAAGTTGAAGAGCTTCCTGATGGCAACCAGGCACCCACTGGCATTGCCCCTGCCCTCCAGGGTCACATTTCTGTCACTGGGGTACAGGCGTGGGTCACTCGCATTGGTGCAGGGGCTGGTGTGGAAGGAAGACAGCGAGATGGTTTCATTGTAGTCTTTGGGGTAGCAAGGATGTTCGACTCGTGTGCTGGAGGATGACTCCTGGGAATAGCAAAATTCTGTGATTTGAAGGCTTCAGCCTCCTCCAAACCTCTTGGTGGGCATCCTGGGTGGCTTCCCTCCAGGACCATGGTGCAGGCATATCCCACCTCCACAGCAGGGAATGACCCTCATGCTGTTTAATCCTGGTCTTGTCTGCCTGCAGTCCCAGCCTGAGCTTAGCACTAGTTCTTCCCCCTGCTTTATGAAGCTCCAATCTGCATGATACCCTCCTCCCACGGAGGCAGACAGACACCGCAGACCCAGCGAGCTGCTCTATGGTCTGGGACACACAGACTCTCTACCCCAGCTCTTACTCCAGCTCCAGCATCAAGGGACACCACATAGGACCTTCCTGGCTATGCAGCATGAACAAACCTCAGGCAAGGTGCAACTCCACGAAGACCCTCTTCCCCTCTGACCTTCCAAAAGTGTCCTGAGCAATGTCTCTGGTTCTCAGGCCCACACATTCACAGAGTAGTTGGGGCTAGGGGGCAGCTGTTGGACTCTGTGCCATCCCCCTCCTTAAAGCATCACCAACCAGATCAGGTTGGTCAGAGCCTTGTCCCAACAAGTTTTGAATGTCTCCAAGGGTGGTGACTCCACAGCATTTCTGGGTCCTATTCCAATATTTGGCTACCCTTTTGGGTGAAAAAGTTCTGCATCTGGTCAGAAGCTCTCATGTTCCAGCTTGTGGCAATGTCACTTTGCACCTCTGAGAAGAGTCTGATCCTGCCTTTTCTGCACCCTCCTGCAAGGCAGATGCATACAGGCAGAAGATCTTTCCTGAGCCTCCCCTTCTGGTGCTTCACATGCTCCTCCCCGCACCTCCCTACCCATTTCTGTACCTGCTCTCAGTCCCTGCTGATGCCTCTCTGAAAAAGCATCATCTTTTCTTTTTTTATATGTTAACAAGCCTGTGCTTGGTATCCCGAGAGTAGTCTGATTACCCCCCTGTTCCCCTCTCACCAGAATTAACTCCTTTGCCAGGCGCTTCACCATCTCATTCTGCCCGTAGCAGAGGTAGCTGTGTGTGTAGATGTTGTAGTTATACCCATACAGCATGAACCTGGAGGTTTCATTCCAGTTTATAACTGAACCTTTGGGGATAAAGCTGATCTGAGTTGATGCTCCTCCGAGATCCAGTGCCCCCAAAATGTTGGCTGCCTCTGGACGGACCCATGTGTGTGCTTTGGGGGAGTACTGCCAAGACAAACAGGAGAGGAAGAGGAGTGGGATACGGCTGCAATTACTTGCCCTGAGCAAAATTGTCATCCATTTAAATCAGTGGGGTTTTGTTACTAAATGTGATGGGTGTGGTGTCTTAGCTGTCTCTTTCTGTGCATGAGGTCTCACTGCCTTCCCAGCTCAACCAGCCTGGATGTTTCTCAGAGCCAGGAGAGAACAGAGATTGAACCGTCTGATGGTCAAGACATGGACTCTGGGCTCAAGGTCGCTTGTGCCCCACAGAGGGCTGCAGGGGACCTGACTTGGAGGGGGTGGACCTCTGCTCTTCTGGAGAGATGGCTGTGGGCTATCAGAGCCAGGGGAAGGACAGAAAGGCTCCGTTAGCCAGCACTGTGTGCAACTGTGGCAGTGCGGGGAGCGAGGACGGCAGGAAGCAAGTTTGGCTCCAGCCTCCTTCAGAGTGACATGTGGAACCCAAGCACAGACCTCCCAGTGCCACCTTCCTGGGGCATCGAGGGAAAATCTCGTCAGGAGCAAACTGTCTCTGTTGGGCTGTATGACCCCTAAGAGACCCCATGTCTATGTGGTGCCCACAGTTTTTATCAGGAACACCCCCATTCCTGATTTCTTTCCTCTTTCACTGGGGGCAAGTCTGAGGATAACTGGCTGCTGCCTCCAGACCACTGCTGAAAGCCATTAACTCAGACTCTTCCTTCTGTGCTATCAAAAGAGTGGGTGTTTTGCCTGTCTCCCACCTTGGTGAAGGACTCTAGCAGGTAGTTGATGGTGATCCAGCCATAAGCTCCCTCCTCTTCTCCTGTAATGATCCGAGCCCCACGGAAAGCCACAGGGTACTCTTGCATGGTTTTAGCGATTTCGGCCAGGATCTGGTCTGCAGCTGAGCTGTTCCGTAGCCTAAGAAGGATTCAAAGGTCAGGACCCATACCCAACTACATCAGTACTGCAGAGGAAACACAAGAAACAGTTTGCCTTTTCACTTGAGCTTTTTGCAACAGGCAGATTGTGTGAAATGGTGTTTCCTGCTACATAACTTGTGGGAGCAGTTCACACAGCTTCTGCTGCCTAAATCCTAACTGTCCCACCATCTAGGCTCAGAATCACAAATCTAAGAGCCGTATTGACCTCTGCCTTCCAGTGCAGCTTGAGCCCAGTCACATAGTGGTTTGCCACCCTTTGCTACTCAAGTATCTTCATGGTGTTGAAGGCCAGAGGGGACCTTCAGAACAAGCTCATCTAATGTGATACATAACATAGGACATCAGAAAATCATGCAGTTATAGTACTATAAGAAGGGTTTAGGTTGGAAAGGACCTTAAAGGACCATCCAGTTCCAACCCCTGCTATGGGCAGGGACCCTTCCCACCAGGCTTCAGCCCCATCCAGCCTGGCCCAAGGCACAGCCAGGGATGGGGCACCCACAGCTCTTCTGGGCAGCCTGGGCCAGAGCCTCACCACCCTCATTGCATGGAATTTCTTCCTTATATCTAATGTAGACCTACCCTTTTTAGTTTAAAGCCATTCCCTCTTGCCCTATTACTCCTCTCCTTGACAAAGAGTCCCTCCCCAGCTTTTCTGCAGCCCCCTTTAGGCACTGGAAGGCCTCTATAAAGTCACCCTGGAGCCTTCTCTTCTCCAGGCTGAACAACCCCAACTCCCTCAGCCTGTCTCTGTAGGAGAGGTGCTCCAGACCCCTGACCATCTTAATGTCTTCCTCTGGACTCCAGCAGGTCCATGTCCTTCTAGTGCTGGGGGCCCCAGAGCTGAACGCAGGGCTCCAGGTGGGGTCTCACAAGAGCAGAGCAGGGGGGCGATCACCTCCCTTGCCCTGCTGGCCACGCTGCTGTTGTAGCAGCCCAGGACACAGTTGGCTTTCTGGGCTACAAGCTCACACTACTGGCTCATGTTTAGCTTTTCATCCACCTGCACCCCCACTCCTCCGAAGGGCTGCTCTCAATCCACTCATCACCCAGCCTGTATTTGTGCTTGGGACTGCCCCAACCCAGGTGCACAACCTTGCATTTGGCCTTGTTGAACTGCATGTTGTACACATGGGACCAGCCTGTCCAGCTCCCTCTGGGTGACATCCTTTCCCTCCAGTGTGTCCACTGCACCACTCAGATCACTGTCATTTGCTACTTGCTGAGGGTCACATATGACCACCCACTGACCCCCTGCCAAAGCCAGAGCCAGCTGCTGAGCTCAGGGGTCTGTCAGGAAGGTGCCAGGCTGGATTCAGACCTCCGAGTGGGGCAGGTGTCCTGGGACTGTGGGCTTGTGCTCGCTCTCTGAAGCGAGTAAGCTTCAGGCTATGACCCAGCTCCTTCCCTGGAAAGGGATCAGATTACCAGGGCACAGAAATAATTTTAGAAATGTGCAACCGTAAAAGCAAAAACTGTGAAATGAAGGTTGATGTTTGAAGAGAGCTAATATTGGATGGGGAAAGGTCAGGACCCACAAACCCCTTTGCCTCCTGCCTCTGCCCTGTTTCCCACCAGCACCGATCCATCTAGGCATATGGCTCATCTGGGCAGATGCGGAACCCTCCTGGGCTGTGGGGTCCCAGGCTGCCAACGGGCATCTCTGAGCAGCCTCTCCAGACCAAACACCCAGGACAGCTCAGCAACCTGTGTGTCCCCACTGGTCTGGCGCCTCCCGCTCCCCACGGCCTGGCTCAAGGCAGCAGGAGAGCTGAGAGCAGGAGACGATGCTGTGCCACTGCCCCGTCAGCCCCGTACCCCACAGCAGTACCTCAGTAGCCTCATGCCTGCTGTTGCTCCAAGGTAAACTGGGACATCTCTCTGCTTCTCAGCGGGAACGACCTTCAGGGCTTTATCCAGGCACTCCTTTAGGGAATCACCGGCTTTTGGGGGATTGTTGGCATAGCTTGATATGCCTGGCCCTGGAAGAGAGTCAGGCTGGGACAAGCTGATGGGAAAGAGTTGAAGGAACAGGAGGATATAGGGCAGTGTCATCTGTCACCTCTTGGAACAACAGGTGTTTTGTCAGGGTCCCCTGGTCCTGCAGGACCTGGCTCACCCAGGTCTCCTCTTATGCTCCTCCACCTCTGAGTACTGGCCCACTGCACCTGTGCTCCCAGCCAAGCCCCAAGTAGGCATTTAACACTTGACCATGTTTTGTTACTGGGTCCCAGACGGAGGATGAAACTACAGAGGAGCTCCAAGACACTTCAGTCCCACCAAGTGTTTGGGCACTACCTTGTGCTTGAGGGCCCCCAGCCAAGAGCGAAGCCACAGTGGAGTTATGGACCCCCTGCCTGCAGCCAGGTGACACCGTGCCAGCAGTGACAGCCTGCAGAGGGGGTGCCCAGCTTGGGCAAAGAGCAGGAGAGCAGGTCACCCCGCCTGCCCTGTGAGCCCATGCCCAGGGGATACTGACCCTGGACGTCGCAGGACAAGGTCTGGCTGACCACACCGGTGTCATTCTCCTTGTCTGAGTCCCACTCGTAGACATACAGAGAGGTGTGGGATGAGCCTGCATCGAACACCATCCCGTACTGGAAGGAACAACCAAGACGTCATGCTGGAGGGAGGAGCAGCCTGCCCCTGGCCCTGCCAGGCTGCTCAGCCCCGAGGATGCCCCAAAAGCACCACTGCAAGGCGGTGAATGTACCCCAGACAGAGCGCAGCAGTGAAGGACACATCTGCCAGCACATGGCATGGCATCTCTCCCTGAGGGGCTTTTAATTGCCTCTGCTGAGCTCTGTTCAACAATGCCAGCTCACACAAGCATTCTCTTGGTGATTTCCTCATGCTTTCTTATTTTCTTTTTCTGTTAAACGCCTTTTGTATCTGCCCTGCCCCACCTCGGGGCCAGCAGCTCCCCAACCCCCTGCTCCCCCCCTGCTGCACCCAGCCCCACAGAGCCACACCTGTCCCTGAGCACCCAGCCACGTCACCCTCCCCAAAAAGCACTCTGGCTCCACTGGGACCCTGCACCCCTCTTCCAGCAGCCTCAACAAGATGCCAGGCTGCCAAGGGACAAAGGCCACATGGAGGGACTCTGCCCTACCCACCCGCTTCTTCATAACACATCAAGCACGCAGCAGGTTCCAGAGAAGGCTTCCCTCTGCTGCCTGGCAAGGAGTCTGGCCCCAGCCTGCTGTCAGTTGTTTCTCACTGCTTGCAAGCTCTTAATGCCATGCAGGAGCCATGATATGGCTGTGCTTGCTGCCCCGCAGGCAGGGCATGGAGACGCAGCCTCAGATGAAGGGCAGGAGCCAGCCAGAGGCAGCCCAGCATGCAGTGACCTGACTCCCATATGCCCAGGCTGTATTTCTTCTGCCTGCAGCTGAGAATGAAAGTAAAATGCCCACCCAGCTGATACACAGCAGGTGCCAGCACCCTCTTCACTCCTAACCCCGAAGACTAGCCATTGTCTCTGCTCACCTCCCCAGGGTGGCTGCTGAGGGACCCTCTTATGGCCTCACCTTGACCGTGGGTGGCAGGGCAACATCTTCAATCTTCACCAGGCTGAGAACAAGGGCAATGATGGAGAGTGTGACCAGGACCCCGAGGAGGGTGGTGGTGAAGAGCTTTTTGTTAGCAAACATTGTGGGAAGGCGCCTGCAAGCACACAGTGGAGAAAAGTGGTTGGACACGTCCACCTGGTCAGCAAGACTGAGGAGAGCACCCACAAAAGTTCTCCTGGGGGTGACACTATCTCAAACTCAAAAGTCCTGGTGCGTAGTCAGGTCTTTCCTTGAGAGCAGGAAAAAAAATGGTGGAGCTGAGGATAAAGGAGCCTGTCCCCAGAAGCCTGGCACAACCATGGGGGTTCACAATGGTCCTCCAGGTCCCACAGCCCCTCCAGCCCAGCTCACTGATGTGGGAAGGATCAGGTCCAGGAGGAAGAAAAGAAACACTGCACCAAACAGAGAAGGACATGGGAAATTCCAACAGACCCCACTGTAAGATGTTGTAGAAGGGAAAAGTGATTTTATTTTACAATAAAGTTCAGCTCACCTGTTAGTTCAGGAGCTGGCTTGTGAGTCCTCACTGTGGCTGTGGGCTCCTCCACTGCTGGCACCAAACCCAGCTTGGGCTCACCTTTTATATCCTTTGGAAGTGGACACAGGTTGAAGGTCTTCTCAACCTCATTTTGCCTCAAACCTCATCAGCCTTAAGCAAAACTCATGTTTGATTTATGCGTGTATTTATGGCTCAGCCTCCTTCTGCATCTTCCTGACAACTTATCCTTGCCCAGGTAGTTCCTCCTCCTCATTTGAATGAAATCACGCATAGGAGTCCTGCGGCTGTTAGCACATGCCTGTCTTTTAACCCGTTTAACCCTTATTCCCCTGCTCCTCTGGTGCTTTTACACACACGTTTCTGTTCTCTCCTTGCTCTGACCATTTTTAATCCTTCCATTACAAGTCTCTACAAGGTCTTTAAGAGGTGAGAGGGATGTTTCCAGTATCCACTGCTCTGCAACCACACACAAAGTGGAAGGTGACTTGATTAGAAGTTTTATTAAGATGAGAAGGATTCTCACACTGGAAGAGGAGGGGGGCCCTGCCAGGGATCTCAGCAGCATTCGGTGAGCTTTGCCAGAGGAGACACAAGAGCCCAGGAAGGAGGAAGTCTGCTTAGCCTGTCTGGGGCTGTGGTCACCCCTTCCTTGTGTGTGACTCGGCTATCACAAGACTGATTGCAGCAGGACTCAGTTCCCAGCTGCCTTATCTCAGCTGAGTCAAACAGAGAGTTGCCAGGACGGGGGAGCTGTCGGTGCATGATACAACTTTCCCAGAGCACCCTTCCCTGTGGCTGGAGGGGTGGTGGTTTTGGAGGCCCTGCTGTGTGCACTGAAGCCGAAGCAGCACCCTACAAAACGGGAAGCTTGGCCATCCCCTGGGTCCTCTGCTTCTGAATTCAGACCTTCAGGCCAGTCACTCTTTGGCAGCCTCCTTTGCACTGGTACATGCTGCTGGTGGGCTGCATTGAGCCCAAATGGTGCCACTACTCCTCTGCTCCTATCTCCACCTACCACACACCCTTTGGACTCAGGCAGCTTCTCTGGAAGAGGGTGATTGAGTGTCTGCTTCCTTCCTGGGTCTGAAATCCCCTGCTGCACAGCCTCCAGGTAGGGCTTTCCTGAGCAGAGGGGACTCATCCCCAGGCAGGACAGAGAGGCACTGCCCCCAGCTCCTCCATGCAGTGCTCTGCACCCCCACACACCAGACCCTCCATCTCCTGCCCCCGAGCAGGGCTGAGTGACTCCTCAGGCTGCTTTTCTTG
This sequence comes from Anas platyrhynchos, assembly GCF_047663525.1. Taxonomy (NCBI): domain Eukaryota; kingdom Metazoa; phylum Chordata; class Aves; order Anseriformes; family Anatidae; genus Anas; species Anas platyrhynchos. Next base: position 3,598,754 of record NC_092604.1, read on the forward strand.
GTCGATCAGTAGGAAATACAAAGTTCCAGAGGTCACATAACAACATCCATGTGGGCACAAGGGCAGTGAAGGACACACCTCGTGGGCCCACACTGAGGCAGCGGTGCATGGCTGTGGTGCACGGCAGGGCACCCTGGGCTGTGGGGAGCAGGGATGGGTGGCAGTGCCCCACATCTGCACCCAGCCTGGTGCACGTCCCGGCAGGGAGCTGGGACGCAGCTGGGGCCACACTCCAGGCGCAGAGCCTTGCGGTGCTGTCGTGTCCACCAGCACAGCTTCTGAGAGCAGAGGACACCTTGTGAATGTGGTGAGCAGGGTTACACATTCAAGTACATGGGATGTGTGCCACTGCAGGGGCGTGTGGCCCCGTGGTCCCACCCATTGTCTTCAGCACAGGAATCTGGTCCCGGTCCCTCCAGGAGCCGTGGTCACTGCAACGGGGCCTTGGAGCAACCTCCCCAGAGGAACCCAGCACCTTGCACCCATGAGTGGGGCCAGGACACATTCCCCTTCACCTGCTTCACCCAGTCATTCACCTTCCTCTTGGAAGGAGAAGTGGATGAGTCCTGGGAGGAAATGAGCACGAGCGAAAGCAGGAGAACCCGTTCCCTGGCACTTTCCCTGAGCAAAGAGCCCGTGTGAGTGCTGGGGCTGGCAGGGCTCGGTCGGGCTGCAGCTGGGGAGTGGGCAGCTGTCAGCACAGGCTCTGGGCAGGTGGGCACAGGGCAGGACAGGGGCTTTGCTGGGAGAGGCAATGCCGTCTTTAAATAGCTCAGTTAAAAGATCCAGTTGCTTACATTAAATAATCCTGAGCCAAGTCACGAGGAAATTTATTGACAAAACTCTCCCTGCAGAAACTTCAGGGAACAGAGGAAGGTGCAGAGCCCAACTGGGGCCAGGTAAAGGCTTGCTGCAGACCCCTTCCCAAACCTGCATCGTGTCTCTAGCATGCATCACACATGATGCACCCGTGCCTGCTCCCTTGGTGGGTTCACTTTCAGCCTGCATGAACAAATCAGGTAATTACCTCAGCTTTTACCTCCTTTGGGCTGGGCACTGGCCCATTTTCTTCCCCATTACTCCCCAGGAGGCACAAGGCTGGTTCCCCTCCCATCTGTGCTTGCCCCACGTGCAGCACTTTGCTCCTTCTCATGGGTGTCACTGTCCTGGCCAGGCTCTGCCAAGGTGACAACAGCCCTATCTTCATGCCAGAGAGTTACTGGGTGATGCCACTTGAAAGGGTGTCTGCCTGGGAAAGCACGGGCTGGGGCTGCCCGCACACCCTCGAGTGCTCTTTCCTGGCGCTGCTGAGCCCCAGCCTTGTTTGCCTTCAGGGATGTGCTGTGAGGAGAGCTGAATGTGCTGTTTGCTCATAACTGGAGACGTGACCTAAAGGTCACATTCTTCTTGCTGCAGGCTGACAGATCTGTTGTTGGGAGGTATTGAAAGAGAACATGCACACACCTATTGACATACATGTCTTTGTCGTTTTCCCCAGCCCTCCAGGTGACTCTTTGAGACCCAGAAGGAAGTTGCCGAGCTGCTGGAGGCTCAGCATGGTTCAAAGCCCATCCATGACTGCCAGCAGCTGGCACAGCTGCTGTTTGTGAAGTGAGATCCCCTCGGGTACTAACATCTCCCCTGGGCCTTCCTAAAGGACAGGATCCTGGGGGAAGGAGATCCTCTCATTTCCCCGCCAGGCAATTCCTGCACCAGCGGCCACTCCAGCTCTGGCCACAGCAAGTGCTGGTGCCTTGTGCCTGGCTGAGCTGCTCCACTCACTTTAGCTCCTCTTTCCCCTCCCAGAGGCTCCTAGGCCTCACTGCAACCCGTCCTAAGGAGGAACAACTCCAGCCATCCCTCCTCATCTGACTCCATCTGGACTGGTGGATCCGGGGACGTTTGCAGCTGCCTGTGGGATGCACACCCCTCATCCCTGCTGTTTCCCGCTGGCAGATAGCCGATCAGACCTTTCCTTCCTACCTACCATCTTTCCCTGAGTGTATAATTAATAAACATGCCCTGATTGCCACAACTGTGCCTGTCTTGGAGCCACCTGTCAGCTGTGGGTTCAGAAGCTCTGGGCTGGGGATGGGCACCTGGAGCCGGGCGCTGTGCCAGCCACACAGTGTGGGCACCCCAGGCTGTTCCCCCTCCCTGCTGCTGTGTCCTTGGTGGGGGAAAATCCATCTGGAGGCACGGATCTGCTCCAGCTCACATGAGTCTGGGGGGCCTGGCACGGGGGGTTCCCCTGGTGCCACCCTCCCAGCATGCTCGCAGACCTCATTGAGCTGCACAGACCCCTGTAGAGCCAGCAGAGCAGCTCACCAACAAAGTCCTGCCCTCCAGGTGTCCCTCCCACCAGCCACTGCTTTTTCCATCTCTGCACAAGCCTCTGAATTAACAAGAGCCACACAAGAGCATCCTAACATTGAGGTGCCCTTGCAGTGTTCATGGGTGCCTGCAGCAGCCACACACAAGCGGAGCTGTTGCTCCTGTCTCAGAGCTGCTGCTGGGTGACGTGCCCGGGGCTGCAGCATTACCCCTGATCACAGCACTGTGAGCTGCTGCTCCTGGTGATGGGTGAGATCAGAGATCAGGCAGGAAGGAGGCATCCAGGCTAGGTACCATCCAGGGTATTTCCTTATGAAGAAACTGCTGCTAAAATTAGGGAGAGGAGGGGAGGGGTATCTGTTTAATCTGTCAGCAGTTATTGGTTGTAATAATCACGGACCTCCCTAGACCCCAGTGTGGTTAGCTGCACAGGAAACCTTCCCACCCCCCTGCTGCATGCTGCTTCCCAAAAGTCCCATCTTCCAGCTAAACACTTGAATTTCTGCCAGGCGCTGAGCTGGGGCACCTGCCCTGTGTGTGGGCTGGCCCTGGTGCTGAGCGTCCTGTGGCACTGGGATGGGGCTCAGTGCAACAACACCTGCATCCTGAGACTGATGCTGTCAGTGAAAATACCAGGACTTTGATACCGAGGGGGCAGCTGGTTGAGCACCAGTGCTGTGGTGATGGGCTGGGAGCTGTGTGCTGTGGAGCAGAGGAATGGGCTGTGAACCATGTTGAGGGATGCTCCCAGAGGTCGGGACTGCTCCCTGCTCACGGCTGCCTTGCCAGGAGGTGAGAGCAGGATGTGGTTGGGTGTCTAGGATCTGGCTCACCAGAGCCCCAGCCACAGCCTCTCCTCTGGCCCTGGGTGTCCTGAAGCTTTTTCTTTCCTGAGAACAGAGAAATGAGGCTGAAGCACCCTTAGGGCAGGATTTTCCCTTTCACCTGTGTCACAAGTGCTGGGAGACAGCATGGAAGGAGGCTGAGGTGAGCTGATCTGGCAGGGTTTGATTTCCTTCATTCAACATTCAACAGGGCCATAAGGAAACAAGCCAGAAGGTGGAACGATGACGTGGTGGAGGTTTCCCTCAGCATGCCTGTAGGCTATCTGCGGGAGACCAGGAATCTCTTGGGCCCTGGGAGGTCTCCCTCCAGCTGCCAAACTGGTTTGGACAAGGGCAGCTGGGCTGTGATGGAGCCGCTCCCCTGCCATGGTCCACGTCCCTCCTCCCCTGCTTGGTGGTCCCACATCGCCAGGCGGTGCTGCTGCAGCACCTCGCTCTCTGCAGAGTCTCAGCAAAACTTCTGAGCTGCTGCAGGGAGGGCACCATTTCTGCAACCTCCCATACAAACCTCTCCTCCTCCCTGTGCCACCCCACCCCAGCTGCTCCCCTCTGCACTGTCAGCCCTCACTGCACACTTCTCATCACATCATTCCAAGAGTGGTAATGCAAAATGGACCTATGCTTTCAACCAGAACTTTGCCAGCATTAAATTATTCTATAAAATTATAGGTGGAGACCTAGGATTGTCAGTCATGAACCTGGGGACTGCAGCAGCCCAGAGCACCCATGTCAGGACAAAGACATTGGTGCTGTGTGCTCACAGGGTGACATTTTGCTTTTGCCCATATTGGACAAGGACACCCCAATCCACCTCTGCATCCCATGATCCCAAAGGGTGAATGATCCATTGTTTTTTTCCTTTCCTGGATACCTTCTCCTGTTTGTTAGAACCTTCTGAAATCTGAAAGATGGCCCCAAGGACACGATCATCCTCTCCTAGCAGGGAGCCACCAGCATGTCCCTGTGCATCCTCTTCATCCCTTTGGCCAGATCACAATTATAAACAGTGCTGCAAGGCTGCCTTGTTTGAGCTCCAGGCAGCCCCACTCACTTGTACAAACCACTGAAAACAGCTGTGCAGGCTCCTTGTGACTATTTTTCTTACAGTTACAACCCAAAAGAGCAAAAAATCTAATAAAAATGAAGCTACAGGACTCTTTTATTTCCTGAGGGGGTGTCACTCATAAAAGAAGGATGCCACATTGGATTTGCATGGTTTCTTGACAAACCGAGATGAAACACTACTTCTCTCTTCATTTTCTTGGGACACTCCAATAACGTTTTGACTGCCTGTCCCAGTACTCCCAGCAGTTCAAAGCTGAGCCACCAGGGCTGCAATCTGCCATTTCCTATGTGGAGGTAAAACACATCCCAAGCACAGGAGCTTATTGAAAACAAAACAAAGCTAATTTATGGGGATTCAGAAAGAGGTGGGAAGCTGGATGGCAGCAGGTGGGAGCCATGAGGGAACCTGCAGGCAGGGCTCTGTGGTTGCTGCTGGCAGGGCTGTGCTGTGTTTCTCTTGTTTTCCTGGTAGGACAGAGCTGGTGCCAAGCCTCTTATCGTGGTACAGGGAATGTGCGAGATAGCTGACCACACTGGTACCACATCCCAGGCAATAATTTGGTGCTGGGCTCTCACCACATGGCCCAGGTCCTGCTGGTGGAGGAAGAGACCAGAGGACCTGCCCTGCTGCAAACACTGCCTTTGCCACCCTAAACTGCCATCCTGGCTCTCCCAGGATGCAGGGATGCTGCAGCTGTGATATGCCGGGTGGCACCAGACTTCCCTTTAATGTTTGAGGGCCTTAAATAAAAAGGGAGGAAAGTAGAAAAGCAGACTGAGAGCACAGGATGGCGTGGGAACCACACCAGCAGTGGAGGTGGGCAGCGTGTTCCAGGCAGCTCCAGGGGCAGAGGAGAACCCGTGGAGATTTCTCCTTCAAAGCACAGAAGCTGCTCACAGAGCCCTGGTTATAGGGCCGGGACACTGCTGAGCAGCCTGCAGCAGGGGGGTTTCCAGCTCTGCTCTGCTTTTAGTGTCTCTCCCCACTGAAATGGCTGCTCAGGCTGCAGCCTCCAGCTGCGCCCAGCAGCCCACAGAAGCCCCCAGCACCAGCAGCAGCAGCGGTGGGGTTGCAGAGGGGCTGATCCTGCCCCAGCTGTGACTTGCCCTTGGAAGAAACTCCTGCACCACAAGGCACCGTGCAAACCTCTGGAGTGATCCAAGCATCAGAGCCAGCACAGAGAAGGCTCCCAGGCCATGGTGATTTGAAACATGTTTCAGCTAATTTAGCAATAAAAATCTAAGCTGCACTTGCAAGAATTGACATTTCCTTAAAGATATGCATGGATGAGAGCTGGATATGGAGTTAATGTTTTGGCTGTGAATCCTTTCAGCATGTGAAAGTTACCAAAGCCACGAGAAAAACCTGAATGAACGCACTGCTGGAGATGTACATCAGAACCTTCCTTCGCTGAGTGGCACCCGCCCAGCCCATGGCCAGCAGCCATGCATGGGTGCTTGGGGTGCACCCAGCCTGGGCAGCCCCAGCCCCTGCCCGCAACCAGCAGCTGCTGGGTCCCTGCAGCTCAGCTCATCCCAGGGAAGGCCACAGAAACCAGCCGGGTTAATGATATGTTCTGGGCTTGCCAAAGTCAGCCACTAGCCAGGAAAACATGTAATTCCCACTCCTGGCAACCATGTATTGTCTATACACACGTGGTAAAGCAGGATGATCCTTCCTGATCTTGGTGCCTCACTCCTGACTCTACAAACATCTGAAAGCTGCTCCACCACCCCTGGTTTCCTTCCATGCATGCCTTGGCCACAGTCCCCCATCATTCAGAGCAAAGATGCAGGCACAGACTGGTGAGTGGGGTGTACATCCTTTGACGGTGGGAAGGGAGGCATCTAACCAACTCCTGAGCACCAAGGGGTGAACTTGCCCTCAGTTCTGGTCATAAGTATCCAAGGATTAAATGACAATGTCAGACAATCATCCAGTCATCCAAGGATTGACAACCAAGGATTCATCATCCAAGATGACAACCTACAGACAACATCTGGTATGGGCAGTGTGGGACAAGAGTCGGTGAGACTGGCCAGGGTCAGCTGGAAAGGGAACCACTCCAGTTAAGGGCTTCTTTCTGAGCAACTGATGGTTTTGCCTAAGCTGTCTTTTGCTGGCACATGTGAAAATGAATGGTTGAAAGAAATAAATCATCCAGGCTTGCCACCAGGATTGCTAATCCTCTGCAAAGAGCATTGCAAAAGGCTGGATAGTTTCAAGCACAGAGAGCATCTGATGGAGATGCTTTAGCAAAGGCTTTGTTCCACCCACAAACCCCAGTCTCTGGGGTGAAAGAGGTGAGGCAACCCTAGGCAGGAGCTGCTGGGAGCCCCGGGTGCACGGCTTGGCACCACTGCTGCAGCCTGGCCAGGAGCCGCAGGACCTCACAAGGGCATACTTACAGGAGATGAATGGAGATATTTGAGATAGTCATGCTCAGCCTCAAAGCCCAAATGAAGTTAGGCCTTTTGTTCCCATTGCCCTCAGGAAACACAGCAAGGGTCCAGCCCAAGCCTTTTTGGCAGACGTCGTTGTTCCTGATGCGAGTTCTGAGCACTAGGGCTGGATGGACAGACAGCAGCAGAGCTGCAGGACTGCTGGAGCCTGGTAGAGGTGAGGGTGGTGGTTGCTGGGTGGCTGGGCAGTGCTGGATAGTTCTCCCTCATGGCCCTGGTGCATCTTACCTAGGTTATTGGGGTTTTGTCCTTGTGAGAACTGGAGGTGGGAACAGGCTGACTAATGGCATCTTCATTCCCTGTTCCCTTGACCTTTCCACACTGTCTTTGGGGCAGTTAGCAACTGCTCCCAGTTAGTGTCAAGACTTGGGCTTATTTCTGGGGCAGCTCCAGCCATCTCCGCATGGCAGAACAACTCTGGAGGACACAGCCCACCTCATGGACACAGGGCTCAGTCCTCAAGCTGTGGCCATGGCACTGAGGGTGCTCCACATCTCCCAGTTTGTCTGTGCCAAGCCAAAGGCAGCCCTCAGCCATGTCCTTCTCCCACACCATCCTCCTCATACACCCCAGAACATGTGGCTGCTCATCTCACAGCCTTGCCCTCAGGCAGTGGCTTCTGCTCCCACCAGCCCTGGGCAAGGCAGGACGCTGCCCAAACCACAGCACAGGCATCCTGCCAGGGATGCAGCTCACAGCTCCTGACTGGGAGCCACCCAACGCATTGTGATGTTAAAGCCACAACCATACTGAAAAGTTTCCCAGGTGCTTCCTGCATCAAAATGCAGGTGGAGATGGAGGTCTCTGGCACCACCTATTCCCAGCTGTCTCATTTGGGACCCCTCTTATCCCTGCAGTACCTCTGGTCATGTTGGACATTCATCCCCGCTGTGTGTGAAGCCCAACTGAGGTGTCCCAGGCTGGGCTCTGCTCTGGAGATGCCATATGGGCATGACAGCCCCAGCCACGTCTCCCTCCCATGTGGTCATCCCCACATGGAGGGGGGCAGCCAGGGCTGGTGTTGTCCCTCCCACAGCTCCCCCACAGGGCCAGGAGGTGCCTGGGCTGCTGGGGGCTCCTTCCCCACACCCTCAGGTGCATGGTGCTGCATCTGCAGGACCAAACCGGGAGCATCCCCCAGCATGGGCTTTCCACCCCGGAGCTTCATTTGCTTTGGGAATGGCCCAGCTGGCAACAACCCACAGCTGCAGCAACAAAAATAAACCCAGGGGTTAGATTATTATCTTTGCCAGAGCATATCCCAGCATGATGAAAGAGTCTGTCAGCCCAAGCCCTGAGGAGCCCTCCTCCCTGAGCCAGGACTCCTGCACCAAGCTGGGAGAGGTGCCAGGGGCTGCCCCTCCAGCCCATGCTGGATGCACCAGGACTTCATGGGGGATGCTTCCAGAAGCTTCCACGCCTGGTCCACATCATCCTGGCCACAGGGACATGAAACCCTGAGAAGTTTTGCTGCAGGACTTGGTGCCCCTGGGCAGAGTGTGACTCCTTGGGGCAAGGATCAAGTCCTGGGAAGCAAACTGGCTGGTCCAGGCTGCCAGGTGAAGTCCACCACCCCCCACTTCACACGGAGCACTCACACCCCCACTGAGGGCAGCACCCACACGCCATGGCTCAGCCCTGTGCCACCCCTGTGTCCCCAAATGTACCTGGGAGCTTGCCTGGCCTCGGAGAGCAGGGCTGGGGGATGTGCAAAATGCAGGACAAGCTGCTTGCAGGTGAGCTCAGAGGCATGCGGGTGGACATGGCATTGTCCCCCATGTCACACACCACGCCCTGGTGACATGGCTAGCTTGGGTCTGACGGGCCTGGGCGAGCCCCACCACCAGGCAGCAGCAGGAAGCTGCCCTGCTCCTCTGCACAGCGTTACAGCGAGGCTGTGGGATGCAGTCACTTGTCTGATCTTTATTGGTGTGCCCCTTCCTCGGGTTAATTAGCTGGGAGAGCCCTGGGAGCCCAAAGGCAGCCTCCCATCCCCAGGGGGATGCAGTGAGTTCCCTCTCCTGACTCAGAGCCTCCTCCTGCTCCCTGCCCCTCCATATCCCACCATGGCCTCCATCCTGTTCAGCACTAGCCCTTGGCATCCTTCAGCAGACACCAGCAATGCCACTGCCTGCCCCAGCCTCACTCCCCCATCCTCACACCATCACCCCTGGCCCTCATCCGCCCTAGACCCACATGAGTGACCCTGTGGCTGCAGGTGACACAGTGCCTGTGGCCCGTGCACTCAGAATGACTTGTCACATTGTGGACACAGCCACAATTTGGGGACACAGAGCATGGGGGTGAACCCAGCAGCATGAGTTGGAAGAGGACCAGAAGCAGCTGCCTGCTTCCTCCCAGGTGACGTGACCTTGGTGTGCCATAGCTTGACACGAGTGAGCCATGGCCGGCTCCGAGCAAAAGGACCAGAGGCGTGCTTGGGGACATTGTGGCTGCACCTGGCTGGCACAGAGCCCTGGAAAACCACATCACAAGGTGACACAGGAGTGGAGGAAACTGGTCCCTGTGCTTGAGTCCCGGAGCCACCTAAGGGTTTACAAGGAGTGAGCAAAATGGGTGCTCCTCTCCTGTGCTTTCAGTGCTGGATCCTAATGCCAGTTTAGCACAGGCCATTGAGAGTCACTGGGGACGTCAATGCAGGTGCCACCTGACCGGAGGCTGGTGGGGAGCAAGGCACACCACACACCAGGGGCTAAGCCCCTGCATGGCCCAGTTGGGTAAAAGTCCACAACGACTTGGATGAGACAGCATGAAAGAACAGCCTTCATCACTGTGTTGGATTTATGTAGCAAGGGTTTGGTAGTGGGGGGGGGGGGGGGGGGGGGGGCGCTGCAGGCATGGCCTCTGTGAGCAGAGCCCAGCAGCTGCCGCAGGTCAGCTCAGAGCCGGATCCAGATGGCTCCAAAAGGGACCCACTGCTGGACAGAACTGAGCCATGAGTGAAGCTGGTTGGGCCTCTGGGAGAACAGATTTTAGGAAGGGAAAACAAAAAAAACAAAAAACCAAACCAAAACAAACAAACAAACAAAAAAAAACACAACATTGTGCTACAGCAGGTGAGAGAGAGGAATAGGAACCAGCCCTGCAGCCCCCCAGGTCAGTGCAGCAGGAGGGCAGGAGGTGCTGCAGGCACTGAAGCAGAAGTTCCCCTGTGACCTGTGGAGAGGCCCTGGTGGAGAAGGTAGATCTTAGGAGAGCCCCCAAAAGGGGACTTGTGGTGGAGCAGTTTTCTCCTGACAGATGGACCTCATGGTGTGGAGCCCCAGGCCCCGCTCAGCCAGGGCCCACTCAGCACCAGCAGGCCCAGCTGCATGAGTAAGGTGTGAAGAGCAGCCAAAGCCCACGCTAACCACTCCCTTCTGTACAGCAGCAACCTCCTTCTCTCATCCTGGGAACCCGTGGGCACAGACAGGCACAACTCCTGTGTGCTCTGTAGCTGCTCATCACGCCATGCAGACACAGCCTCCGGTCTCAGCCGTGCCATGTGTCTGGCTGGTGCCGTCTGTCCACACCGCTGCACGTGTAGGCTGCCTCGTCCGCACGTCCTCAGCAGCTCCGGGTGGACCATGCAGGGCTGCGCTGCTGTGGTGGCTCAGGATTTGCATCCTGGGGACATCAGCAGCAATGACTCCACGAGGGGGCTTTCACGTCTACCTCAGCAGTGCTTTAGCTCAGGGGAACCCAGCCACTTGAGCTCTGCTGCCCTCAGATGGATTGTTTGGAGCCAGCCTTTTTTTTCCCCTTAACTTCTTAGTTTCCTTGCCATCTACTCAGAGCTAACAATGGGAAATGAACTGATTCACTTTTCAGTCAGAAGTGCATTTAAGATAAAGCTGAATGATGAAAAGTGATCTCTTCTTTACGAACCTTCCCTGGGGAGCTCATCTGCTAAGGTCAAGGAAGCATCTGCTTGTGTCCTGAGAACAAGACAGCCTGCCAGCCATAGGGAAGAGAGAGGAGGCTCCCTCCTCCCTGGGCAGCTCTTGAGCACCAGGTCACTGGGGGTCATCATAAATCTCATCATAAATGAGTAATTGTTGTGAGGACAAGTGGCTTCACATCTCCAGCACATTTACTAGTATTTGTCTAGATTCAGTATCTATTATCTATTACCTAACATCGGTTATCTATTATCTATTATCTCCAGTGACCGTGGCTGAAAAGCAAGAGAATCATTGGGAGCTCCTAGTGCTTTACTGAATTACTGGATTATTAAAATGAATTATTTGAATTTACGCTCTTTGCTTATACTTGCTATCCTGGGCCACACTTCCCAGCCTGTGTGCCTACACCTGCTCACAGGGACTGCACACAGGTCCCCCTACTCCTACTCCTGGGCAAGAGCAGCCCCTGACCTCTCTTTCAAGTCCTATTCTGTGCAAATTCTCTCCTTGAAGCCTTCAGCTCCTGCCCTTAATCATCACAGTAATATTTGTGCACTCCTTGTGCAGGCCTCAGAATTTGTAATGAACGTTTTCCAGGATGAAGCATCAGGCACCTTGCTAAAGAAAGCTTTTTTGAAAGGGAATATCCTGTGAGATCTGCTCTGAATTTACACCACAAGTTTATACAATTAGCACACCAAAAAAAAAAAAAAAAAAAAAAAAAAAAAAGAAAGAAAGAAAGAAAGAAAGAAATTGGTTGTTTCTTAGGTAATTACAGATTTTCTAGAACCCAGGTATGAATCTGAAAAAGTCTCTTTTATGCAACCTGAGATGCATCCTAATTTCTAAGATCACAACGAAGTCCCACTCTGCAGCAATTCTCAGCTCTTTTTTATTGCATGCTCTGCCAGCTACATCCCACCTCTTCTCCTGAATTTGAGAGCCCTTTATGCAGCAGTTTTCCATTTCAAGACCTTATCTCCATGAAACAGATCCTGAGAGCGCAGAGAGCACAGGGTGGTACCAGTGGGATGGATGAGGCAGACACAGATGGGTGAGGGAGCAGTTGAGGCTCAACGGGAAGCCCAGGAGGTGTTTTGTTGCCACCATCATTACAGAGAGGGCTTGACAATTCATTCTCTAAAGGAGAACAGTCGTCTGGGGCTGGGCACCAAAGCAATACGCAACATCTCAGGGTCAGGGGCAGACCCAGGTTCTCAGCACCCTTGTGGTGGCTGTGACACTGTGACAGGTGACACAGAGGTATGTCTTTGGTGCTGGGAGCTCCCCACAACATGGACATTTAACACATCGATCTGTACATCTGGCTGAGTTACCCCTTGCCTTGCCCTCCCAGTACCCCATAGCTTTATGTAGGAAATGGATCTGCAATGCAAAGAAAAAAAATTACATTTCTGTTCAAAAACACACACATCAGTTCTCTCTGTCTCAGAGCACAGCCCCATAAAATCTCATCAGTACACTGAAGGCATCAAGTACCACTCAGGGGAAAGTTGGAAATAAATTAGTGTTGCTGTTGGTGACAACAGATCGATATAATTGTGGTCTCGGACAGGGTGGCACAGGCGACGCAGCAGCTACGGTGCTTCTGGCCAGCAGCAGCCTGAGGTGTGCAAGGTGCCTACAGCAAACAACCAGCCTCCACAGGACTCCTGTTGTCCCAGCAGCAGTTTTAGGTACAAATGCTTTCTAGTAAAACATAATAAATAAAACCAATCCTTCCATACACTTTTATTTTAAAATAAAATAACCGGCATACCAGACAGTGCCTGCACATTGCGATATTTTAAGACTAATACCAAGGACTACGTGAACCTGAAATAATGACGCTGCAAAAGGATCTTCTGAAGAAGGATATGTACAAAGCTATGTACAAGGTGACCGCACGCTGTCACAAGCCCTGCCTCTCGCAGCACTGCACCCGCACCCAAAACCTCCGTCCAGAACCCAGGATGGGGGAAAGCCCCCGAGCGGCGCTGGGGTCCCCGCAGAGCCGGGGTGTGCCAGGCAGGGCTGGCGCGGGGCTGCGGGCTCAGTTCACGCGGCAGGCCCGGATCATGAGCAGCTGCAGGAGGATGAAGACGGGCGACATGATGAGCCCGTACCACAGCTCCCGCGTGTGCTCCACCAGCTTCTGGCACAGCAGCATCTCGAAGACGAACTTGAGGCTGAGGATGGTGAGGATCCAGAAGAGCCGCAGCACGGCCAGCCGCTTCTCGCCGTCCTGGAACAGCCGCACCGAGACGATGGCGGTGAAGTAGGTGCTGAGGCCGTCGGCGGCGAAGAAGGGGACGAAGACGACCCACCAGGAGAGCGCCGAGGCCTCGCTGTCCACCTTGAGCACCAGGAGCACGGAGAACACCAGCAGGGCCAGGCCGTGCAAGAAGATCTCGAAGGTGGCGAAGCCCAGCCACTGCACCAGCTCCCGCAGCGAGAACAGCATCGTCCCGGCCCCGGCCCCGGCCCCGGCCCCGGCGCTCGGGGGCCGCCGCTCCGGGCGCACCGGGAGGGCCCCGCCCCGGCTGCCCCGCGGGGCCCGGAGCTGCGGCGGCGCCGCGCGATGACGGCGGCGGAGGCGGAGCGCGGTGGGTCCGGGCTGGCGGTGGGGCCCGGCGGCCGCGGCTCCCCCCCCCGGGGCTGGGCGGGCAGGGCCGGGGCGGTGGGGCTGGGACGCGGCTCCCTGCGCGGGGACTGCGCTGGAGTCGGCAGCAGGGAGCGGCTGGGGCTGGGGACGTGCAGAGCGCGGGGTGAGGGCGGGTGAAAGGAGCCTGGGCGCGATGCGGTGCTCCCGGACCCTCCTCTGTGCCTTGGGAGCGGGGACGGGGGTGCAGCAGAGCCCGTGGGGCCCCTGCGGAACAGGGTGCTGGGACCAGGCGGGTGGCACTCGCTCAGCACCGCCCTGGAATCGGGGTCATTGAATGGCTCGGGTTGGAAGGGACCTTGAAGGCCGCCTGGTTCCAACCCCCTGCCATGAGCTGGGATGCCGCCCGCTCGGTCAGGTTGGAAAGAAAGCCCAGGTGCCCTGAATTGTGCCACTGTCACCAAACTGTTCAGCTGTCCTCGTGCTTGCTGCTTGCAGTGTCAAGACCTCAAATTTCACCTGAACCCAGAGCTGCCAGCGCTCCTTTGAAGCCGGAGTAGGGTGCTGGTGTGATGCCCAGCCCCGAGCAGGTCCGACTCTGTCTCAGCTCCTGGTGATTTCTCTGGTTTTGTCTCTTGCAGATGGCAGAGCGGAGACTGCTCATTCTTTATGGCAGCCAAACTGGGACAGCTGAAGATACAGCTGAGAGAATAGGCAGAGAAGCCAAGCGCCGGCACTTCCAGTGCAGAATAGAAGCACTGGACAGCTATGACGTGGTGAGTGGCTGTGTAGAGGGCTGCTCCAGACAGTTATGTTCTTGCTTCATCTCCAGCAAACCCATTTCTGGGACTCAGGCATCCTCCACCCATTCTGTGACCTCCTGTGTTTCACCACATCCCAGCTCTTTCCCCTTCCCGAGAGCAGCTTATGCTTAATTCAGCTGAAAATGTGAAAACTGAGCAATGACTCTTGGGATAGAGGCAGTGTTAGCTGGCACATGATCAGCCATGTCTTGCGTTTCTGCAAGGCAGGGAGCACCGAGGAGCTGATGCTGGGGGCAGCAGATGCTGCAGTGCCTGTAGAGGAGGCTGTGCCAGACGGGGCTGTGAGTTTTAAGCTAAATGGGGTCTGTCCTCAAGCTCAATGCAATTAGAGTGGCTGGGTCCAGACAGCTGGGGCATACCTTTGTAGGCTGCTGGCCTGAAGGTGCTTTCTCATGCTTGTTTGTGCCTGCAGGCAAACCTCATCAACGAGCTGTTGGTGGTATTTGTGTGCGCAACCACTGGCCAGGGTGACCCACCTGACAACATGAAGGTAGGACATGTTCTGTGCATATGGCTTTTATGTACCTGGCCTGTGACCTGATTTATTCTCTGGAGCAACTTGAGTGATGTTTGGGTTTTTTTTGGAAGGGGGTGTTTTGGGGCAGCACATGTCATCCTGCACGATGGTGTGAAATGGATGTTTGCTCACTCAGAGCAGCCTTTTGGGGCTTGCCTTCAGTGGTAGTCCGCTACTGCCAATCTTGTTTGGGGCTGAGAAACTTCGGTCACTGATGGGACATGAGCTGGTGAGATTTCAGCAGCTTTAACAGCTGAGATGGACCCCACGGTAGCAAGGTCCTTGGGTTTGTGGAGGGCTCACAGAGCTTTGTTTTCCTCCCATTGTCAGTGGTAGCTGCTTTCAGGTGCCACCTTTGTAGAAAGCCGTGCTCCCCACTCTGTCAGGACTCATCAGAGGGCAGAAGGGGTCCTGTGGGTGTGTGAGGGGGGAGCCAGCAGCCAGGGTAGACGTCTGTGCACAGCAACGTGACTCCTGGCCCTGTCCTTTGTAGATGTTCTGGAGGTTTCTGTTCCGGAAGAACCTGCCACCTTCTTCCCTCTGCCAAATGGACTATGCCGTGCTGGGTCTTGGTGATTCCTCCTATCCCAAGTAAGTAGCTCCGGTGCTCCTTGTGGCTCGGATGAGACAGTGGTTGGGCAATAGAGGGGGCAAACAAAGGCAAAACTTGGCTCTAGAGCAGCAGCTCGGACAAAACATAATTCCTACCCCTACCAGCCTTCAAAATCCTTTCCCTACCAGCCCAATGTGCCTCCAAAACCCAAGAATTGGGCTTCTGCCCATTTCTTTCCTCCTGGCCTTCTCAAATAGATGCTTTGCAGTGTCTCAGACGCTGTCTCCCAGTCAATTTTTACAGACATGCTCTTTTCTGAATTACAGGAAAGCCTGCACCACAGAAATGTCAGTGGACAAGGCTAACAGGAGGCATCAAACATAATTTTAGGTGGCAGCCAGCCCTATTGGTCTCAGTTCTCTCCGAGAAGGTTGTTCCCATGTCCCCAGCAGAGCTGTAGCGGGGCAGGAGGGGAGTGTGACGGGGCACTGTAGGGCGCTGAGAGACCGGAGGGAAGGAAACATTTCTCTCTCTGGGGCACAGGCTGTCCTGAAGGAAATCTGGACCCCTTTGAGTCCCTGGGCTGGGCACATCTTATGTGGTTCTGTGAGTGGTAACAGCAGCTTCTCCGAGCTGTCCCACAGCAGAGCCATGGGCTGGGTGTGGGTGTGTGTGTTGGGTCGGGCTGGACCTGCCCTTGTGCTGCTCTGGTAGCTCCAGCAGCGTGTGCTGCCTTGTGTGTCGTGTTGGAGGAGCCCTGCCCTCCATGGCTGTGGTTATTCTCTGCCTAGGTTTAATTTTGTTGCCAAGAAGCTGCACAAACGGGTACTACAGCTTGGGGGCAATCCCCTGCTGCCAGTGGCACTGGGAGACGACCAGCATGACTTGGGGTAAGTGCCCGGTGGAGGGGTGGCAGGAGGGGAGGCCCTGAATTGCACTATGATTTTGTCCTTGGGCTGATGGCAGGGCTGTGTATGCTCTACTCCTGCACTCCAGATATGGTCAGTGGCCTCTTCCTGCTCTGTGTGAGCATGGTGGTGTCAGCTCAGACCTCTCCTGTGCCAGGACTGGGTTGATTTCCTTTACTGGGATGTCCTGTGACCCCCAGCATGTGCCAAGGTCTTGCAGAACTGCAAGGAGTGATCGCCTGTGCTGTGAAATGGCAACAGAGGTGGTGTCCCAGGGCTGGTCCAGCATTGTCCAGGTGCAGAGGCAGCATCAGGCCCACCAAGACAGCAAAAAACACAGTTGTTCGTGGCACTGCAGCATTCCTCTTCTGTGGCAGCAGTGTATTCTGCTGGTGTGGCATCTCTGGGGCCTGAAATGATGGTGACAGAGTCACAGCTGTGCTGGAGTCTGAATCTCCCCCTTGCAGGCCAGATGCAGTGATTGATCCTTGGCTCCTGGCGTTATGGGACAAGATCCTCGCCTTGTATCCTCTCCCTCCTGGCCTTGAGATCATCAGTCCTGATGTACGGTAAGCGCAGAGGGCTGCTTGGACTGGCTGGCATGAAATGGCTTCCATGGCTGTTCTCTGGGGTGGACACATGCCCTGCTTTGACCAGGAAGCCTTCCTGCACAGCTCCCAGAATCCCAAACATTCCTTGTACTTTGGCTGTGGGTGGCCTAACTTCTCCCACTAAATGGGATGTCCTCTTGTCCCCTGGCTGTGCATGTTGGATTAGCAGCTTCCCTTGCAGGGTTCTGCCCATTTCACTGTCCCAATGCCTCTCTGCCCTTGGCTGCCCTGCTGAGCCATGTGCCTAGCCAGCCTCACCTTGCCTGCCCCACCACCTTTGGGATCTCCTCCTAGCAGACTGGCTGTGTTGTGATCCCTTTCCACAAACCAGCTCCACGGTACAGGAACAAAGGGAGTTGAATATTTTGGGGGACTTCAGGGCCTCTCCCTGTCTCCAGCTTCTAGAGCTAAGGTACCAGAAAAGCTGTGACGTGGAGGTAACTGCACTGACTGCATTGCTCTCGTTCCCACAGCCTGCCCCCAAAATACACCTTGCACTACCTGTCTGAGGACTCCATGCACCCTGATGGTGACCTGCTCCAGCCAACAGCAGCCAGGGCTGTTCCCTCTGAGCTACATCCCTTTGCTGCCCGGATGGTGTCCAACCAGCGTGTCACAGCAGAATCCCATTTCCAGGATGTCCGGCTCATTGAGTTCGATACTGTAGGATCAGGGATCACGTGAGCATTTTTTCAACTCTCCCAACCTTTTCTGTGCAGGATCAGATGTCCCATAACCTTTCTTTTTCTTCCTCTCCCCTTCTTCAGTAACACTTGAGACTGCAACTTATTTCCCACAAATGTGGTCCTGGCTGTACTGTACCATTCCATGACAAAGCCAGGGCGTGGAGGGATGTGTGGCAGTGTGGGTTCTGCTCGTGGGGCAGCTCTTTGCCTTGTCAGGTTAGGGAGCGCAATGTTAGTGACACTGAGAATTTGGCTGCGTTGTGGCCTCTCCCCTGCTGTGGGTGCCGGTTGGGGTTGTGGTGCAGTGCCTGCAGGCCTGCCCCTTAGCTATGCTCAGCAGGTCCTGCTGCATCTGCAGGTTCAGTGCAGGAGACGTGGTGATGATCCAGCCTCAGAACTGCCCCGAAGACGTGCAGCAGTTCTGCCAGCTGCTGCGCCTGGATCCAGACAGAAGCTTCTTGCTGAAGCCCACAGAGCCTGGTAGGTCCTGCTGGCTTCTCCTTTCCCTCTCTGCTGGGACAGGGAAGCCCACTGAGCCTGGAGCTCTGCTTTTCCTTTGCTTTAGACCCAGTAAATAAGGCATTGAGAGTGGCTGATGGATACAGAGCATCTGCCTGCCTTGCAGTGCTGGGGCTCTCCTTCCCTCCCAGCTCTCTGTGCATGTAGGTCCGATATTAGGGCTAACGTAGAGAGGGGCCCAGTGGTACCCGGGCTGCACCTGTGCCTTTTGTCTTTGCCAGCCCTGAGTGTGAAGGATCCTACACACTCCCCAGCCCAAGACCCAAATCAGATTGCTCGCAGTTCTACCCCTATCCATCTCTGATTCCTTGCTGGGGTACACAGGTCCCCCTGCTTTGCCTGCACCCCAGCATCCTAATGCAGGTGCTTCAGCAGCAATACGTTGGCACCAACAACTAGAAAGAACCCCCACAGGTATCCACAGCTAGGCACTGACGTGGCTCTGCAGTGGCTCTGCAGTCTTCATGGCACTGGGGGAGTTTTCTGTTCTCTCTTTTTCTGTTCTCTCTCTGGAGTGCCCAGCTCCTCCCTGGGCAGAGCACACTCCACACTGACAATGAAACAGGATCCCACAGAGATCACAAGGAATTGAAGATGATAGGAAGTAACTTTGAGATCTACTGGAAAACTCACCCCAAGACCTTCCTGTGCCTCAATTTATGAGGCTCTGACCTGTGTTTTAATTTGTTCCCTTCTTTCCTGATTGTGTCTGGGAGTGAAGGAACACAGACATCTTCAGCATCACACTCTTTTTGCCCATACAGGGAGAGCACATGAATCCCTTGATAGCCTCCTCTACAACCTTCCTGGTGTGGTCTGCACTAGGAAAGGAGAAGTTCTGGACCTTTCAAAGGATGCAGAGCAGTTGCCAGCCCCTCTGCTTGCTGCCAGCTGAAGCTAGACAGTGCTGTGAGGACCCTCCGATGGGCTTCTGCGGCCCAGGAAGTGTCCAAGCCACTGTGATAGGGAAGAGCTGTTCTGTCTCCAAGATGCCACAGCTCCATCCCCACCGTCTCTGAGTACTCTTGTTCCTGATCTGTCCCAGCATCAATCCCTGGCATTTCAGTCCACGTGCAGGGATCTGCCTCTCATGGAGAATCTCTCTCATGAAGATCCTGACCCATGCACCTGCAGATCAGCATGTGAGCATCCCCATCCTTTCAGGAGTCTGTCAGGCTGTAAAACACAGTGCTGTCAGTTTGGCTTGGTTGATCAATGTCAGATTTTGCAGAGAAATTCTGTGGTCCTTTTTTTAGGTAGCAGTGGTCAGGACTATTTTCATCCTTCCTTTCACCCCACCTGCTGCTGCATAAGAAAATGTTCTCAGCATCCACAGAGGTTACAGCAGGCACCTGCTGTTTAGCCAGTAACTGCTCCATTGAGTCCATATTTCCTGTCTTCTCCCCTTCATTGCTTTGACTGTCCCTCGGTGCTGGGATTTTGGCCTGGCAGGCAAACCCAAGATTCAGGATGCTTCTCACACCCTTGGGAGGGAAGGAGGAGACAAGGACAGGCCCAGCACATAGAATACTGCTGTTTGTTTCCGCTGTGGTGTGTGGGCAAGGTGGGATGCATAAATGTATGGCCGTGTCCAAAAACACCTAAAAACAATTAAGGGAATGCTCAGCACCACTGACTTTCTCTGTTGCAAGCCTGTGTGCTTGCAAAGCAAGTTTAGGGAGAGCAGGAGGGAGTGGGAGCTTATCAGGGGGAGCAGCAAAGGCGGTGGCTAAAGCCAGTTCCACTAGCACCTCCCTGTAGTGTGTGGATGCCCCCAGGCAGCATGGTTACCCTTGTTTGGATGTCTGGGGAGTGCCAGAGCTAGCCCTAAGCCTTGTGCCACACTTGCAGGCACAGCCCTCCCTGCCCTGTTGCCACAGCCCTGCACCATCCGGCACCTGGTCACCCACTACCTGGACATCTCCTGCGTGCCACGGCGCTCCTTCTTCGAGCTCTTGTCCTACTTCTCAACGAATGAGCTGGAGCGGGAGAAGCTGCAGGAGTTCAGCTCTGCGCAGGGCCAGGAGGAGCTGTACAGCTACTGCAACCGGCCCCGCAGGACCACTCTTGAGGTACGCCTGGGGAGTACAGCGGGACCATCCGTGAGGGCTGTGCCATTGCATAAAGCACCCAAAGTAGAGGAGGCAGTTGATGGAAGAGTAATTTCTTGACTTTCTTGAGGAATTTAATTTACTTCACCCATTTCTGAAGTGTCCTTGGATTAAGCAGGCTAAGACCTGCTCTAAATTCTCAAGGCTCTCATAGTTTCTGTGCCACAGACTGGGGATGAGGGCAGGGCAGTGGGACAGGGAGATTGGTGCTCAGAGATACGTGCTGTGGTACCTTCAGCCAAGGGCAGTGTGGGACAGCATTATGGGACAGCTTCTGCTGCCTCCAAAAAGCAGATGTGGGGTGCACCAGGTCTCACCTCTCTGTGGCTTTACAGGCCCTTTGGGATTTCCCTCACACGACATCTGCCATTCCCCCCGAATACCTGCTGGACCTCATCCCTCGCATCAGACCCCGTGCCTTCTCCATCGCCTCCTCTCTGCTGGTAAGAGCTCAGCCCTTCTTGGCCTTATGATGGGCTCTGAGCTGAGCGCCAGGGCACTGCTGGTGCTGTGCACACCACAGACCTTCAGCCTGTAGTCCCTGATCCTGTGAGCACGCATAGCCCACCCGAGACCCTTCTGCAGATTAGGGCATTTGGCCTCCTGCAGCCCTGCAAGTGCTAGGGCTGACGCAGTGCAGAGCTGTGCTGCCCTTGTCACAGGGAGCTGTGCAATGTGGTGCCAGGGAGGCTGGGAGGCCCCTGGGCGCAGCAGAGGGGTAGTGCTGCTCCTGCTGCTGCCGGGAGGTGGCGGTGGGACCCGGCCTGGGCGGCCTGGCAGGCATCAGCCCAAGCACTGGTGGCATGGACCGGGGTTGGACTGTCTCTGTCACTGTTGCCAGCTACACAGAGCATTCTCATGGCAGCGCTGCTCTGGGAAAGCCTTCCCTAGCTGAGAAGGTTTTGGGCAAGGATTGCTCTGTTCTGTGCCCAAATGGCTGTTCCAGGCTGGGATGAGCGTTGCAGATCCCCTGGCAGGAGCTGGGCACAGACTCTGTCCCTGGAGGAGGCATTGGGTGCTTCCTGCAGAGCTGAGCCAGGCAGCTCGTTTCTCATGGCTTCTGTCTGCACACAGGCTCACCCCGACCGGATCCAGATCTTCGTGGCAGTGGTGCGGTACAAGACGCGGCTCAGCAAACCCCGCCGTGGTCTGTGCTCTACCTGGTTGGCTTCCCTCAACCCAGAGCAAGGTAACTTTACTTGTACAGCCTGAGGACCTTGGGTGCTCGCCACAAAGCAGAGTGGTCATCCCATGGGACCGTGGTGGTGTGTGCAAGCCACGTGCTGGAATTGTCTCGACCTTTGGTGGAACACCACTGTCAGGAGAACAGGCTGAATGCATGGTAGCTGCCTTTCTTTGCTGCTCCCGTCCTCTTCAGAGCACGGTGTGCTCCCTTAGCTTACCCTCAGCACTGTGAGCTCCTCATTTTCTCTGTCATTCAACCCTCCTGCTCCTAGTGCCATTGTGCCCCACTGTCCCCACATGGGACTGCTCCTGGCATCCTGGAGCTCATATTGCTCTGACTGCTGGACATCTCTAGCCTCGTTACATCAGCTCTTGGAAGGGTTGTCCTTCCTATGAGCATAGGCATCCTGTCCTGCGAGACTTGTGTGTGCTGCTCTTCTGCTTTAACCACAAAACCTCTCCAGCTGGGTCCCCATGCAAATGTGACAAGCATACAAGTTCTCCTTGCTGCAGGATGGTGGGGGATTGCTCTGACTCCAGGACAGGATGGGGATCTTCACACCTCTCCTTCGGCTCCCAGAGGAGGCAGGCTTTGCCCTCCTTTACAGGGTAGCCAGGTAGAGATTTCCACTGCTGTCTTTATCCAGGCACCAGCTGTGTGAGGAGGAGGCTGTCCCAGTGCCCTTGTGCTGGGGGGCTCTTGCTTTGTTCTGGGGGTGACTCAAGTCACAGAATCACAGAATCACAGAACTTCTATGTTGGAAGAGACCTCAAGATCATCGAGTCCAACCTCTGACCTAACGCTAACAGTCCCCACTAAACCATATCCCTAAGCTCTACATCTAAACGTCTTTTAAAGACTTCCAGGGATGGTGACTCCACCACCTCCCTGGGCAGCCTGCTCCAGTGTCTAACAACCCTTTCAGTAAAGAAGTTCTTCCTAACATCTAACCTAAAACTCCCCTGATGCAACTTTAGCCCATTCCCCCTCGTCCTGTCACCAGGCACGTGGGAGAACAGACCAACCCCCACCTCACTACAGCCTCCTTTAAGGTATCTTGCAGATACAGTCCTGAGACAGCTGAAGGGCTTTTTACACACACACACTCTGTGCTTTTGGCACCACGATGCTGGGTGGTGGTCAGCCAGGCACAGTATGCATCTCTGGAGCACTGTGGAAGGGCTGGGTGCTGGGTCCAATATTGTGGGTGCAGTGGTGTGGAGTGATGCTAGTCAGTCTGTTTGTTTGGCAGGTGATGTGCGAGTCCCTCTTTGGGTGAAGAAAGGAGGAATGAAGTTCCCAGCTGACCCTGACACCCCTGTGATCATGATTGGCCCTGGCACAGGGGTGGCACCTTTCAGAGCAGCAATACAGGAGCGGGTGGCACAAGGATGGAAAGGTGAGGGGCAGTCGTTAGGGAGACTCGGGGTGCCCCTTGCTGCAGGCAGGTCTGTGTTCAGCACAGGGGAAGGAAGGACTGGGGGCTCTGGAGGGTTTGGACAGGCATCAGCGTTGCTGTGGTTGGGTGGAAGCAAGCTGGGCTCTGAAGGAGTCAGCACCGGAGTTGGTGTGTGCAGCCTGTGTGATTATTCACAGGCTGTGCTGCCAGGCTGCCCCGTGGGGCAGGGCAGGGCTCTGCGGCAGCTCGCTGTCATCTCCCTATAAGTGGAGTTGGGTTGCTGAGTTTGTCTTCTGCTGTGCAAGGAGTTGTGCCTCTGTCCTTGTTCCATCCTCATTGCCCTGGCTCTCAGCGGGAAGCTGCAAATGGGCTGATGGAGGGAAACAGCACCTGGGGCTCTCCCTGCCCTACCTGCCCCCCACCTCCTGCGTTCCCAGCACACCAGGACCTCTGGTTGCCACAGGTCACCTGCAGTCAGGCTCACACAACTCCTAAGTTTTGTGGGGGCCAATTGCCCCAGCCATTGCAGGGTGTTTGTTCCACCCAGCCCTCATGGTCTGCTCTCTGCAGGGAGCTGCTTGTTCTTTGGCTGCCGCCAGAAATCCAAGGACTTCTACTGCCAGGCAGAGTGGGAAGAGCTGGTGACAAAGGGCTTCCTGACACTCTTCACGGCCTTCTCCAGGGACCAGGTTAGTTCTTGGAGGAGGACAGGAGCATCTCAGGCAGCACTGATGGGGGCCTGAGAGTGTTTCTGGCCCCTATGTCTGTTGGCATGGTCTGCGAAGGGCCTGGTGGGGTGGCACAGTGGTCACCTCGCTCCCCTGCATCACCTGAGTGCTGGCCAGGATTGCCACTGGCAGCACATTGCTGCTGCCTGGCTGGGACACAACTGGCTGAGCTGAGCTGGAAAGGTCACTAGGACGGGACTGGCGAGTGCCAGAGCAGATAAGGTGTTAGCCAGCTTTGTTTGGCTGGACCACGTGAGTGATAAAAGGCTCCCAGGCCCCTCAGAGGGGTCACCAGGCAATAACTTTTCTTGGTTGAATGCCACCCTCCCCACTGTGTCGCTTGATCACTGGCTGAAGCTGAGGAGCTTTGGCCTCCTGCCCTGTTTCATGGTACCTCCATGCCACCTCCCCAGAGCCTCAGCTGCAGAGGCGGAGGCTTCCCAGAGGGAAGAGCACCCCACTCCTCAGCCCTTCATTTTGCTCCTGAATTTCCCAGGCAGTGTCCTTGGTGGGCAGCTCTTCCTCAGCCCCCCTCTGGGCTGCAGGGTTTGTTTTTTTTTTTAAATTGCAGGAGTGGCTTGGCGAGCTGGGACTCTGACTGCATTGCCCAGTCCCTTGACGGCATCAAAAGCTCAGCCTGGCTTTGAAATAGAGATCTGATAAAAAGGGTCAGTGAGGATTGGTATTCCTGGGTAGCTCAGCTGCACCAGTCCTTTTCTTCTGGCTGTGTGTATGCACTGACACTAAGCCAGCATCTTTCATCTGGTCACTTGTAAAGCATGAGTTGAATGCTCTGTGAAGGTTTTCCAAGCCTTTGATTAACGGGAGCGGCTCTGCAGAGTTTTTCTTGGATGGCTACTCTGACTTTTCACTGATGGCTCACACAGTGGAGGGGAAATGTGCAGCTCCCCAAATCTGGAGAGCAGCCCCAGAGCCTCCTCCTGCCCTCCAGACTCTGTAGGGACAGGTCTGGCTTCGGCATGTGCCTCCCAGCCTCTCATCTTTGCTGACTTCATGGAACAAAGCAGGTTGTCATAAGGGTCTTCTGCCGCATCCTTGCAGTTTTTTTCACAGGTAAGCAAGTGGCAGCAGAGCCAGGTGGGATGTGCTGCATCAGGACATTGTGCCTGGAGTTCTAGCAGATGTTAACTTGTCAGAAATCTATTTTCAAAGAGCCTGGCAGTCTCTTTGAGCTGGGATGCTCCACAGCTGAGAAGGATTTCCCTCTTCTCTCTAAGGTGCCCTTTGCGGTGACCTTCTGTCACACCGTGTCTGCCCTGCAGAGCAGACTGATCCCTGCCTAATGCGCCTGTCGCTAATTCTCAGCAGGATGCCCTGGGGTTGAGCCGAGACGTCATGACCTGAGTTTGTCACTTGGGTGCTCTGGTTTCTAGGTAGCTTCAGGTCCTTAAGTGACCTGCTCAGAGCCCTGGCCTTGCTGGTCGAGCCTCTGTCAGCACTTAGCTGATTAACGTTAATTATGCTGAAGCTGAGCTACTGGCTGGCTGTGTTGGTGTTTGCAACAGGCTTGCTTACCTCCTGCAACTCACACGGCTGGGCTGGGGCTGTGGAGCTGTGCCCAGGGATGACCTGCCTCTGTGCACTGGAACTGCAGGGGCCCCGTGGGACCAGCTGGCTGTATGGTGACAGCCCTGGGGACAGCCAGGGCTGTGTGGGGTGTTCCCACGCACACCTCCAGACTGCGGGCAGCGTGAGCCTGGGATGCAGCAAGAGCCTTGATGCCCGTGGGGCTGGATGGGAGGTGGGGCGACGCAGGGAGGAGGCTGCGTCTGCAGCTCACCTCACCCCTTTGCAGAGCCTGGCGTGGTGGGACATGCAGCAGAGGGCCTGGCCTGCATCACAGTGTCACCTTTGTCACGGAGGAGCTGTCTGGGCCGGCAGTGAATTCAAGCACGTTGGCCATGGAGTTCCTCTTGGGCGGGCGCCAGGGCCGTAGGCAGGATGCTTGAAGTCTTGTGGCTTAACCCTTTGGAAGCTCTGCTCAGTCTGTGCTGTGCCAAGAGCCAGACGTACCCAGTCTCCCAGTGCAATGGAGGGGCAGGGAGTGGGACCGATGCCAGCCCTGCTGGCTTCCTGCCCTTTTGTTCTGTCCCAGTCCTTCAGCTGGTGACAGGACAGGCACCAGAAACCAACGGTATGAGAAAGGGTCACTGCCCAGCAGCAACCCTGGCACAAGGGGCTGTGGAGCCTCCTCTGCCCATGCAGGGAGAGGAGGGAGCCCTCGGGGGGTACCCTGGTTCACAACTCTGCACCCTTGGCTGTTTTCTGGAGCTGACAGCAGGCGGGGAGCAGCCAAGGAGTCTGGGGGCTATTTGGGGGGCTTTCCCCACCCAGCTCCTGCACCCACCTCCCACTGACCCTGCCTGATTGCAGCGGTCTGGGTGTGGGATTCCCCTTCCCTGTGCAAGAGTTGGTCCAACTGCTTTGCCAAGCTACCGGTGCTCCCCACTCTCCAAAGGGGCTGTGCTGCTTTGGGCTCTTGTGAACAGCCCCTGGGAGAAATCCCAAGGGCCAGATGAGTGCTGGGGCTACTGGCAGGCTCAGCGCTGTGTTTCCCTGCAGGAGGAGAAGGTTTATGTTCAGCACCGCATCCAGGAGAACCGAAGGCTGGTGTGGGAGCTGCTGACCAGCAGGAGTGCTCATGTCTACCTGGCTGGGTGAGTGAGGTCTCCCTACTGGGACCAAGGGAATAGGGTCACATATGGTTGCTTCTCCAGCTCCCTGGAGGCTTTTCCACTGCCCAGCCTCCAGAGTAGTGCTTGCACCCCAGCATGTCTTAGGGGCCTAGAGTGGCTGCTGCAGAAGGACCGCCTGTGTGGTTCCTTCTCCCTTTGCATCCTGCTTGGTGAGCCCTGGGCTGAGAGGGCCATTTCTCACCTACCCTGCACTCTGGTTAGGAGGGGCAGAGCTGACACCATGGTAAAGCTGCTTCAGCTGACCCCGTGTGCCCGTCTGTCCCTCCTCCTGCCAGTGCCTGTGGCTGGTGTCACCTCCCAGCAGGGGCTGCCTGGCCTCTGACCCATGGCAAGTCCATGTGTGGGAGAGCCTCTCTTCACAAATCTCTCCTCCAGCGGGGCTTGTTCAAACTGCGCCAAAATACTTGAGCAGGTCCTGCAGCTGCTCGGGTGGGCAGGAGTCTTCTGAAGCAGTGGCTTTTGGGACATTTGGGACGTCCTGGCTGGCTCTTTGCACCCGAGACTGCCTCCCAGGGGCAGGGATGGGCCGCGTTGCACTGTGGCTTGCCTCCTGTGACAGCTCAGCCATTTGCCAGCTGCTGAGCCTGGGCTGGTTGGAAATCTCCAAGTGGTGTCCAAAAATTGGGGGTTGGGAGCATTTGGAGGCAGAGCATGTGCAGCTCTGTTCCTAGCTCTGTGACTCTTCTCTTGGGCAAACCCCTTCACCCACCTGCCCTTGTTGCTGCCTGTATGGCAGGGAGGAGGCTGCTCGCCTGCTGCCCGGGCAAGTGTTGTGAAATGCAATGGGCTCTTTGAGCTGATGAGAGGGAAGTGGTGGTGTTTGTCCTGCAAACCCTGTGACCTAGAAAGCACAGCACAAGCCCTGCTCCTGTGCCTTGCTGTCAACACAAGCAGCAATTACAGGAGGCTCTTTCCTGCCTTTCCTCACGAGAGCAGGAACTTCCCGGTGCCTTGCAGAGTAAGACCAGCCTTGCTGCATTCCCGGGAGAAGGAGAATTTTGCTGACTACCCAGGAAGCGTGGGCCAGGCTGCTGGCCACACCATCACTCCTGTGCTGGCACTGCTGCATCTTCCATCGTGCCTCCCCGCATCGCAGGGCTTCCTGGGACCCTCACCCCAAAGTGGTGATTCCTACCCACAGACGTGGGGCTCGGGTTTGGTTTGGCTCCCTCACGCTGTACGCCTTGGAAAGAGCAGAGCTTGCGTGGCTCTCACCACTGCAGGATTTTGGAGGGGCCATGAAGATGGGTGCTGGTGTTTGGCATCAGGGTTTTTCTGAGACCTGCCTCCATGGCCAGTCATTGTCCCGTGGTCCGTCCCTGGCACAGGGGTGGCTCTCAGCCCCAAGCAGGCAGCTGGGAGCCAAGGCTGTATCTTGTCACTAACTGTGCCTTGCTTATCTAGCCCAGGGGCCAACATGGTGAGAGCCTCTTGCTTCTGCAGGAGATAGATATTTGACATGTTTTCCATCACAGACACGGCTACATTATCTTGCACTTGCATATCAATGCCTGACTCAGAAATAATACAACTCTTCCAAAAACAGAAGACCTCCTTTCTATGTATTTTGGGACATTAATCAGCTTCAAATGCAAATCAAAATTCTGCCTCATTCTTTAGAAACACCGAGGACATTGCCAGATGCTCAAGCCAATTGGAGCTGTCTGGGAATTTTTTTTTATTAGATGCTTTTAGTAGCACAGTTCATCAAATGAAACTCTCCAGGAAAAAGTCTGAATTTCTTATTTCCCATAAGAAATAACTGCACTTGGAAATGTTGAATTCTATTTGGATATTTTTTACACAGAAGCTCATGTTTACTTCATCATTTCTCTTGCTTTGAGGTTAGAACTGACTTTCATTACAATTGTCACCATCAAAACAATCGTTTTAGATTTATTGCAAGGAGACAGTGGGTGGACTGAAGTGGCTGTGTTCAGTCTCCTCTGCCCAGCTCACAATCAGACACGTTTTGCATTGAGTGTCTCCCCTGAGATGAAAGAATCATTTCCTGACCTTGTGCTAATAAATTATAACTCATGCCTGTTCCCTGTGCCCCTGTAATGATGCTGATGGGAAATGAAATGGTACGGGGTCCAGAGCTGAGGGCACTCAGCTGTGATGCTCCTCAGTGAGGGACTAGGTACTGCGGCCACATCCTTGCTTGCAAGTGCCAGGGCTTAAAAGCCCTGCATGGATAACGGCGCTGCTTTCTAGGGAGCGGTACCAGCTGCCTCCTGAAGCCTGTCATTTATTCTATGCCAGGGAGCCCGCGTTGCAGGGTGAGGCAGGTTCCCACCAGCCTAGCTCGGTGTCAGCACGTATGGCCCGGCTTGTGATGGGGCAGTGGGGCCAGCTGCAGGGACTTGCTGCCTCCCTGGAGCACAGGGAATGTGGATGCGCCCCTGGTTTTCCTGCTTGCCTATCACATCACCTGCTCTCTCTTCCAGGAATGCCAAGCAGATGCCAGCAGCGGTGGCTGAAGCCTTGCAGTCAGTGTTGCAGCTGGAAGGTGGCCTGTCGCCCTCCGAAGCAGAGAAGTATTTAACAGCCCTGGAACAGACCCAGCGCTTCCAGTCTGAAACCTGGTCGTAAGCGTGGCTCCCTGCCTCCCCCTTCCCTGTGAGCTGTGCCTGAATAAAGGAACCAGCAAAACGAACTGCCTCTGGCATCATCCTTGGGCTGAGATTCTCCCACCCAGGGCAGGGGTCTGGTTGAGGGGTTGGATTTACCCAACCTGCCCTTCCCTAATGGCAGCAGGGCCACAGTGGGCAGGGGGATCCCTCTCCTGGGGGTGTGGGTGAAGCCTGGCTCCCCGTGTCTGCTCCCTGCTGGGGCAGAGGTGAGAGTTCTCTGTGCTGGGATGCTGCTGGCTGGCTCCTGGGGGGGTCCAAGCTGCTGTCCTGGGACTTCCAGCTCCCAGGGCCCCCGTACTGGATGAGCAGCACCCGTGGGCATTGCTAGAGCTACAGCTTTGGGGTGGCCGTTGTTTGTGGTAGGACCTAAAGGAAGTGAGCTGTTGCATGGGAGTCTCCCCACCCGGCATTAGTCAGCAGCAGCAGCCTTGCTGTAGGAGGCTGCCTTGACAGACCTGTTCCCCCTGTCTCTGGTGGCCAAGGCCAGTGGGGACAGGCACGGGAGGAAGCTTCCATCCCTCTGTCTCTGCTACTGGTTCATCTTCCTGAGCCTGCTCAACGCTGAGGCCTGAGCTCTTGGAGCACCAGTGGTGGTTTCCATTGAGTTTTCCCATTCCTTGAGCTGCTGCTCTGCTGGACCCATCCCCTGCCCCAGGCTGGGAGCTGACTCCAGCCAGGTCCAAGTGAGCTGCCAGCATCCAGCCCCTTTCCCTGGCATCCCTGGTACTGCCAGCCCTGCTCCTGCCCCACTGGGACCAGCACCACCACCTTTCTAGCCCAGTTCAGCGAACTCCATGCCACAGTGTAAATAGCAATTAGGGTCCAGGCTGTGAGTCAGGGACAGTCCCTGGGAGTAGGCTGGGACAGGAAGGGACAGGGCTGCCACACTGCGCCAGTGACCCAGCCACCATCCCACACTCCAGATCACCAGGGTCTTGCGTAGGTGAGCGGTGCTCCAGGGCATTGCTGGAGCTGCAGATCCGCTCTGCCCTGCAGCAGCAAGAGGAAACGGGACGTTTCTGGGGTCTCCCCACCCTGCTGTTATGCCTGTGCTGCCTTGCTGAGAGCAGCTGCCAGGGCAGAGCTGGGCGTCCCCAGAGAGCCAGCAGGGAGCTGCTGCATGTCAGCATCCCCCCCTGTGTGAGGCACTGTCTGGGCTGCGCTCACCCCTCCAATGGCTGCAAGCCACTATCGCCGTCAGGCTGTAGGGGACACGGCATGGAGAAGTGCCCCCGTGCAGGGACCAGCTGGGGGGACAGGGATGAGCTGGGCTCTCCCGGTGGCAAAACCCACCCAGACCATCTGCAGGCAGCGAGGGGTGGCGGGGACACAGCACAGGGGGCACAGACCAGGGTGGTCACACAGAGGGAGAGCGGTGTGGGGTGTGCACCAGTGTTGTGCGCTGGGGCAGCGCTGTGCCCATACTGGTGTGCTGTACTGGGGCTGTGCTGGAGACTGCTGGGACCTCAGTGGGGGCAGTGGTGGGCCCATACTGGTGGGCAGTGCTAATGGGGCTGTGCTGGGGGCCATACTGGGTCTATACTGGTTTGCCATAGTGGGGGCTGAGCTGGCGGCTGTACTGAGGCAATGCTGGGCCTATACTGGTGGGCTGTACTGGGACCTCAGCTGGGAGCAGTGCTAGGGCTGAGCTGCGGGCTGCCCCGGGGCAGTGCCGTGCCCATGTCCCTGCAGTTGCGGGGCACGTTGGCCGCAGGGCTCCGCTCCATGTTGACTCCCGGGGTGTGGAGCGTCCGGGGCGAGGGGAAGAGGCGGCCGCGGGCCCAGCTCCTCCCCGGCTCCCACGGGAGCTGATTGGCGCGGCCATGGCTGCCTGCCCCGGGCTGCCTGCATTTGAGCCGCTTCCAGAAGCCGACAAACCAGCCTGGTGAGAGCTGGGCCAGCCCCGGCCCCACACGGCTGCGGCCCTTGCCAGAGCACCTCGCATTGCCCGGCTCATTGTCTTCGTCTGGACCGCGGTGGGTCAGTACTGCCTTGGCACTGGGGAGGAGGAGGAAGCGGTTGCTGGATGCTCCTGGCGATGCCCCTTTTGGGGTGGTCTGGAACTGGGGGCGATGGGAACGGACCGCGCTTTGGGGGCTCCTGACCCCTCGGCCTGGCAGGTGGCCCTAGGCCGTGACCGAGGGATGACGGGACCCCACACTGCTGCCGCCCTTAAACCCTCCTGGCAGTGGAGCTGAAGGCCACCCCCGGCCCTGGAGCAGCACCTGTGTCCCACACCCGGCCCTGAGGGGACTCGGTGGGTGGTGGGTGAGGGGGGCGGCTGCCCCACGGCTGCCCCCATGGAGCTGGTGGTGGGTGAGGAGCTGGGGCCTGGCTCCCGGCACACGCAGGCAACCAGTGGGGAGGGCCAGGCTGGGCAGCGGGGCGAGAGCGAGCCTGAAGGGCCGGGGGACCCCACGGAGCTGTCCCCGCTCTGCGGAGAGGCACCCGCTGTGGCCTGGGCTGGCTGGAGCCCAGCAGTGGCAGAGGACACGATCGAGCCGCTCCTGAACGGGTGCCACAAGCCACCCACCCATGGTGCTGTCCTGACAGAGGGGCAGGACCCCCCCACTGCCACCATCCCCATCCTGCCCCACGAGGAGACCCCGGTGCCCCCGGAGGGGTCTCCCAGCCTGGGAAGCGCCTCCAGCTCCATCCTGAGCCTCTCTGCCGAGGATGGGGAGACATCAAACAGCGAGACGACAATGCCAGAGCCGTGCCACACGCCGGTGGGCGGCGAGGACGAGTGCCCCATCTGCACGGAGCCCTATGATGACCAGCGGCACAAACCAGCCCTGCTCAACTGCAACCACGGGCTGTGCCGTGCCTGTCTGCGTGCCATCATGGACACAGCCGCCGGCGCTGAGTTCGGCCGCGTGCGCTGCCCCATCTGCCGCCAGAAGACCCCCATGCTGGAGTGGGAGATCTGCAAGCTGCAGGAGGAGCTGCTGCTGCTGCACGCCCAGCCCAGCCCCACCTCCGCCCTGGCAGTTCCCCGGCCCCCTGTGCTGCCACCGCGGCGCCCGGGCCTCACCGGTGCCCTCGAGCATCACTTCCAGGTGCGCTTCCACACCAGCCGCATGTTCGGGTGCCTGCCCTGTGTGCGCTACCCGCCCTGCCTCATCCGCGGGCTGGGGCGGCTGGAGCGCCGCTGCCGCTGCTGCTACCTCCTGCTGCTGGCCCTGCTGCTGGTGGCCGAGTTTTTCAGCCTGCTCCTCATCTTCCTCCCCATCGTCCTGATGGTGCTGCTCTTCCTCATCCTCGATAAATAGTCCTGGGTTTGTGCCCCCAGGTGCTCTGCAGTGCAGGGTAGAGATGCCAGCTTGGGAGAGAGCCTGGGAAGCCGGGCAGCCCTGGCGCTGCTGGTGAGCCCTGAGCAGGTGAGGCAGCGCAGGAGCTGGGGCAGTGCCCGAGGGAGGCAAGCCTGGAGCTGGGCATCGCCTGTGTCCCATGGGGCACCTCGTGTCACTATGCCATGGCCCCAAAGGGACGGATAGGGCAGGAGCAGGGTTCTGCCTGCCCACGCTGGGGGCATGTCCCTGGGGCTGGGAGCTGGAGGGGCTCTGCTGGTGGAGCAGGACTGAGCTGTGGGATCTGCTGCCCACTCCCAAGACTGATGGATGGGGGTTTTCCCAGCACGGACTGAAAATACAAATTGCATTTGTACCACGGCAGTGTCTGTCTGAGTTTGGTGTCTGGCAGGGCAGCGTGATGCTGTACTGGATGGAGACGAGGACAGCGGGGGGTGCTGAGCATGTCCCTGGGGCCAGCCCTGCCATGCGCCACCCCATGAAGGAACGCCAAGGCAGGCACTGCATACATCACACCTCAGGGCCAAGCAGTGGCTTGAGGAGAGGACGGGGATTGCCAGTGGTCCCCAGCCCCCTGGAAGAGGTCGCCTGCTGCCCCCGCCCCCAGTACCCAGGCTCCCACAGCCTCCCAGCCCCAGCCGAGCGGTGCCAGCCCGTGCTTGTGCCTTTCTCACAGCTGCTCACCTCCCCGTGCGTGGAGATAAGAGAGCAAATACTGCTCTGCTGCTGAAGGCTCTGCACAGGCAGTGCCCAGCAGGACCCACAGGGCCCCAGCTCACAGCGCCGTGCCCACAAGGGCAGGCAGGGGAGCCTGTGGCACCAGGGCTGTGCCAGCCTGTTCTTGGGACCACCGGCTGCCTGCCTGCACTGGGAACACCTCAGCAGCAATGTTCCTCCTTGCTTGGCAGCCAGCCTTGCTGGGGGCACAATGCAGTGCTCCCCAGGTCCCCCTGCAGGGATGCCCAGCCCACGACAGTGCTCCCAGCCGTGCTGCGCGACATTGGGCTGGCAGCTTCTTGGGGATACCCGCACCCCTGGGACAGCAGCTGAGGCCACCTCCATGGGGGCAATTGGCTTTGCTCTGGGAAAAAGCCCCCTGCACTGACCCTGAATGCTTCTTTGCATCCGAAGCACTCTTCTTTTGACCATGAGCAACAACAGCAGAAACTCTAATTTTTACTCTTTTACTCCCCCAGATCCCACCCAGGGGGCTGTGTCCCCCCAACCTGTTTGGATTGCCTCAGCTCTGGCAAAGGTGCTGAGGGCACTGTCATGCTGCTGCCACTGCCTCAGGCTGCAGGATGGTGTAGGAGGCAGAAAAAGGAGAGGGGCACCCCAAAATGGGTCAGGCAGAGACTGGCAGGGCCCCCTCCACCCCACCTGCCCTATTACACCGAGGAGTAATTATTTATACAAAGTGGAGCAGCTCCATCAGGAGAACTGCGAGCTTGGCCTGGCTGGGGGTGTTTTTTGGCTACATCAGGCCTGCGGGGAGGGGAGGGCTCATGCAGAGGGGGGGGGGGGCGACATCACCGTGTGGGACACCTGGCACATGTCCCTGCTCTACATTACATTGTCAGGGGAGGGGGCACTTTTTGGGCAAACCAGGCCACAGCTGTCCCCATGGGGACCGGCACTGGAGCATGATGCTCAATGCCATCCTCCAGCACATCCATGCTGCTCTCTCTGAGCTGTCTTGGAGCTTGAAACCAGAGAACAGCCCCCAAATCCCCCAAGGGATAGGGTCCTGGGGGGCCGCAGTGTGGGACCAGCCTCAGGGCGGTGGCATCGCAGGCAGTGTGAGCGCGGGCGGCCAGCCCCGGCGTGCAGGAAGGGCTGGCCCGCAGGAATTCGGCTGCAATGTCCGCTCACAAGGACTCGGTTATATTTAGCGTGCTGAGATAGCGGCAGGCAGCGCCGCAGGCACGCCGAGCAGGGGCTGGGGTGGTGTGCTGAAAGCTAGGGGAGGCTGTGGTGGGGTGGGGGGCACTGTCCCCTTGCACAGCCCCCCCTCCCCCAAGCTGCTCTCATATGCACAGTGGCCCTTGTGCTCTGGTATGCACCAATGCCCCCATCTCCCCATGCACACACCCCTGCAGCCATCCTCCACCTTCTTACTTGCTCCCTTGCAGCCCCCAGCCCCTCTCCCGCTCTCCCCCACCTCCCCCCCACTTTATCACGGTGCCCCAAACCCACCCTGTCATTCCCCATCCCCCTCTCACCAGCCCTGACATCCCATTGCACCCCAAATGCTTCACTGCCTCTCCCTGCTGGTGGCACTGGGGGTCACCCCATGTCCTCAGACCAGCGACGTGGCTGTCCCCAGCCCTGCAGACATCTCTCTAAAGCCCAGCGTGTCCCCCCGCCCAGGTCCCCAGCAGTGCACAGGTGCCCGTGGGGAAGGGTCGCACTGGGGTGTCCTCGAGTGTCACACAGCTGGGGGCACACACAAAGCCTGACAGTTCTCAGGCAGGGCCAGGGTTTTGGGGTCTCCATCCAGCTCCAGAGGCATCTGATTGCTTTGGCACCACAGCTGGCAGCAGCATGGCCTCTTTCCCTCTCAGCCCTGCCCCATGCCTCCATCCCCAACCCGAGCGAGAGGGGCCAGAGTGCTGCCACCCGTGGGGATGGCATGAAAGCACCGGGAGCATCTCGTGCACCTTGATGGTGGCGCTGGCACCCAGGGCTGCCCGCAGCTCTCCCCGGCCTCGTCCGCAGG
The DNA here is from genome assembly GCF_047663525.1 of Anas platyrhynchos. Classification (NCBI taxonomy): domain Eukaryota; kingdom Metazoa; phylum Chordata; class Aves; order Anseriformes; family Anatidae; genus Anas; species Anas platyrhynchos. The sequence continues at coordinate 3,633,393 of NC_092604.1, forward strand.
GAAACACCAGGTCCCAGCTGCTTCCTGCCCATGGGGCCGGCGCTGCCCTGGGACCTGTCCCGGCCACGCGGGCTCCTTGCCACAACCCGTTAGCTTTGTGTCTCAGGGTTGTGTGTCATTGTGCAAGCCTGGCACTGAAAGAAGCTGTTGCAAGCAGCTTCCTCTCTCCTCTAACAGCCATTTCGGGTGTGTGGCTGCCCCACATTGAAGTTTGCCACGCATGATGTTCTTCCCTGAGGTGGGCCCTGTTGTGGTGCTCAGCTTTCTCCCTGACAACCTGCAGGAACCGAGCACGTCATGCCCTCCCGTAGACTCGTGCAGCCCTCATCCCTTGGCCACACCATGGCCAGGTCCTCCCCAGCTCTGTGCAGAGGGGAACTGGTCACCACCAGCATTGTGCAACCCGCACAGGATGGGGCAGTGCTCGGGGACCTCTCCCCAGCGATGTCTGTTGTGTTTGAGCAGCTGGTGGAACTCGGTGCTCTTTGAAAATTCACCTCGGAGGCACAAAGCTCAGCCTGGCCATCGAGTCTGCTGGAGTGTTTCAGGGCTTGGGATGCTGCAGTGACTTCAGGAGATGTTTTAGCTCACCTGCAGCTGGGGCTTGAACACTGGCACCCTGGTCCTGTCCTCCCAGCATTGTGCCTGGGCCCTTCTTCCAGCATGTGCTTGTTTGAGATAAATAGGGCTGGAGAAGTGGGCTGTCACCCAACACTTGTTCCTGAAAGGCCCTGTTTCTTCCTTAGTTGTGAATCAAAATCAAATTAGCAGCTTTAAATTTACTCTGTGCCCAAGAGGTACCGTGGAGATTGGAGGACATGCTGTACCCTTCATCCTTATGTAATAAAAAGAGCAAATCCCTGCTTTGAGAGCAAAACTGTCTCCAGATCTGTGCTTCGGTCTCTGAGGAATGGCTGGAGGAGTTTCCCTGGGGCCAAGGATCTCAGAACTGGTTGGGGTGATGGAGCTGCTCCTGCTGGAAAGGGCTTGGGGCCGCCCCAGCCTCCCTGAGCACCGCCAGGATCACGGGAGGAGGCAGTGGTTACTGGGAGCCTTGGTTCCCGCCCTGGGGCCAGGCTACCTGCTCCAAGCGGTATTGTGGCCTTTGGGGCGAGAGGTCAGGAAACGTCACCCGACCCACAAAGCGCCCGGCGCTGCATGTGTGCCCCACATCCGCTGGAGGATGCAGGTGCAGGGCTGCAGAGATGGGTCAGGGCCGCGGCGTGTGCAGGGCCAGGGATGGCACCGGCTGCATTATTGATGCTGTAATTCAGCACCAATGAGCTGTGAAATGGTTTCGTTTTCATGGGCAGAAATTCCCCCTGAGCACTGCACAGCGTGTGCTCCTGCACAGCCACGGACACGGGGAGGGTGCTGCATTCGCTGCGTGCCTGGCGGGGAATGCCTGGCCCACCACAGGGTGCAGAGTGCAGAGGCAGCAGCAACTCAGAGACAGGAAATTTGGGGCCCAGCACCAGGCGACTGGGGCTGCGTGTGCACGAAAAGCCCCTGCATGCACGTACACACACGGAGGTGTCCTCAGGTGTGCTCAGCACTGCGTTGTTCTGTCCTCGCTTGTGGCTCCAGCAGAAAGGAGCTGCTGACACCCCGGGGAGCTCGACCCTGGCAATTGCTGCTTGTCCTAGCCAGAGATTTCCCATTGCAGCAACCCCAGGTGTCCCTTGGAGAAAGCACTGGGTGCTCGCTGCAGATGCTCTTTGCCTGCACTGCCATGCACAGGGTGCAGCTGGATCTCACTGCCCAGGTTTGTGCAGATCTGGGTCCTGTAGAACATCCTCCCTTGTCCAAACCACAGCCTGCCCCTGGTCCTGCAGTGGTGCCTGCCCCATGCCTGTGGGGCTGCCCCGTGCCTCCCTGTACCACCGGGATGCCCTGTGTGGGCTGTGTTGCAGGAGGACCCACACCGGCCCTGCAGCCAGAGAGGGGCAGAGGGAGCCCACCCCTGCCCCATCCCTGCCCGTGTCCCTTTGCCTGTGGGTGCCACCAGGCTTACAAATTTTCCTCCCCCCATATACTTAATCTCTTGGGGAGGATCAGATCTCCTGGCTATTCAAGATCGCAGGGTGTGGATGGGGCAGCGTCCTGTTACGGGGCATCCCACAGTGCCCAGCTGTGGGGCTGGGGTCTAGGCAGGGAGGAGACACAAACACACAACCAGAGGGGGATGTGGCAGCCCCTGCTCCCCAGGAAAGCCCATCCTTGGGGTATCCCACCACCACCACAAACCCCACGAACCACGTGAGGACAGCGTGGTGTCCTGGGCACACCCCACCGGTGCGCAGCTCCGCTCTCCCCGCAGCATCACACCCCCAACATCCTCGCTTGCTCTTCGTTCCAATATAATCTTTATTGGGGAGACTGATTGGGGTTGAACAAGGCCGGGTATAAAACATGATCATTGTCACAACCAGCAGCGGGAGGCATTGGCAGAGCAGAACAGAATTGGTATTGGCCCCCGTTCTCTGCGCCCCCCCAACCCTGGGCAGCAGGGTGGTGCCAGGGCTTCGCTGGCAGCGGTAACTACTCCTCAGGGCAAGCGATGGAGGCCTGGTCCTTCTGCCTGGGTGGTTGCTGGGCTCCAGCTGGTGCTGGGGCTGCTCCTTGCTCCTGAAATGCCTGGGAGCAGAGTGGGAGGGGGCAGCTCCATGGGCCCCCCCCAGCTTCCCCAGCTCCGATGTCCTGGGGGCTGTGCTGGGGCTCTGCCTCCTGCCCTGGTGCTGCAGTGCTCAGCCCCATCGGAGCACCTGCAAATTATGGCTTTTTCTTTTTTACTTTGTTTGTTTGTTTATTTGTTTTTTGCTTTTTTTTTTTTTTTTGGCAGCAAACTTCCCCCTCCAGATGCCCTGGAGAAAGCAAGACAGTGCGCAGGAGGCTGCTGCCCCACAGGGCATCAGTGTAGGGCACAGGGTCCCTCGCAGCCTTGGGTGGATGAAGCCACAGAGAACGGGCACAGAGCAATGCCTTGGTGAACACACAGCGGCCTGGGACAGACAGGGAAAAACAAGAATCCTCCAAAACGAGGACAAACAGGAGCTTTCCTCAGGGGCCTGCGGAGGAAACGGGCCGCGTGTCTGCTCACACCGGTGTGGCGGCTTGGCGTGGCTTCGGCAACTCAGACGCACGGCAGCTTGGCCGCTGAGATGAAAGCTTTGGCAAATAACTTACAGAGAAGGGGGGGGGGGGGTGATGGGGGCCTGTTCTCACACCTGCTCCTGTCCCGTGCTGGGCACCGTGCCGCTCTGGGGCCCCTCGTGCCGTTACCACCAGCTGCGGGGCGATGGGTAGGGTGTCACCGGTGGGACTGAGTGTCCATTCTTGGGAGAGGAGGGAGAAGCCCCTGGGATGCTCGATGCTGGTCGCAGTGGGGCTGCCACAGATGCCCAGGGGTGTGCCAAGACCCTGATCCTGATGTCCCTCTCCCTGAGCACCACTGGCACGTGGGGGGCTGCCACCAGATCCCCGCCATGTCCCAGAGCGCAGCATCCCCACCACCAGCGCTGGTGAGCCCAGAGTGGGAGTGAGCCCATGTCCGTGGCTGTAGGAAGGATCAGCTCTGCCCCCTCCACGCACAGCTGGATCGCCTGGAGCCAGGGGCTGGCAGGGCGCAGCACCATCCTCTGTCCTCTCCCCGATGGGGCTGGGCCGGGGCAGGGCGCGGGCGCGGGCCTCACATGATGGTGCAGGAAGACAGCGGATTTCGGATGTGGCAGGTGCAGGCGGCCCCGCAGTACTGGCGAAAGGTCTGGTAGCAGCTGCGGTCGGTGTCGCTGCTCCACTGCACAGGGTTGGCGGCCAGGGCCTCGGCCGGCAGTCTGTTGAGGATACTGGTGTTGACAGCCAGTGCCGCCAGCCCATAGTCGGTGAAGAGCACGGTCTCCCGCTTGCAGGTGGGGCAGGAGATGAACTTGTACTTGGGGCAGGACTCGTAGAGGATCTGCAGGCACTCCTCGCACACCGAGTGCAGGCAGGAGAGGATGCGGGGCCGCTTGTTGGTGAAGTTGTACATGTGGCCGCAGGTGGGGCACTCGAGGGGCTCGCAGGGCGTTGAGGGGTGCAGCACGTACTGGTTGACGATCACCTCGTCCGACGGCGGCTGCCGGTGGTAGCACACCTCTGAGCTGCCTTTCCGCTGCCCCTGGTACCCGCGCTCGCGCCGCGGCAGGGGGGGAGTCCGGGGCAGCGGCAGGGGACCGGGGGTGGCATCCAGTGCCGGGATGTCCCCGCACGCCTGGTTGACGATGATCTCGGACTCGGAGGGCCACGCGCGCTTGGCCACGAGGGGCGGCTCACGGCGTGGGGCCGGTGTGTAGCGTGGCTGCGATGCTTGCAGCTCTGAAAACTTCTCCGGGTGGATGATTTTCATCGCCTCCATTTTAATGATGACCTGTTGCCCTTTCAGACACGACATGAGTATGGTTTTCACATTACTGTCCACTGCTCTGGGTTCTCCGAGGGACGCCTGCATGAGGCTAAAACATGCCGGCAGCATGCAGCGCTTTCAATCTCGTTCTGGCCATGAAGCAGGAGCAAGGGGGGCAGCTGCCAGCACAGGACATCCTGGGGACATGGGGGACGTGCAGGCCCTGCGCCCCTCTTCTCCGGCCACCCCGGGGTGCCGGAGGCGCGCAGGGGAAAGCGGCGCTCACGGCCGCATCCTGCCCGCGCCCGCCTTTGAGGACGCTCTCGGGCAGGCGATCAAAGCGTCTGCTCCCCGTGGCGCCTCACGGGACGTTAATGTGACATCGCCTGCCACTCGGCAGCTCCCCCCTTTGCCCTCACTGGCACTTCCACACCGGACAGGCTGCAGTCAGAAATGGCAAATGGATGCCTGCAGTGCTGGGCGATGCTCGGGCAGGCAGCTTGGGGGGGGGGTGTGCTGTGGCAGAAATGTGGGCAGTGCTGCGGGGGGCAGCCCCCGCCTCCACCCAGCCTTTATTCCTGTTTACCGCCTTGGGTTCCTCGTGGCTCTGAAGAATGTTTGCAAATTCCTTTGCTCTGACTTCCCGGCTCTCCCACTTGCTGTCACCGGCAGCTCCCGCAGGGCACGGGGCGCATCCCGCCCGGGCGGGCGCTCACCTTGCCCGGCGCCGGGGCTGCTACATGCTTTCTCCCCACTGTGGCCAGCGCCTCCGTCCCCAGCTCAGCTTCGTGCTCACTGGAAAGGAAAAGCAAGAGGAGGTTGGCTCCTGGGCTGGCTGGAGCTCTGCCGGACAGTGCTCCCTGCGGACGCATGCCTGCCTCCATCCTGTCAATTTGGCTCTCTGCTGCCCGCAGCACCGGCCCTACCGGTCCTGTCCATCTGCCCTCCATGCTTTGGGCCGGCGGATGTGGGAGCTGGAAGGTATTTCCCCCCGGGCATCTCCTCCATGGCTGGGAAAGGCCCTGTGGACCCCCCTGCCCTGGGGACCATGCCCGGGCAGTGCGGGGGTCCCTGTGTGCCCCACTGGGTGTGCAGGGCCCTCTGGGGGGGGCTCCCCCCCCGGCCTGCCTGTGCTCAGGGCTTTCGCTCACGTTTAGCCCCTCCTCTGCTCTGTGGATCTATTTTTACCTCTATCGCGCGCTCCTGATCTGTCCCTGCTATCATCTCTCCCCCTCCACGGCTCCCTGCCCTTGTCCCAGAGCTGCTGGGGATGTCGGGCCATGTTTGGGGACAGGCAATGGGGTACAGGCAGCCAGCCCGAGGCCATTTTCTCCCTTGGGCAGACCCAGCGACAGCCTGCCTCTCCTGGAAGGGCGAAGGCGCTTCTCCTCCATCACACTGCAAATCCTGTTAGCAGGATGCCTGCTCCCACCGAGCCCTGCCAGGCATGACAGAGGGGACCTGGGGGGGCCATCTGGCTGAGGAGGGGGCACTGATGGGTCAGGGGGCTTCAGCCCTAGATGCCCAAGAGTTGCGGGGGCTGGATCCCTGCCTGACCCCAGGAGGGATGTCCGGGAGGGGGAGGGGGGGGACATGCCCTGGCTGCACCGGATCCCGGGAGCATCCTGCAACACCTGCCCCGGGGAAAGCGGCCTCGCATCCCGCACCCCACGTCCCGCACCCCACGACCTGCAGGCAGCCCAGGCTCCCCCCGCTCCCAGCAGCAGCCCCGGGGCCAGCTGCCCGCAGGGCTCACGCAGCCTCACCCGCAGCACGATGGACAGGATTCGGACAGGATTCGGACAGCGGCCGCCGCACTCGCGCTGTCACACCCCTTCAGGCTGAGCCCTCGCAGCTCCCCGCGGTGCCTCGCACCAACACCAGCCCCCGGGGCCCCGCGGCCCCCAGCATCTGCCCCCCGCAGCAAACTGCGGGCACGAAGCGCTGCGCACAGCCCGGCGGTGCACACACACATTGCACACACACACACACACACACACTCACACTCACACCCGCGCCTGCGTGCCCGCGGGGCGATGCTCCCGGCCAGGCCGGCCGAGAGCCCCGGTGCCTGCGGCTCGTTACCTGCGTGGCTGCAGCCCCGGGGGCGACGCTTCGGATGCGGGGTCCCGCTGCGGCCGCGTCCTGCTTTCAGCCTCCAGAGCCCCTCTGCGGCCCCGCGGCCGAGGCGGGGAGGCCCGGGCGGCTAAAGGTTATCTGAAAGGCAGGCGGGGGGACGCGGGCTCCGCGGGGATGCTGCCGGCTGCGCGCCCGCCGCGCCCGGCTTCCCACGGCCCCGCCGCCGCCTCGGGCAGCCCGCCCGGCCTCGGCGGGGCTGCGGAGGGTCTGGGGGGGGGCGATCCCCGGGCGGCCTCCCGCAAAGGCCGGGGCTGCCGGCGGCCCCGCCGCCTCCGGTAGCTCCGCCGGGGGAGGAGGCAGCCCCCGCAGCCCCGGCCGCGCAGCGCCCCGGAGAGGGCTGATGCAACCGAGCCGGTGCAGGGCTGGGGGGCCGCCGGCCGGCCCCGGCCCCCCGCTCGCCGCTCGGCAGGTGCAGGGCTCCCGGCCGAGCCCCGGCGCTGGGCTCCCGGCGCTTCCCTCCCCGCCGTCCCCCGGGGCTCGGCGCTGCCGGCGGCGCGGGCGCTGCGCGGAGGCGCTCCCTGCGCGCTCCCGGCGCCCGCAGTGCCGCTGCAGTGGTGCAGCCGGCTCACATTTCTCTCTCTCTCTCTCTCTCTCTCTCTCGAGCAGCAGCAGCAGCGCGGGGCCCGCGGCCGCAGCGCCCTCCGCCCCCCGCCCGCCCCCTCCGCCCGCCGCGGGGCCGCCCCGCTCCTTCCTTCCTGCCCCGGCCCCGCCGCCCCCCGCCGCCGCTGCCCACCCCCGGCCGGGACCCAGCGCGGAGCTCCGGGGGGGGCTGCAGTGACTCAGCAGCCGGCGCTGCTGCGAGCGCTGCCGCGCGGGGGGCTCCTCTGATGGGGTGCGGGGGGGACGAGGGCTGGGGTCCCACCAGGGGTGGTGGAGGGGGGTGGTATAGGGGGCAAAGGGCTCCCCGCGGGAGGCCCGCGTGGGATTTGGGGCTGGGGAACGGCCTTAGCGGTGGGAACACGCTTCCCACCTGGCCCTGATGCTGGGCCGGCCCCGGCCTCCCCACCTGCACCGCATGGCCCCATCCCCACTTCCAGACCCACAGCCAGCCTTGCCCCGCTGGTGAGGGCTGAGGGCAAAACCCAACCGAGCATCCTGAACCCCCAGGAGCTCAAGGGAGGGGGCAGCAGGGCACGGGGTCTCCGTGGTCCACGAGGGGTTTGGTGGGCTCGGCACAGTGAGTGAGCAGGGGTCACGCACCACTGGGTACCCATAACGCCCCCAGAGCCCTGCAGAGCGCTGGGGAGCAGCATGTGGGGCTGGTCTTGCTGCTTTGCCCCCCTTCACTGGCACAGGCAGACACCAACCCTTGGGATCAGGCTCCCTGGGATCCTTTGGGTGCTGTAGGGGTTTTGCTGCACGTGCCACCCTCTGCAACTGTCTTGCTTTTTGTATTCCTTCCCTCTGGTCCATTGGCCTCAGGATTTTGCCTGGATTTTGATATCCTTCCCCCTGCCTTGCTGCAGCACACGTTTCCAGCCAGCAAAGGTTTCCACACCACGACCCAGCTGGCTGACCCCAGCCCTTGCTGCAGTGAAGCCCTTGAGCTGTAGCGTCTGGAGCTGCACTGGGACAGCAAACCTACATCACACCTTCACACCATCACTTTCCCCGCTATCCCCAGGATGGATACAAGAGCTCATGTACTCACTGAGCAGTTCGTGTCCCCACTGTCAGCCTTGGGGAAAGCTCAGCTCCACCAGGCCTTACACATCCCAGCAGCCGCTCTCAGCTCAAGCCAGACGAGCTCCAGGCAATGAACTCCCACCCAGGTGCCTGGCCCGGAGAAGACAACCAAACCCCATGGTGCCTGGACCCTGCTGCGTCCCTGAGCTGGGCCCACCTGAGAGCGTGGCATCCCTCTGGGCATTGCAGCTCCACCTGCCCCTGCCACCAGCACCCCGTACGCCCCTCTCGGCAGTGCTGGCGGCTGCGCCTGTAACCTGCCCGTTCTGTGCTGCACGAAGGTTTTTGCAGTGGCTCTGCCTCTAGTCCCGCTAAGCATAGTTCTTTGATCTGATCACCTGCCGAAAGCAGAGTGAGGCTGTTGCTGTCTAGCACCCTAACAGTGTTAAACAGGGATTCCCTTAATCTTCCCTGTCCTCTCCATGTCATCTTTTTTTTTTTTTTCCTTTTTTTTTCTTTTTTTTTTTTTTTTCTTACTTTCCTGCTAGCACTTTTGGATGCAGATACGAAGAACTGATGTATTATGCTTGAAGTCACAGAGCAAAGGAAATTGCAGGAAGTGAGTGATGGTGAGCCATTTTCTGTTATTAATTCATGTGGCATCCCCATGCTGACCCAGCCACACAGTGTTATTATTCTGCTATTCAGTGAGTTAAGCAACAGCTCTATTTAAAAATAATCATAAATGATATCAGGGATCCTTTCTGCTGAATAAGAGTGTATTTGTGCCAAGGTGCTGGGGATCCTCGTGTTGCCCTGATGGCTTCCTGCACTTGTTGGACGTGGACTGGGTCATCCCCATCCCAGCGCAGCAGCTTCTCTCCTACACCTGTGCACACACTCCTGGAGACATCTGCAGCCCAAGCCAAGGCTGGCTCTGCTTTTTCTCCTAGAACTTGTGTAGGGCTTGACAGGGTCCTTGGCCACTTGTTAGGTCTAGTGCAAGGGAGGTTTTTTTCCTGTTTCCAACAATGGATGCTTTCTGTTTTCATCTCAACATCGGAAGGCTCAACAAGGCTGGCTGGGCTCTCCAGGCTTCTCTTGGCTGGGTTTTGCCTCAGCTCATGGAGGGGTACCTGGGCCTGGCTGCAGGGCAGGTGCAGGATTCTTCTCATTTCTTCAGCATTAGAACAGCCCCCATGAGAGTCACATAAACACTGCCTGAAATAGCAGTTGGAGGTACAGAGTTTGCCCTTTTCCTGCACTGAGTTGGTCCCACCAAGATCTCTGGTTTCTATCCCAAGCTGAAAAGAACCTCGTTTTCCAAAGCACGGACATTTCCCTGCCAGCCACACTCAAGGGAGATCCAGAGCAAATCCCAGCCCTGTGGGAGGGAGGCTCGAACCTTTGGGCCTGGGCAAACCCTTATTCCTGCTGCATGGCCCCTGGTTATACTGTCCAAATTGGTCACATATACAACTCCAGCTGCTGTACTTACTATCTTTCATAAACATATTTCTTATTGTGTGTTATTGTAAATGTACGTCTTTATGTTTCATGGGGACATTCTGTGTGTTTTTGAGCTCTGTGCTGATGTTTCTGGGTATTACAAACATTGGTAAATTATTTTCCCATTTTCTGTGTCCTTTCCAGCAGACCAAGAGTGCCCTGGGTCCGCTCTGCAGTTCTTGGCGTGCAGGGCTGGGCTCTCCTTGGGCAGACACAAGAGCGGCTTTGCCAGTGGGTTCATTTCCTGCCACCCAGCTGAACAAAGTTCTGCTTTTTGTATTCGAATGGTGGTTGGTCCTCAGTGTGACTGCTGGGACTGCCCTGCCTGCCACCACAACTTCTCTGTGAACTCCTTGGTTTCCAGTGTCACAAACTGATCGTTTCCAAACTTTGCTTTACAGATGTATCAAGTGGCGTGGCACTGCTGGCGCAACCACGCGGAGACGAATGGTTGTGCCAGAAGATAACTTGACCTTAAATTTCCTCCTCCTCATTTCCATCAGCCAAAATCAGCTTCGTCCAACTGCACACTTGGGATTTTGTTGCACTTCGGCTTAATGATGTGTGCCGGGAGTGACCTGCTCTAGCAGGATGGCTTCTTCCTCTCCTGGCGCCAGCCCTGCGCTGTGACTGCCCGTGGCTTTGCTTTTCACTGGAGCCAGGGGAAGCCAGCGCCATGCTCACCAGCCTGATGTGCAGGGCCCCTCTACCCTGTGTGCAAATCTGGCCATTGCTCTTTGCTGTCCTTGCATCTGTCTTCAGCACCTGGGCTGCTTTTGCACTGACTCATGCCTCTTCTATCCACTTCTTGGTGCTCTCCTTACGCACTTTGTTTGACCAGGTCAGGTACACATCAACAACTCTTTCCAAAATCCAACCTGCTTCTCACAATGGGCTTGTTTTGCACTGGCGAATCACTCATTACACAGATAATTCATCCACAAAAATGAGCTCACCTTCAGCTTTCCAGAGGGCAGCTGTGATCAGCAGGTCCCTAGTGGGCCGTGGCACCAGCTGGGTGCTCTGCCTTGCAGCTGGCCAAGGGGTGAGTCTGCTGCTCGTGCTCTGTGCTCTCCGTGCTCTATCCCCTCAGGACTCTCTCCTTCCCTGCACGCTGATGTGCAGTGTAGAGCACCAACATGAAGGAAGGATTAAGACAGGATCCCAGGTGCCACGATCGCCACCCCCCAGGGCTGCATCCCTCCAGAACTGGACGAGGTGGTATCAGCACACAGTGGCACGGGGGTGGCAGCCAGCAGTGTGCTGCTGTGCAGAGCGGGGCAGCCGCTCAGCTCCCACGGATGGGCGCCTGCCCAAGCTGAGCAAACACAGTTTTGATGGAGGAATGCTGTTAAAACATCTGCCAAGAAAGCAGGAGAAATTCTTACTGTGAGCCAGCTATTTCTGCTCTGGTTGCTGTTCGCAGCAGCAAAATCGTGTGGGTTGGTGGCAGCCAGGACCTGACCATTTATGCACTTGCAGTACTGTTTGATTGCATCTGCGGGGGGTTGGAAATGGTCATTCCTAGGCATCCAGCCTTTACACAAACTCCAGTGTAAGAAACATGGTGCTCAGGATATATTTGCAAAGTGTTCTAAAGCCCACGCCTCATCCCCATGCCACCATAGGCAGACTTGGAGATTGTGGGAACAATAAACTCCGTGGCAGAAGAGACATGTACGTGTGGTTTTATGGCCATAACCGTGGATGTTCCTAAAGCCCATTATATGTTATGGATGTTCCTAAAGCTCATTATTTTTACTATTAAATCATTTTAGTGTTTAATACTGTGGCCACTCCTAGAGCCCCTGCTGAGCACCGGGCGCCCACCTTGCGGGTGGCCCTCCCTGCAGCAGGGAGCACCCCGAGGTGTCCTCGGATGGCAGGACAGAACAGGTGGAGATGGGAAGAGAGGAAATCAAGGCAGCAGGGCCAGACAGGCTGTCTCCTCTCCCCTGGGTGTGGTGACCTTCAATCCCCTCCCTGCCAGCTCCCTGCCTGCAGCCCCATGGATGTTCAGCCGTCAGAGAAGTCTCATGGAAAATGCATTGCTTTCCACAGCTGTCTCATGGGAGGAGGGAGAGGGCAGAGCCAGGCTCTTCCCAGAGGTGCACAGTGAAAGGACAAGAGGCAACAGCCCTTAGCTGGCAACACAGGAGACTCCAACTTTATTTCCCTGTATCTACACAGCGAAAAGCATCTTCACCATGAAGGTCAAACTGTGAGCAAGGGCAGAGAGGTGTTGGGACCTCTGGCCTTGGAGACAGCCAAAACCCCACTGAGCAGCACATTGGCTATTTTTGGATTCTGATTTGGAATGGGACTGTCCAGACTGACCCAGCAGCAGTACTGTCACGTTATGAACTCCCCCTCCCCTCCCCTTCTGCTGTGATTTAGGGGCTGACAGGGAAACCCAGAGCCTCCTGGGGCTGCTGGTGAGGGAGAGCAGCCTCAAGGACACAGAGCAGGGATTTAGGGCAATTGGTGCAAGGCAGACCCATGTCCTTTAGAAAACACCTTGTGCCTAAGAGAAACGGAACAGACTGGTCAGAAATAGAAATGGCAGCTCTGCAGAAACCTTCCCGCTGCCCTTTCAGCCCAGCTAAAGCTGGGTTTAATAATGCCTGAGGGGTTTGGGGCTTAGGAGCGTGTATCAGAGCAGGGACACAGCAGCTCTTTCCGGCTCTTTTGCTGGGAGCTGGTGGAGCAGCGCTGGTGCCAGGGATGCTGGGCTTGAGGCAGACGCCGTGTAATTGCAGTGACATTCAGCGCTTGCTCGGCTGGCTCCCTGGGAGAGCCCAGCACTGGTAACCTGACAGCGTGGCGCGGCGGGATGCAGCGGCGAGGATGCAAACTGGGTCATGGGGAAGGAGGCGGTGCGGCGGCCGCTTGCGCACCCAAGATGTTGCCAGCAGCTCAGCAGGGACCTCACGTCGCTTCTGGTGAGCCTGAGCCTCACACGAGGTCCTGGCACCCGTGCAGGATTCTGTCCCCAAGCTTGTCCTGCCCCAGACTGCAGGACTGTGCTCTGCATTGGCTGGGGAACAGCTCCAAAGAGCAAGCAGCTGAGCACTGAAGTAGCAATTTGTTTTTGCAGTGAAATTTGGGCTTTTTTTCAGGAAAACATCCCCAGATGCGCTAGATGGGACCTGGGCAGGTCCCTGTATCTGGGCAGTGCTGCTGCAGCCCTCTGCTCTGAATGCAGCCCTGCACACGGCGGCTGCAGTCACACTTGTGGGCAGTGTGATCCTGCTGCCCTGGTGTGACTTTCCTGGCATCCCCCGCAGGGCCTGGGGGCACAGCCTGCTCCCCTTCCTTCACCTGCACCTGCACCTGCATCTCCTGCAGGTATCCCCAGCTCTCCTGCTATCGCATCTGCTCAGCTTGAGCAACCGATGTGCTGACACAGAGTACCGTGGTTGCATTTCTAGCTAAGTTTGGGTGAGTTTGAACCGGAGGATCTTGCTTTCCCCCCCGTGGGAGCGGTGTGGGTGTGCAGCCAGGAGCTGCTCCTGCAGCTGCTCCTTCCCACACGCCCAGCACTGCGGGCAGGGGTGTGCGGGGGCCCCCGGGGTGCCTGTACCTTTACTGTGGTTTGAGCAGGGCTGAGCTGAGCCGAGCCGAGTGAGTGTGCATTGGTGAGAGCTGCAGCACAGGGCTGGCTGGAGGAAGCGTGGCGGCTCACAGAGCTGGGGAGGGGTTGGTGCCTGGGGGAGTCGGGGTTGTAGGGCTGGAGCCTCCAGGAATTCCCTGGCATCACTTTGGATGAGAGCCTGACTTCACAGGAGGGGGCTCCAGGGCTGATGGGCACCATATGGCCTTGGAGTTTCTACCACCTCTTTCCTCTCCCCAGTTTCTTCCATTCTCCAAGGATCTGGCCAAAATATATGGTGTCAGGAGCTGTACTGGGATGCTGCAGGAGGATGGGCAGCTCCTGCATGGGACCAGGAAGAATGGGCAGAGCCCAGCCAGAAGAGCCTGCTTGTCCTGGGCTTCAAGAGTGCTCACAAGGCTCGGAGGCAGGGGTAAGAGGCACAAGCATCTCCCTGCCTGACCCCCTGCAGCCACTCTCTTCCCCTGCCCTGGTGGATAGGGGCCCTGGGGACCTTGAGGAGCCACAGGCCAGTGCTCCATGCAGGCTGCGGGGAGCAAGCCATCCCACCAGAGCCAGCCCCATGCCTAGTGTCATGGGGATGTGAAGACCAGAAAGCTGCTGATCCGACCTGGAAGTGGACAGGGATGCCCAGAGTGCCGGGGGAGCCACCAAAGCGCTCGCCCTGGGAGCAGAACAGGGATATCCACAGACCCACACCACCATGAGCCACATCCCTGTCTGCCAGGCGCATGCGTGGATTTTGGGGGCAGCTGTGGGTGGTAGGGCTGTAGTAGTGCTGTAGTGCTGCAGAGCACCAGGCACCCACACAGCCTGCAGGATGCTCTGGAGCAGTCATGGTCCTACGGCCGGGGAAGAAGGTGCTGCTCTGGGTGCATGCTCAAGGATGATTGCCATCCTCCTAGGGCAGAACAGGCTCTGCAGACGTGTGACAGGGTCATGGGAGGACCCTGACGCACACACATTGCACTGGGGCTGGCAGAGCTGCGGAGGAGGCTCTGCAGCAGCGCGGTGCTGCCAGGCTGCGTGAACCCGGAGCTTGCAAACACAGCAGATGTAAATGGGAGCGGACAGGCTGGCTCGAGCTGCAAAGCTCAAACCCTGGGTGCCCGGGGCTGCTGTCAGCACGAGATGGGGTGCTCGCAGCCATCCTGGCAGGCACTGCATCGCTCGCCCCGCCTGCTGCCCCCACCAAGAAGCCATGTCCTGGCATGACCACGGCACAGTCCTTTTGGCAGGAGCTTGCCCACACTGCCACCGCACTGTCGTGGCCACGGCTGGGGCTGGTCTGCTCCCCTTGTGGCTCAGGACTGTGTCACAGGGACGGGGTGTGAGTTTTTTGCCTGCCCTGATGCACGGGGGATGTGCATTGCTGGGGGTGCTTCTGCGTGGCTCCCTGGGGCTCTGTAGGGGAAGGTGGCCCCAGCACAGGGCCCTGCTGGGAACTGCTGCAGGAAGCCACGGCCCCAGGCTGTGTTGGCGAGTGGAAACTTCCAGCACCTGCCCTAGGCTCTTGTGAAGCCAGTGGCTGTGGGAGGAAGGTGTCAGCAGCGCCGTGCGGGTCACAGTGTGCAGGAAGCCACCGGGCTGAACCCACGCTCCGCGGCCCCGTGGTGTCACCCCGAGGTTGGGGCAGGATGGGAAACCACCACGAAGGTGACGTGGAGGTGCCGATGCTGCAGGGCTGGCAGCTGCAGGGCTGAGCACAACCATGCTCGTGCTCCATCCAGAGCCTGCAGGAAGTCCTGGTGTCCTGCACGGGCCTCTAGGTGCCTGAATTTTGCAAAATCCCCCTGCTTCCCAGCCTGGGGGCAGGCAGCCATCTCCCAGGTGCCCACATCCCCATGGCCAGTGGCCCTGTGTGCACGGCAGGGCAGCTGCCACCAACACAGAGCAGGAGGGACGAGGGCCATGCTGGAGCCAGGCAGCAGGGAGGGGGCACTGCTAATTGGGATAATTGCTAAAGCAGGCGAGAGGCGAGTGAGGAGGGAGGAAGGCCAGCGAGCGGCGGTGAACAAGGGGCCCTTGTGCACGGGCGGCCCCGGCACGCGGCCCTGGCTCCAGCCGGCAGCAAAAGCCAAACAAACGGGGACTGTTTGAGCTGGGGGAGGACAAGCAGACGGCAGGACAGAAAACAGACCTCCGCGGGGAGGGAGCCGGAGCCAAGGGTTTGGCTGGGAGCTGGGTGCTGCGCAGGGTCCGCTGCTTCCCATGGGAACCGTGTCTCTGCTTCAGCCTGGACCTTTGCTGGGGACAGGACGGTGATGTCCCCGAGCTGTCCGTAGGCTGGGGATGAGTGGGATAATGGCAAAATGCTGGGGGTGCCCTAGGTCAGGACAATAGGTGACACCCCTTCCCCTCCTGCCAAGGCCTTGGGATTCCCAATCATGGAAAAATAACAGGAAAACAACCTAAAAAACATCTCCAGGTGCAGCAAACCTCTGACATCTCCCTGTGGCTGTGGCATGGCAGAAGCAGGCTGCCACAGCATCACCACACATGGCTACTTGCAGCGAAAACAAAAGTGGGTTGTGCAGGGGACCTGCAGCAGTGTGGGTGCTGGCAGCTCGCAGCATCCTGGCCTGGCCCCTGTCCACAGGAAGCGCTTTCTCACCTGAGAGGAGAAATGAAATTTGAGGAGGGAAGCTGGTGGCTGTGCATGTGAGCTGCTGAGCCAGGTGTCCCCAGCTGGGGCTTGTAGGGCCATTTTCTGTGTCTCTGTGCGTGAGCGAATGTTCAGCCTTGGAAGACATACTGGGCTGCTCCTGGCTCTGAGCAGGGAGCAGTAGCCACAGCCCAGGGGACCCAAATCCAGCCTGCACCGTGCTGAGGTTGCCGCCAGAATCACCCTTCCTAACTTTTGCCCAAGCTTTTTGTTTCCTAACCTTTTTACCCTGTGCAATGCTGTGAGGCCACCCCACACCAACCCCAACCCCAGGATCTCCTCTTGGAGCAGAGATTTTGTGCATGTGGTAGAACAGAGCTGGTGGGACACGATTTTGGCACTGCAGGGTAGTGTCAGCAAAATCCCAGCTCCATCCCTGCTGCCTCCGTGCAGGGGCAGCCGCTGGTTCCCTGCGCAGAGCCCAGCAGGAGCAGCCCATCCCCAGCCCCTGCAGCAGGGAGGGGACGGGAAGGACTTGCTCCAGGCCAGGAAATCCTTGCTTTCTCCTGCAGCCCGGCCGCAGTGGGCAGCCACAATGTGAGCTTCCCTCCCATCGCTGCCAAGCCCCTGCATGAGCCGGGCCAGGAGCCATGGGGGAGAGGGGCGGCGGGCAAGTGCAGGAGGGCGATAAGGGAGCCGGCTCCTTGCCTGGTCCCTGCGGCTGGCATGAGCTCGGGGACACCCCGGCAGCCACCCAGGCACAGCTGACCCCTGTGACGCTGACTGCAGCTGTGCCAGAGGATTGTCTGAATCATCACCCTCGAGGAGCACAAGCATCCCCTGGCAGGGCAGAGCAGGGCTTAATCTACACAAGCTTTGGGCTGTGCAGCCATGGCATGAGCATCCCTGTGCACACAACACACAGCCTGCAGGACACCGAGTGCACCAGGAGCTGTGAATTTGCACACTTGCTGTCCCAGGGACACCGCTGCAGGGCCCTGGCTGCCTCTTGCAGGCACACAGCTACAGCTGGGGAGCTGCCGGAGTGCCCAGCACCAGCCCCTGCTGTACAGGCACAGAGCACGGCACCCACATCTGCACGGCACATTTTGCATGCCCCAGTGTCCCTGTCCCCCGCTCCCAGGCTGGTGGGGTGGCTCAGATGTCACATCAGCAGGATGGAGCTGCTGAGGGATCCCGTGTGCTCTGGGGAGCTGTCAGCCCTTTCTGGGGATGTGCTGCTGCTGCAGGGCAAGCCCGGTTTGGGAGAAAACTCACTGATTGCCATGGGAATCACACATGGAGCAAAGCAACTCGGAGCTGCAGCTGCACACATGCAAGCAGCACCTGAGCTATGGGGCATGGCTGTAGGGACACCGGGCCTTGTGTCAGGGGATCTGGATTTTGCACCTTGCTGCTCTTTTCCACCAGGACGCTGGTGCTGCTGATGGGTGTGAGGGGCAGCAGCTGTGCTGGGGCTTCGCAGCCTGGTGGTGTGGCTGATGCTTGTGGGTGATGCTTGCCCCATCCTTGAGGAGACACAAGTGCATCTGAGGGCTCTTCTTTAGACACACCAAGAGCCCCTGCAGCCACCATAAGCCCCCACATCCCATTTCCCTGGCAGCTCTGTCCCTGTGTACTGGTTTGTGCTCTCTGTGTCTCCCTACTGCACCACCAGTCCCCTCCCCAGCACCTCCCGGCTCACTGGACACCCCACTGACCCCCACCAGCACCAACCCCTTTGCAGGTGCCACCCCCCAGTGCACCCCACTCCCACCCCCTGGGCCACCCGCAATCTTTCTTTAGCTTCCAAAAAGTCTCCAGTCCACCAATCAGTGGCAAGAAGTCACCGTTTGCAAGGGAACTCCATGCTGTGCTTCTTGTCTCCCAGCACGTTGCCGATTTCAAAGTGTTTTTCCCCCCTTATTATCATCCTTTGCTATGGGTGGGCTGGGAGGAGCTCAGTCACCCTGCTGCGTCCGTGCCGTGGCACTGCATGGCCCCGGGAGCAGGAGGGAAACACTCGACAGGAATGGCTGTTGGTGTTGCATTGGGTCTTGGAGAGCCTCGGGTCAGAAATGTCTGTCCCTGCGGTGGGACCTTCTGGGAGTAACAAAATAAATCTTGTGTGGAGTCCTTGAGGCTCAAGTTGAGGCATCCTCTGAGATCGCTGGTATCGGTCAAAAAATCCTGGCAGGCTCACGGTTGGTAACACAGGACTGGGCACTGCGGGTGCTCTGCCATGGCCACTGAAACCTTTTTGGGGCTGGAATTGCGGGAGATGCTGAGACCAGCACTTCGTGACATGGGCAGAACGGTGGCATGAAATGTGGTGTGTCGGAGCCAGACCCCATGCTGCACCCACCGGGGCTCGCAGACGGTGGGTGGCTGTCAGTGGAGCCATGCCCTGCATGTCCCACGGCTGGGAACACTTCTGTCCTTGCAGCACCTGCAGGCTCCAGACCAGTTGTTGGCTGCCCATGATGGGGACATCAGGACCCTGCTGGGAACACGGTGCATGGCCCCCTTCCACGGCTCTGCCTGCTTGTTTGGGTTGCACTTGAACTTCCTCATTTTGTTCAGCCCCAAGTTTTTGTACTCTGGCTCTGCTAGCTGTGACTTTTTCTCCCCTCGAACTGCTTGCTGTATCCTTGCATACTGGAGAAAGCATGCACGGAGCTGGTGCATCTTTGTGAGTGCCGTGACACCGTTAGGGGACTTCTCTCCCCATCACCTCACCCCGAACAGGCCACGTCTTGGGTAGCTCCTAACTTCCAGTTGCATTTTTCTGCTGAAATTCTTTTCCCCACAGACAACTACGGGAAACAACGCTGCTTTGAAGTGACAAACAGCTAGGTGTGATTTTGCCTCGCTCATTTGCTTGCTGCAAGTGCAGTTCCTAAGCAACCACCGGCTGCCAGCCCAGCCACAACCTCAGTCTGGCTTATCTGCCACCAAGGAACCCAGACATGGCTCTCCTAGCTCAGTTCAGAGTTGTATCCTGTGAACAAATTAAATATTGGAACATCAGACTCCAGACGTGGCTGCAGCTCCAGGGCCAGTGGTGGCTCACCCAGCTTTGGGTCTGCCCTATGCACTGGCCGGACAAATGCTGAAGGACTCTGCCACGGCCTGTGGCTGCTGCAGGATGGACCAATTTTGGGAACAGGAGAAGGGAATGTTGCAGTTGAAAGCTGCACAGGACAGATTCAGGCTTTCACCCCCCTGTAGTGCCCTCCTGGGGAATACACCGTGGCTGAAGGACTGGTTTGCTTCCACCAGGGTCAGTGCAGTTCTCCTGGGGCCGGTGCCCGTCATCCCCTGCCAGGGGACAGGTGAGCCCCGAGCCCCCTCCTGCCATCAGGGTGCAGTGGGGGCAGCACGCCTGCCTGGTGCAGGGCTGTCTGTCCTGTCCACCCCACCGGCCCTGAGCACAGGTGTGAGCAATGCCATGATGCTCCCAGTGGTGGATGGGGACGGGAGGAGGTCCCAGGGCACAGCACGAGCACCCAGGGCAAGTGGTCCCGTCAATTTAACCTTAGCAAGTGCTGATGACTGCCTGTGATGCCAACCTCCCTCTCCCATGTGTATCCCCTGTCCCCACCCCGTTGCACATAAACCCCTGTTCCCGAGGTGCCCGATTTCTCCGGTGCCAGAGGAGGGTCCTGCTGGGGCACTGACCCGTGGGGGTCCGCAGTGTCTGAGCCAGTGTGGGGCACAAAGCCCCTCCTGTGCCTTGGCATTTATAGGACTCCCTGCCATGGGAATGCTTCAGGGATAAGAGCTCTCTCCGCGGCCCCTGAGGTCCCACGGTGGCAAGGGGTTGTCACTGTCACCTTGCTCTGTCCCCAGCTGTATGTCCATGTGGTCCCCCGGTGCACTGCAGCCTCTACCTCCTCCCCTGCCAGAAGAAAGCAAGAGCAGCTGTAACTCCTCCTATGGACCCCCCAGACCCACCGGGACAGGGTGAAGTCCCTGGGGCAGAGATGGGACAAAAAGCCTCTGAGAGGATGAGCAAGCCCTGGGATGGCTCAGGACTTCAGCCCTGCTGCTTCCAGGTAGCAGCAACCTCATGGGGGAGCACAGCCCCATGACGTGGATACAGAAATGGGGTAAATAAGGGAGGTGTTGAGGAGTAAAATCCTCAGGTCGCAGGGAAATGGTCTAAGCCCCTGCCTTCACCCTGCACCCTGAACAGAGCCCCAGAGAGGGGCAAAGGCAGCACAGAGTGCTCCATGTCTTATCACAAGGTACACCTCGGGCCCAACACCACGAGGACAGGTTTAATATTTAAGAGCTGGGGACAGCAGCCTGAAATGGCACGAGTCAGAAGAGCACAGGGGAGGAAGAACCATCCCCTCCAGTCCCTATCTGACCTCGCAGTGAAGCGCAAACATCCCACAGGCAAACACCAGTGCAGCACCAGGCTGTGTTATCACGACAGGGTTTTGTTATCATCCCATGGCTTTGTAATCTTCCCTGTGCTGAAAACAAAGAGAGACTGGCACAGCAGATGCTTCACCACTGAGGATGTCTGCGCCCTACAGTGGCCCATGGTCTTCCATCACAGAAGGGGCACCGTGGGGAGCCTTTCTGTTCATCCCCACGTCCCTTTGAGGGAGTTTTTCACATCCAAGTATCTCTCATAAAACGCATCAACCTGGAGCACTGGGTCTGCACACACCCTGCCCAGCCCAGCCCTCCTTGGTGCCTCCAGCCCTGTGCTGAGGCTGGGCCAGGGCTCCCCAGCTGCAGTGCTTGAGATGTGGCAGAAGGGGGCTGAAGCTCCTGAAGATGGCATGGGGCTGGAAAGCTTTGGGGAGCAAGGGGGGATGCTGCTGTGACCCTGAATCCATCAGGCTCTGGGATGCTTTGGCTTTAGGCAGCAGACCAAGTACTCACAAGCAGAAGAGAGTTGCCTTGGTGGCCACCTTGGTCTAGTATGGATCCTGTAGGGTCCACAGATGTTGTAGCTGCTCCTGTTCCTTTTCCCTGCAACAGGACTCAGATTAACCCAAATCCCAACCAACCCATCCTGGAGCTATACTACCATTGTGGACATGTCTGTGCACAAGAGCGCGCAAGGATTTTGGAGGTGGTGTGACCAGGGCAAAGCATGGGATGTTCTGGGGAAGCTCCTGGGGCTGAGGACACATCCCTTGCCCATCTCTATGCAGCCAAGAGGGCTCAGCTTCCCGGGGCCAACAGCAGTGAGGATGAACTGGGGGATATGAGTCCCACCTGGGGCCAGCATGCCCCAGCCTCGCCCCCCACTTTCTGCAGAAGCCTGAAGCCCTCGTCTTGCTGGGGACCCTTCCAGCTTGGCCTGCAGTTAATGAAGACACCGTTGGCACAAGATCAAGCTGGCCATCAGTAACCTCCCTAACCTCCGAGGCGCCTGCAGCAGGAGCTGCGCTTTTGAGACCCTCTGGGCGAGGAAGGACGGAGGGGCCCTGGCAGCGGGTGCCGGCAGCGGAGCCCACCCGTGAGCGCGGCCGCGCGTGGGCCGAGCCCCGGCACTGCGGAGGAGCCGCAGCGACACCGCCCGGGCGGGCAGCGACACGCGGGTCGGGCAGGGCTTTTCTTCCCGGGGCGCTGCCTTTTTTCTTATTATTATATTTTATTTTTAAAGCCTCCTTCTATGTGAAAAAAAAATCAAAATCAAACTCCAGTCATTTTTCTCCGGGGACACAGCTCGAGCCGGGACTGGCAGCCGGGGTCGGAGGGGCCGTGGGGGGGTCCGGCAGCTCTTGTTCTCCTGCCACGGGAGCGCGATTCCCCCCCTCGGGGCCCGAGGGCCGGGTGCGCGGGGCGCGCTCCTCCCGGTGCTCGGGCTTGGGGAAACTGAGGCACGGAGCCGGCCGGGGGAGGCTCTGCCGAAGCCGATCCCAGACCCCGCACCCCTGGGGACCGCGCTGCCACTGTCGGCCCCGTCTCCCCCCGCCGGCCCCGCGCCCCCACTCACCCGGGACCCGCGGCTCGGGCCGGACCCGGCGACCCCAGCCCCTCGCTGCGGGGCTCTCCTGGGCGGCTCTCCCCGGCGGAGCCGGCTGGGAAGCGCAGTCTGGTCCCGCGGAGCCGCGGGAGGGGGCGGCTCCCCTTGCAAAGTGCTTTGGGAAACGTAGTTCGTGTCCCCGAGGGTTCAGCAGCAGTGGTGGGGGGGGACTCGTCCCCCAGCTCCACGGGCACGGCCCCATCCAGCACCGTGGGAGGAGGCCGGGGCTCGGCACGGGCCGGTTGGGTGGCAGGAAGGGCGCGGGTCCCCACGGTGGCCACAGCGACATCACGCAGCAGGGACACGGAGCTGGGGACCCCCGGTGTCCCCGTCCCACCCCACGGGTGCGGGCCGGGAGCTGCGCCCCTCGCCTGGGGACAGGCAGGGTGCCCCGCGGACCCCCCCTGCCCCAAGCACCCGGCAGCAGGGACACGGTGCCGGGCACAGCAGGGGAGCTGTGGTGGTGCCACATCCCCGTGACATGTCCCCACGCTGCTGCTGCTGCTGGGACACAAGGAGCCCCGGGGGCTGGGGGCAGCGCTGCCCTGCCTGCAGCCCCTCAGAGGGCACAGCGGGTGTCCGGGGGGGGACAGGGACACCGGCTTTGTGGCAGTGAGAATACGGCAGGATCAGGGCACCAAGGCAACGGTGCTTGGCTTCTGGGCTGGGTTTTCAGTTGGCGTCTTCTGAAAAGTGTCGCCCTAGAGCAGGGTTGGGGCTGGGGCTCGCACGGGGGCTCCCCTGCCTGCTCTCAGGTGGAGGATGCCCCAAATCCGCATCTTCCCTCTTGGTCCGGGCTCCCACAACAGCCAACATCACACTGCAGAGCTGCGGTGTCCCCAGCTGTCACACAGCCCCAGGCTGGGGGCTCTGGTCCAGCCCCCCTGGTTTGTGCTGCTATCGATGCCGGGGGTCCAGGCAGGGGGGGGATCCCACCGGGAATCTGGCATCGGGGTGCCAGGGGCTGGGTCTGCGCTGGGCAGGCGGGACGCAGCCAGGCAGGGGCTGCGGGACCCCTGGGCTGCAGGGATTTGGGTGTCTGGGGGAGGGCTTGGGGGCAGCGGGAGCCTGGCGGGGGGTGGGCCGGGGGTGCCGGGGGGTGCAGGTGCGCCGTGTCCCCTGCCCGCTGCCCAGGCAGTGCCCGGTGCCCAGCGCCCGGTGCCCCCCGCAGGGCACAGGGAGCGCGGTGCCCCCCCGGCACTGCCCCTGTCCCTGTCCCTGTCCCTGCCCGGGGCCGGGCGGGGCGGGTCGGGGCGGGCCGTGCCGAGCCGAGCCGAGCCGAGCCCCGCCGCCGCCGCAGGAGGAAGCGCAGCCGGGGCAGAGCCGCCCCGCAGCCGGCCGGAGCCGCGCGGCTCGGTGAGTGCCGGGAGCCCCCCGCAGCCCCTGCCCCTGCCCCGCCGCCCCCTCCCCGTCCTCGCACCCCGCGGTGCCCCCCCGCCGTCCCCTGTCCCAGTCCCCCCACCCTTGTTCTCGCTCCCCCCCCCCCCTCGCCCCGTTTCCCTCGCTCTCCCCCCTGCCTCTTGTCCTTGCCCCGCTTCCCTCCCTCCAGTGCCCTCCTTCGTCCCAGGCTTGCTCCCCCCAGAAGCTCCTGCACCACCCACAGCCCCAGCACCCTGCCTGCCCCTGGCCCCTGCCTGGCTCTGCTGCCCCTGCTTGCAGGGCCACACATATGGGGTCGCTTGTTGGGTCCTGTGGGGCTGCCAGGGAGGGGTGAGCACAGCTCAGCACCCTGCTCCCAAACTAGTGGGGCCACCCCATGGTCCCCCCATGCCTTAGCTTCATCTCTGTCTCTCACAGGAGGTGGGGAGAGCACTGCCAGCCAGCAGGGACGGGGACATGGATCGCGGTGTCACCCTGGAGAACCCCTATGCCAGCGTGAACATCCCGCGGTCCCAGTTCCAGCAGAGTTTCATCACTCATTACCTGAAGGAAGAGCCTGCTTCGCCCACCGTGATCGCCAACCCCGCCGTCGTGCCTGTGTACAGCGCAGAGGAGCAGGCAGACCGTGCTGGCAGCTGTGACAACCAGACCATTTCCACGGGGAAGTCGTGGTCCCGGCCCTACAATCCCTATGGTAGCATGAAGATGCCCAATGGGGATTCACCCGACTCCTTCTACACTGTCACCCTGGACAAACCACCCAAAGGCCACGAGTCCGGTGGGGGGAACTGCTGCCACAAGCGGTGCCCCTGCTGCAGAAAGTGTTGCTGTGTCATCTCCTAAGGGGACGTGTGGGACGTGCTGGGGGGGCACCCAGCCCGGGCACCCCAGGGAGCTGCCCCATCACCTGCTCTGGCAGCTGGGAGGTGGCACTGGTTGGACTCACCTCTGGTTTTCACCCATGAGCTCTGCCGCCAGCTACACTGGTGATGGGCACCTGCTGGCTCCTTGGAGCCCAGAGAGGGGTGTGGGGGAGAAGGATGGGACCCCCCCACTCCATGGAGACCCAGGGATCCTGGGGATGATGTGTGCCGACACAGATGCCTCCGAGGAGCGCCTACATTGGGACTGGAGCAGTCTGCGAGCCTCCACACTGAGCTGGCTAGTCCACCCTTGCTGGGAAACCCATGAAGAAGGGTCAGGGACACATCTCCGGCTGGGACGGGGACCCCTCCCCTCCTCGAGCAGTGCTCCCATGCAGTGTCACGGGGCTGCTGCACGCCCTGCGCCAAGCTCTGGATGTGTGGCTGCTCCTCCTCACCACGTTGCCCGCCAGACGGAGGGAAGGAGACAGGAAGGACAGACAGACAAAGTGTGGCAGGGTGCCAGGCAGAACTCCAGGGCAGCACCTGATGGTGTGGTGTTCGGGGGCCTGCTGTCAGGATGCCAGGACCCCCTCCAGTCCCGTGCCTTCCCCGCGGTCAGGGTGCGCAGTGCCACCCGTGCCATCGAAGCGCCCACTGCGGATCCCCATCCTCGGCCTTCTGCAACCCCCTGGCACTGAGAAAAGCGAGCGTGGAGCCCGCTGGCCTCTTCGCAGCAATCTGGGGTGGCTCTGGACTCGGTTTTGGGCTGGGACTGGCGCGGCGGGGCTGGAACAAGCCGGCCGTTGTGCTGGCGTTCCCCGGCCGTCGTGCTGCCAAGTGACAGCTGCGTAAGCAACTGCGGCGGCTGCAGGAACGGCCTCGTCTGCAGGGGCTTGGAAAGAGCGCGGGTGTGAGCCGATGACTTCAGCGTGCCACAAATAAAGTTACTGCCCTCTCCTGCCCTGCCAAGGTACGCCTCTTCCCTCTGGCCTGCGTTTTCCGGGATTCCTGAGTTACTTCTTGCCTCTCCAGCAGGGCTGTGCATTGTATTGTGCTGTGGGGGGGGGCACGAGGCGTTCTCTTCCCCAATACCGGGCTTAACTCCTCCACCGCTGACTGCAGCAGCAGCAGGGGCCTTGAGCTCCCCATCTTGCTGCTGCCAGCCCCCTCCAGCATCCCCTCACCCAGGCACTGCCAGTATGGCATGGTGCTGCCAGCCTGGGGACGGGGGCTGGGGCTTGGCCTGACCCTGCCAAGCTGGATGCTGTCCCTCCCGTCCTTTGGAAGGAGAGCGCCTGGCTTTGCGGGGTGCTGGGGAAGGGGTGGGCTCCTGGATGGGGCAGGTGGGTGCTGGGGGGGCTTTGTGGCACTGCCTGGGCTACCTGTGACCCCTGGGGATCCCACCAGCACTGGGAACCCACCAGCACCAGGAGCCCACCCACCCCTTGGGGTTTCCACCACCCCTTGGGGTTCCCACAGCCCCTGAGATCTTCAGGGCCAGGGAGGCAGAGGCTTGGCAGAGGTGCAGGAATTCGGCTCCTCCACCTGGCTCAGGTCCCGTGCTGGCGGCTGGCGGGGAGGGGGTGGCCTCTGGCAGGGACGCAGCCCCATGCAGCCTGTCCTGCACAAGGAGCTCTCTTGTCTGCCCTGCCTGGAGCGCTGTCAGTGCTGACACAGAGACGAGCTGATTCACCCCGTGTTTGCTTCTGTGGGCTCCTTGTCCCAGATGCCAGCCCTTCCCCATTTCCGAGCCCACCCTCAGCGCGGGCTGGGCAGGGACGTGGTAGCAAGGCTGAAACTGGTGCCCGTGGGTGTGACGTGGAGATGTGCTGGGCAGGGCACAGCACCCGCCGGCAGCACCCGGTGTCACCACCGCCCTTCGCTCCGCATAACCTTGGGATGGCAGCAAACAGCGCTCCTTGCCAGCCCCTGGGCAATGATTAAACCGGAGGCAGCGGCAAGGCTGGTGGGGAGCAGGGGAGAAAGGGAGGGCACAGGGGGGGCAGACCCCAGAAGGGACACGCTGGGCTCTGGGCGATGCTCGTGCAGGGTCCAAGGGGCACTGCCCATGTGCGCCGGGTGCTGGGCTGTGTGCAGGGCGGTGCTGGGTGGCTGCTGTCTCCTGCGGGTGGGGTGTCGGTGGTGATGCACAGCGCTGGCTCATCGGGACCGGACCTTTGCACTCTCCTTATGGTGCCTCTCCCTGCCCTGCTGTACCAAAGGTTCCTGCAGGTCCCAGGGTTGTAGCCGAGCCCTGGGAACAGAAAAACACTTTTCCCACCCTCTTGTTGTTGCTGATTGCAGCTACGCCTTCCCCTATGTCCAGATTCACCTGTTTCTGCAGGGCAGGTGGAGCCAAGCAGGTTTCAGGCAACAATGCTACTTGGTGTGCCCATGCCATGCAAGGGTTTCCGCTACCCCAATCTAGCCCTGCCTGCTGGTCCCATGTGTCCTGGTTTCATAAAATCACAGCACGGCTGAGGCTGGAGGCACCTCTGGGTCCCTCTGGTCCAAGCCCTGCCCCAGCAGGGCCTCCCGGAGCAGGGTGCCCAGCAGAAGGGCCCTGAAGATCTCCAAGGAGGGGACTCCACAACCTCTCTGGGCAGCCTGTGACAGTGTCCCACCATCCGCACGGCACAGAAGGGCTGCCTGGTGCTCAGAGGGAGCCTCCTGTGCTCCAGTTTGTGCCCACTGCCTCTTGTCCTGGCACTGAGCACCACTGATGAGAGCGGCCTCCCTCCAAGCATTTCTAGGCACTGATGAGATATCCCCTGAGCCTCCCCTTCCCCAGGCTGAGCAGTCCCAGCTCTCTCGGCCTCTCCTCACAGCAGAGGGGCTCCAGGTCTTTGCTTATTTCCATAGCCCTTTGGGGGACTTGCTTCAGGTCTCTTATTCTGGGGAGTCCTGAGTGGGACCCAGCCCTCAGGGGGTGGACTCAGCAGTGTTGAAAGAGGGGAAGGATCACTTCCCCCCACCTGCGGGTATTATTTTCCCTAATGCAGCCCAGGGCACCATTCCCTGCCTTCTTTGTCCCAAGGGAGGGCCGGTTGCTGCCTCAGGGTCAGCTTGGTGCCCAGCAGGGCCCTTCTGGCCAGGCTGCTTCCAGCTGGGTGCCCCCAGCACGTCCTGGGGCTGGGGTTGTTCCTCCCCGGGGGAAGGACTCTGCACCTCTCTCCCTGGGGAACCTCAGGAGGTTCCTGTGCCAGGCCCATGGCTCCCTGCCCCTTCCTACCCCTCCTCACCAGGCAGTGCCATGGGTACCATGGGTGTGCACACAACCAAGCCCACCCCCACGTGTGTAGTGGTTTTGGGTTTAACTTCATATGCCCCAAATGATGCCTGTTGGGTTGCACACATTACTGCATGGCCAGTGAGCTGGGCCATGATGGTGCTTTGAACAGGAGAGTGACTTATTGCCAGCTCTGGGACATGTGGGACATCCAGAGGCATCGGGATGCGTGAACATCCCTGGACACATAGGACTTGGATGGAAGTCACAGTGCCATCTGTGTGCCCAGCCCTGCCCCAGCACACATGGGGACAGATGCTGCTGGCCTGCAGGATCTCCTGGGTACCTTGTGCCACCCCATGTCCTGCCCCTGGTCCCTGGCAGTGGGGTCCCACCTGCCGGGCGCTGCCTGGGACACTTGTGATGGAGCCTGAAGCTGCTGTGCTGCCAGCTCTGCTGCCCTGCACAGGGTCAGGGTTGAGCTTTTCCGCAGAGTCCCGGTGAGGCACTCGGTGTCCGGCCCCAAATCCCTGCCTCTTTCTGCCAAGGAGCCCCAGCAGCGTGGGGACAGCGTGGGGACAGCGTGGGGACAGTGCGGCACCCTGCTCCTGCCTGCGCTGCTGCCTGCTGCCCTCTCCTGCTCGCAGGCAGAAGTGCTGCGCGCTCCGGCCCAGGCATTCGTCCTCCAGGATCCTGGCTTCGCCCCCCAAAGCCTCTTTCCCTGCTCTGAGCACCCTCCCTGCTGGGGCTGTGACATCGCTGCTGGCCCCAGGGTCGTGCAGGGGCTGGTGCTGCGGGGACTGCCTGCTGCCACCCCTGGGTCACGCATCAGCACAGACCTTGCGGGTGTCACCGGGGGGTGCCGGGATCTCCCCAGCGTTACCTGCTGATGAGCATCATCCCCAGCAGAGCCGAGGACCTCAATGCCAGATTCTGCAGCCCCAGGAGGAAGAGCAGGAACAGGGCATGGACATGGATTTGGTGGCTTTCTTGGAGAAGCTGAGCCTCAGTGTCACCCTGATCCCGGTCAGCCTGCAGGCACCAAGCCCCTCTGAGCTGCTGCCACCAGCAAAGAGCTGTGCTGTGCTGTGCTGTGCTGCCTTCACCCCCGTCCCCACGGTCAGCGAGGCACTGGAGGTCGAGGACAGCTTGGGTGCCCTACTCTTTCCCCCACCCCTCCCAGCTCCAGCCCCTCTCACACCCCAGCTGGTTTCCCTCTCGCTGCTGTCACCCCCAGGCACAGAGCGGGGTCCCCGTCCCCCTGCACCGCCCCACACGTGGGTGCTGCCCCCTCGGAGCCACGCGACAGGCTGCAGCCTTGGTGCCTCCCTGCCAGCCCCAGCTCCCCCGAGCCTGGACCCTTGCTGTGTCCTCACCCGTGGGTCACAGCCGTCCCCACAGCCCGGGCCACCTGGGGATGTGCTGGCTGTGCGTGTCCCAGGGAGTCTGCAGAGTGGTCAGGCTTCTGCTGGCCGACATCTACCCAAACGTGGTGGCCAAGGACAGGGAGGTCTCCGCCGCTGCTGCCTGGGCACAGCTGATGTCCACACACGGTGACGCCCGACCTTGCAGGGACAGAGCCTTCTGCTAATGAGGCAGAGCGGGTGGCTAATGAGCACTCCCAGGGAGGGAGGCAGGGCTTCAATTTCGGAGGTCTTTGTTATCCAGGCACTTGTAACTCAATCTCCCAGGCTTGGCTTCCCAGCAGCAGATCCGATAGCATGCCTGCCCCTGAAAGGTGAGCCCCTTCCCACCGCGCAGCCACCCGCGGCTGCTGGGACCTGGCAGGGAGCTGCTTGGGACCCTGATGCTGCTCCCAGGATTGCCACAGCCCCTTGGGATGCTGCAGCCCCTCTGCCATCTCCCCTGAGGTCCTGGGGAGGACAGCACCCCAGGTAGGGATGGGGAACAGGGTTGGGGGGAGAAGTGGGTGCCCACACCAACCAAAATGCTCAAGGTCACCAGTGGGGAAGGTGTGGGGTCCTGGTGGCCCCTTGGAGAGGGTTGCAGACATGCTGGAGGGTACCCTGAGATGATACTGGACCCCTTCCCACCAGCCTGCATGCTTGCCCCCTGCTGACATCCACGGGCTGGTGCCCAAGGCTGGCACGAGGGTTGCATGGCCTGGCCCTCAGGTTGCTGCTCCCCCCTTCTTCCCACCCCATGATGCCCACTGGCCCTGAGCCCCCGCAGCCCTGGGCAGGCAAATGAGGCCTGGCCGCCCCCAGCCCCTGTGGGAGGGAAGGAGCATTCAGCAGAGCCATGTAGGGTGGCGCTGGGATAACGAATCCTCGTGGATGGGGTTCACCCCAGAGGGGCAGGGCTGGCTGCAGGGCAGGCAGGGATGTTGGGCAGGAACCCTGATACCTCCAGCAACCCACTACTGCCCCCACGGCGTGTGACTGGTCCCCATCTCCCTTGAACTTTGCACATGGAGGTGGCACCCCACACCCTGCTCCCCGCCCCAGCCATGGGGCTGACATCTCCTCCTGCCCTCCCCTCCCCTCCCAGCATGTCCCAGGTCGGTGGCAGCCCCCGGGCCGAGGACATGGGGCCACGCACTGAGGCGAACTCGTGCACGCCGAGCCGGGGCAGCCAGAGGGTCGAGTGCATCATCTGCTACTCCTCCTACGACCTGTGCAGCCGGCTGCCGCGCCGGCTGTACTGCGGCCACACGTTCTGCCAGACCTGCCTCAAGCGCCTGGACGCCGTCGCCAACGAGCAGCGCTGGATCCCCTGCCCGCAGTGCCGCCAAAATACGCCCACGCCACGCGGCGGCGTCACCATGCTCGACCTCGACCTGGCCACCTTCCTCGCCGTCAAGGCTGACAAGGAGCAGCCCCGGGTGGCTGGACGGTCCCTGCCAGACACGGCCACCAAGGGCTCGTGCAAGGAGCCGGCAATCACGCAGCAGCCGTCGGGGCTGTGCCAAGACGCGGTGCCCCAGGCCCCCCTCCCACGCTGCGGCTGCTGCCGGCCATGCATCTGCTGTGGGGTGACGGCAGATTTTGAGAGCTGAGTTGGGGGACATGGGGACAGCAGCGTGTGGGCAGGCTTGGCATGGCTCAGTGGAGCCAGCCTGCATCACATACTGAGCTCCCAGGGTCTCACGATTTGGGGACCCCATGCCATGCCATGCCCCAGGCACATGTGTGGACGGTAGTGGTGGGGCTGTCCCCGTAGCCTAGGAAGGGATTCAGCTATCTCGGGGTTTGCTCTCTATCCTGCTGGGATTTAGGGTGCAACAGGAGGGGATGAGGATATTTCCACCCTTCATCCTGACAACTCCAAAACCTGGTACAACCATCACGGGTGTCCTCTGGTGTCTGACCCAGGGCTTGCTGGTGCCCAGCTTTTCCTGTGCATGCAGATATGTGATGGGGACCCCTTCACCAAGGCAGGGGGTGCAGGAGCCTGGCACAGCGCAGCAATGCAGAGATGCTCTGGGGAGTATCCAACACATCTATTAAACACCTGCTGTGCTGCACCTGTTGGTTGTATTTGTTAAGTCAGCCTCATGCTAGCCCAGGGAAAGCCCTGCCCCCAGAGCAGGGAGAAGTGACCTGCTTTGTCCAATTGTTTTTCTTTAAGTGTTTGCTCTACTTGCCATTTGCATGAGAAATTTGGGCTTTGTGGGGCAGGTGAATAGTTAAAACTGAGGATGACAGGGTCACTGGGGACCACAGCTCATGGCTCCAGCTCTTTGAATTGATCTGGCCTCCAGCTGTTTTACTCCAGCACCATATGGGGTTAGCAGAGGCAAAATGGAGAGGGGCTGGAGGCAGGGGTGCATGAGGGTAATGTTAATACAGTTCTTGGGTTGGGAGGAGAGGGGTTGCAGAGTCCATCCTTCCTCAGAGTCCAGTTTCTGCATCCATTTTCCGTGCAATTCATGAGCTCTTACAACATCCCCGTGTCAGGCACCGCGGTGATTTCACGACCCTGTGTGCTGGTGCTCAGCTGTCCCCTTGCCGCGCACAATGCCCACGCTGTGCACAGTGCCCGTTCACAGTTCTGCCACTTGGTGTCACATGCCGTAAAAAAGTCAGAGCCCTGAGCTGTGCCCAGGCAGAGCAGGCTCCACGGATGCCCCAGGGCAGAGGCAGGGGTGTCCAGGGGGCTGGCATGAGTGTGGTGTGCTGTGGGGTCTCTTTCCTGCCATGGTGCTGGCACCTGCCAGCCTCGGATCTTTAATTATGTGGAAAAATGCAATAACGTAAAATCTTCAAGGATGTGATAAAAGCTGTCCTGGAGTCCTAAGGTGCCTTCCCCTCCATCTTCATGCTGCCCAGGGGATCACCGTCCCCGTTGCAGGTTTGGGCATGGAGACCTGCCTGAGCAGAGGCTGTGCTGTGCTCCTGTGAGGGACAATCCCTGGGAACAGGGCCCCTGAGGGAACTGCGGTGGTGAGGATGATGCTAGGGGCTGTGTGAGAGCTGAGCCCACCCCCCGGCAAGGTGTCCCCAGCAGGGATTGCAAAGCCCTGGAGGCACCGAGTGTGCTGCTTCTGAAAGAGCTGCAGCCTCACCACGCCGGTGCTGGTGCCCCCAGGAGGAGATGGGTCCCATCCTGCTGGGATCCTGCCGGCGAGGCTCTGTGCTCACCCCAGCACCTGGCTCCAGCTCTTTGGTGGTGGGAGGCAGCAAGGACCCACGGCTCCCCACCCTCAGCCACAGCTCCTGGTCTCCGTGCCACCACCCTGGAACCCTTCAGCGCCAGGAGCAAGCTGGAGAGCTGTGCTATGAGCAGTCAGTGGCTGGGCTCCGGAGTTTTTCTGCCTCTGCATTTGGGAATGGTCTCACCACGATGGCTGGGCACCCTGAATCCCTCCCCCTGCCCGTGCCATGGGGACTGCTCTGGCAGCCTCTGCCATGTCAGGGGATGCTGAGGGCCGGTGCTGGCCCTGGGGCTGTGCTGGGCTGTGGAGCCCCAGACCTCCTCCGGGGAAGTATCGCCACGGGGAGAAGTGCATGGGGACGGAGACCTGCAGGTGCTGTGTCCCCTGCCCAAAGAAGAGGGCACTGACAGGCCCTCAAAGGGCTGAGCTGCTGGGGGTGCCAGGAGCCTGGTACCCTGCAGAGAGCTTCGAGGGGTGAGAGAAGGGACAGTGGTGGGGACACTGGGCCTGCTGGGTTGCAGGACCCCCCCACCCTCTTCTGCCATGTGCCAGTGGGGTGTGCAGCAGGGTGGCAGTGAGAGAAAGGTGCTGGGTTGCTTCACAGCCTCCTGGGCTCTCTGAGCACAAAATCTGTGAATGACCTTGTTTTTCACAGCATTTTTTTTTTTCCTTGGCAATTTTTGCACTTCAAAAATGACAAAAATGACAGTGGACAAAGTACCTCTGAGTGCACTGGGACCCTGAGAATTTGTGTCCCCACACAGCCTGGGGTGCTGCGGGTGAGCCGGAGCTGCACAGCCCTGTGGGGCTGGGCTGGACTGGAGGATTCCTCTGAATTATTTCCAGATGGGGATTAATGCAGCAAAGTGAGTTTGCCGCAGGGTAGATAAACAAACCAAAGCTCCTCTGGAGGCTATTAATAAACCGGTCTGCCTGCTCCTGGGTCTGGGAACATCCGGGATCTGGCTGGGGGCACAGGCACGCGCTGCTTTGCTGCCTCTCAGCCTCTTTGCCATGGGGCAGGGGTGCCCCAAGTCCCAAGAGGCAAAGGAGCCACAAGAGCATCCCTGTTCCATCACTGGGCAGGGTGGGATGAGGTCCTCTGGTCCCCTGGGGTCCCTGGAGCCCTGACGGGGAGGGCTGGCACCTCCCCTCTGCAGCTCCTGCTGCGGGACTTTCAAACAGAAGCAGGTGTAAACAGGGAGGAGGCAGACTTTGAGCCCTCCAGTGCCGGCACTGCCACGCCAAAACCAGGGCGAGCAAGTTTCAGGTGGCAGCAGCCTGGCACATTTACCTTCCTCATGCCTTCTTGGGTGGGGGTCACATCCCAACCCTTCTCACTTATGGTCTCCTGCCAGGGGCAAAGAGAGCCTGGCCAAGGGCTCCCCACCGAGAACCTCCGGGCATGGCAGGGACAGCATTAGACTTGCCAACAGTATGATTGAAGCTTTGTCCCATCCCAGCCAGCTACGCGTCCCTGGGTCCTCTGTGCATGGCAGGTTGCCCCGTGGGGAGGATGAAGGCCAGGAGGTGTTTGTTTTTTTCCACCTCCCCAGGCTGCAGTGCCCACAAGCAGCTAACTGCGGGCTGGACGGAGCTGGCTGCTTACCTGGCTGGAGCGATGCCTGGAGGGGGGAGGGATGAGGGCACAGCCACACCTTGCCAGGGCAGGCATCACTGCAAAAATATTTCCTAAGAGAAGTGCAGCTCCACCCCGCACAGCACACGGGGAATGCACAGAGCTACCGGGAGCCGTGCGTGTCCACCCGCTCACCGCACCCAAGGGTGCTGGGCAGGATCGAGCAGCTGGGCAAGGCGAGGGGTGCTGGGCACCCTGCCCCCGGGGGAACCCTGATGCTGGAGGACAGGGAGCCCTCTCTGCGTGGGTGGGAAGCCATGGGCGTGTGGAGGGGCCCCAGCACCGTGCTGACCCTCCTGCTCCTCCTGTGCCCGCTGCCCACAGCTGCGTGCCCCCCCGCCTGCCGCTGCTTGGCAGGGGACGTGGACTGCCGCCAGCGCGCCCTGCACGAGGTGCCGCCGCGCCTGCCCACCAACGCCAGCACCCTATTGCTTGGCTACAACTTCATCGCCGTGCTCAGGGCACGCTCCTTCCCCTCCCTGCCGGTGCTGCTGCGGCTCAGCCTGCCCCATAACCAACTGGGGATGATCCACAGGCAGGCGCTGGTGGGGCTCGGGGCGCTGCAGGAGCTGGATCTAAGCAACAACTACCTGGCCACGCTGAGCCCCGAGAGCTTCCTGCCTCTCGGCAGCCTGGCCACGCTCAACCTGGGCAACAACAGGCTGGAGGAGCTGGGGACTGGGGTGCTGAGTGCCTTGCCCCAGCTCCAAGAGCTCTTCCTGCATGGGAACCCTTGGGTGTGCTCCTGCAGCATCCTGCCCCTCTGGCGCTGGCTTGGTCACAACAGGGACAAAGTGCCAGGTGAGTGCTCCGAGCCCCCACCTGCTCCATCCTCGCTCATCATCCCCAACTGCCGCCAGGCCATGGGTCTGTGGGGATGGGGTCCCTGTGGGTGCAGCAAGGTTTCCCAGAAGCCAGCCCCACTTGGGTGGATTTGTCCCTGGGTCTGGTCCCTGGTGCCACCCTCCAGTGGCTGGTGGCTGGTTTCTGGTCACCAGCAGGGATTTCCTGCAGAGGCAGACTGGGTAACGGCACACAGCGCCGTCCCCAGCAGAGGCACCAGTCCTGCCGCAGGGAGGGCGAGGGGTGACGGGCAATGGGCACCTGAGGGGTGGGCATCACCCCTGACTTGGCCAGGACTCAGTTCCTCCAGCCCCTTCCCCAGTGCCATCAGGAGAATGGGTCTGATCCTGCATTTCTTCCTCTGTGAGCCTTGGTGAGAAGCAGTTCTGCCAGCGGGGGTCACTCCCTCTGCTACCACCCACTCCCGTGCCTCTTGCCTGCACTGGGAGGGCTTTCTGTGGCATCTCCAGGCTGGCTTCTCACTGCTGCCCATGCCTGTCCCCAGGGAGCCAGCCCCACTGCCTTGCCTGCCCCTTCCTCTCCTGCCCCATCATGTCCTGCCCAGCACTGCGTCCACCTCCCTGTCCCATCCCACTCCCCAAGGCGCAGGACATACGTGAGTGCTAGACCCTCACTGTGCCCTTTGTGCCCTGCCCTGGGCTATCTTGGCCAACGTGGCGCCACAGTCCCTGTCCTCCTGCCCTGGCCTGCTCTGTCCCACACAGACCTGCCCCATGTCCTCCTGTCCCTGGCACCCAGCTGCCCCCTGTGCCCACCACCGCCGCTTTTCTCTTCCAGAGGAGAGTTCACTCCAGTGTGTGTTCCCGGAGCAGCTGAGCACATACCCGATCATGGCCTTCAGGAATGAGTCCTTCAGGCAGTGCCAGGAGACCCCACTGTCTGCCCAGCGTTATGCCACCTTCCTGCTCCTCGGGCTGTCCTCCTTCCTGGCCAGCATCATCTTCTGCACCCTGATGGGCTTCATCGTGGTCATTTACCAGCACCTGCGCAAGGAACCCCGCTTCTGTAGGAGACCCCTTCTCTGCAGGGGGCACTGAGCAGGACCACCAGCCCTGGGCAGGGCCTGCACCCAGCTATTGTGAAGGTTTCCCTGCGGAGCAGTGGGCGGATGCTCTGCTCCTGCAGAGTGCTCCTGCTCCTCCCTGGGGCCCTGAGGAATCCCTGAGCTCTGCCCCACTGCCTCCAGTTCAGCCCCATTGCAGCACCGCTCCCTGCCTCAGGAGGCTCCCTCAGGTCGCCCCCAGACCTGCACAGCCCCTTCCCAGGGGGGCTGCTGATCCTTTTCCTCTGGCTCACCCTCTCCTGCCCCTTTGCTCCCCAGGGCTCTTGTGTGCATTTCAGGGTGCACCGTTTACCTCCCTGTGCCTTTTGGTGAACCCCATGAGTCTTTGGGTGCCTTCTGGTGCCCCAAAGCCTCTCAGTGCCTTTTCTGTGTCTCCAGAAGGCTTTTTGTTGTGTCACAAAGCTCTTCATAGGTCTGTTTATGCAATTGAGGATCTCTGGGTGCTTTGAGGGAACTCCAGAGCTTCCATGCAGCAAAGGAAAGTACAAGCTGGGTGAAGAGGTCAACCCCCAACAGTCCCTTCTGGCACAAGTTCCTACCCACCACAAGGCAATAAGAGCCATAATGAGACAGCCATGAGTGTCAACCTCCCCCTGTTAGCTCCTGTGGCATAGAAATGATCTCATGCCCGTGCAAGAGCTGTGGTACAGGCCAGAGATGTGGTCAATGTGTCTGTCTGTTGGCAAGCACTCAGTGGAGGTTAAATAAGAGAATAAATCAAATGTTGTGACTTGCTCTCATCTTTATTTCCAAGACAGAGAACAGCCCAGTGTGCATGTGGGCCTACTCAAGAAGGCCTGGGCTTCCCATGTGGAGCCAGGGCCTTGCCTGTCATCCTCCGTCATCCCCTGAGCCCTGCTGCCCCTGCCTGCTCCTCCCAGGGGGACAGTCGTCCTGCCCGAGGGCTCCAAGCTGAAGAAGCCATCGTGGCCACAGACTGGGCATCACAAAGAAAAAGCCTTGGAGGGGATGGGGACGGGCACTGGGGATGCTGCTGTGCCCATCACTCGGAGCACGTGGGAGCAAGGGGGGTCCTGCAGGAGCCGGTGACACAGCGAGGAGATGGCTGCTGCCACCACCCAGGGGTGGCCAGGGAAACATGTCCTCAGCGGCCTCACCCCAGTTTTCCTCTGGACAGAGGGTGAGAACCAGGCTGCAAGGGGCTGGCATTTAGGTGGTTTCAGCCCAGGTCTGGCCCCGTGCTGGCCAGCCCCGAATAGCAACACCCTGTTCCAGTCCTCCCTGCAGCTCCTGTCCCCCCTGCTCCGTCCCTCCCCATCCCTCCACCTTTTCTGCTCGCGCGCCCTGCAGCAATGCTGGGTGAGGCCCTGATTCAGCACAGGGCTCCCAGCCAGCTCCGCCGGCAGGCAGAGACAGACAGAGGCAATAAAACCAGCCCGTGATCCAGTCTAGACTTTACTGAGCTCTTGCAAAAACTTGGTATTAATGTTACACTGACGTATAAAGTCGAATGAACTCAATTTCTCAGCTGGAGCAAGATGAACTTGATGGAACCACTGCAGCCAGTGGGACGATGCTCACAGACCCCAGCTGCCCTCCAAAAATCCTGCTGGCCCCATCTGCCCCATCTGCTTGGCTGCAGCAAGGAGAAGGTGGTTCTCGACGCTGGGGCTTGGTACCAAATCGCAGGTGGGATTTCTGCTCCCCAGCTCTGGGGTGTCCACAGCCACTCTTGGTGCCTGCCTGGAGGGAGATTGGGGGGCTGGAACGTGGGCACAGTGCCCACAGGAGGAGGGCTCCAGGCAGTCTTGTTTGGTCACCTCCTCCCGAGCCAGGACCTGTTTTGCCGTGTCTCCTGGCCAGGATGGCTGTAGTGTGGGAGCTACGTGCTGGCTGTGGCCAGGCCGTGGGGATGGCTGGTGTGCAGAGATGTGGGGAGCCAGGATCTTGTATGGCAGCGTGCTGTGAGCTCCAGAGCACCACGTTCAGTTGTACCATAGGCTTTGAGCAGGGGCTGATGGAGGGGAGGACTGGGGGGGCTCATCCCTTGGCTAGGAGCACAGCGCACGTCTCCCAGCCCTGCTGTGGTGGTGGTGGAGCATGGCACGGCAGAAGCACGTCCCTGGGCTGCCGAACTACATGGGCTGCTCCACCAGCACAGCTCTGGGTGCTCCAAGAGCTATGCACCTGCAGAGAACACTCAGCCAGTGAGGTGAAGCACGGGTTTGCAGTCTGGCACCAGCTTTTCCCTGCTACCATGGGAGAGCAGGCACCATGTGCCTTTGAAGTCCTTTCCCCTTGCACGTAGCTGGCCAGTGGCAATACTGATCAACAACAGCACTGGTTGGAAACGATTATCTCTGTACAGAGAAGTCCAAACCCTGTCCTGGTTCTGCCGTGCATTTTGGGGCGTGAGTATGGCAGCAGGCCTAGGGAGGGAGGGAGATATACAATGAAGTCACTGTGTATGGATGAAGGATGCTTTCCTCCCGTCTCACCCAGAAGAACCCATCAGTGTCCCTTGACAGGCAGTCCTGGCTGTGCCTTTCCACTGTGTCGGGCAAGGGCTGATGGCCCCCGGGGAGCAGGTCACACCACAGTGCTGACGGAGGGGTCGGAGAGGTTGAGCTGGCCGGTGATGTCGGTGGGATGGTATTGCTGTAACACACAAATACACAGACAAGGAGAGAGAAGTGTTAGGCAGTCATGGCACTCGCCCCCACGCCTCCTTGCACCCCCTGTGTCCCTACGGGATGTCTCTGGGGTGGATGCAATGGCTCCAGACCTGGTGCTGGCTGAGGCCCCCTGCCCAGTGTGGGCTCGTGCAGAGGTCCTTGCAGACGCTCTCCAAGCACCCTGTGGCCTATGGGAAGGACACCCAGGAGCAGGGCGCAGTGCACGGCGGCCGTGTCGCCTGCGGAGCCATCCTGTCCCTACATGGGGACAGCTACAGGAGAAAAGCAGTGAACCCCCAGCCTAGCCCACAGCCACGCCTGGTGCCAGCTCAAGCTGTGCTTGGAGGCCAGGGTGTTGCACCTCCTTGCTCGAGTGCCCCTGCTCTCACTATCCTTCTATGCAGGTGAGGAGCTGTGCCGTGCGGGTGATTTGTGACTAGCTGTAGCATCGCTAGCTAATGTGAGAATGCAGCCTGTGCTGGAGACGTGGCCTGGATGTGGGGTTCTGTGCTCCTCGCAGTGGGGCCCGGCCAACACCCCCGGGAAAGACCTCCCCAGCAGCGGTCCCACCAGCAAGCAAGCAGGGAGAGCAGAAAAACCCCTCAACCATCCAGAAAAAAAAAAAAAAAAAAAAAAGGAAAAAAAAAAAAAGAGAAAATAGAAAAAAAAAAAAAAAAAGGAAAAAAAAAAAGCCCCTCCTCCTCAGGCAGGGGCTTATAGCTGGGCAGTTATTTCCTCCCTATCTTCTTCCATATGTCCTTCCTCTCCCTCTCCTAGCTCCAAGCCCTAAATGGGTGACACAAATGCATCTGCCACCACTTTGGGAATCTAACTTGGGCAGGAGGACTCGGTGTGTCTCCTGCTGCTGCATGGACCCTCTCCTCTATATTGACTTGGCCGTGCACCTAGGAGGGCTGCTGGTTTGCTGGGTTTCCAGAGACTCCTTGGTTTTTAGGATTTCACAGGATTTAACCCATCCTCTGCTTCCTGGTGGCAACTGTGGCCCTTGCACTGCTGCTGGTGGCTCTAGCACTGTGGCTACCCTGTGTGGCCTTACAGCCTGTGCAGGGAGGTCTAGTGGCCCCCGAAGCATGGCGTGGGCTCCTCGGGGCTCATCTGCATGGTTTTTTGCTTCACAATGACCCCAGCACCTTAACAGGGAGCTGCTGGGGCAGGGGCTGGAGCCAG
Source organism: Anas platyrhynchos (assembly GCF_047663525.1). NCBI lineage: Eukaryota > Metazoa > Chordata > Aves > Anseriformes > Anatidae > Anas > Anas platyrhynchos. The sequence goes on from NC_092604.1 coordinate 3,672,744, forward strand.
CACAGTCCCATCCCTGCAGTGCACGTGGTGAAGACACACTGCCACTGAAGGAACACCTCTTGGGATTGCTCATTCGTGTAGGGGACCAACTACTATCAAAATGGAGCCGATATGAAATTCCTCATTGCTTCGCTGAGTGGCAACACCTTGGCCATCTCCAGGTGATTTTGGTCAGACAAATTGCTCTGTCACCCTGGGGAGCTTTTTCTGGCATTTTGCTGGTCCACTAAAAGCATGCCTCTTCCTACAGGGGTGCAGCCGCCCCTCTTTGCCAAAATCTCAGCTGCCACAGTGAAGCTCATGGGATGGGGCTGGAGCCCCATGGGGAGGAGATGACTTGGAGAGGGAAGAGGCTGGGCAGGTACCCAGAGGAGATGGTGCCAGCCTCTGCTGAAGGACGAGCTCCAGAGAAAAAATGAAAAAAAAAAAAAAAAGTAACAAAAAAACCCCACATATGGGCAGAAGAAAAGGTCCTTTGTTAAATACCCTGTGCTACCGGCCTGACGCAACCAGGAAAAAAGCCGTGTGTGCATGTGGGTGCATGTGTCTCAGTACACGTGGCTGTGGGGTGGCAGGGGGAGGTCTGACAGGGGGGCGGGGGTGCTCTGGCCTCTCTGCACAGCTTTGGGAGACATTGACACCACCAAGTGATCTGGGGGGGGCTGGCCAGGAAAATTGCAATACAAGAGCATGGCTTTGGGTTTGAAAGCATATCTCCTCCAATCACAGAGTTATCACAGGGTAACATTCGCGTTTACTTTTTTTTTTTTTTTTTTTGTGTAGAGTTCATGCATGCAGTTTTTAATATTAAAAAAAGGAAAAAAAAAAAGGAAGAAAAAAAAAACAAGAAAACTGTCATATCAAAACTATGTTAAAGTAGAACTAATGCTAGAAGCACATATCAGTACTTTAGGGTAAATGATGTTACAGGGATGGTGCAATTATCCCCAAACCAAACATTATAAAGCCAAGAAATTAATCAATATTAACCGTAGAAGAGACTCAAACATGTTAAGGTATGGAAGTGAAGTGAAGGCACCAAAAACTTTAAATGACACCAGGAAGAAAATATAGACAAGAACTTAATATGTCTTTAAAAATGACTTCAACCTAATCTGGGCTCATATTGTAGTCCCTGGCTGGTGGAAGATTTTCTGGAAGAATTTTGGGTTTCTTTTTTTTTTTTTTTTTTTTTTTTTTTTTTTGTTCAGTTAAGTATTAGGATTCCAGCTAAATGCAATCTTGCTGTAGAAAATGTCAACTTTCCTTTAAAAAAAAATATTGTTGTCTTTGGCCTACATTTGTTCGTTTGGGGCCAAAAACTAGGTTCTTTTTCAGCCAAAAAGCACTTGGTTTTGGAATGGCTGATCTTTCACTGAAAAGGTGACCTTTTCCATGAACCCCCTCGATTCTCGACCAGCTCTGGCATCGTCCCCATGCTGGCGGGGCCCTCGCTTGGCGGTGACGTGGGACGTGTGTCGTGCTGTGTCTGGGGGCCCGCGGGCTGGCAGTGGGGCTGCGGGGGCTGATGACATCTGCAGTGGGGGCTAAGGGATCTGTGCGTCTCGTTACGTGTCTGTACGAAATGTGCCGGCTCGGAAGGTGTCTGTGTGGTTTATGCGTCTCACATGGCTTCTGTGGGGTTGCAGTAGCGTGGGTGGCTGCGATGGATGGCAGTACGTCAGCTCTGCGAGTGCTATTCGAGTTGCAGGAGCTGCCTATGGGGAACACATGCATCTCCTCCTGGGGCGGTGGGGATGATGTGCCGCGGAGAGGCTGTGCAGCTCGGGTGATGGTGGGCGCTAGGACGTTCAGAGTGGGGTGGCAGCTTCCCAGGGCTGTCTTGGCTCCATGGTGCCAGCCTGTCTCTCTGGCACTCCTGAGGGACCATTCTGCAGGGCTGCAGAGCAGAATCCATTTTTAAAACTCCCGACAACGAAAAGGGAAGAAGCAAGGCCACCAGGTTTGTATCTTTTGCTTGCTAGCCAGGAGAGCCCATGGGGCCGGGGTCAGCCTGGCCTTCCAGCCCCATGGGCTCTCAAGCCTTGCCCAACTGAGACCTGGTGTGGGCCTGCGGCTCTGCCAAGCATCACAAAACAGAGCACCTCACTGCTTTCTCGCCTTTACAAGGACCCCAGGCAACGTGTCCCCGCATGCTATGTACTCATGGGGCCTTCTACAGCAGGAGGGCATTGGGGTCTCTGAGCCAGGGCTGCTGCATTGAAGCTGGGGGCACCAAAAGGCAGGCTGTGATGTGAACTGGTAACAGCACCCTCCCGTTGGTCGCTCACCCCATGGAGCAACCAGCGGGCCTGCCCAACATCGCCACAAAGCTTGCTCCACTGTGGGCCTTCTGCAATAGGCAGGTCTTGGACCTGCTAGCCTCAGTCTTGGCCCCGTTGGCTTGGATCTTGGTCCTGCTGGCCTGTTCTTGGCCCAACTAGCCTGTCCCCCCTTCAGAACACATGCTGGGGCCAGCCATGCCACCCCATGGCATGCAGAAGACTGCAACAGACTCCTAGACAGTGGGGCATCATTGCCCATAGCTGCCCCACAGCTGCAGCTGCCGCCAGAGTGGGATGCCATCTTCTGGAGCCTCTGGTGTAGATGGTCCCTGGACCTGGCCAGCTCCTAGCCCTGGGCAGTGGGGTGGCGTGAGGTCATGGATGCCGCACCATGAAGCAGGATCAGACCCAGGATGCATCCCTGGGGAGGGAGCAGGGTGTTGGAGGTGGTTCTGGGGTGCCCCATTGCTCCTGGGGGAGTGAGCAGGCACCCAGGAGAGGGCATGGCAATAGCCTTGGGGTCCCCTCTCCTGGCACTGCTCACGTGCCTGTGGTAGGCATGTGTCTTCTCTGGTGCCCACTTCGCTGTGATGCTCCTACTCTCCTAGGCCAGCTTCCCTTGGTTTGCTAAATTTTGGAGACAAAAACACAGGGTCTACTCCAGCCAGGCTGAGGGTTCCCTCGACAGCTCTCCCTGCAGATTTTTCTCCCCACCAGTCCCTCCTTGCCATGGTTCTTCTCACTCCCCACTTTCTCCTCACCACCCCATCTACTCCACCTCTCCTCCTCTCCCCTGGTTGGGGTCTGGCCACACAGACCCTCCTCCGAGCCTCCCTCAAGCTCAGAGGTCTGGTCCCTGGGGCAGCGGGGTGGGGGCATCCTTGATGTTGGGGCACAACCAGGACAAGGTGGTTCAGGGGGCAGTGCGGGAGGTGACAGGGATGCTTGTCCTCCCCAGTGGGCACAGGGACAAGCAAGGAGAATGTGGGAAAACCCTTGACAGCCGGTGAAGCACTTTGTGCGAGATGGCGGCAGCTGGGCCCGGTGGAGGGCTCAGCTGTCCCTGGGGCCGCATCCCAGGGGTGCTGGGGTTGGAGCCTGCCCTGGTGCCAAACGCAGCTGCCTCCACACAGAGCTGTGGCTGGAGACCCCCTGCGACATCGCACGCCGCTCCCCCCCGCGGTCCTGCAGCCAGGGACGGGCCGCCCCGCCGCGTCTCCCCGTCCCCGCCGTGCATCGCGCCTGCGGCAGGGAGCCCGCTGCAAGAGGTTCGGGCAGCGCAGCGCCCGCGTCCACACGAGACAACAGAGTAGCCACAGTGCAGAGTGTCGTACGACAGACGGCAACATGCAGAGGGACACCAGCTCAGTCCGACAGACCAACAGCCCACCCTGACGCTGGCGTGTCCGAAGCTCCAGCACGAGCAGACACGTTTGCACATGGGGAAACAGCTGGCTGTAGAGGCAGCTATTTGGAAACGTTCTCTGGTTACATGTGAGCAGCGATACTGCGAGGTGGAAAACCCAGGTTTGAAGCAGGCCGGGTCTTTAACAACCTCCTCTTTCAAGCCATGGTGCCTCTTTTCTAGAGAGGCTTCGCTGCTGACGATAACCAGAGAGAGCTGTCCCTCCTGTGCCGAGGGCTACGTCCCGAATGCTAAGTCACAAACAAAAATCACATGTAGAGAATGTGACACATATGGCTCTTGGTGAGGTGAGACAGTGCCCAAATTAAATCGGGGTGATTGTTTTTAGGCATACAATGACAAACAGGTACAGGAACACTCAGGAACAGAAAAAGAAAATAAAAATGTCATCAGTTTCAAGAGGTCAGCACCGGTACGGTGAGCAAAGCACAGAGAGGAACATCAGAAATCATCCAGGCAAAAAGAAAACGGAAACAAAACAAAAACTCGGTTGCATCTCCCAACTCATCACAGGACTCCAAAGCACCTCCTGCCTGCCCTCCAGGATCCCAGCATCCTTTCAGGAACACGGGATGACTGACTGACTGACTGACTGGTGACGAACATGAGCTATGCATGTACACTGGCAGCTTCGGGATGGGTGTGTGGCAGTCGATGGGATGGCAGAAGAGAGAAAGAGAGAGAAAGAGAGAGGGCAGAATTGTTCTTCTTCCTCTTACCGTATCCTTGGAGGACCTACGTCTCTTGAAGCTGGAGGCCAGGGTGGAGGTGATGGACCTAAAAGTGGCTTTCTTTTTAGGGTCAGGTTCTGCTCTACCACTTTTTCTATCCTAAAATGAATATGTATAAGCGATTAGATCTCTAGTGTGCTGTTGGAAACGCTAAATCTACTTGAATACTGCCCCGTGTCATGTCCTTCATTTGGGTGAGAAAGCTACTGGAGATGTCACTCCCAGTCCTCCAAGGGCCTCTGTGCCCCACAGGCACAGCGCGGCCTCCACACTGCTATGGCTACGGGGCCGGCCTCGCGTCGGGAGCGCTGGAACCCCTCTGGGGAGCAGCCCTGCGTCTCCTGGGTGTCTGCCGGCAGCCTGCAGCGCTGACCTTGCTTCCTCAGGAGCACCTGGGGGTGCTCTGCCTGTCCCTGTCCCTTGCTTCCACCGCCAGCCTGCCTAGACCGAGAGGTGAGATGCTGCACCTACCACTAAAAAAAAAATTGCTCAGGGCCTTTTCTGAGGCTGAATCCTAGTGCCACAAGAGAGAGAGAGGACTGCATTGAAAGAGAAGTCATTGTATGAATATTCCATAAAAAAGGTATTCCAAAATTTAAATGATGCGTTTGTGCAAAGCCGAACGTGGTTGTTGGTGTTTGTGGTGTTTTGTTGTTTGTTGTTGTTGTTTGTTTTTTTTTTTCCAAAGTAAAACCGTTTTTTTTTTTTTTTTTTTTTTTTTAAGAAAAAAAGGAAACTGGAAGAAAAAAATAAAAGGAAATAAAAGAAAACAAAACAAAAAGAAAAGGAAAAGAAAGGGAGGAAGCAAAGCGTTAGCGCTATGATGTCATCAGGGTCAGGATGAACTCAAAGAGAAACAGAACTGAAAAATGTAGCCATTGGTGTTAGCGAGTCGGACCTGGTTGGCGCAGGCTGGGAGCACCAGCCGCCACGGTGCGGGGGCAGCGAGCCGTGGGGACCGGCCGCGCTCGGCGGCGGGCGCTGACAACGATTCCTCCCCAATTGCTTTCGTGCCAATGAGTGTGACCTTGCCGACGGGGGACGGAGTGACCAGGTCTGGCTCTGCTACCGCACGGGGGTAACCAAAATGTATCCCGCTGGTGCGTAGAGCATGCTCGGGGATACATTTGCTCCTCCTTCTCAGTTCTCTCTTTTGCGGACATGCACAAACGGAAAGGAAAGCAAGATGAATGGAATGAAATGTCTTTTTCTTCCATGGCATCTCAGGAAATAGCCATGGCAAAACTGTGATCCCAAAAAACATTATTTTTGTTTGTTTGTTTTAACAAATAAATCTTTCCACTTGCCTACCTTCTAGCAATGTACCAGATACTAGTGCTCTGACGTTTCCTCCTGTGGAAAAGTCTTACAATGTCAAACGGCTCTTTACCATGAGGCTGTTTATCCCCACAGGGCAGCATGCTTTGCTCACAGTCCCACAGACTCTGCCCAAGGACCCAGTGCAGTATTTTCTAGAAGGTTGGCAAGTGAAAAATGGCAGTGCGACTAGTGTGCTCTGTCCCAGCAGCCTTAACCCCGTCGGTGCTGCTGCTTTTTGGAAGCAAAGGAAAAAATAATAATAATAAATAATAATAATAAAAAAGAAGAAATGGCTTTTCCGAAACTCGTATCAGTGAACTGAACCCAGCGAGCTCTCAGGATGTAGCAGCCCGGCCTTGTGTTCCCCTCGCTGCTCTCGGGAAGGTGGTGTCCCCCAAGCACCCCCCACACCCCCGCTGCTCCGCGGGGACCCCGCACTGCGCTCGGCCAGCCGTCGGGGGGGCTCTATCCCTTGAGCAGTGGCCCTGCAAGCGGCGGCATCCCTGAGTCCCCTGACGGATGCCTGGCTCTCTGAGTGCCGGTTTGCTTCCCCAAGGGTGGGACGCAGCCCGGATGGTTTGCAGAGAGCACCCAGGCGGTCCCTGAGCTGGGGGGGCGCAGCGCGGCGAGGGTGGGGGGAGGCTTGGGGACGTGCCTGGGGCTGTGTCACCATCAGGTACCACCGCCCCCCCCCGGGCTCCCCTCACCCGGGTGCTTCAGGGATGGGAGATGCTGGGGGGAGATGTCCTTATTCCCAAGTGACAAAAGCACTTATGGAACTGGCTGGGGTGCAGCAGGAGAACCACAGTCCCGGGAGGGGGACAGGAGGGGCAGGCACTGGAAACCATTGAGAAACCCGGAGCAATTCTTCACAGGACTGCAGGGCAGGGGTGCTTGGGGACCCAAGGCAGGGATGCTGGGGGGCTTCAGGGCAGGGATGCTCAGGACCATGGGGGCAGGGCTGCTCAGGACCACGGGGCAAGGATGGTCAGGACCACGGGGCAGGGACGGTCAGGACCACGGGGCAGGGATGCTTGGTGGCTGCACGTGAACCCTCCCCTCCTCTGCTGGTGAGCGTGGCTGGAGCAGATCAGAGAGCCTACAAAAGTTGCTGCTGGCACTGCTGGTTCAGCTGTGACAAGATGTGGCTCTGGCACATGGTCCCCAGCAGAGCAAGGTCCCTGTCCCCAGCACCACCAAGGACAAACCAAGGCATTTAAGCCAGGTCTCTCTCCAGGACAGAGTTGGGTTTGCCACCTCCCATGGGAGGTGGCAATGGCCGGGGGTGGCCCTGTGGATAAGCAGGGCCCTACAGCTCACTAGCAGTGCTGTGACACCTGGTAGAGTCACTGGGTGCGGGGCGGGGGACAGGGGGGCCCATGCTAGTCCACAGCTCTGCATTCACTGATTTGGTGAAGGAATGGAAAACGCACCTGTTGGAGATTTGCTCTAAAAACGGTTTGTCCTACCTGCAGGTTTTTCCTCCACACATTAACGGCCGCAAACGCCAGCTGCATCTGCTTCCTCCGCGCGTCCTTATGCCTTTTGTAAGCTATTTCTATGAATATTAAAAATATCCCGGCAACAATACCTCCAGCCACCAGCATAAACACACCTGAAATAAGCAGGAAAGTTACAGGGGGCAGTGGGAATCGCACCATGACACTTCATTTCCTCTGCATCACGCTCAGCACCAGCAGCATTGGCCAACCCCGGCCCCCCGGCCCCTGCCACCCCCCACAGTCCCAGAGGGGCACCCATGGTGACAGGCAGGGAGGTGGTAGGTTCGGAGCATCTGTGTGAGCTCCTCTTGGCTGGGCACCAGTGCTCCTGCAGGGATGCTCAGGGCAGGGATGCCCAGCAGGGGTGCTGGGTGCTGCACCACACACCGGGGCAGACCCTGTTCCCAGGGCTGTTTGCAGCAGAAAGACCCAGCTCTGGTGCTGCTGTTTGGTGCATGGGGAAGCACACCATGTGCTGAGCTCTTTATGCTGTCCTCAGCTGGCTGTGACCCTGGGGGCTGGTACTTGGGGATGGGGAAGTGGCACAGTGCCCTGCATCCCAGGGAATGGAGCAAAAGGCTCCACCTCATTCTTGCTGATGCAAGCATGTGTGGGGTCCCCTCAGACACCACTAACCCCGTGTTGCCACACTGACTGGGGGAAGAGAACCCACCTGGGAGAAATCAGTCTTTGCAAAGAGGGGCCAAGGAGAAAAAAATTCTGCATCAGTCATCATCCCCCTGCCCTCTTCCCCTGCCCAGGTCCAGCACACACTCCTCGGGGCTGCCCTGTGCCAGCTCCCTCCTGCAGGAGAGTTCCTGCTCACCCCTGCACCGCTTGCCCCTTCCTAGGATGCTGCCTCCCTCCCTCTGCACCAATTGCACCCTGACAGCCATGGCTGGGCCAGAGTGGAGGGACAGGAGTGATGGGCATGGCAGCTGCCCCCGCCGATGAGGAAGCCACCCCAGGGAAGGTGGAGGAAGCTTCGCGGAGCTGTTTCAGACAAGGTGGGGTGGGAACCCACCACAGCAGCCTCCCACCGCTAGGAAAGCACAAACCCAGAAGAAGCAGAGCTTTGGCCTGGGAGGAGAGCTCAGGAGAGGAGAATGTCTTGAGCGAAAGCAGGCTACCCAGCGAAGAGGAAGAAAGAGGTTTGCAGAACAAACCTGCCATATTTTCAAAGGTGAGTGTTGCTGGGGCATTGCTACGGGAATCACACTCCTGATACCTCACCCAAGTCTTGTCCAAATCCTCCATGAAGCCGTTCTCATGGGACCTGAAAGCACAAGGAGACAGGACGGTCACCGGAGACCAGGTGCAGGTATCTGGGACACAGGGGCTGGTTTCGTGTTCTCTGCAACCCACTGTCCTTGGGCTCTGCCCTTGGCCGCAGCCTATGGGCATGTCTATGGGTGCTGTGTGTGTGTGTGCACTGGTACGTGTATGCCTGGCAGGGTGCGTGTGTGTGCACACGTGTGTGCATGTACAGCTTTGGTGCCAGGTCGCTGCTGCGAGGGCTGGACCCACCCAGTGTTACAGCGCAGGGATGGGGATGGGCACAGGGCACACATCCACCACGGGGCCCCTGCACATCCCTGCCTCCTGTTCCTGGCACATCCCCACAGCTCACTGCCGTCCTGGGCCACCTGCAGCCCTGGGCCTCTCCGTCTTCTCCCAGAAGGGCCCCAAGGGCTCCTAGTGCCTCTCCAGGCTCTGCAGCCCCAAATCCCACCCATCCTACTGCCACCCAGCTCTTTGGCACAGCTGCCCCAAAGGTGGGGTCCAGGGCCTCCCTAGGTTACCCTGGGTTCCTGCGGGTGGTTTTTGGCCAGTACCCTGCTAGCTCCTGACCCTCTACAATTAATCTTGCTTCTTCCCCTCCCTCCACAGCTGGTTCCCAGCTGCCTTTCCTCCATCACCGCATTCCACTCTCCACAATGAACATGGCATTTCCAAACCAACACAGAGAAATCCCTTTTTATCTGTGATACCAGATGCTTTGTGGCACTCCATACTGCAGGCTAATGCTGATATAAAAGCCTTGCTTGGAGTTGGGAGGGGACCCAAAGCATCTCTGCCTAACAGGAATAGAGCGGAGAGAATAACCCTGGGGAGATGGAGCCAGGCAGCACGGTGCTGTTGGCCTGGCTGAGCTCACAGGGAGGTGTCCTCACAGAGGGGGGTGGCACTGCCTGGTGTGGGGCTACTTGCGTGCTAGCACATGCAGGGTTTGGGGGCTGAGAGCCGTGTACGGACTTGAGGATGGCCAGGGAGACATTCTGCTTCCACGGGCTGTCCTTGCGCATCCCAATCCCAAAGCCGGAGCGGAAGAAAAGCTCCCCTGTCGTCACCAGGTCGCACTTCTGGGAGGCTTCGAACTCCAGCACCGCCGAGTCCCAGATGAAGGCATGGAGCTTGCTGGAAACCAAGAGAGGTGTGACACAGGTAAGGGTGGGCAGCCCACCTTGTCTGCAGCTACTGCAGGAGCAGCAAGGGGGCTCCCAAGGGGGCCCTAACTCAAGCCCTGTGCATGGGGATCAGCATCCTACTCCTGGCAAAGGATAGGAAATATTTCTGAGGAGCATGAGGGGTTGAAATGAAGTTTGAAGCCACCCAGTCTGGCACAGAGGCCAGAAAGGGAAGACAGGGACAGGGCATTGAACACACCTGTCCCACACAGTCCTTGTGCCCTGGCACATGCTGGGTCTGTGCAGCTCCCACCCAGCCGTGCTTCAGCAGCAGCTCCCCTGGGGCTTGTGCTCACTTCCCCAGGCCCCTGCCCCCCCAGGCCCACCCCAGCATGGCCAGGCAGGGAGCTGGTCCCACTCACTTGTCCCGCACAGCCTGGATGGCTTCGGCAGCGCTCTCGTAATTGTGCTTCTCCATGTGCCGGTACATGGTGCTCAGCTCCACCTGCCGTCGGAAGTAGATGTCCACCGAGCTCTGCTTCACCGTGGCATAAATGAACTTATCGGAGGGGTTGCGCAGCTGAAAGGCAAGGGCAGGGCTTCTATTTCTTCTGTCCTACATCAACCAAACCAGCTCACCCCCAGAGCTGTGTTTCCTGATTTTCTATCCTCTTCAGGGACCTGTTTCTCAGATAACACCTTGATCTCCTCAGTGGAGCTGAAGGTGCCATGGGGCAGTGGATGCTGTAGGGCTCAGGATGTTGTGGAGCTAGGGATGCTCTGAGCCCACAGTGATGGGCAGGGGATGCTATGGGACAGGGACATCACAGTGCTGAAGATGCAGGAGGCTCGCAGATGCCATGGGGCTGACAGTGCTGTGGGCAGAGGATGCAGTGGGGCATGGGATGCTGTGGGCTGGCACTTCTGTGGGGTGCCTTCCTGCTTCCCAGATTGATAGGCTGTGGCTGTGTCCTTGCCAGAGTAGGAAATGGGTATGAAGCATGCCGGTATCTGCTGAGAGTATTGACTGCACCGCAGGGACATTTTCATTAGCTATAACTCATCCATAATGAATCGTTTCCTCGTTGTTTAGTGTAGGCTCTCCAGGAACTGCCAGGCAGTTTGGCTGGGCTCGTGCTGTTTCTGGACAATGTTTTTCCCTGCTGATCCCTGCCTGTGTCTGCCCATCCCCACACACCGCAGGGGCTCAGCCCCAGGCACAGCCCCGGGCACGGCCCCGGGCACGGCCCCACAGCCACGTTAAGCAGGCCCCGGGTGCTGCCAGCCACATTACAGGGACCAAGAGGTGCCCACTGCATTCATCTGTGTCTCTTCCCAGAGGTGGGCAGAGAAGGGGAAATGAAGCAAGGGGTCATTACCCGGGGGTCGTTGATGCCTGTAATTCTCTCCTCAGGTCGGTCCAACACCAGGAAAGCAGCCAGGTTGGCAGTGTAGGAAGCCACAATAATCATAGCAAAGCCAGCCCACACCATGCCAAGAATACGGGCAGAGAAACTCCGGGGAGCACCTGGAGGGAGAGAGGAGAGCTCAGACTGGCACAAGGGCTTGACTTAGTCACCAAAGCTGTGCACCCCCCATACAAGGTGGATGACAGCTGCAGTTGTGCACTGTTCGACAGCTGTGATTGCCCAAACCAAGAAAAACTCAGCTCCTGTGCAGGATTCACTGCACCCTGATGGAGGGATAACCCCAGGAAATAGAAGCAGCCCAGGCAGGGCTTCCCATCGCTGAGGGTGAGGGGTGGCAGGACTGTCTGCATGAGCAGTGCCATGAGCATGCCACTCCAGCATCACCAAATCCCCCTGCAGGGAAGGCTTGGGGGGGGGGGGGGATGAGGGCGTAGGCACAGACAGAGCACAGACAGAAGGATGTGGGAGGGGGCACGGGCTCTCTCCCAGCCAGGGCTGCAGCACAGGGCAGCACGGCTGCCTGCCTTGGCGCACCTTCTCCGATGCCAGAGTTCAGTAGGACTCCCCAGGAGAACCACATGGCCGAGGAGAGTGTTAGGGCATCTTCCTCCTCCTCCTCGCTGTTCACTTTGAAGCGGCCAAATGGGCTGGTAAACAAGACAAAGAGCTCATCTGATGTCCCTTAGCCTGGTTCTCTAGACTCTTCCCCATGCCCTGGGAGCCCTCCAGCACTGATCCTTACAGACTACGCTCTGCCCCAGGCAGCCCTTCACCCTGCCTCCCTGCCTGGCTGCACAGCCCTCGTGTCCCTGACACTGCCGACCTGGAGCCCTGCCTGCCTCATGCTGGTACCACTCCACAGAGAGCCCTGGGAGACCCCTCCCCATCCCCTGCCTCCCTCGGTGACCCACCCTTGGGTGGCCCACAGCACACTCACCTGAATCGGTCTAAGAGGTACAACATCACCGCCACCACGTGCACAGACAGCCCCACCAGCAGCCAAAGTGTGCTCTGGAAGGGCTGCATGAATGAGTCCAGAGTGCTGCGGGGGATTTCCTAGCACAAGGGAGAAAGAAGAACAATGTTGGCACCCACCGAGCCAGCACCCTGCCCACCCAGAATCTCCTACAGCCAGCCCACCCAGCCCAGCCCATACCTTCTTCACGAGGATGGTCAGACCCTGGTACTTGAAGGGCTTGGAGAACTCGATGTACTGTGCCCGCTCGTTGTTGATGGTGAGGGGAGCCACAATCATGTCCGCCTGCCCGCTCAACAGCTCGCCCATCATCCCGTTCCACTCCTTCTTGTTGCTGTTGTTCACCTGTGGCAGAGCCAGCGAGGGGTCAGCCCCTCACCCCAGCACCCACCCCACCGGCCAGCTCTGCCCGAATGGCTTGGCCGTGTTCTGACACAAGATACGGGCAAAGAGGCACCCCAGGCTGCCCAGACTCACCCGCTCTTGGGTACCAAATTTACCATCAGCCACCAGGTGAACCTCATAGGTGAAGTTCATCACCCCCGCCAGGCGGATGAGCAGGTCAATGCAGAAGCCGTAACAACACAGTGCCACGGTGGGGCGGCCTGTGCGCAAGACGAAAGGGGGGGGATGAGTGGAGGCAGCCCTCTGCCAGGGACCCCCTGCAGCACCCATGTTTGTCCCCAGGGGAGAGTGGCCACTTGCACGGCTTTGGTGTCATGTGCGGTGCATCCGTGTTACATAGTGCTGCCTGCCTGGGGCACCTTTCCCACCGCCTCCATCGCCTGGGGTGCGAGGGAAGGAGCAGTGTGGGAGGAGGCAAGGTGGGGACAGTGGGGCTCCAGGGGGACATGCTGCAGGAAGATGGGATGAGCTGCTGCTGACCCTCAGCAGGGGAAGGAGGGGGCTGGATGCCTGGGAGGAAGCCAACATGTCCCCGTTGGGTTGGACGTGTCCTGCACACGGCTCAGGGCTGAGGGGAGCTGTGCAGAGGATGTTGCGATGGGCCAAGGGACTGGGGGCGCATCCACTCAGGGGGATTGGGGCAGGCCTGGCTCTGCTGCATGGCTCGCACCCCCAACCAGGTGCTCACTCCTAATCCCGAAGCAGGCTTTCCCCAGCACAATGGTTTGAGACTGGTGTTAACACCAGTGCAGCGGGTGCCTCGGGGGTGCTTCTGCTTCAGATCAAGGCAAAGGGAGTGGGGGTTTGTCAGGAGACACAATCACGGGGTGCAGTCCCTCAAAACAGCCTTGGAGCCCACATGGAAGTGAGACAGAGGAAAAGCCATCTGCTGGGGTCACAGCATGGGCCGTGTGGGCTGCAGAGGCTGCTGCGCTCCCTGCCTGATGGTGTTACCTGGGATGGTCTCGTTGGGCCCTGTGCAGAAGACCTTTTTGACAGGGTCACCGTTGATGGTGAACTCCTCCCTGCACGTCCCATCTGCTTGCGTGGGCTTCACATACACAAAGGGCTCTTGGTGGATCGTCACAATCTGCAGGGGAAGCACAAGTGTCCACTTGTCTCCATCCCACTCCAGAGCTATCTCCTCCCAGGTGGGGAGAGGGACCTTCTCCCAGTGTTACCACCTGCTTCTGGCCATCATCTGTTCAGGGATTTCCTGAGCCCAGCACTGCAGCTCTCAGCCCACCTACCCTGCATTAGCTTATTTAATCTCCTTTTGAACACATTTCCTTCTGCCCTCTGCATTGGCCAACAGCAAAGGGCTCCAGAGCTGAACCACATGTTGGTCAAAGGATCCCATCTTGGTCAAAGGATCCCATCTTTCTGTTTGTTGCAAACCACTGCTGTGTGCCTTCTGGCTCCCAAGCCATGAGGAACAGTGACCACCTTCCCCTCCGCCCCTTCTCTGTTGCTGTCTCATATCCCCTTTCCATCTGTCTCCTCCCAAACCAAACGGTTCTCCCCTGGTGGTTTGTCCCCAGCTGGAAGTTGTGCCGCAGCTCCGAGCACCTTCCAGCACCTTGTCGGAGTTGCTCTGCTGTAACCACTCTGAGACGGCAGGTGCTGGAAGCTGCAGGGGCAGCAGCAGAAGTGCGGGGTGGATGAAGTCACAACCCCTGCTGCCATGTGCTGTTACCTTCAATTTGGTCGACATCTGATAGCCTTGAGGTTTCTCAGTTTCTCCCCCTGGCCAGATAATCTTCCGGTCATTGGTCAAGACCTGTGATCAGCCCGAGGAAGGAGACAGACGTGAGCCTGTGGGCAGACACACTAGCACTCCCCTCCCACCCAGGCTGCCCAGGGCTGTACGTACGTGGCTGCCGTTGTAAATCCCAACCTGGACCAGTTTGCGGTTCTGCAGGTTCATGATGCTGTAGTTGGCAAACTTCCTGTCCCCATCCTCATTGAATTCTACCCGGCCAGTGACGCCCTCTGAGTACTTGGAGGACATCAACACCCTGTGAAGAGAAACACAGTGGGGCCAACACAGAAAACCTGTGGTGGCCACTGGGAGATCTAAGAAGGGTTCAGAAGGCAAATGCTCTCTCAGTTGCCTGGTATGACCCATATGGCCATTACCCTACAGAAGTCCAGTCAAGGCCACCTGTGACTGGTTCATAGCTTGGTGGGCATCTGCTCCTGGTGGATGCAGTCTGAAGAGCCGTATTTCCCAAATGCTGCACTACCCTACCTGCTGTCATTGTCCCCTCTTTTCCATCGGATCAGTTCCAGTCCCCTATGGAATGACTTGGCCCATACTTCCATACCACAGCACCCAAGGAGACCTTCTTCTAGGGGTCTCTTGGGAGCTGCATGCATGTCACAGTTCCTGCTGCTTCTGCCAGCAGCAGCAGCCCATCACAACCGCAGTAACACCCCAGCAGGCACATGCACCACCAAGGGGAGAACCAACCTCTCTGAGCCCTTGAGAGATGACAGAGAAAACACAGAATCCACTGGGCCTCTTGTGGTGCACCACAGAGAACAACATCACATGGCTCGTGCCAAAGATTGTGTCACTGCTTTTCTAAAGAAAGCTTCACACTCTGCAGGTCCCACGCTCAACAGGACCCAGTGTACAGAAGGAGAATCCTGCAGGACATCATGATCATGTCTGCAGGGAGCAACCCCCAGCACAGGACCCCACAGCTGAAACAAGGGGCCAGGCTGCCCTCCTGCACAGGGAGGGAACTGCTGCCTTAGCTAGATCCTGCCTGCAGAAGAGGCCCTTGTGGCTCCAGCATCTGCAGAGATGCAGCACAAAACACCATGAAGAAAGAAGATCAGGTCCCAGGGACCATATGCAGCACCTGCCCATCACACCACCCACAGCAGTGAGATCGACACACACATGCTCTGATCCTGCACCACATGCCTTGGTTTGCTGAGACCACACTACCTGAAAACATGACACCAGGGTTTGCTACAGCAGAGAGCAGTCTGCCCCATGCATGGAGATCTCCTGTCCCCAAGCCCTGCCAGCAGCCCAGAAATATCCAGCAAGAAACACGCCTGCAGCACTGGCAGACACCTCCCCCTACCCTGATTTGGCAGAAAACCCCATTTTCCCCTCTCCCACCCACACTAAGTTCCATCCTTTCATGTCCCCAGAGCTGTCCTCTGGGGAGCTGTCCCCAGCTGATCCCAGCTGTCCCAGCATTGCCCAGGGCAGCATGGGGTGGCAGGGACTGAACCAGTGCCAGGCACCAGGATGGTGCCCGAACAGCCTGGACAAACCAGGGCCGGAGCCTGAGCCCGTGTCTTGGCTACTCTTCTAGGACAGATGTAGCTCTCACATTGCATCATGCAGGAGAGTGCAAACAGTCCTGTGCCACGTGCTGTACTGACAGATGCTCTGCACAAAGCGACCGTGCTTCCCTCCTGCACCTTTTCCACATGCTCCCACCTTTTCCAGCTCCTTCCCCTAGAAGGACCCTTCCCCTGGGGATGCAGAATGCATCCTTCCCGAAATACCTCTTGAAAAGGGGCCCTGTTTTCCAAATGTTGGTGTTGCCCACGCAGCCCCGCGGTGGGTCGGTGATGTTCTCCTTTTCAAACAGGTCGTGCACAGCCTGGGCCACCACTGCAACAGCGTCACTGATGTGGGCTGATTCATTCTTCCCGTTGATGAGCTGCAAACCGATGACTCCTGCCATGAGTAGAGGAGCAGGTCAGCCCCACTGGGCACCACTGTCACTCCTACAGGCAGGGTTTGTGGACAGCAAGCACACAGTTATGGGGCTGAGGTCCCCTTGGATGCCTGTCTGAGCTCTGGGCAGGGGCAGGTGGCGGCAGTGGTGCTGGGCTGGCACCAACCTGCATGCCCCAGCAGAACAGGGGACAACAAGGACACAGAGCCTTTCTCCCAGGTGGCGTTCATCTCGCAGGGCCCCAGCCAGCTGGATGTGGGGCAGGGCAGCGTGGCCAAAGCCCTCAGGCTTCTGCCTCCACATGCGGGCAAGGGAGAGCATTGTGTGGGACCCACCACTCCCTCGGGACCACCACGACATTGTGTTTCTCCGGATCACTCATCCCAGCCCCAAGCAGGCTCCCCCAGCAGGCCTGGCCAACAGGGGGTAGGTGCCTCCGGTGGGTGCCTACCATCAGGGGCATAGCGCAGGGCATTGCCCGAGATCTCCCGTTCTCCCACCAGCCACACGTAGCCGGAGCCCGTCATATTGAGCATGGCTGCTGATCTGTACACCGTGGCCGCATCATCCTCGCTGCAATGAGAAGAAGGGAACAGCACTGTGGCTCCAGGTGCTGATGGCCCCCTTCACCCTGTCTTCCACCCCTGGGAGCCCCAGGCAGCCTCCTCTGATCCCCTCTGGCCACTGGTTCTTCTGGGCAATGAGTAATTGCTTGATGCAATGGGAACCTCTTTCCCAGCATCACCTAATCCCGCAATACCCAAAAAATCTGGCCTGCTCCTTATCACTCACCATCTAAAAACCAACAGGGCCCACACCTTTACAGGGGGCTCAGGATACATCACTGGTACTACCGCTGCACCCACAGATGCCAGTGCCTTGCAGGACATCCAGGCACCTCCACTGTGGCCATGGCTGCAAGGTCTCTGAATGGCAGCGCACCCCGTGCAATAACGGGGATGTGGGGCCTCAAGTGGATTTTCTCCCATGCTCCTCAAAAAGAGCGGCGTGCCCCAAATCTGCATGGACTCCAGGGCAGGGCAATGTTGCAAGGGGGAGCAGGGGATTTGGAGCAGGGGAGAGGAGGGAGGGCTGTACGGCTCTCACCTGGCAGAGAGGATGATGACACGAGCCTCCAGCTCCTTAGCCTCCAGCAGCAGCGACGTCACATTTTTGGTCCCGGGGTCAAACTGAAGCACTTTCTCAGCCTGTGGTTAGTGTGAGCAAAGCTGGTTAGTGCAGGAGACTGAGGACTGTTTGTGAGAGCCATGCTATCTAGAAAAGGGTCAAGAAAATTCATTAAACTGCACAAAAGTCTGCTAAATAAGATTGGTTACAGATATTTTTTTTTCTTTTTCTTTTATTTTCTTTTCTTTCTTTTCTTTCTTTCCTTCCTTCCTTTCTCTTTTAAAGTTTTGTTTTATTTTGGTTTGATTTTTTTTTTTTTTTTTTTTTTTTTGCACTGTGCATGCAAACTGAAGTCAATCAAGACCCAAAAAGAGGCGTGCATTGTACAGGAAAGAGAAAAAGGCTTTGAAATGCAATTGAAAACTCAAACGAGTGTTGTTTTTCAAAAACATGGGAAATGAAAAAAAAACATATTGCACAGGGTTAACCTTTGGGAATAAAAGTGAGCAACTTACACCAAGGAACTGTTTCCTTTGGGGAGGAAAAGGGGTTGGTTCAACTTTCCAAAAAAAAAAAACTTGCAAGTTAATTACTGGTTCACATGCATGTCTCAAAAAGAAATCCTTCCAGGGTCAGCTGGCTAGGTTTCCATTCTCAAGTCCAAACCAAACTATCTCAACATAAAAACGTGCTACCAAGAAACATAGTCATGGAACTTTTTTATTTATTTTTTTTCTTTCTTTCTCTTTTCTTTTTTCTCTTTCTCTTTTTCTTTTTTATTTTATTTTATTTTTTTTTTATTTTTATCTTTTCTGGTGGCTGTGGCTATTTTTCATTTGCTAGTTAGGTTGGTGGGCGGCGTGCATTTCCATGCATATATACCTTGGGTCCTCGCTTGTTGTCATAGGAAAGTTGGTCGAGGTTTTCATAGTTCCTTTTTTTACTCTGATGAATAATGTGCACAGAGAAAATATGTAGACACAGAAGAATATTATAAACAGTTGAAAATGACGTGTAGTAAAGCAATCCAACATCCACCTCCTCCTCCACTGTTTGCTAAAGGGTCTCTATAACGCTGGAGCTCGCAAAAACCACTATCAGGAGAGAGTGCCTCAGCTCTCGCGGGAGCGTCAGGGTGCAAAGCCGTACTGGTTAGAGCAAGCCTGAGTGCCACAGCTGTCGCGGTGCAGTTGCATTTCCCTTGTGGGACTGGGGAATTCTTCAGCAAGAAATTTTTATCTTAAGCTCAGAAACAATCTACGCATCTCTAAGGGCCTAAGTGGTGGGAATTCCATGGAATTACTGTGGAAGTAAAGGACAAAATGTTGTGTACGGAAAGTGCTGGATAAACACAAACTGTTACTATCAAATTGTTAGCATCACTACTGTTACTATTACCATTACACTCCTGTTCTCCCTAAGAGAGTTTGCAGCATGTGAGGAGCCTCAGCAGAACTTCTCACCTCCTGCAAGGAGGGAGCAGCTTTTTGGAGCTCTGTTGTCATCCAAAAGAGAAAGAAAAAAGCTTGCTATGTCCTGTGTTAGCTCAAAGCATGGCAGTATGAAGCAATGGTGATCATGGGATGACACTGCAGCTTTTACCTGGTGCTGGGGGGCACCTGGTGGCTCTGCTGGAGGCAGGGTGCCCGTGGGGCTGCTGGGGTGCTTGGCCTGTGCAGGTGGTCCTGTGGGGAGCGGAGCAGGGGGCCTGCCTCTCCCCTGCCTCCTGCCTGAGCAGCTCCCACTGCGTGGCCCCCAGGGACCAGGGGCATGAAACCTGCTTCTGGAGGTTTTTCTCCTCCAGCAGCATGCTGCAGGCTGGTGGTGCCAGCTCCTGGGGCTGTGACCCCAGCAGCGCACACAGACCCCCACACGACACCCCAGGCCCTGTGGTCCTCCCAGTGCCACACTGATGGGGTCTGCAGGGCAGTGCCAGGCAGCCTTGGTGGGACAGTCTGACCCCTTCTTCTTGGCCCCTTCCCACCCCAGCTGGGCATCCCTGACCTGTCTGTGTGGGATGCAGGACACGGCTCTATTCCACCTCCATTTTGCAGTATCTTATGGCAACTGATTCCTGCTGGGAACCCGACCCTTTGCACTCCCGTAACATAAGGGTTCCATTTCCCAGGTTGTTCCTCAGGCAGCCAGGTTTAACCTCTGTGTCTCTCTTTCCAGACTAAACTGTATGCTTCTTCCTGAGCTCTCGGGCCAGGCTTCGACAAGGTGCTCTGCCAGGTGTCCCATCTGTGCAGCTGTGTGATCTGCCCTCTCTTCTCCATGGCACTGTCTGGCAGACTTTTCACTGCTCTAAGAAGTTGGGTTCTTGCAAGGAAAAGAATCTGAGGAGGAAAATCTGCTCCAAGCCAGGCTCTGCCTTCACTTCTGATGGCATCCACAGCGGGATTTTCTGCAACTGCTTCTTCAAGTCTGCTCCAATTGCCGGTCTCCTCCACAGCCTTGGAGGAGAGCAGAGCTGCAGCAGCAGGACGGCACGAATGCTCTCCAATGAAGAGAGACTGGCCACTTTCCCTCAGGCACCATCAATTTAGCTGGAAACTTGGTCATCCATTCTGCAGCCTTCAGACACGGTTGCCCTCATGTGCCTGGGATGTACTGGCACCTAGACTAAAGCTGGTCAGCAAAGCGAAGCAGAGTCTTGGGTCCACCACAGCTGGACCTGATGGTACCTGATCACCTCTGCCTCTCCCTGCCTCCATCCCTATTGCAATCACCAGAAACGTTGCCTCTCTTTTCACTTTTTCTGTGTGGTCCCACAGCACTTCCCTGCTCTTCATCCCACGTTTCACTCAGGGACCCACAAATTCAAAATTCACTTTCCACCAGGTTCTCCAGCATTTGTTTAAAAATTACCACTTGCATGAACACCACCATCCCAGAAGAAGGGAGCTGGCACCCCAGGGACCTTCCACCCCTGACTTGGACAAGCTCTGAACTTCACAGCATCTGGTACCTCCCTGAGCCCAACCAGTGCTGGTGGTTAGTGGGCACAGCAGAGCTGTGCCGCTCAGCCAGGGACCAAGCAGCAGCCCCTGGTGAAGAGCTACTGCAGACACCTCAGTCAAGACTTGCACATGGGTGTGCCAGTTCTGAGCAGGGCCGGGTTGGTCAAATGCTGGGCTCCAAGAACCTGCTTGAAGTACATGTCCATGCCTGAGGAACAGCCAGGGCTAGTGCAGACCCCAGAGACAAGCCGTGCTAGGGCCAGGTGAGCCTCTCACTCACTACAGGTCTCCCAGGTCCTCAGGGGCTGTGATCCAAGCAGTGAGGAGTTCAAGATCAGCTCTCCTGTTTGCTGCCTCCTCAGGATACCCTGGAGAAAGTTGGGGAGGGGGCTGGGGCACCCCTTCACATTATGAAGAGTTGGCACAGTAGTGGTTAGAAGGGCAATTAGCAGAAGAAATGAGGAAGAGAGGAAAGCCCTGAGAGGAGCAGCTACCACCTTCCAGACCAGACAATCCAGCCAGTTTGACCAAAGCAAGCTCAAGGGAAAGAGGATCAAGAGCTTGTGGCAGACCCCAAAGGAAAGACGCCACGACCTACCACTACAGAGCACAAGCCCCATTCTGGGGATGGCCGGGGCATCCAGAGTAGCCCTGCAGCTGCCAGGAGATACCAAGAGATGTCATAGATTCAGCTCAAATGCGGGACAGATCTGAGGACAGATCTGCTCTCCCCTGCCTTTCAAACCCAAGGTCTCAGTGGCTTTTCTGTTCAATGGACAAGCAAAGAAGAAATACACCCTGTGCCCAGGAGCATTTCACAGAGCAAGCAGAGCGGAGGCGTGAGAGGGAGCAGCAAGAGAGGATGCACAGGAGCTGCAGGAAAACGGAAGGTGGAAACCAAAAGACAAAAGATAAGGGATGATGGACTGACAGCGGGAACAACCACAGTGCTCCCTGGGTGAGAGACACTGTGCTGGAAAGAGGCTGTGGGGAGGAACACGGTCCTGCCGTGATCCAACAGGGATGCCTTTGGAGGCAGGAGGATCCCAGCGTGGTCAGTGGCACACTGGAGCCTCACGATGGCCCAGGCTGCAGCGAGGGAGGAACTTCTTGGAGCCCAGTGCCAAAACCAAAAGCCTGCCGGTCAGCTCAGTTTGTGCCAGCCCATGTCTCTGCACCAACGTTTCCTTTGGTGGTTTGACAAGAGATGAGGAAGAGCTGGTCGCAGCTCAGATGCCAGCTCCAAGCACGAGAGATGCCTATGAACACTTCTCAGCAGTTGACTGCCAAATGTCAAGAGGCCACGGCTGGGGCAAGTGAAGATCAGATTGTGGCCATGAGCCAGGAGGGAGCAGGAAGGGATGCACTGCTGCAGACCCAGCGGTGAGCTCAGGCTCTGTTCCCCCGGAGGACCTAGTGCTGCCCAGAGTGAGAGGGCGTGCTGGGACTTTGCTCCATGGGGCAGGAGGCTCCTTGCTCTCCAGGTAGGTGTCTGCCTTTGAGCCGCTGTAGACAACCAACTCCCTGTGTTGTCCTCCTCTGCTTGGCCTGAATGCTTGCTCGGTCCCGTTACTCAATGGCAGTAGGTCTGTGGCTGTCCTGCCAAATTTCTAGCAGGCTCAGGGGACCTCCCCTGCCTCCCTCCCTGCTTCCCTGCATGCAGATGCCGCGCACCTCCTCGGTAAAGCTGCTCCTGCCAGCCTCAGCCACACTGGTGACAGCATGAGGCGCCAGGAAAGCGGCATTTAGCATGTGCTTCAATGGAGATGGGAACAGGGGCATCAGCCTAACACCTTGGAGCTGACAGCTGCACAGAGAGGTTGTGTTACACCTCTGTGCAGCCATGCGCTGGCCGCCCTCGCCCCTCCTAAGCCACTAAGATGAGCTCCAGTTAGCCAATTCAGAAGCTGCTTTCTGGGTTGGTTTGGCACTGCTGGGTCTGGGTGGGCCCCTGGGTGGCTGTAAGTGGGGCAGGCGCTTCCCTAAGCTGAGTGACTGGTCCTCTCCTTAGGTAGGACTCTTGGGCAAGGCATTTGCAGAGCTCCAGGTTATCCTTCCCTTCATTTTGTAGTTGATTTACATGTAGGAGATTTTGACCATGGCAAAGCAAGTGAAATGAATAAAGTACAAAGTTCTGTCAGGTACTAGTCAGACACTGTTGATGCTTTAAGCATGTTAGCCATGTTACAATGGAAAGAAAAGGTGTTTTACATACAGAAATCTACATACATACAACAGCCCGAGACTTCTAGTTTTGTTGTTGTTGCTTAAACAAAGCTACAAGACAATGTTCAGGAACTGACCTTGGACTCTCTCTCCTCCAAGAGGGTCTCCAGCTTCTTTTGTGCAGCACGACCTTCGTGGTCGTCGCTGACTATCAGAATGACGTGATTCCAGTTGAAGACTCTCATCATCTCAAACCAGACGTTGGCCTGGTGAGAGTATGGTGGGACCGTGCGCAAAAAGGACAGGTGGATGCTCTGCAAGGAAGAACAAGAGCTAAACATAGACTGGTGTGGGTCATCTGCCAGGGTGCGTCTGGGGGACCGGGCAGGGCTGAGAACGCAAGGCCAAAAAGGCAAAGCAGCAATTTTGGGTTGTCCTGGGGGTTGCACACCTTCAGCTGGTTCCTGCGCTCCTTTCTTTTGGCTGAGAAGAAAACCTTGGCTACAATTTCATGCTTTGCTGTGGTCTGTCCAGTGCATGGGAGAGAGGGTTTTTGCTCTGTGGCCCGTAAATGCTTGGTGAAAAAAACCCTGTCCAGGAATGAACTGTCAAAAATATTCAGTGCAAATATAGCCTTTGCTCTTTGTCTCTTTGCTCTGTCCAAAAATATTACAGAGCTATGGGCATCACAAAGAAAACAAATTGCCTTCAGAGCATGGTAAGGAGCAGCTGCAGATGCCTGCTATATATGCAGGTATGTAGCAGGCACTGGTCAGGAGAAAAGCTCAGAAAAGCAGTTTTATAATACGCTGTTGGATTGTTTCTAGGTCAGCTTGTTCTGCAGCAACATGCAGGAGGAGTCAGTGCTGGACTCCTGCCCCAGCTAACCTATCTGATTTGGTTGAAGACATCATTATGGTTGGATGATTGAGCAATAGCAATTCCAGCCTAATTAACTACAGCACTCTTTGGGGAGCAATTGCACCAAAAGCTGCAGCTGACAGAGAGGTTTCAAAAAATGCAGCTTCTCCAAAAGGCCCTAGAGTCAGATATTAGAAAATGGAAGTGCTTACATACAGCATGGATGCAGCTCAGCAAACCAGCTCTGCACAGGAGGGAAGCAGAGGTCTAAAGCAGGAGGGGACAGAAAAGAGAGCATCACAGTATTTCCTTTTTTAGGCTGAGATGGCTCCCTGGACCCACCAGGGCTTGTCCAGAGCTGCTCATCTAGGGACCTGACCCAGATGGGTCACAAGTGTCCTAACTCTGCCATGGCAGCTCAGGCTGGGAGGGAAAAGGCACTGTGTATATCACGGACCCAGGCAGGAGGAGCAGGCAGACCAGCCAGTGCCTTTTCCTCATGCACGGCACAGTGATGAAGTCCAACCAAAGCATGCAAACACAAAAAGCAGTGCACAGCTCCTGTCCCGGCCACATCTCCATGCACTGGGACATCTCTGGGACAGTGGGGCTGCTCGGCTGCCCTGGCCCAAAGCATGGAAATGATGAAGGCAGCAGCAAGATAACAAAGCCTGGAAGCACTTCCTAATTATGGAAGGACAGGGAAAAGCTGTGGCTATTTAACTAAAGGAGAAAAGGAATGAGGAGAGCCATAATAAGTGCTACAGAGGTGCAGCTTTGTATGACTAGCACAAACATTCCCAACCACGTGCAGAGCATGAGAAATACAGCTCACCCTGTAAGCCCAGCACTGAAAAATGGGATCAGGAAGAAGCCCAAGAGGGACAAAGTCCGACAAGAAATGTGGTCTCCATGCAAGCATGGCATCTGAGCTCTCTTTGGTGGACACTTCCAGGCATTTCCAGGTCCAGTTCCATACCTCAGGCCAGAGGCACCCATTACTTGCTGTAGGTTCGGGCATATTTACTTTCTGAGGCAGTGTCAAAAAGGTCATGGGCTTGCTATGAGGGTATCTCAGCTCTTGGATTCCAAACTGTCATTTTTAAGCAGGATATTGAAGAAAAGCTAATTGCAAGTGCTGAGTCTGGATTTCAAGATGAACAATCCCATCTTTGTACCCTGCTTTTGAAGAACCTGGGACTCCTGAGCTTCTCTGCAGGGCCCAAAGGTCAGTGGAAAAATGAGAGTAAATTCTCCCGAAGGTTAACAAGTCCAGTTCATGATGTGCGAGGCCATTGGGGATCATGTTTTGGTGCTTTGATAACCTCTACCACAGCACACACCCTGACTACCCACTGCTTTTCCCCTCAGATTGGGCACACAGCGAAAACACTCCTCATTACCAACCAGCAACTCTCCTTGCAAGTCATTTTGCAGGATTCACAACATTTGCTCCCCTCTGTGCCTGCCGGGCACAGGGTGGCTGGGATGGGCGCGTGGGAATTGCCTGCAGCAAGCCCAGGAGCAGCTCCCTGCAGCACCCTCCTGTCCCCTGCCGAAACGTGGGAGCTGAGTCCTGCGGTCCCTCGCTGAGCTCTGCTTCTGAGGAAAAACGTCTGCGACTGAATCCCGGCTTCAAAGCAGGATCACCCTGGTGGAAACCCAAACATACTGGAAGTGATTGTGGTTACGAGGCTGGGGCCAGAGCCCTAGGAACGGTAGGGTTTTAGTGCTGCTGACTTTGTTGACATGAGCACATGCGAAGAGAGCTGAGGTTCAGGAGATGCAGGTGTACGTGGCTGCACGTGGGGCCACCGGGTACTACACGTGTGTCCACATAAGGACCACGTACAGGTCTGTGAGTGAAAGGGTTGCTGTCTTCTTTACCTCTCTCAGCCTAAGGACTCATTGCAGCTCCCTGTCCATTGCTGGGACAGTCATTTTACCTGCAGGCTGCAGGAAACAACATGCTCTGCTTTGAAAACCTGTGGGCATCATGTAGTCGGTCCCCTTCCCAGCAACACACCCCAAAACGGAGCCATTGGGCAATTTCAAGGAGACTGACAGAAATCCCAATATAGAAAGGTACCAATTATGCCAAATCAATCAGCTGGGTACTAAAAAGCCCTGTCCAGTGCCTTTGTGGAAGGGTCTTGGGCTACTGCACTGCCTGCTCTGCTCAGCCTGCCCACCCCGCTGAGACCCCTCCTGGAAGCTGCAGGTGTGGGAGGAAGCTGAAATAACTCTGCAAGAGCTCGGATGTGTGCTGGGAGGGGTTTCGGTGGGGGCAGATGTGTGGGGAGCTCAGGTGCAAATGCATCATCCTCACCTCCTCTGATGCACGGACGGGGTGTCCTTTGGGAGCAATGGGGTTGCTCTGGTCCCCTCCAGCTTCCGTCAGAGGCTGTGGAAAGCTCTGCTGGGCTGGGGTGGGTGGGCTCCACCACTGCCAGCAGCACTGGCTGCCGCTCCCAGAGCCCGTCACCGGCTGCAGCTGCCCCTGCTGATGGCTGCGCTGCTGGGAGGAGGCTGGGAGCCCCCCTCCTGCCTCTCACATCACTTCTTGTTCAAGTCCTGACCCTGACACCTCAGCCGAGGTTGGGGGGAATTGGTTTTGTCCCCATTTGCAGTGCAGCTTCTCGCCTTGATTCACACTGTTGCTGCGGAGCATCACTTAACAGTGAGGCCGGTAAAAAAAACAATAATAATAATTTAAAAAGAAAACAAACAAACAACCAAATCCCCTCTCTCAGTGAGCAATAACCCCCTGAGAGAGCATGGAGTGAGACGAGAAACCAGAGGGAAAAGCTGTCCCCAGAGCCGGGCTGGAGAGACAGGCAGACCTCATCTCAGTCACCAGGACTGGGTGCTGGACATTAACGTGCCTCTCCCAGTGCAGCCTGCATAAGCTCCAATTTTCATCTCTTCCAGCAACAGAGCAGGTCTCAGTCCAGAGCTGCCTCTGATCCCCTGCCCCACTGCCTCTCCAGGGTCCAGGTGTCAACAGCATTTCATTTTTCTGGGTGAGGCATAAAGGAGATGTGAATGTCCCAATGGGTAGGACTGCCGGCTGTAATCCCATTTCTGCAGCAAACAGTTCTTTGAATACCAGGAGCAGTAAAAGCTTGCTTCCCTCAGGTATCATCACCAAGGACTGGCTGCAGCTTGTGGAGCGCTGCGCTTCACTGGAGATGCTCCGAAAGCATCAAAAAGAACTGGGCAAATCTGTCTTGCTGAGGCCCACGCCTCCTCTCTCAAGCAGTTTAACCTTGGGAGGACCATAATTAACTCTGAGACTTCAACCCCCTGTGAAATTTAGCTAAAATTGGCTGATGCCTTCAAAACCAATCAGGAGCATGCACACGAAGTGATCTTGCAAGCTTGTTTCCATAGAAACTAAACCAAAAGATATAATTTCCTGAATTAAAACAAAATAGCAAGCTGATCACTGGAAACCAAAAAGGGAAGCAGCTGAATGTCCCAGTGCTGCACCAGCCTGCCCTGCACAGGGTGGGCAGAGCTTTGCACAACCCTCTCCCATGCCTTCACCTTTTTCCTTTTTCCTTCGCTCTTCTGTGCCCCTGAGCGCCTGCCAGACAAATGCGCAACTTCCTTGCTCTTCTCTCCATCCATTCTTTGCCCGTGACCAAACTCCTGCAGGCATCACCCCTCTCTGCAGGAAGGTAGCCGAGTGGGGACCAGCCCCACAGGGATGCTCGAGAGGTGCCAGGGAAGGGCACCAGTCCCTGCATGTGAGGGCACCTGTGGCCCTGCGCCTGCCCAGTGCCCCCAGTGCATCCCCCTGCCCCTGCCTCTGGCTCTGAGGGGAACCGCGTGGTGTTTATCAGCAATTTTTTTGCAGATAGCATTTTTTAAATAGGGAAAGATGGTTGGGGATGTCTGCATGGGAAGCTCCCACCCTCTCAGGGTGAGCTGGAGAATTCAGCACAAGGTCACCCTCTGGAAGTGGCAGCTGATCTCTGCTGGCATTACAGGTCCAGCCCTCCCCCACCCCACATCAGCATGAAGGAAATCCCCCTACACATCCCGGCTGCCTGCTCCTTTGGTCAGCCAGCTCTGGTATCACCCTTTGCCCTGCCCCCTCCCCTTCCTGCAATGCCTGGAGGGACCCCAGCAGGTCCCCAGCCCTGCCACTGCCATGGCCCTGGTTTGCTGGCCACCCTGCTGTGGTTTTACCAAGCCCTGCTGCTGCTTCTGCTGAGCATTGCTGCCGGCTGGGTTTCTGGGAGCTTCTGCTCCTCCTCTCCTGAAATTTGGCTTCATTTAGCATGTGGGCAGAGTGACTATTTTTGCACTGAACATTTGCATTTGTGAATATTCAAAAATTCCAAGCAAAGGCCTATGATTCGTGCTTTGGAGCAGGCCTGCTGTCACGCACTAAGCCCGTGCAGCTGAACAAAACCCTCCACAAGGCTGCCTTGGTCCAGGGCTGTGATGGCACCTGGACAGCCTGGCCCTGCTCAGCTGCTGCTTCTGCTTTTGCTGGCCACGCCGTGGTTTTGCAGAAGGGCTGTGAGCTGAGAGCATGCAGCACCAGAGCATCTCAGAGCACATGCCAGGGCATGGCCCCAAATCCCGCACAGCAGGAGCACATCCAGCATCAAGATCGATGTGTTTCCACGGGGACAGCAGAGGGTGGTTTGAGACTGGAATCTGAATCTTTCTTGAGTGCTGCTCAGCCTGAGCCATGGGATGGTTTGGGTTGGAAGGGGCCCTAAAGCCCATCTGGTTCCAATGGGGATGGAGCAGGTACCCCTCCCACCACCCCAGGCTGCCCACAGCCCCATCCATCCTGGCCTTCGTCATGGCCAGGGAAGGGGAATTAGCCTCAGGACAACTTATTAGGCAATTCTGTTATCTCCTTTGCCAATAGCACATAAAACCTCTTGCCTATCCGCAGGTCCCCCCGCACCTGGAGAGCACCCAGGACCCCCTGGCTGCCTCTAGCAAGCAGGGCAAGAGCAAGTGCGAGCATTTGGCTTGGCTGAAGAGCAGCGAGCCCAGCAGCCTGGCAGAGAAACGCTGCAGAAATCATCCCGCACTATGTAGGTCAACACTGGCAGCTGCAAAAAAATGATGTACTGGGGATGCAAGAGAGGGAGGGACCTGCGGGTTTAACCAGAGAGGATGTATGGACAGACAGACACATAGAAAGTGTTTAACATCATTAACCCTCCTGAGGCACTCTCGATTTACACCACACGTATGAGGTACTAGACTAGAAACATGCATCAGTTACCTTATCAGAATATATAGACATGCGTGTTGTCAGACCAATGACAGGGATCCTGTAGAAGCCAGCTGTGTATGATACGGGTGTTGGTGTTAGGTGATCGTTGGGAGCAGGAGGGTGACTAACTAATATTGCATAGACCTGCAGGACAGGATACACGACACAAACATTATTTCACAGGAGCACATCTGCCATCGAGTGTGATTTTCCTTTTCTGCAACGTTAAACAGCCCCACGTTAGCACAACAGCGGCATTCAAGTAATCACCATCAGCAAAGCCATGACTGCGCCTGGGAGCCAGGGCGCGGTGCAGGGGTGCAGGGAGCCTGCCGCGGCTCGGAGGGGATGGGTCTGCTCAGGGCTGTGTCTTGATGGAAATGCCGTGCCGAGCTGCTCGGCTAAACTAATAACTTTCATGGATTACAGATTAAAGGGAAGCATCTCCCTTACAGTCACACTGTGTAATGCGATTTCTTTAACCACACATTTAATACTCGGTTGTAATTCCCCTCCGAGGACTATTATGAACAAAGTGGTCAGCTGGGACTCAGAGCCGGAGGAAGAGCGCAGAGCCACAGCGCAGATCAGCCATCTGGCCCCGAGAAACCAGAGAGCCGGCATGGGGGCATTGGCTCTTGGGCGCTGACAAGGGATCTGCCCGGAGCATGGGCAATGGGGTGCAGGGGATGGGGTTGTGCCAAAATGGGGAGGGAGGATGTCAGCAACATCCTGCTGTTCTGGTGGGCTGGGATTTCGGTCTCCAGCAAGATCATGTTCGGTGTCAAACCAAGGGGAAAGGAGCTGTGTAATCCCTAGGGGACCCTTCGTTATAATAATGCACTTTCACTGCACCAGGAATGTCCCCAGCTGGTGACAGGTCTCCTGCTAGGGTGAATCGATGTAAGGACTGATGTCCAAGAACAGATAGCCCCTCTTCCCTCCTCCAAACATCTGCCCAAGCCCCTGGATGTTCTGTGCACCCAGACTGGTTAGGTAGGATGGGAGAGGAGGATGAAGCGTGTCCAGGGAAGGGCCTGGGGACTGGGTGGGTGGGATGAGGGCAGATCCTGCTTGGTGGTGGGTGGGATGAGGGCAGATCCTGCTTGGTGCTGGAGGGGAGCAGGCTGAGGGTGCAGAGAGAGTTGGGTCAGGGTTTGGAGACCCTACCATGGGAGTGATTTATGGGAAAGGGGCTGGGAAGAACACACAGGGTATGGGGAGGCAGGAGAGGGGGTGTCTGCTGCCCAGCCAACACCAGGGGTGGGCGAGGGGGTTGTGCTGGCAGGTGTGGGACATGGGCTTGGGGATGGGTCTTTGGGCAGCACCAGGCATGGGGAGGAGAGGCAGGGAGGCGAGGGCTGCTCCATGCCACACGGCAGCTGGCTAAGAGAACCCATTTTGTGAGGCGGGTCCCCAGCCCCTCCCCTGCCTTGCAGCCCCCTGCTCGGGCACAGTGCCAGCCAGCCAGGACAGGAGCAGCTGTGTGCCGTGCTGGTGCTGAGGGGCCAGGAGCAGTTGGACCATTGGGATGGTGTGGCCACCCCAGCATCCTGATGCGAGCACCCACAGCCCCCTCTGCATTGCAGCGTGGCAGCTGCCCCTGCCTGCAGGGTTTGCCTTGGGGATGAGGCTTAGAGGTGGCCTGGACATGGGCATCCCTCAGCTGGGTCACTGAAATGGAGTCTCCTGCCAGGGAGGGACCCGACTGAGCCCTTTCCCTGTTGCTGGTGAGGGACAGCCTGTGCTGTGCTCCCTGCCCAGTGCTGCCGGCATCCCTGGGGATGTCTGCAGACATCCTGCATCCTTGGGGAGCTGCGCTGTGACCCTGCCAGCACTGCTCCGCCAGCACTTCCCTTCTGTGTGCTGGGGCGTGCCCGTGTTTATGCATGTCCGTGTGCATGGGTCTTTGTGGTGCAGGTGTTCACACACTTTGTGTGCATGCCTGTGCACCTAAGCACAGCTCTACATGCTCATGAGTGCATTTGAGATGGGGGTAGGTTTTTAGGTGCCTGTTTGCCCATCCACCACCCCAAGTGGGGTGAACGGTGGGCTCAGCCCCCAGAGCACACTTAAGGGGAGTGTGTGTGTGCATGTATGTGTGTATGTGTGCACCTCCAGTGCGGCTGCAAGTTGCATGTGTGTTCTTTGTGTATCTATGATCCCCAGTGTGCTCATGTTTCTCATGCATGTGTGTGTAGTAAGGGGTGTGCTTGTGTCTGCTTCATGTGTGGTGCAGTGCTGGGGGGAGGAATGGTGCTGTGTGTGATGGGGGTGCAGCTGCGGTGCACAGACCTTCAAGTGTATGGCCCGTGGGTGTGTGCAGGTGGGTGTGTACAGGCAGTACTTTGTGCGCGTGTGCTTGCAGTGCCTGGAGTGGGATGTGTTTGAGTGACAGTAAGCGTGTATGTGCACCCGGTGCAGTGTGTGCTCGTGTGTGCACATGGATGTGCGTATGCGTGTGGCACAGCGTCTGTGAATTGGCACACTGACATGAGTGTAGACATGCCATGTTCTGTGTGTGTGCCCATGTTTGCATAATGATGCATGTGTGCACAGGGCATGTGTGTGCACGCAGCACAGCCCATGGGCACCCCATATGTGAGCGCACACGATGCGTGTGCACGCGTGGTGCTCCCCGTGCCCGCACCTGCTGCGTGTATGCCATGCGTGCACCCAGCGCGTGCCCGCGGCTCTGCGTGCTGCCTCGGGTGCCCGTGTGCACGCGTGTTGGGGTGTGCGTGCGGGCAGTGCGTGCACGCGTGTCGGTGGCTGCGTGCCTGCACACCCGCTCGCTGGGCGCGTGAGCCCGCGTGTGCCCCGGGGGGCGTGCGTGTGCCCGCGCGGCGGAGCGCGCAGCCCGCCCGCAATTACATAAAGGCTGCAATGCGGGCAGCGGCGCCCCGGGCCGGGGGGGCACGACCCCCGCTCCGCGGCTCTGTGCGCCCCGAGCCCCCTGCAGCGGCCGGGGGGCGCCGCGGGGCCGCGGCGTGTGCGGGGGCTGGGGGCTGGGGGCCAGAGGGGGGCAGCGGGGGGAAGCGGGGGGCAGCGGGGGGCTCGGCGCCCTCTGGGGACGGGGTTGGGGGGCTCCGGCGGCGGCGGCGGCGGGGGCGGGGGGTGGACGCCGGCCCGGGGTACCTGGCTGGAGATGAGGTCCTCGCAGACGGAGAGGGCCATCTGGATGGCGTTGGGCTTGTGCGTGACCGAGGTGGCGTTGAGCTGCAGCTTCCAGGTGCCGTGCCGCTTGTTGGCCTGGTTCACCGCCTCGCGGAAGATCTGCTCGTGCTTCTTGGTGCTCAGCACCGCGCCGATGTTGACGATCTTGGGGTCGCAGCCGGCGCGGGCGAAGGAGGAGGAGAAGAGTAGGGCGAGCAGCAGCAGCCGCATGGTGCTCATCCACGGCCGGCCCGGAGCCCGCCGGGCCCCCGCCCGCTCCCCGCCGCCCGCGCCCTCCCGCTCAGCTCGGCCCCATGCGGCCCGGCCCGGCCCGGCTCGGCTCGGCTCGGGGCGCTCTCCCTGGTGCTGAAGCGCCCGCTCCGCTCCGCGCCGCCCCGCTCCCCGCCGCCGGCTCCTCCCGCTCCGCGGCCCCGCGCTGCCGCAGCGCCCACCCCCGGCCCGCCCCCGGCCCCCGCGGGCGGCGGGAGGGACCCCGACAGGGCCCGGTGGCTGCGGCAGCGCCGCTCCGTGCGGGGTGCCGGGAGCTCCCCTCCCCGACCCCAGGTCCCACCCGCGTGCCCGGGGGAGACGGGGGGAGCCGGCCCCGGGGGGGCTGCAGGAGCCCCGGGGACTCCGGGGCCAGGGTCCTGCTCCTGCACCCCGCGGGAGGGCTCCTGCGTTGGGGGAGGGAGAGGGGGTGCGGTGCTGGGGCCAAAGCCCGGTGGGGCTGAGCCCCGGGCTGCTGCTGGAGAGCTCCTGCTGGGGTCTGGCTCCTTCTTTTTCATCTCTGTTGCTGGGCTGTCCGTTCAGGGTGTGGGTATCCCCATTAATTTGGGAGGCATAATCACACTACATTTTGGGTAAAACGAGGTCTTCTGAGTTTGTTCTCCTAGTTACACAGTGCCTCTGGCATACTTTCCCAGCCCAGGACATGAATGTCATCAAGGTCTGTATTCACTCTAGAGTTGGAGAACCCTCCCTTGGCCAACACACCTCTGGGGCAGAGAGGTTAAGCAGACACTCACCTGGTTCCTGGCTTTACTCTGTCCCTCCAGACAGAGCCATCACTCTTCCGGCATTACCTCACAGGGCAATTTTTCCATTAAATTCACCCCATTACATCTGGGCTATTATTTAAAGATTTGTCTGATGATGAGACTTCTTGGGGTTCTCTTCATCCCTCTGCCCTATGGCTACCATTAGCCTCCCCCAAAGGAAAGGGAGCCACAGCAGCTAGTGGGCAACATTTGGAGGACAATCCATCTCCATGGCTGAAAGGGACTGTGTTCCACTCCTGGACCACCTCTCTCCATTTCCAAGAACAGAACATTGCACTCCAGAGCTGCCAACCTAGTCCTTTTGGAAAAAAACACAAAGGGGCTGCAGAGAGCAACATGGTGTTGCTTTGTAACTGCGTGGGACAAATGCCATCAGCCAGCCCACTGTGTGCCAGCTGAGAGAGCAGCCTGCAGAAGAAAAATCACCGGAGATATTTTTACATCAGCCATTTCTAGGATATTGCCGCAGCCCACCTCTGTGCTTCCTTGCAACGTGAGTTGAAGCAGAATTTTCTCCCCCAACGCAAATTTTCTCACTGGCATCTCTGAAGTGCAAGTTGCCATGGAAACCATTTTGCCTGTGTCCCACGTTGCCCACATGCTCTCGCAAGAAGCAGCAGAAGCAAAATGGCCGTTGTGTAATGCCGCGGGGCTGCCGTGTGCCAGGGGCCACAGAGCCGCACGGCGCCGTCCCTCCCGGGGACCCTCTCAGAAAAGCCCCGATGGCCTGGGAAAGCAGTGAAGCCCATGGCAGTGGTGATGTGCTCAGGGAGAGAAGGAAAATGACCCCACCTCATCTTAACTCTTGCAGTGCTTCATGTGGTGCTCCGCACCGATCCTGCTGCGCACTCAGTGAGACTTGCAGGCTTTGCCCAGTTCAGTGCCACCGTGCTGTTCTGCTCCTCGCAGTGCTCGCGTGGCTCTGCCCACTCCTAGGGGCCCACGCAAGCAGGTAAGTGGAGGTGCATCCACACCGATGGATTGCACACATCTGGCTTTTTTCCCTTCTCTGCTTACCAGGCACGTTTACTGAAGGTTGTTTGGGAAGCAGGCACAGGCTCTACCTTGCCCTGGTTGGTATGATGGCAGCAGAGTAACACAGCCCCCTTGGCCACAGCAGGGGACTTAGCAGAAAAGACAACAGAAAAAAAAAAGGGGGTTGAAACTTTTTGTCTTACTCACATTGCAGTGCAAAAGGTCTTCCCTCCTTATCATCTGGACTTTCCTGTAGGAAGAAAAACCAGCACAGCTGCTGAGCCCCTCCTGAGCCCATGAGCCTAGGGTGGTCATACTCGGGAGCCAGGTTCTAACCACCGTGTTGCCATTTCTTCCAGAGACTGCTGTTCCTGGCACCACCACTGAGCACGGGGAAACGCCTGCGTCTTTCTCAGGCCATGCCTCCCACCGGGCTGTGTTGTCCTGGCACCAGGAACAGCCCAGATCACAAGCTCCAGCAGCAAGCTGCAGCCAGCGCAGACGTTGTCACTGCACGACTTCCACTCTTGCTGTGTCCTCAGGCTCTTTGATCATCGGAAGGCAATGGGTGCACACAGGGTTTTCGCAGGGTGGAAGCTGTATAAATGGCAGGTACAACTGCACCCACCGGCTGAGCCACATGTGGACTCTGTAGCAAGCAGTGGGCTTTGCTCTTCCTGTGGCTTCCTCCTGGCACGTCATGGCAACCTTCTTAGCCATGGTTTGGTGCAAGCAATTAACAGTTGCCTGTTAGCAATTAGCATATGCATAGCATGATCCTTCTCTTTATGCCTGGCACCTTCTGGATGCAGGGGATTTGGGCAAGAGCCTGAGACCAGCCTCTGTGTGGTGTCTGTGCTTGCGAATGGTGCAAATCCTCCCAGGCCAGGGTGAGTCCCCGTCAACTGAAAGTCTGCACAGGAGCAGCACTGAACCCAGCTGGAATTTCATCTGCCTTGGAGTAAGGCATTGTAGTGGGTTCATGTGGCAAGGTTTTGGTAGCAGGGGGCAATAGGGGTGGTTTCTGTGAGAAGGATCTAGAAGCTGCCCTATGTTTGGTAAAGGCCCCACTGTTGACCCGAGCCGAGCCAATAAGCGATGTTGTTTTGCGCCTCTGTGAGAGCATATTTAAGACAGAGAAAAAAACGCTGCGCCACACAGCAGCTGGGAGAGTGAAAGGAGTGAGGAACAGCACCAAGGTCAGTGTAGAAGGAGGGGGAGAGGTGCTCCAGGTGCCGGAGCAGAAGTCCCCTGCAGCCTGTGGTGAGCCCCATGGTGAAGCAGGATGTCCCCCTGCAGCCCATGGAGTACCACGGTGGAGCAGGGTTCCACGCTGCAGCCCGTGGAGGAGACCACGGTGGAGCAGGTGGACCTGCACTGATGGAGGCTGTGGGCTGTGGAGGACCCCTGCAGGAGCAGATTCTGGGCTGGACCTGTAGCCCGTGGAGAGGAGCCCACGCAGGAGCAGGTGACCTGGCAGGAGCTGCTGCCCGTGGGGGAGCCAGGTTGGAGCAGTTTTCTCCTGAGGGATGGACCCCGTGGTATGGACCCATATCTGGAGCAGTTCTGGAAGAGCTGCTGCCTGTGGGAAGCCCACGCCGGATCAGTTCATCAAGGACTGCATCCCGTGGGTGGGACCCCACAGCACAGGGGACGAGAGTGACCGAGAAGGAGCGGCAGAGAAGAAGTGCTGTAGACTGACCATAACCCCCATTCCCCCGTTCCCCTGCGCCGCTCGGGGGGAGGAGGTGGAAGAGAGTGAATGGGGGGGAAGGTGCTTTTGTTTTCTTTCCTTTGTTTCTCACTTCTTTAGCTTGTTAGTAATGAGCAATAAATCTTACTATCTCCCTATGCCGAGTCTGTTTTGCCCGTTACAATAATTACTGTGTGATCTTCTCGTCCTTATCTCAACCTTTGATCCCTTTTCATCATATTTTCTCCCCATTCTTCTTTGAGGAGGGGGAGTGAGAGAGTGGCTGTGGTGGAGCTCGGCTGCCCACTCGAACGCAACCACGACAGGCATCAGTCCCAATGAGGGAAAAGATAATATGAAATTTCATAAATGAGGAAATGAAGCATTAGGAATATGCAACTCTTGCCAGTCATCACGGAGCTGCCAAACAAACTAAATTCCTCTTTTGAGAAAGTTAAAATGTAATTGGTAACTGCAAGGCTGTAACACAGGCTGTGGGAACGCCTTCTGTGTACGGCTGCACAACACAGGAGTGGTTAAACTGATGGACGAAGATTAGCAAAGAGCTGTAAGTGGCGGCAGGCGTTCCTACAGGCATGACTGGATCTGAGAGGTGGCTGGCACTTCATTGTTTTTGCCACTGCTCTGGAAGCAATCACTGCTGATAAATTTGTGAAATAGCATATAGTTGGATTGTTTCATAAACTGAGCACACTGAAACATTTTAAGACAGCACAAAGCTGAGCAAATAGAAGCAGGTATTATTGGTCCTGCCCTTGGGACAGGACTAACACTGGCTGGAAAGGCGGCCTCCAGTACTGACTGGGGATCACTGAACAGGAGTTTCAAAGCCCAGAAGAGCTAGTATTGTCCTTGGATGAGCTCCTGAGGGGTCAGAGCAGCAGCAGGCGATGGTTTGAATCTCTGTATAAAGCATGGCAGGACCCCAATGGGAATACTGCCCATGGATGTGGAGACTGCATTATATAGAGAGGCTGAAAAACTGGAAAAAAGGTTCCCAGAGGCTATTTGGAGGATGAACTCCTCATGCTATAGAGGAGGTGCAGTGGCTGAAGACAAAGCATGCTGCCTGCGGTGTCAGACACTGCCTACCCGAGCAATGACAGACCGCTACCTGGTGCTTTCCCCAGGGCTCTCCACACTGGAGGAACTGTCTCCAGGCTCTGGAACACACCTGGGGCAGGCAGGATGGTGAATGTGCAACATGGCTTTTCTGGTGCCCAACCCAGCCTCCTTGCACAGCCTCCATTCCATGGTTGGAGCCTGTTCCTACTGCTCACTGGGGAATCCCATGCCCTGGGAACCTTGCAGGCACGGATGGCTGGGGCTGGGGCAGGAGAACAGCAGTGACCCTCCCCGTTCAGGCAGGCAGTGGGCAGGGGCGATGGGCAAGGAAGGGCTGCAGGGGCCACTTTTAGCACCTCGATACCTGCCTGAGGCTGGCGCAGTATCCTCCCCTGGCAGCCTGCTTGGGAATGGGATTTGGGCGAGCAGCTGGGGTGCAACGGGAGGGCTTTCTCAGCACTGGCCATCCAGCCAGGCTGTCAGGCAGCAGCATGCCCACAGGAGTTGTTTCTGTGGTGGGGGCTGCAGAGAGCACCGGGATGGAGACTGAGGTGAAGGTGCCAGAGCAGCCCTTTGGGTTGAGCTGTTGGTGTTGTACATTCTGCCTCTGTCTCCACCTCTCTTCCAGTTGGTGTCCTGGATGGACTGCAGTCACTGCGCAGGTCTTGTGCTCTCCCTACATGCTTTCTCAGACAAGAGGGCCCCAGCCCAGCCTTTTCTGGAGCTTGGGCTTTTTCCAATTTGGTGGAGCTGCCAAGCAGCAGCTGCCTTGTTTGTAGTGCTCATCCTTGTTGGCTTCGCTCAGCTCTCCCTGCAGGACACAAGATCCAGGGCTGTGGAAACCTTTGCCACCCTCCTGAGCACAGCATGTATCACCTCTACAGTCCTGTCATCATGTGAAGAAGCTGCAGGTTTCTGAACAGGCAGGGAGAGACTGGGGGGAGGATGGGACATGAAACACCAATGGCCAGAGGAAAAGATGGTGAGAAACACAAGAACGGTGTCGAGGAATTGAGAAGGGACTGAATGCATGGATATGCACAGTCAAATGAACTGTAGGAGCAGGTAGAAATTTTCATTGTAATAATTTTCTAAGGGAAAAGCAGCATTCACAAATTTGAAATACTCTGTAGGGAAAATTTCATTTTGACAAAATCCCCATTTTCTGATGGAAAAAAAGCCATGAGGTGGCTGGGCTGCAGCTGCCTGTACGCCGTGTATGGGGAGCAGGACAGCCTTCCCCAGGGACACCCAGCTCCCTGGGGCTGCTGGGCAGAGCTGTCACTGCTGGGAGCTTCCTGCACATTTTCACCATGAAGGATGCTGGGGCCTGGGCCCAGGTAATGCTGTGACAGTCACCACAGTTAACACAGTGACAAGTGTCTGGGCACAGAGCACATGGGGGAGCCCCAACCACCACACATACCCCCCCCTCTATGTGCTCTGTGAGCACCTCCACTGCCTCTCTGTAAGGGGGTCCAACTCAGACAGCCCCTTGCTCTCCTCTCTAAACTCATGACTCAGCCACGCTGCCGTTCCCAAGCACCTGCCCTTGCTGCCAGCGAGCTGGATGGGACCCACAGAAGCCCATTTCAGGGCCATCAGCACGGCTGCTGAGAAGCTCAGTCCAACAGTCTGGGTGCCTGTGATAAAGCTGCATCAGGATGTGGCTGCCCTGCTTGACGAGGTAGTGCTGTCACCTGGGGCTGTCACATTTGTTTTCTTTGTCTGCAGGGACTCTGTGGAGACACCAAGACACCAGAGGCTGCTGTTGCACCAGTCCTGCTCATCGCGAGACTCAGCAGTGTGTCTGTGCAGCACCTTACACACATGAGATGGCCTGGCCTTCTGAAGGAGCTGGAGGCATGTTGGAGGGCCGAAATTCCCTACAAGGACTGTACAAGGTTCTCCAGGCAGGTGTGACTGCAGGTGGTGACAGGCTCCTTGTAGGCAGAGGTTGTCAAATGGAGAGTGAGACCTTGGGGCATGCCCAGCCTCTTCAGGGTGGGATGAAGCTGAGAACAGGGAAGGACAAAGTGGCACTCCAGAAATTGTAACCCCTCCAGAGCCAACTGTCCTCAAAGCAGGACATTATCTTCACAGTGATGGGTGCAGAAATGTGCAATGGTTCCCACCTCTGCACCCCTGAAGCCTGCTTTTGGGGTAAAGCAGCACACATCTCCTCGGCAGAGCCCCTTCTTGTGCATCCCTGAGCCTTCCAGTTCCCTCCCAGGAGCTCGTCACAGCACTCAGAGCTCTCCTCACCTCGTGCAGCCCTGCTCTGTGATGTCCCCACACCCTGCCTGTGAAGAAAGGCTGGAAGAGCTGGGGCTGTTAAGCCTGAAGAAGAAAAGGCTCTGGGGAAACCTCATCATAGCCTTTCAAAAGATGAAGGGGGCTTAATAAGAAAGGTGGAGAAAGACAAGGGCTGTAGTGACAGGACAAAGGGTAATGGTTTTAAGTGTGAAAGAGGGTAGATTTAAGTTAGACATAAGGAAGACATTTTTTTATGATGAGGGCAGTGAGACACTGGAACAAGCCTGGAGAAGCTGTGGATGCCTCATCACTGGAAGAGTTCAAAGTCAGGATGGACAGGGCTTTGAGCACCCGATCTAGTGGGAGGTGTCCCTGGAAGGGACCAGATCACCTTCAAAAAGGTCCCTTCCAACCCAAACCATTCTCTGATTCTGTGATTCTATGGCATGGGTCTGCCTAGGACGCCTCAGTTCTCTTGGCTTCATGCTATTGCTGGGAAATGTTCACACTGTGAATGTTTAACTCGCTCCAGGGGCTTCCCACCCCGTGCAACTCCCATGTGAATGCTCCTTACCCAGGGAGAACATTAAAAATAGGGGTCTGCTTTCCAACCTGCCCTATGCGGATTTTTAAAGACACCAGGCATAATGAGTGTGAGGCATACAGCCTCAGGAATAGCTCTGGAGGATGCTGAGCAAGCCTGACGACGCCAGAGCTGGCCCAGTTGTGTCGGTATGGCAAGCAGGGGCAGAAGCCGTGTGGCACCAGGCTTTTTGCTGCACTTGATGTGCCTCACCCCAGAGCCAGCTGGCAGGCTGGAGCTGGATCCCGGGTGTGCTCCTCCGCGTGCCAGAACAGATAATTGGTGGGTTAGGGCTCAAACACAAAATCCAGAGCACTGGAATGTGACAACTGACATGCCCCTCTGGAGGGCTGTGCCCTCCTGTCATGAGTGATTGGTATTTGCAAGGAGATCAAAACCTTGTTCCTAAGGACACATTGAGGACTGATTGCACAAGTTTTGTTTGATTATGAAACCAGCCTAAAAATAAAGAAAAACATGATGAGACTAGGATAAGCCATGTTGGATTTGAAGAAAACATTTCTTTCCTTATCTCCTTCCCTTAAGGTGCGCTCACATAATGCACGCACTGCATAGTGCATCTGGAAAGCAAGAAGCACAGTCTTGAGGTAGGCTTCCTGGAAAGATGAACACACAGGTAGAACCCTTATCTGATGAAAAATGTCACTGAGATACTTTGTGACCAACAACCCCCTTCTCCAAGGCTTCATTCCCCTCCTGCAATCCCATGAATTGCCTTTTTTTTCTGATTTTGATCACTACATCAAGACCCAGCTCTGCTCTAATGCAGAAACCTGCTAGAAAGTCCAAGCCAATACAAAGATTTCTAATATCAGCCAAACACCACATTCTTCCTTTACTTTTTATTTATTTATTTATTTATTTACTGATAGAGCTAAACTTAATGTTTTCTGTCTCTGGAAACAAAGGAATCCTCTGTACCATAACCACTGCTCATTTATGTATCAAACATAGGGATTGACAGATTTCAGTCTTGGATAGGTAACTCAACAAACTCAGCAGCATGCATGCAGAATCAGGGTTTTGTACGTGGTGAAAGGCATTCAGCACTATACACACTACTTCAAACCCCAAAAATCTTTAGTATAGCTGAGGTTACTACATTACCAGTCAAAAAACTCTCAATATATCCTAACATTGCATACAAAGAATGAAAGGGAAATTCCTGCACTGAACTTGTTTTTCCCCTCCAGCCTGGGCTGTTTCAGCCCAGCACTGCTCGTCCCCTACCCTAGAGCCAGGCACCCAGGAAGAGGAGGACACAAGGCACGGCCTCACACCCCTCGTGGGCACAGAGGTTTTGTGCTGCTCAAGCAGCTCCTGGGTGCTTCTGCTGTTGTGCCACCCAGGAACACCCCACGTCTTCTCCTGGACCCTTTAAGTCCATCTATAAATGGCTCTTTTGCTGTCTGTACTGCTTAGAACTGCCTTCATACACCACGGGCTGTTCCACTCCTGTTTCCTGCCACGGTCTGTAGAAGCAGAGGTTCCTGTGGAGCCCACCAGCTGTGCCCAGCTGCTGGGAGTTCTGTGCCCCACCAGCACTCCTGAGCCCCCCGTGTTGTCCATGTGTCCTTTTGTTTTCTCACTTCCCTTCTGCCCACTCATAAATTCCTTCAGACCTGGAAAAGTGTAAAATATGAGCTTAAATGGAAAGTCATAGATTGAGACCTATCTAGTTCAGGGACTGATAAAGGGTGTGTCAATTGCCTTCTGATTTTCAGACTTCAAGTATTTGTTCTCACGCCTCCTGTGGGTGCCATTCCCTGCTTCTGATCACAGCCGTCATTTCTCGGTATCTCCTCTAGGTTTACTCCATGCAAGATGAGGTGGCCACCATTACATGCACCTTGAAGCTCACCAGACGTGCAGATGGTTTCGTGCTCTGTTCCCAATTACATTCCTAATTATTGTCAAAGGAGGGATATTATGCCTCAAAGCTCATCAATCATTTTTCCAACTGTATCAGTGCATCTAACAGAAAATATTACTGTTCTCTATCGACCTAGCCCCTCTTATACGCTTAGATCATCATGTCTACAAAAGCACTAATGCTAATTATTCCTAGAGTTGCATTTGTCTTTTTGAGCTGAGTGGAATAGTGAGAGGATGCATTCAGAGACCAAGTCGAGTAACGTGCCGATCTCTTTCCTAGTGCTAATTAGTAGCTAACTCTCTCCAGTGGGTCTTTGCCACATGCATTACATTTCAATGGCAGACACTGCTGTTTGCCTGTCAGTCACTGAGAGATTTGTAAGGTTTATTTTGCATTAGTTCATAGTCAACTTTACATTTTATGGTAGTGAATAATTCAGAACCATCTTAACCAGGCGATTTAGACATCTGTTTATCCGGTTTCTCAGTTTCTTCATGAATAGGCAGATACAAATGCAGATCCCCACTCTCCATTGTAACAGCTGAGCATTTATTCCTTTTCCTTGTTTCCTGTCTTCTCACCAATTAAAGAAGCAAAGAGGATTCCTCTCCTGTTACTTCAGGCTTATTTAAGGGCCTTTTGCAACAGCTCTTAGAGGAAGTGTCTTGAAAGTCCAAGTGAACAAAGCATGAACTTGTTCAGCTGTGTGTTGAGTCCTAAGGTCTCTTGGTGAGACACAGATTCTACTTAGAAACGTGCTGTTGACCCTTCCTCAATAGATCAGACTCATTCCTGTGCCTGAGAGCCCCTTCACTCAAGCCTGGTTGGCTTGACCAGCACAGTGCAAAGACTCCTTGGTCTGCTAGTCCCCAAACTGACATAAAGTCTCTGTTTTAGCACTGTGGATGTATTTTTTATGTGCTTTTATGCCCTTAGTAAGTTACTCTTGAAAATTCCTCTTTGTCCTGCCCTACTTTGACTAGATATTTCACTTGTTCTTCCTTGTTCGTTGTTCTTTTTCCTCATTCACTCAGGACTTGCAGCCTGCCCCTCTCTTAGGGATGTCTGTTTAAATCCATCTGGGGTGTTCAGTCTCCTGCATGGCTACACTGGCACTCTCCTCTAGAAAAGGTTTCCAATAGATCAGATATATTTACCTGAACCTTTAGTAAGGGGTCTTCATGCCTTTCAACCTGTCTGAATTCACCCTTTTGGATGCTGGTTTTGCTTCAACCAGATGCTCCATTTCTGTTTGCTTTTCCCTTTTCAATTACTTAGTACTATGTAGGGTTTGGGGGGTGGTTTCTATGCCTGGAAGTCCCTGGCTTTATCTACATGGTTGGCAGCAGGTGGGCTTTCTACAGTTGCCTCTTGAACTGTGCAATTCTTAGGACTAAATCAAGCTTTAATTCCCTACCTCATTCTACAGCAATCTGTAATGCTTAAGTAACCTGATCTTTCCTTGGCACTCATTTGTCCTCTCTGCACGAGAGCATCCCTTCCTTTTTCTGTACTGGCAACTCTCTGAGCTGTCCTCAGACTCCAAGGGACACATTAGAGTTCTGTCAGGCGGTCGCTGTCACAGCCAACCCCAACACCAGCCCCATCTTTCTGGGAATGAGATAGCAGCCCAGGAGGGTGATGTGGTATGCATTGACCTAAATAACCCATCAAACAGAATTTGTACTGCTCCTTCTGGGACAAACGTCCTTCTGTGAAAGTGGAGTTCCCTTTGCAGCAACTTGTGCTCACTGCCTCTTCTTACTCAAGCAGATGATGATAGGACAAAGGGAAATGGTTGTAAACTAAAAGAAGGGAGATTTAGATTAGATGTAAGGAAGAAATTCTACACAATGAGGGAGGTGAGGCCCTGTCCCAGGCTGCCCAGAGGAGCTGTGGGTGCCCTATCCCTGGCAGTGCCCAAGGCCAGGCTGGGGGCCCATGGCGGGGGTTGGAACTGGATGGGGTTTAAGGCCCTTCCAACCCAAACCATTCCGAGATTCTGTGGTTCTACAGTTCTGTTATTCTATAGTTCTATGGCTCCGTGACTCTGTGACTGTGATTTTTTGTTGCTGTGCTTCTTCGCTGTGCACCTCGCAGCCCTCCTGGGGCTGAGCCACAGGAATCATCAACCGCCGCAGCCCGGGGGTGCCTGAGGGGTGCCGGGGGTGGGAGCTGCCCCCCAGCCCCACCCGGGCGGGGCTGGCCGTGCTATAAGGGGCGGCGGCGGCGGGAGCGGGCGCGCTATGGGGAGCGGGTGGTGCGGAGCGGAGTTGCTGGCGGCGGGGCTGGGGAGCGGGGCGCTGCTCTTCCTCCTGCTCTTCCTCCTCCTCCTCCTCCTCCTCCTGCTCGTCGTGCTGCCGGGCTGCTGCCGGCCTCTGGAGCTGCGGCGGGGCCGCGGGGAGGTGGGCTCCCTGCCGGCCGCGGCCCCCCGCCTCCCCCGCCGCCCCCGCCGCCCCGGCGCCCGGCCGCCGCCGTACCCCAACGGCTGGTACCGAGTCCTCGACTCCGCGCAGCTGCCCCCCGGCACCGTCCGCAGCCTGTCCCTGCTCGGTGAGTCCCCGACGGGCGTCCCCGTTCCCTGGGCCCGGGATGCTGGCCAGGCTGCGGGGCATCCCCGACGGCGGGGCATCCCCGGCATCCCCGATCAACGCCGTGCCCGTGCCCCTGATGGGTGTCTCGGCCCGGGCACTGGCACCGCATGGCGGGCATCCCTGACGGGCCCCCGGGACATCCCTGCCCCTGGTGTCTGCACTAGGGCACCGGGACAGCTCCAATGCATCCCCACCAGGGCATCCCCACCAGGGCATCCCAGACATCTCCACTCCACCGGGGAATGGGGGCATCCCTACTTGGGCACAGGGAC